>NC_137463.1:155559209-156295876 GCF_964235325.1 Thermobia domestica
ATCTACAGAGGTTGTTCAGCCTACGTTTGGCCGATTTCATTCCTTTCTCTCCCGGGCAGAATGGACTCACCCGACCTGGCTCGTGGCGTCCTGCATTGTTGTGCAGTGGCTTCCTGGGAATGGAGTTGTTTTTCCGCGCGGACGACAATAACGCACAAAACAGGACCATTGTTGTGAGTGTTGTGCTAAATTTGTTTCCAAGTGCGTGGATTTAAGTTCTGTGACTAAAATGCCACACAAATTAAGCCGGTTTTGGGAAGACTATGTTGCGTCTCTTTATGACGCCCACTTTAGTGTTTCTGTCATTAGAAAACAGTGCAAGAAGAATGATTGCAACATCAGTTTAAGTGGAATAAAAATGTTATTAAAAAGCACAAGGGCAACGAAGCTCCACCACTTGGATCGCCAACGAAGTTGCCTAGAAAGTAGGAATGCACCAAGGGGACCTTACACCATCAACTCAAGCTGGAAAAAGTCATGAAAGCTCGCGACCATCTTCTCACGGATGCCCACAAAAAATAACGAAATTGTAACACCCGGAAGCTGTACGAACGGCTTCTGGCAAAACAAAGTTGGATGTACGTCGTAACGCTCGATGAAACATGAATTTATCTTTCCAACTGCGGCAAACCGAGGACCATCATGTATTGAGAGAAAGGAGCCAAGAACTTCAGAAGGTGGGTCCGTATCTGTAAAGAATCCTTCCCAAAAGTGTTCATGGTCGTTACTGGCTACTGTTACCGAGGTAAACTGAAGATTCGTAGGGTGGCGAAGAACTGCAAACTAAATTCGCAGTATTTTTAGGAGCAGATCATGCGGCCGATCTACGAGCATGAGATTCCAACAATGCACGGAAATGACGCCAATCTGGTGCGCATTCAAATGGACAAGGCTTCATCACATACCCACGATCGTCCCTCGTATTCTACAGGGGGATGGAGGAGGCAAGTGGTATACAGGTGATATCTTTCAATGATGTACCTGTTAAATCTCCATATGCAAGTCCTATGGACTATTGTGGATTTCGATTGCTGGAGCGGGCTTTGAGAAAACGGTGTGTGGCAACTGTGGAAGGACTTTGGAAAGCTGTTCAAAGGGAATAGGACAAGATTCCCCTCCCAGTTCTTCAGAGAAGCCTATTACAGTGGAAATTACGCTGTCGGACTATAGTTAGGAACCAAGGGAAACACATCGAGCACTTACGGACCTGCCGCCATGGATTCTTCTAAATTTTTGGGTAAGTCGAAATTGGCCAAATGTAGACTGAACAACCTCTGTATAAATCTTAATAATTTGTTTAGTTATGTATGAAAACTATGACCAAGGTGTGTCAAAAATACTGATTTTTCGTGGTTTAGTAAACATTAAAATAGTACACTACAAATTTAGGGATTTTATATCCATAATATGTAGCAGTATGTAGTTTCTCCTCGTTGGATGCATTCCGCTACTTTCAATATTAAAATGCAGGCTGGTGGATGAGTGATTATATAGTGCTTCCGTACCGTTTCTTATTTTGGCTTTAGTGGTTAGGAAAAATACCGTTTCATTAGCCATCAAAAGAACACTAATTCCCCTTGCACTGTCGTTTGCTTTGCAGGTCCCCCCAGCTAACCCCGCCCGAGTCCACCATGCAATAGTACCGTCTTTTATTGCATACCGACCCGCGTACAGATACACCTAGAGGCACCCACAAACCTCACCTGCCACAACCATCACTTCCAGCCTGCTAAACCCAGAGTTCGGGAAATAGAACGTGATCGTGTAACCCTGTGTAACGGGACAATATTAAGTGGTATACCTATAATTTTAACACTACACATTAAATTATACGTTTATACTAACTTTCTGATCACATGCATGTTTGGAAGATTATATTTTCATGTTTATGGAAGTTCACAAAAACACAAAAAGATCATGCATTATTAAGTAATTTTATATATATGAATTAAAACATTTTACACCCTTTTCACAATTTTTTTTATATATATTAGTTGTATGAAATCGAATTTATTCAAGGCCCTTATGTTTTACTCTAACGCGGTTGTCACGTTTGTGTATTGTTCATATAGGGGAAATACTTGTTAGCACTTGTTAGCACTTATCTGTTTTTGGATGTCCATGTCCATGAAGAGAAATATCCTTGGCAATCATCCCTGCACTCTACAATTATCCATGCTCCTTCTGCGCTACTACCAAGCGCAAATAACTCGTAATTCCAATTATTGTGAATTTCAATACATAAAGGCGACAAGACACTGTCACACTTCCTATTCCGTTCCATGTTACAATTAGAATGATTTCACTGTTTCCAGTCACTTTCCACCGGGGTGCTCCCAGCTACCAACACAACGCAGTGGATAACGTAATAGTTAAAAATAGCCATGAAGCACTGTGGTTAAGAATGCATAGGGAGGAAATTTACTCTTTGGGTTACATTCCATAACCATATTTGAAGAAGCGAGAGGATTTTCTGCGTCGCAAAGGCGCACACAGACATATACACTTTTGTCTGTTTGCGAAGAGAAATTTCTCAGAGCTGCTTTATACGAGATTCATTTAAAAAGTTAAAAATTTTCTTCACCAATATTAAATGAGTTATATATTAGTGTTATAAATATATTTTGCGATAAATATTATTGTCCTCAATTTTCTAAAGCTGGAAAGTGCTCGGTTATGATAAGCGTACCTAGTTCAATACGAGACCAGTAAGTTTCTGATGGAATGAACATTACATATTTCTTCCATCACTCATAACTTTCATTACGTCACTTCAGGTATCGGATTTCACTTACAGATGTCGATAATTTATACTAAAAGGCATATGGAAGACTATTAATGCGCTTACTAGAACAAAGGTTTTGAAGTATCACCTTACTTTCTGGCCTTAAGAAATGGACCTGATATTACTCCTTCCTTAGATTTGAAGTATGTGCAGAACTTATAATCTAATCTAAGGTAAATGGCCTCTGAGAGTGCATGCAACTTTTCCTGCCCGTGGTCCACTTTGGAGACACTTTGTACATCTAACTTCGGTAGAACTCGAACTTGGAAAGGAGATGACCTCTGGGAATGTACGAGATCTTACCGTCCAACCTCTGTGTTAAAAATAAATGATTTCTGGGATGCATTGGGAACTTAGTTTGACAGAAGTGTAGGTAGATGTGGTTAACTTGCATAATTTGAAATTGGAGAAAAATGATTCCTAGTACTATAGAATCATTAAACTTGAATTATCTTGGTAGAGCTGTAAAGTATTGGGAATTTAACCTCTCGTGATAGAATTGAGAGAAAATTTGATAACATCGTACGTAGTTCAGCTGAAGAAGATGAGGGATGGACGTCTATAATCTACTTAGTTATAGAGGGGTATAGGATAAGGAAATAGGAGACAAATGCTTTAAAGAATTACTCGTTGTTCAGTTCATGACTTTAGATTAGACAGAGGGAGCGTGTGTGAGGAAATGGAGACAGATAATACGTTACTCATTCATTATGCTAGTTGCTAAGTTAGTCAAAATTTTATACTGAATCAGCGATTTGTTTTGGCACTCATCTCTCACATCACAATCTTGACCACATAAACTCTCAGCTTTAAATCTCGATGGATGAATGAAAGATATACAAAATATATTTCTTTAGTATAGTTTGTTGACTAGTGATGGTTGTCACACTTGGTTGAAGAAGTCAATAGGCCTTTTCGTGGTTTTAAATATATTCATTAATGTATTATTTTTGCCCATATTTCGTTGAAAAGAGAACGGTATTAGTTTTATTTTGGTTCTGACCGACGGCAATACCTTTTCATGGTGTTACGTTCTTGAGGTGATGATAGGTTTGTGTTAGACAATCCGTTTTTTTGTCGTTCACTTTCTTTTGACTCAGCTAAGTGCTTACTTATTTTGACTCAAATTATTTTGTCTTCGCTAAGTATTTACAATGTTCCCAGAAATACTGATACATATTATTTATTTATTTATTTATTTATTTACCTTCAACAGAGAAAAAACTCCATTTACAGAAGGCTCTTACAATCTATTATATACACTAAAGGAACAATTACTAGATTAGTAAGTGATAAAAATTAAAAAAGAAAAGAGATAGTATTAAAAAGAAAAAGTGAAAATAAAAATACAAAAAAGGACACACAAACACAAAAATGGCAAGAAACATTCTGCTCAGATACACAAAGTTAGATAATACATATAGCTATTAACAACAGCTATTAACAACAACGGTTTATGCTTCTGAATATTTCCAGATACTCACATTGGAATACATACCCTACAGGAATATAGGTTTCATATGAGTACATACACATATAAGTACACGCACATATACTTGCAAGCAAGAAGTATCACTACATAGGTACATTCTATAATTACGCCTATATTTATTTTATCCTGTACCATTATTCAGTAAAAATTTATTTTTGATTAATTTTATAAACGCTTGTTGGTTAAGATTAAGGTCAAATTCTTCTACACTTTGTGCTATATTATTATACAGCTTACACATTCTGACCAATGGTGAATTATTGTATGTATTTGTTTTGGATGTTTTATACCACAACAGATTTCTTGTTCGTAACGTTCTTTCACTGATATTAAATTTAATGTATTGTAAAAATTCACTATTATCAAATATGCCATTTACTATTTTGTGTAGACATATTTCTTGTGTAATTATACATCTAGCAGAAAGTTTAATATAATTAAATTCACTTAACAAATTAGAGTAAGATATTCTATTTACCAGAGCAGACTGCCCTGTTTTCTTATAATATAAGTACCTCAGGAATCTTTTTTGTATTGCTTCTATATGGTTTTCTTGAGTTTTACATTTAGCTGCCCAGATCACTGACGCATATTCTAATTTTGGCAGTACTAGAGTTTTAAAAAGAGTTCTAATGACATTTACGTTCGTAAAAATTTTAGTGCTTCTGATTACAAACCCCAATTGCTTGAAGGCATCTTGTGAGATCAATGAAATGTGTTTATTAAATGATATATCGCTGTTAAATGTAACTCCCAAGTCCCTATACGTAAATATACGCTCCAAATATTGATTTCCTATTGAATATGGCAGAGTTTCAGTTACAGTTCTTTGTTTTGTAAATATCATAAAGTTAGATTTTTTAATGTTAAAATTTAATTTATTTTTTATACTCCATGTATATATGTTATTTAAATCTTCTTGCAGTTTTAATATATCAGAATTCGTTTGTATTTCTTTATACAACTTAACATCATCTGCATACAATATACATTTTGAGTTCTTAACATACCTTGGCAGATCATTTATAAAGAGTAGGAATAATAAGGGACCAAGTTTGAGCCTTGTGGTACTCCGGAATTCATATTAAAGCTAAATGATTTTGATTGTTGAAAACTTACATATTGCTTTCTTTGACTCAAGTATGATATAAATAATTTGAGTAACTCTGATGAAAATCCTAAGATTGAAAGTTTTGTAAGAAGTATGTCATGATTAATCATGTCAAAGGCCTTTGCAAAATCAATAAATATTACATCTACACGATTACGATTATGAATAGCTTCGTGAACAAATTGGGTAAAATTAAGTAAATTTGTTACTGTTGAGCGACCAGGATAGAATCCATGTTGATTTTCACAAATGTAGCTTTTTATGTGATTGAAAATACGATCATATATTATTTGTTCAAGAAGTTTCACCGGTGCACAAACTATGGGTATTAGTCGATAATTTTCTACTTCACTATTATCCCAATTTTTAAAAATTGGTGATATCCTAGTTGTTTTCCAAATATTGGGAAATGTTTGTGTTTTAAGTACTAAGTTAAATAATGTAATCAATGGCTCATGTAAAATTTCGGAACATGCTTTTATCAGATATGGAGGAATTCCGTCCGGTCCACATGCTCTCTTGGGTTTTAATATTTTAGTAGCTCTTTTATATTCCTCATCTGAGATTTTATCCATTATCAAAGTATTACTTACTTCCTTCTGCATTGGGTCAGAACAGTTATATGATGCTACATTTTTATCATATACCGATCGGAAATAATTTGCGAAACCATCAGCTACTTGCTTGTTTGTATCCAGTACAGCACCATTCAACGTCATAACATTATTACTAGAATTACTGCTGTTTCTTTTGCCTTTTATAAAAGACCAAAATGACCTTATATTTTCTTTAATTCTCTTCTCACTTTCTTTAACATAGTATTCATACGCTTTACGTATCATTTTCTTTGAATCCCTTCTCATTATTTTATACATATCGCTATTATATGCAGAGCCTTTCATATGTTTTCTATAATACTCCTTTAATTTTAACATACCGATTATCTCTTTAGTAAACCAACATGGATATTTTTTAACACTACATTCTCGTTTCTTAGGTACTGTATTAGTAATTATTTCACACATTATCGTATAAAAAGTTTCTGTTGCATCTTCGATGTTGTCAAATTGTGTTAAGATAGTCCAATCTTTATCTCGAATTAATTGATACATTCTTAAAAAATCAGCTTTATGAAAATTGAAAATAAAGTTTACTTCATTTTTCAGCATACGGCCATGATCTCTGAATGGAATAATTATTTCTGGTGCAGGATGATGCAA
Source organism: Thermobia domestica (assembly GCF_964235325.1). Taxonomy (NCBI): domain Eukaryota; kingdom Metazoa; phylum Arthropoda; class Insecta; order Zygentoma; family Lepismatidae; genus Thermobia; species Thermobia domestica. The sequence goes on from NC_137463.1 coordinate 155,565,818, forward strand.
ATCTTCTTTTATAAGTGGTAATTCGCATCTTTGTACGAAAATATTATTTCCAATATTACTAACGACTAAATCTAATGTTCTAGAATTAGTTTTTTATATTATTTAAAGAGAACATATTATGTAAACTTATAAAATTAGCAAAAGATCTACAGTACATATCCCCATTCAAAAGATCATAATCCGTACCACTAATTAATGGCATATTAAAATCACCGGCTACCAAGATGTTATTTTCCGTTAAAGTACAATTTTCTTCAAATATTTTATAAAAATCTGAATAGTGGCTTAAAAGTGATCCAGGCTAATATATATAGTTACTATATAAAGAGTTTTGCCATATGCATTGACTTTAACACAAGTTCTCCAGATCATTTTCTATTTCTATATTGGTTGTAACCAAATGATTTTTAACTGCTATAAGTACTCCACCATCTCTGTTGCATATCCCATCCTTTCTAAATGTTTTAAAATTACTGTGAAATATTTCAGAATCAATAACGTCACTTTGAAGCCAAGTTTCTGTCATAATAATTACATCAAAATCACACTCTATAGTACTTAAATATAAATCATAAGTTTTCGTTCTTAAACCCCTAACAATTTGATAATATATATTTAATTTATTTGTCTTATCCGTATTCATGACTTTAACATATGTTCAAAGATTTTCTCATTTCCATGGCTTATGACAATGCTACAAAATCTTCCATAGTTTTTAATTGAATTACAGGAACCCTTTGATTTTTTCTCAGAAGAATTCGCCCAATATTGTCAACCCATAAATAAGCATAATTATTTTCCTGTTTCACTTTCCTAGCATGTCCAAAATTCTTTTTACGATAGACAGTTAGACTTTGATTAATATATACTATACCTTCACTCATATAACCCAGTTGATTAAATTCAAGTTACGTTTTACTTTTCTCCTCGCAAGGAATTTATCTTCATCTTCCCTTCTTATAAACTTGACAATAATACCTCCAGCTGTTTGATAAGGGAGTCTTTAAGCCTATGACAGACATCAATAGATTCACGCTTAATATCTACATCTAATACCCTACCAATATGCTTTACAATTTCATACGTGTCTTCATTCTGCTTTTCCGATATACCGTATATTTATTTCAATTACATTTCCTCTACCGTATTGTTCAAGTTCTTCTACTTCACTTTGAGTATCTTTTAGTTGTTTTTTAAGCTGCAAATTTTGATCTTTCAACTGTTCTATTACTTTAGTACACTCACTTATTTTCTCACATTATCTTAAACTGTCTTTAGTTTTTCACGTTATTCCGTTTAGTAAAACTTTACGCAAAGCAGAAAATATTCTTTTCTGCTCTGAAAATAAGTTTAACAAATCGACTTGAATAAATATTTCTCTTGCATTTTTTTAACAACCAACTATACTTTGCAACATACACCATAAACATCTCTCTCTCTCGCTCGCTCTTTCTCTCTCTTCTCTATGCCAATACAATGCTTTTCGAAGTTGCTACAACTTAGCTGTCATTTCACTCCAATTTGCCAATTTTCAAGAAATGAAATAAAAAGATATTTTCACTACAATAAATTCTGAATCATTATATTTGTAATTTATTTCGTTTCAGTACAAGTTGAAAAGTTCGTTGACATATAAAAATGAGAAAGAAGTTCTCTTGCAATTATTTCTTGTGTCATTGTTTTCGTTTCGAATAGCATGTATAAATATTTCAATCGTTCTGAAATTATTTTAGGTATTTACTTTATCAATTTACAAGAAAATATGTGACCAAGTATTGTATCTAGTTACTGAATTTTATCAGTAAAAGTTGTAACAAATCTAAAGATCAAAAGAATCATAACTAAAAGATTAGTATTTAATGTTTTATGCAATATTCAATTACTACAAGTGAGGTATTAGATCTCTTGGGGTATAAGACAAAAATTACTTGGTTCTTGTTTTCGTATCACTTCTGGAAGTCGAAGCTATATAAAACACACTATTTCTTTGTTTTAGTTTCGGAGTTTGAACACAGCACAAAATATTCAGCTTAATAGTTTACTTGTAGTGGGAGAAAAGAATAGAGTACAGTTAGTAAACGAACAGAACACGGAATAATCTGCTTTCAGAAAAGCATTTTAACTCCTAAATACATCACGAAAATAATTTGCAGAAATAAAATATTTGTCGTGAAAATAAACGGATCATCTTTCCATTTGATGATATCAAGTCTTCTTTACGTGATGTGAATATGAGCCATACATTAATGTTTATTTGTGAAAAACTTAATATTTTTCTTGTGAATGAAAAGATCTGAAGAACGAAGTGAATCTTCACGTGACTTTACAATTTTGCCGGAATCGTACGTATTCGTGTTTCAAAACTAGTATCTCGACCCCATTAATGTTCTTAGTAACTTCTATCTCTGTGTTAATAACGGTGTCAAAGGTTCCCTTGACTTTCCTTCATAATAATAAATATTTTACCTAAAAAGAATCATGTGTTCAAAGTAAAGCAATCACATATGATTCAACGTCACAAACATATCAAAGGTCTTTCAAATAGGTTATGAATTACTTGGATCATAATTAAAAAAAATATGAACCAAGAACAAAGTGACGCAGCAGTGTCATTTTAGATTTTACTAGATGCTGTACGATTCTACATTTACATAAAACTTTCATATTGTTTATTAGTATGTTAGTATACAATTGATCAAACGATATGTATTTCTCAAATTCAGAGGGGGCGATTTACTTCATCCACCCTTCCCAAATGAACGCTGCTGAAGTGAGGAAACGTTTAAGGAAATCAAAGTATACAAAATTAAGTGATGTTTAAGAGTCAGGTGATCCGAATCATTGTTTGGATCAAAACATCCAATATATTTCAATCAAAATTTTCTTTTACACTTTATACCTGGAGAACTACATACAGCGTAGCCAAACCGAAACTATCACTTAACTCAGTATGATGTACTTATTCTGTAGAAAATACGAAAACTTGATTTAGGGACCATTCAAAAATTTTGTAGCTTCTGATTCAAAAACTAATTATTGGACAAGATCGCAATTTTGCGATCCATTTTTCGGATCAGTCCTAAAACTTTTGTTACATTTAATTTATTTTCGCTGACATAATTAGACTTCAAAAGAAACAATGTAGCTGGTCTATGTAGTTTACACATAAACATATTATCTATCTATCTATCTATAGATAGATACATAGATAGATAGATACATACATACATACAAATACTTGCATAAAAATCTCTTCCTACGTAGAGACAATGTATGGAATGCCCTGAGTTTCATTTCCCGTTTGGACGCCTTAGATACACGTTGCAAACTTGTCTTTTGTAGTCGTTGCTAAGTCGACACACATGTTACCTACTTATCCTAGTTATCTAGTACACCTAGTAAACTTAGTACACCTAGTTATCAGTATTATGTTTGATAAAAATATATACTAAGATGGATTAATATTTGTAATTCTACTCGTAAGAAGGCATGCTGTTATAATAGCAAATTACTGTGTTAACACTATGGTTATTAATACTGATGGCTGAACTATTATTAGAAAGTCTCAATCATGGGCATATTACTCTTCATTATATGGTGTGATTTAAGGGATCTGTAGTAGGTAAATCATAGACCTAACTTCCGATTATTCGTGCTAATCACCGACAAATCAGAAGGAATAAACAGAAAACACGAATAACGGGGAATGTTCTATTTACGTGTCACAATAATGAATTAGCAGAAGAATATCATAGACACACACAATGTTTACTATATGTGTTCCGCCGCTGTGTTTCAATCGCTGCCGTTTCTGACACACGTGATGCTACTTGTACGAGCTCACTTCACAAGTATTCTACATTTTTTTCCTTTCAATCGTTCGAGTAAGAAATGAATAAAACAATAACAATAAACTATGCTAAAAGACAGTAAGAGAATCACGTGAAATGAACATTTATTTCTATTTATAACAAGTTTGAATTCGCTCGGTGATGTCAAGTACTCCAGGATGTTTGCTGTCAGTAGCGCAATGTATAACCTTTAGTATTCTAGAATTATAAACTTTTATTTGAATAGTAAAAAATGGAATAGGGATAGCCACCGTTACAATCACCATTACTCACGGAGACGTTAACGGATTAGCTCCATTAACGAATTCGGCTGAGACAATTGCTCCAGCTATATAATGGAAAATAATAATAATAATTCAAAAATTCGCTTTCGTTCAAGAGTTATCATGTTAAATAACGCACAGACACACAAACATTATAATCTTTTAAAGTATACTAACTTGATCCTAGTGAAATACCTGGCAAAATAACCCGCAAACCAGATAACCCGCGTACGAATAAACCGCAGTTCCCTGAATTTCATATGAATTTTCACTTTACATTCCTATTTAACGTATGTTCATTGTATAGCGGTACGAGGTTTGATATAGAATAATCGTGTGGTTTTCAAGACGAGTAATACTGCTACGAGATGAAGCATACTTCAGTCAAGATGATTGTTGAAATGGCACCGATGCTATAATATTCTCGGGAAGGAATTAATAGGAAACACTTATTTTTTTCAGTGTAGATTAATTTGCTAAGAAATAAGAACTTTTCAATCTGTAACATCAGATAATATCATGAAGTATCAAACTCGAATCATATCAATAACATAATTTTCACTGATCAATGATTGTTTAAGTTAAATTTGGTTGTTTCCTTTCAATTCCTTGGTTCCAAGCACATTTGGTAAAAGTTTTAAAGAAGAACGAACATTATGGACTTAAATATTAGATTTTATTATCTTTAATGTCTCCTTTCGCCGATTTCTGTTACGCAGGAATATCAGTTCTCATCACAAAGGAAGCAATACTTGACCTTCAGGTACGTACCTGAATCCACTTGTGAGAAGGAAAGCCAAAAATTAATTAAAGGTTTTCACCATCAACACCCTCTTAGCCAATTTCCGTTGCCAGACTAATAGAAATTTAGTGATAACATTCGCTAATGTAGCATACCTCCTTATCATGTTTTTTGTGATTTGAATAGCTATACATTAGCTGAACTCCGTTTTTCTTAGTTTCCTATATAATCACATATTATAATGTAGACACAAATAAACAAACAAACTCAGTATTTCTTTATTCCTACATCCTGAAGTAGAAGTTGGTGTATTTGCTGAAGCCAGGATATCATTGAGTTTACATGAAGCTATGTTACAAACAAAATAAAGGGTAACAAATGCATTCTGTTATGACGATATTCTTATATAAATTTTGAACAATCCTCATATATGCAGCGAGACGGAATTCTTAGAAACGCAGAACTGCGAAGTTCCTCTCTTAGAAGTGTTTGTGTGTGTGTGTGTGTGTTTGTCGCTCACATCCCTCTTCCCATAGCCTAATTTGGGAAAAGAATGTAGAACAGTGTGACGCTTCCACCCACCTCTGTATAAGATGAAATTTGAAGTAACGTACTATATTTTATAATTTGCATACTTCCCAATTAATAGTAATAATTCATTTTACTGTCTGTGCAAGTATAATCAATATACTGTTAATAACGCAACAATTAATCAATCAGTTCCTATGCGAGGGGCAACTACCTAAAAATTGAATGTTTTGGTAGGAATATTTTCCCGTCAGGAAGTGTATTCTTACGCAGCCATTGTCTGTGATGGAAGCAAAGCTCGCGGGACGAGCAGTAAAACTTAGACATGCAATACTGGCGCTCATGTGTGCCAGCGCCCCTCACTCATCTAAAACTGTAACATGTAGTGGGACATGTAGTGGGATTTAAGTTAACGCATAACTTAAATCATGATGAACTAGTGACAAAATTTTCCTCATTCAGTAACCAGATTTAATACCGATGACATTTATATGTTGAAGTTAACATAAAGGTGAAGTATTGATATTTGTCATTAATGTTATGGTGACAGAGAATTATTATGAACAAGGAAACCTCATGGGACATGCCTAGCATGACTACGTTCTTTCTTACAAAGGAAACGTAAATCATCACCTGGAAGAAAAAAGGATTTTTTTCGGGCGAAGTTTTATTCTATTATGGCTGATGGAAGATAAGCGAATAATGTTCGTATATGGTGATCACCCGAACCGCGTGAACGAAATTACTCGCGCTTCCGTCACCGTATTACAAGTTCCGGTGGGGCCTATAATCTCACCCGTTATGGTTGTTTCTTTTAGTGAAATTGAGTTGTGTGTTTATGAAATTAACAGAGAATAATAATAAATCCGCCTATATTATATTATATTGGTGTTTGTTCTACTAGACGTTACGTATCGAGTGATGACCAAGTAATGAAAACCGTCATATGTTACTTTCCATGATTATTCCTGTGGCCATTCAGTTATTTAATAGTGGAGTAGTTATTTATTTTTTAAAAGGATTGGTATTTCAGGTAAGCTTTGAACATATATTTGTGTGCGTTTTACGTCAATTTGTTTACCATGCAGTTGGTTGTGCAGTACAATGAAACACTATATTTTCTATTCAAACATTTGGTGCTGAAGTTAACGTCCTTCGTAAACCTTACGAACTCGAACAAAGATATATGAGACTTTGGTGAGGGAAGTTCAATTTACATTAATAACTCAATCGTGGACTTGTTAGTGACGGTGGATACTCGGTCTGGAATCTCTATTGGTCATATCTTGGCCAAACCCCTCACGAGCGTAATGACACCCGAACCCAGGCACCGTCGTATCTTGGTGTTCCCTCACAGGAACATACAGGATCGAGCCCAAGACGGTTATACTGTACTTTATTTACGACGTATATCTTTAAAATACTTACCGTTTCATTTTTATCATATTTCCATATGAAGGAGAAAGCAGTGCTTCCACCTGTGAAATAATATTTCAAAACGAGAAAATTTTTCTTTTTACCTTGAACATACTAAAGATTTTTCTTTTTCTTTATTCTTCATATACAGTATCTTCTGAGTAATCCATTAGGTGGCGACCAAACTTTCCTGACTTGTTAGTAACATAAAATATATTTCTATAAGACAATCTAGACTATTTGGGTACTTCCCTTTTTTCTAGCGATGGGGTCAAAATTATGGGAAAGTGATTTAATTTGGATATTCCATAAATTGTCCTAGGATTCAGCTAAATTAGAAGTTAGTTTACAACATTTCTGAGCCAATTGAAATGAATGAGATCCAATTCATTGAAATACGATAATTCTTGTAGCAAAGACACAGTTATGTAAAAATATATGTTTTATTTTTAAAATATCTCAATATGAATAGGATTTTAATAATTTACTATGAAATGAGTGATGGAAGATTTTCATATCCATACTTGTCAAGAGAACATAAAATTATTTCCGTCTATTTTCAGCTATGAGGCTATGAAAAAGGTACGAGGCAATTGAACTGGCAGATGACCTTCAACGACATCCGTTTAGAACCCCTTCATCTCTTCCGAATTTTACCAAAGTAGTCTCTCAAACGTTTTTTCTCAAAGGACTTTTAAGGTATTTAAAAACTAATTTGGGAACCTGTCGAAAAGGCATCACCCTCTCACCGCCAATTGGCACCAAAGTGTTCCAATCGCTAGTGCATCTTTTGTGAAAATTCTCGTTTGTGTACGTAAGGAATTTGAAAGTTTGGCATATTTCTATTTATGCACCAGCATCTCCAAGCTATCGATTGGCGCCAAAATGGTTTCGTTTAGGTTTTTGGCTCTTGAATCTAGCCTAGAAGGACTGAGACGAATGGACCCAAACTCTCGGAATCCATTGCTCTCTGGCCTACGATTAAAACCACAGAAATAAACTTATATATTTACGTATAAAAGGGAGACAGGAGGCAAACCACACAAAAGTTTTCATAATGAAACAAAACTTGCAGAATTTGCTCTCCATGTAGCTCTAAAAATAACATAATATTTCAATTTTTCATTTCCTATTTGGCAGGAGCTGAGAGGGTATATTCCCCATATAATGCTATAGTTCTTTCTTGGGTCTAGCATAGAACGAATGGGATATCTGGAACCAAATTGCAGGACCCGTAGTTCCACACAAACAATGGAAAAAATGCATGTTGATATTGAAAAATAATATATCATGTACAAGTATGGCAACCCCCTTCTAAGAGGGCTTAGACAGTCTCCCAAATCAATTTTTGAATATCTTACCGTATAATTACTTTGTGCACAAATGCCAGTTTTGCGTGCACAATCGTGCAGAAACATTTGAGACTATTTGGTGTGGCTCAGGAAAGGGAGGGTTATTTAAACGGACATCCTTCAGCGTTACTCTCACATCGACCAGTCCCTTGCAGCGACGTTGCCTGCGTAATAACCTGGAAGACTGTCTCGATCGAAACTAATATAAGAACCTTAAGTTCCTGATCTAAAACAATATATAAGAGTTATAGAACATATTGGTGAAACAACCCTGATTCTAGCCTGACTTGTTCGTATTTTACAGTTGTTTCATTTTTCTTGTGATTTCTTATTGCTGTTGTTGCTTTATTATGAAAGTTATTCACCAATGAGAATTAGCATAAGGAGATTAATTTTATGAATCGCATCTAACTTTAAACTTGCATCATACACGGCATTATATCAGTTATAAATTCTGGTAATAAGGTATCCGTATGATGGAATTTACAACTGAATAGTGTCATCCAAACTGCATAGTGTGTGAAAGTGAGTCCTTCTGGGTATATAATATAGGGCTAAATAATTCTTCGAAAGCACCAACCTCAACCATTTTTGGATACGTTATTATCATAAGTATAGGTTATAACAGCGGTTCCTAATAGTTGTACCGTAAAGTGGTGCGTATATATCACATCAATCAAATATTCCTTGATGTGATTGTATGTCTGATTAATACTTTTCAGGTACATCCTAATTTTAAATAGTATTTCAATCATTTATTTCATAGATAACATTTCTTCATGACTTATCAAACACATATGATCTTGGAGATCCCTATTAATTTGGATAATTAATTTTAAATAATGCTAACGCCATAGTTACACTCGAATACAGCTTTTCATGAGATCAGCAAAGTCAAGCAGTACCGGATCAGGTCACAGGAAAGACGGGCGATCGTTTGTCCTCATCATAAGGTGTTGGCATTTTATCGTCCACCCAGCGTCGTGAGGACAACTGGAGACTACTTATACAAAGAAGCAGCAACCTCATTTCTTGAGAAATAGCATTAACGACGAGGGTAGCCAATGTGCTGAACATGTATCACCTCAAAGGGATGAGTGCAACAAACCAGCGGCTAGACATTTGCCCCGTATGGACTGTTTCACCAGGAGTTTCAATTTTTAACTTTAATGAGTTACTTTCATTGTAACAAGAGAGAAAAATCCTTTCTGCCAAATAATTGAGTGGTATGAAGTGACTAAAAATAAATCCAACATCAAAACTGATTTTGGTTTCTTTTCTATCCTATGGTCTTGGTTGTTTCTTGGGCGACACTGTGGGCGGAGTTCGTAACTTACTGTTCCAGATATATGTATGACCAACTCCATAAGTTTGATGAATAAGTACTGGATGTATTGTATTGTGTGTAACCTTTCATTAGGTTAATGAACCTCCCCTTCCTATGCAGTGACATTAACATTCGCTTCTAAAATTGTAGCTTCCGTTTGTGGAGTAAATTTGCTGCATTATAGTGTTTTGAATTTCAGAATGTATTATTTATTCGTATTAAGTGTTTGTTGTGAGAGAACGAGTAGGCGCATTATCGTGTTTGGTAATTTAGAGTGTATGTGTTTATATAATCAGAAAATATATTGAAGAACAAACCTAGCTAAAGCGGTATGGAGCTCAGGATTTAAATACGTAGATTCGGGAAATGATAATTCAAGTGTACACATGCTATTCTTTCTCCCCTTTCTTTTTATAATATATGTCGGTCGAATCTCAAAGTCAGGATAGTCGTCTCGATTCTGTGATTGCAACGAAGAGAAATAATACCATATAATACGAAAGTGCAGCGTTACTCATATTTCACAAAATGAAATTAACTATATTCTTAATTTAGGCCACGAACGTTTAGTGGTAGAAGGCTTAGTTCTGGTATGTGGTGTCCCTAGTTCAATCTTAGTTCTCGCCAAATGGACTTTCTGGTGGACGAATACCGTGTGCGTGGCTTTTCTCGAGGATCTTCCATTTCCTTCCAATTTCTTAATTCGACCAGGTCGTTCATTAATTTTACCATCGGCTCCCTTGGCCTCTCTGAATAAATTGGAATGTTAAAGTAAAATATTATATATATATATATATATATATATATATATATATATATATATATATATATATAAAGTGCGGGTATAGTGGACCCCCTATTTTTCTCCGGAAAGAATAAGGATAGTGAGTTGGTAATACTGTCAGAAGGTGTCACTCTCTTCCCTAGTCATCTACGTAAACTTTCAGTAAGGAGGTCATTGCAGTCGAGTTAAGAGGTATTATTATATGTATGAAGAATATTATAACAGTTGTTAAAGATATGTTTGTTAACGTTTCTTTCTAATAGTCTGTACATGCAAAATTATGTAAACAATTGTACAGTATTACGAATGAAATATCGCTGTATGTTACATTAGCTTGGTGTGACCTTAAAATGAATACAACGTAATTTATTCAAGAAACATGTAACATCACTGTTGGCGGCTAAAGTGGACCCCCAAATACAGGAGTAGGGTCAACTTTGTCCGACCTTTTCAGTAGAGTGTTTCATTGTTTGAGTTACTATGTATTACACAAATAACGTAAAATTTATGAAGTTGTTATCAGTATGTGCCCATTATAGACAAAGGTGATGCATTATACTAAAACATTTAGCGATTATATTGTTAGGTGATACTAACCAGTATAGTATCATAGTAAAAATGTAGCAAAGATTATAATGGTAAGAAATTGGTGCAGTCCGTACAGTGTTTTGAGCGATGGTATGAAACATGCATTGGACTAGATGCTGTTGAGCGTTATGTTTGTGATTTGTGTAAAGACTAGATAACATTGCTCAGATCGGGATAGCTAAGTAATGCTCAAATTATTCTGAATTGTTAATTATTCTGACATAAAAGCGAAGGAAGAGCGCATAGTACATTTTAATTGTAATTATTGTTTGTCTATTTTTGTTAGGCCTACCTATATTTTTGCCATAGCTAGTGATTTTCTGTAGTTAGATATTAGGAAAGCGAAACAATATATGATATTTTGGTAATAGTTGAAATTTCGATGCTAAAGTGGACCCAGGGTCCACTTTACCTGACCATTTCTCAAACGGGCAAAATTCACCATTTTTAATCTAACGAAGAATAACTCGAAACTTAACACAAAGTGAGTGAAATTGTTGTTTTCAAATGTTGTACAAATAAACAAAGAATTGTTTTCTTCTAATAGTATACAATACATTTGTATATTGACAAATTTCTGTTTAAAAATAAAAATGGTGGTCCAAATTACCCGCACCTCCTCCCTCTCCCTCACTGTATATATATATATATATATATATATATATATATATATATATATATATATAATATTGAACACTTTGTGGTTTCTTAAAATGCCGGACCTACGAAATCCTGACCACTTTAAATGTTGTTTTTAGATGAAATTCACAGGCATTGCACAAAACAGCGAAAAGGTCCATCACCGCTTAAATGCGAATACGTTCAATATTTCAAATAACAGGTATGGAGCATAATTGAAGGCTTTGAGCGACCTCTAAATTAAGTTTTTTATTGCGATGAAATTTTTCATTCAGTATATTTAGACCACATGGATCAAAATTGGCAACTATGCGTTTAGATCACAGATCTTTTTTTCTTTGCCATTCTATGCTGGACTACCCTAATATATATATATATGGATTGCGTGAATTGAATTTACAGCAGATAATCAAACCACCACTGCAATCGTAGTACTCTATTAAGAAGGCAGGCTTCTAGAAATGTATCACGAAAATAATACAAAGAAAATCGATACAGCATAATACCTATTCAGGTATTTTATTGCTGTTTCCTTCTTTGTGTCTGCACGTTCCTCAGATTTAAACAAATAAATCCTGAAATATGGCAGTGACATTTTTATTGATTAGTCAATAGTAACTGATGTAGTAAATATTTCACGAAATTAGTTTGGGGTAAGTATATAGAAATTACTGCCAAATGAATATCAAATTGCTTAATTATAATCAATTGAAGTTCACTTTTGTATTTTGTTTAATCTTCTATGTTGCTATCCCAAATTAAATTTCTGCTACTGCTGTTAGCTGTAGATTACCTTGCCGTTTAAAAGGACGATAGTTAACCTGTTATATTAACAAAATTCATACAAATCGATTGTTGGTTTTTCATTATATGTAAGTATAATAATCGTTATTAAGCAAGAAGATAATAATCATTATTATAATAGTATATAGTATAAACGTAAGTATAATAATCGTTATTATTATATATGCAAGAACTGTTAGATAATAATTACACTGCAAAGATCTAGAAGAGTAATATGTTTTGGAGGGTTAATATTTTAAATAATATATAGTTTCCGAAAGTTAAGAACACAACAAACTTTGTCGAACACACAATCGACAACGCTAAATTTTTATTCCGATAATAAACAAGGAATGAAGTTATCAAGCAACACTGTATTGTATACATAATTCATAAAACGTTAGTAGATGAAAATCATTGGAGTTTTCTTACTAGAAGTAAATAACTTGTTTATGTTGAATAAGAATGTATTTAATTGTAATGAATAGTTTGTCAAAAACTGATATAAACACTTTTTATTTGTCTATGCCAGATCCGCTTTATCTACTGGAAATAATAATATATCATTTCTTGTGTGATGACAAAGTATTTTCTTTCTGAATAGCGATACATGTACAATTAATGTTATATTTTGACACAGCATATTATATGTGGTAAGCATCATATATTGTATAGATTTTTAGAAAGTATAACTTATTACTATTAGGAAAAGAGAAAATAAGTAATTAGCATACAAACTGAAGAGCCCAAGTAACCCAAGAAATGAAGAGGAAGTCTGAAAAGAGAAGTATTTCAGTTTTTATTAATGAGTGGTCCAACTTGCCTGACATTGCTCTGCCTTCATAAGGAGTTGCTGAAAAACAAAAACATGAAAAATAAATTGATACTAGTGTCATGTACTGTAAAATAAAATAAAATAAAAATTATTTCATAAAGCAAAACCCACATAGTAATATCAATAATTTATATTAAACTCAGTACATGTCCAGATACTTCATAGCAATATTTGCTTGTTTTGATGCCCCCTTTCGAATGATACATTTCGTATGCGTCATTTTTTCAAACTTTTGGTACATACAGCTTTCACATATTTAAAACCACGAAACATAAGAGGTCTGAATTCTATCATATTCTCTAAATTGAAATGGTTATAACGGTTGTCAAAAGATATATTTGCAACTCAAATATTAGTAGCTCAAATTCTAAAGTACATATTTATATGCGGAATTCACAAAAATATATATATATATATATATATATATATATATATATATATATATATATATATATATATATATATATATATATATATATATATATATATATATATATATAATTTTTCAGGTCAAATATTCAAGAGTGAACAGAAATTCATATTTTATTTCTGGTTTAGGTGAATCATTAGCAAATAACCATGTGAATAATACTGGAAAAGTGCAATGAATGTCGTAATTTATAGACCAAATCAAACAAAAGTACGGCCCAATTTTGGATTACTTATGACAAGCAACCTTGTTTCAAATGAAATTTCGTGCCTGCTGTAGCGTATTCACGAAAGACCGACCGACCTGCTGTAGCGTATCGACCAGAAAAGAAAAGATTAAATCCTCCTACTTGACTTGATATCAGTGCACAGGATATTCAGAAGATACAGTATGTGTTTCAAAAACCCTAATAAATCAGTTAGGCATCTTGCTAACTAATTGAAGATGCAACGTTCCAGAGTCTATGTGGCATTTAGAAGCATTGAATATGCGCCTACAAGAGCAGTTGCTGTTATTATTATTATTATTATTATTATTATTATTATTATTATTATTATTATTATTAGTATTAGTATTAGTATTATTATTATTATTATTATTAAGTATTCTGCCTTTCGGCAGGTACTGGGACTAATGAGGATTTTTTTTATTTTTATTTTTATTTTAATTTGTTAGATTTGGGCCTGGTAATGTTTCTTCTACTTTGCTCGATCTTCAGCTTCCTCTTTTAACTCCCAATATTTTCTCCTATCTTTCAAATCATCGATCAGCTGTGTTCTTCTTCTTCCTATTCCTCGGTTCCCTTCCATCTTTCCTTTCATGGTGGTGTGAAGAAGACAATTTCTCCACAGATGTGTCCAATCCAATTGGCCTTTCTATGAAGGATGGTGGCTAGAAGTATCATATTTTCTCCTATCCGTTTTAAAACATCTTCGTTTGTTGCTCTCTCTGTCCATTTTATCTTCATCTTCCTCCAACACCACGTTTCGAAGTTCTCTAAATATTTCTTCTCTAACTTCCGTAATGTCCAAGACTGAACCATACAGTCCAATGCTCCATATATAGCACTTGACCAATCATAAGTCCAATATTGAGCCTGCTAGTTAAGAGTGATCTTTTTTTGTTGAATGCTTCTTTATTTATGGCAATTCTTGCCCTGTTCTCTTTGGTGCAGTAAGCGTTTCTCGTCAAAATACTTCCCAGATACTTGAAATTATCGACCTCTTGAAGTTTTCTTTGTTCTACTCTGATCCGTAGGAGAATGTCTCCACGGGATATTCTCACGATTTTCGACTTTTCGATGTTAATTTCCATTCCATACAGTTTTCCAGTGTCAACTATTTTGTTAATCATCTCCTGTAGTCCTCCTTCGGTTTTAGCTATTATAACCGTATCATCTGCATACCTGATCTTGTTAATAATCTGCTCTCGAATCTTGAGATCTCCAACCCCCATTAATACTTCCTTCATTAAACATTCACTGTAAATGTTGAATAATTGGGACGACAAACTACATCCTTGTCTGACTCCTCTTCCAATCTCCACACTATTGGTTTCTCCTTCATTCAAGCGCAACTTCACTCGTTGTCCTATGTACGTTCTTCAGACTTACAGACACATTCTGCGAATATTATATGCTGTAGAGTATTACTCCTACAGTGCATGAATTTTTGAAATTATTTTTCTTTTTGTATGACATTCGCGTTTGCATTTAGTGTTTACGCACTACCTAAACTCAAGTACATGAGATTTAGTGGAAAGAAATTACAATTAGAACCACAGCAGAGCATAGTAAAAATATGATATAGGCGATTGGAGTTGTACTATTGTGGCTACAGCAAGATGTATAAAACGTAGCCAAATAGCAACATCATGCTTTTGAGGGTTACAGTGCATAGATCAGTATTTTTGTTTCTTTTACAACGTGTGTGTTTTAGTTTTGGGACTACATTTAATATGTAGTTTTTGAACCATCATAACGTACGAATATGGGATCGGAAGCCACCACATGTTACATATGAAACTGAAAGGACAGGTTCAAGATTAACATATGGTGTTGTCTGATGCACAGTCACATTATTGGTTTACTTTCTTTTGTACGACTTTTGCATTGCTTGCAACATTTACTTCAATTAATTAATCAATTCCGAGATGCCATAACTGGCGTATATACAACTCAACTCCTTTCTCAGCAGAACGGTTTTCCTCTGCACTTGTGAGCCACATATATCTGTGTATCCGTCGATCTTATGTTGTTAGATACGTGCATGAATTCCATCTAACGGGTGGTCCATTTCGTGGGCACTTTTCCACCCTCCATAACTTGAAGAAGACATAATCTTACAGACTATGAACAACATATGTAACAGCAACTCTTTTGGTATTGAATCAAAATCAGGACTTTTTCAATTTTACGTCACACAGTTAAGTTATTTACGCTAAGGGAGACGGAGATTTAAGGCAAGTGAATGACTATGGAGGAATTGGTGGAATGAAAGTGTGGGAGGAAACAGGAGTAACCGGAGAAAACTCACGGATATGTTGTTGTCTACCACAAACTTACTTGGTCGGGAATCGAAATAGGAACCCGACGCACCAGAAGTGAGCGTCCTACCACTGGGCCACTGTGCCTCCCTTGATTTTGGTTTAAAGAATCAATTTATTTCCCCCTCTTTATTCTTGGTAATGAAAAGTAATCTAATGTGATTTAACTTTTTCGTTTATTTTTGGGAACGAAAGGGAGAGATATAAAATAGTTCACAATAACAAACTGAGTTATATGAGGGGTGTTCATTAAATACTTCTATTGATCCACTTTTTGTTGACTAAGATAAATAAAATGTAGTATAGACATTAGTCCTTCTCTATATAGAAACCTCGAATGACCACGCACTTTTCCCATCAATTTATGCACTTATAGACACCTTGTTTGTAGACGTGCCGAACGTTCCAGAAGCCATGACTTGACTCGGAAATCAGCAATTCACTGTCTTGCATATGGTTTCTTTCCAAATACGACTTCATGTTTGGGAAGGGCTGAAATCGGATGGTTCAAGGTGAGAAGGGTACCGAAATGGAATGTTTCATACCCGCAGAATCGTGATCCTTTCCTGAAATATACGGACCTCATTGGTCAGAATTCCATGCCTCTTAGTTCTGACGGAATATCGTAATTTCCAGATCAGCGAAGAATGGCATATCCTTGTAATTGAGGTATCCTCGTAAGAAAATCCAAATTACTATCCCATTCTGGTCTCAAAACACTGTCATCTTAACCTTGCCCGCTGCCGGTTGGGCACAGACTTACCTCGGAATTGGTAAGTAAGTATTTTTCCATCACTTTGACTGGGTGTTAGTCTCTGAGTTACAATAATGGACTCATGTTTTATCCTGAGTTCTTAGTATGTCAGAAAATCCCTGGTTTTTGTGATGCAGGGGGGAAATCCCTGGTTTTCGTGGTACAGGGTCAAATTTTCTGCGAGCATGTAACTCGTTCGTGCTTTCACTAAGGTATCACTAGCTGAGGAACCCATTGAGCAGAAAACCTTATGCATGCATAAATGCTAACGGATTATTTTCTCACAGACCCCACATTTATCTCGACATCTTAGTTGGTGAATAGTTATGCGGCATTCCACCAAAAAGACGGCTTCTACTTGTTTAATAATGTCTTCATGAACGGCGAACTGAATTGCTGTGAAATGAACGCCGTTTCTTCGGGAGAACGACCATATTTGAAATGATGATGCCAGAGTTTCATAACTTTCTCTCCACTAGTCTTTCATCCACCGCTCGGGATTGAATTTTATCTATATTTACACTTTCGTTCATTTAAGTGCCTATAACACAGAAAATGTTAGGATTTAAAATATGAAATGTTCCTCATATCCTATAGAGATTTGAATCAAATATATGTAAAACTTCAATATTCTACATTACTACAGCTGGTAAGGGAAAATATTTAATGGACATCTCACGTAAGTACAACTTGTGTTCAATACTTTTATTACCAAAGAAAAGAAAAGATTCCGGTTGGTGAATGAAGTGACTCTCACAGCACAGCTTATGATTTCCCAAATAAATTCGGAGGAAGTATAATTACCATCTCTATCAAAAATTTCCTGTCGAACATTTCAACCTATAGACTTTTACAAACAAGAATTTGACGGTTTAACTTTACGAACAAAACTTTATGTATTCACAATAGTCAAACCCAAATGAGAACCCATTATTAGTGCCAAACAACTATACTAAATCATTATAAAAATAACACTGTTAAAATTTTAGAAGTTTTGAAGAAAGGGTCGTATCTCACACGGCAGTGAAAATCCATTATGAGTTGTAAATAACTACACTATCATTTGTGAAAATTGCAACTCCCACGAAGAATAGCCCGAATGACACCAAACTCGGAAGCAAATGCCAGTAAATTTTCTTTACATTAAAAAGCGAAATATTAGTATGCCAGTGCATTGAAAGGGGGCAGAATGATCGTGCTCCGGGAAACGAGTATTTCCTACTGCGACGATACGACTCGTACAAGATACAGTGTTTACGATAGTGATACGTGTATGAGTACAATGAATAGAAGAGGGCCGTGTGAAGTGGACAACGAGTACAAATGTAGGAGCACTGTAATGCGACCACAGCCCGAAATGACCGCCAGCTTATCTGCATGGCCGTGCAGATTTGTTTGCACCGCTAGCTCGACTCTGGAGCACTGTTACGGGTGTGGATTTGTGGTGGTTAGTGGTTCAACACCGTCTGAGGAAACACTTGAACTGTTTAAAATACTTTTTCAATATAATTATTACTGGGTCGAGTTCTTATCACCTGAACTAAGATGTATATCATATAGAAGCGAGGGGATTTAAGAATATGTATTAACCCATATATGCCCTTATCTTTTGTTTTGTATTTTGATTTATTTTGGAAAATAGATAATTTTCGACATATTCTTAGTGAATTTAGTATCATTTCGTTTTGCTGATCTCCTATTGGCTAGTTATGATACTGGGTCGAAAACGACGCGGGGGCAAATATATAAGCTTTAGCAATAACATAATATGCAAGTGGGTCGTTTTCGAATCGGAGGGTAAATGGGTTAACACAAATCTTCCCTTTTTTTGTTGAGAAAATAGCTATTCAACTAGTAATATAATAGGACTCCCAAATGGAATAAATACTTAAGACTTACTCTGTCTATATCTTTGTTGCAAGCTCAATTCTTTTGTGAGAATTCATTATTAATGTAGTTACGAAATTAAGTAACTTCTTTACGTCAAGTTTGTCTTGCAACAACGATAAAAACTACAAAATGCCTTGAAGGAAAACTGAGATGATTCGCGTTGAACGCCTATCCGCATACTGTACAGGGCATGCGTTCATAAACCATGCAACATCGTAACCAAACAATTGGTGAGCAATTTACTGCTCTTGATGAATATCAAAATATAAGTCTGATCCAAAAGGTCGAATAGCTCGGTGTTCTCCGTGCTACAGTATTACTTAGTGGGAATACATTTCTCTTTTCACTATCGAGTAACATTTTTAAAAATCACTCATCTATTTGTAATTTTGTATGTGATATATTTTCAGTAACGAGATTTTAAGGAGCAAGGAGTGTAGCCACCTGGCAATGTTGTTTAGAAAACTGAAATCGATATTATCAATAAAGTAAATTATTAAATTAAAAATAAGAACCGTAAGCTGCATAAAAATATAAAAAAATGCATTAATATTACAAAATAGTCAGACTAATAACTCCAAAATTGCAAAGATAAGGTTTGCTTTGCTATCACTAAAATAAATGTATAAAAATTTCCTCAGTGTTGTCAATTATCTGATATAGTATTTTGCCTAGGAAAATCTTCCTAACTTAACCAAAAGTTATTATTACTTACAAAATATATCATGACTATGGAATGGAGTACTTTTGAGCACATATATTTCCAAGACAATCTAATAGATCTTTCTTATGTATACCCTTGACTAGAAAGTAATATTAAAAGATTAGCTGAAATACTTGTTCTTTATAAGAGAAGAATATTTTATGCAGAATATTTGAAAAGTATGATTAAACTTTTATTTATCTTCCTTAAGATGGGTATTTTAACTCAAATGAAATTACAAAATCTCAGCTCAGCGAGAGTACTAACCATTTTTTACAACATTTTTGAAATAGTTCAAACGCTTTTCCATCACAATGACGGAGATCAATTTTATATATACAGTAGAACGTCGATAATCCGTACATCAAATATCCGAATGCAGTCCCTAAAAGCTTTTTTTTTTTTGTCTTAGCGCTAACGATAAACAAACAATATGGTTGTCCGTCGGCGTTGTGTGAAGTCAGTGTTTTTACAGAAGGTGGGTCTACAGGGAGATGGAGGAGGCAAGTGGTATACAGGTGATATCTTTCAATGAGGTACCTGTTAAATCTTCAGATGCAAGTCCTATGGACTATTGTGGTTTTGGATTGCTGAAGCGGGCTTTGAAAAAACGGTGTGTGGCAACTTTGGAAAGCTGTGCAAAGGGAATAGGGCAAGATTCCCCTCCCAGTTCTTCAGAGAAGCCTATTACAGTGGAAATTACGTTGTCGGGCTATTGTTAGGAACCAAGGGAAACACATCGAGTACTTACGGACCTGGCGCTATGGATTCTTCTAAATTTTTGGGTAAGTCGAAATTGGCCAAATGTAGACTGAACAACTTCTGTATGAGCTGAAATTTCGACAAAATATTTCTGTTGTTCAAAATCAAAAAATCTCATAATAAAGGTTTTGTTGAAAGATATACCCTGAGGAAGCTACAGGGCAGAAGTAAATTTTCTCCGAAAAATTGAATATCCTGAGAATCCTTTCACTGAAAACAAGGAAATAATTTATTTTTATTATTTTCCAAAATCCGCTCCTAAGGAGGAAAGGAAAATTGTTTCTATATCATTCAAACTTCTCTTACTTTATTCAGAAAATAAAATGTGGCATGTCAGTTTTGACTTTTATCTTCTTTTTTGTCACATTTTATGATTTTCTTCTACATGTCACTTGTATATCTACTTGGAAGTGATGTCCAAAAGTTTTAATTCTATTGTTGCATGTTGGTCTTAACAAAATAGGGGAAAAATAGATTTTCCTTATAAACAGACCAGAGGGACGTAAGACTGTAGCTTCAAGTTTTTCCACTTAAAATCTGGAAGGCAATCTAGGTTTTTATGACCAGAAGTGTACAAAATCTTAAGTTCTCAGGAAGTAGTTTCGGGAATTCGATGATGTGTTAGTGTATGAATTTACTCTTTTAAACACACACACAAAATCTATCTAAATCTACACTGATTTCAATCAATGTAATAGCAGGAATTCCCATTTCTCTACGAAATTCAAATGTATTCCATGAGAATTAATTTTATCTTAAATTTACTAAGTAGCATTTTCTTGGAGTTCGGATGAATTGTCTCCGTTGCCACTGATTAATCAATCTCATGTAAAAGGGAGGAATAATTTTTAAAGCTACGAATTATTATAAAAATTCTTTCACGGACATTCTTTTAAAAAGAATAATGAATATAAAATCATCGATTTCGGTCCAAAACAATACTTAGGAAGTCTAATAGGATAAATTGATGGAGTTCAATCTAAAACTGATAAAATGTAAAGAAATATTTGAAAGAGACAAATCAATATCGTGCCGATTGAGAGAAAATTGGTTTGTGCTCGCTTCAATACTACACAGTTATACATTTAAAATACTGGCATTTAATTGAATCTTGAATCATGGTACATTGTCGAGCTACCAATAAAATAATTTGACGAAATATGAAGATTAATTGACTTAATACTTGACACATGGTAATACTTTTTTCAGTTCATTTACTGCTACTGCTTTTGTTGTTTGTAGAGCAGATAATTCCCCCCCCAAAAAAAATTGTTTCTAAAATTATGTTATTGCATTTTATTGTAGTTTTGAGCTTTCTAGGCTAAAAGAGAGAAGAAATATTAATGTTAATAAGAAAATAAATGACGGAAAAGCTCTATAACCATTCCCTGCGCTGGGTTTGAACGCGTAATAAATTAGTTTTGCTATCTCCAGTATATCATCTTAGAAATCTTCCTCTAGCAGAAAACAAGATACTGCATGTCATTGTTCGTGCACCTCTTCTCACCAGACGTCGTTCTATTCGACAGTAACAGAGATCATTTAATCACCAGATTATCAGAAAATATAAACGATTTTAAAAGGTTTGAGTATGTATTAAGACAATTGTCCTCATTATTAAACAATTATTGTATAGCTAGCTAAGGAATAAGCAGTTTGCTTCCACTGGAGAAGAAGCAAGATCACACATCTGAATTCAACTTATTGTTCCCAAGAACAATTTCAACTTATTACTTCCAACTTCATTAACTAAAAGTGAAAAGAACTTAATATTGTTAGCAGTTTGTTGTAGACAACGATCGTTTTTATTTGACATATTTTCTAAAGAAAATTAAAAACACGGGATATAATATATACATACCTTTGTCATGGAGTACATGAAAACGTTTGTCCGCTGTGACCCTCATTTCTCCAGCTGTAAGCACACGGCGACTATGTCTCTCTTTATCTTCCTTTTTCCACATTACAGTATTGTCTCCCACATTTCGCACTACGCATGTAATAAGAGCGTCATCTCCTTCATATACATGCACTGGATGCGTCAAGCTATCTCGTATGCTTGGTAAACCTGTAAATAATAAAATACAATAATATTGTATGTTGTACGTAGTTAACACTACACAATATTATATTTTTAAAAAACTCGACACACTCTTGATATGAACTGTAATAGAAAGTATTTGAATTGTATTTTATACTATATATACAAGGTTTCCGGCTAAACGTCCAATAAGAAAATACAACTTTCGATCTAATATATGTATTTCTACAAAGTTCTACAAGTAGAGAAACTCAAAATGTTTTTTTTTATATATACACGTATTTTATATACTGTACCATTGGCATCTAAGCTGTATTCTGCCCCCCGTGACGTGTTGTCCAGCATTTCCAGTGTAACCTTGTTGATAACAACATGAATATCAATGCATAGTTCACATACATCAAACGGACCTGAGTTTGATAAATATCATTTCTTACAAATCTCCAAACGGAAAAATCAAATGGAGTAAGATCCAGGCTTCTAGTAAACCATGAAATTGGATTGCTACCTCTACCAATCCTCCGCTCTGGGAACTATTTGTCGAAAAACTCGTCTACAAGTTCTTCATGGCGCTTTATCTATAAATTTGTTTCAAGGTAGTTTTGGCAGTGTGAAAAGCTTGCGTGTATAGGCAAGTCTCTCCATTTGTGGTACTTTCCATGAAGAAATATGGTCCTATAACTCTGTTCTTCATCAATGGACGCCAAACTTTCACTTTTGCAGAATTTACGTTCGTGCTCCCTCAGAGTATGGGGTGGATTTGTTTCCCAACTCTGACAATTACAACTTCCCGGAAGTATGGAACGTGCAATACTAGAAAAACACAAAACATCCAGAAATAACTCGCTTGCATCGAGTTTAGCAACTATTGCTTCCGCAAATGCTTTCCTTAGTGACTTGTCCTGGAGTTTCAGATTAAGACACACCTGAGATGTGTAAGCCTGTATAGAAGCAAACTTTTGTGGATATCATGCCTACCTGCAATTCCCTACTGGCGCGTCAGATGAACTTCATGAAGCTTGGCTGGAAGAAAATACGAATTGTTTCAACACCGGTCTCTGGTACAGCATGTTTTGTGCGGTGGTCTAGCAGTAAAACTTACGGTTTCACTAAGACGTTTGTTCCATTTCTTGATGGAACTGAACGTTGGTACACTGTCTGTAGGCCATAGTCAATACTCAAGACGAAAATGACGTTGCACAATTGTTAGAGGTTTCAGCTCGGCGAAAGTTACACTTTTTCCTCATCGCTTCTGATGGCTTCGTGGAGCATGCACTTCGTACGGAATGCAAAATTGCGCATGGAAGGTAATCCCTTAGAAAAATCAAAAATCACTTTGAATTCCTCCTCTTGTAGAACTAAACTGTGTATCAGTATAATAATTAAATCAGAATTTATGATTTATTTCATTGGACGTTTAAGCCGGATACCCTGTATATTTACGTTAACCTGAACTTAGTATCTGAAGTACGCGGATAATATTCTCTTCTCCTCAAATCTCTCCTCTTTGCAAATCTCTTCTCCTTAGGTTTTATATCAGCAATTATTAAACTCGGAAGCTATATAGTAATTATATACGTTAGTTGAATTATGAGTATTTACGTTTATTTAGAAATTCTATCAATGATTCTATCATCACATTGACTGTATTTCCCAAAACACTTAACAAAATACATAAAGGTATTTTGTCACTTCTTGAAATCCTAACTTCTCAAAGCAGTTTTCAGAAACAAACAACAAATTGCATTCTTATAATTTTAAATAGAAATCGATATACTTTAAGACACGTGAGAATGATAGCTTTTCATTTCAAGTTATAACTATACAAAAACTTATCTAATGTTTTGATTGGATTCAGAATCTATAGCCTTAAAATGATACATAATATCATCTTAGGAATTTCCAAGGTTTACATTCCACATTCTCCTTATGAAAATGCTATCTTTGAGACTTAAAATTTGTCTAATATGTACACTCTGATAAAAGATGTAAAAAAAATCTAATTAAATAGAAAACAAAGAAAGAACAACTAATTATACAGCGTTTTTCTATGAATTTATTCTGTTTTTCAGTAGTAAATCATATATTGACAAAAATAATAGAGTTATGTTCCCTATACACATTGTGTTACATTCCATCTGAAGAAATTAACTTTGTGAACCAATTTAAGTCTTACTATAAGTTTACTGATTCTTTGTTTTATGTTTTCGTTTACACAACGGTGCATTCCAAATGACTGTTTTTCTTGCAACGAAAATTACTGTTCATTTTGCATTAGTTTACAGTGCTTTCTTCTCGTGTTTCCAGCATTCGGATTCAGAGAATACTGTCAAGTAACACCTGTCTGGTTCATTAAAGTTTTTACGTTCATCATTAAGACGCAGAACATAGTGGAAACTGAAGCCTCAAAATAATCAATATATTAATTAATGATTAATATAATTTGTGACAATACTATACATTGTAGAAGAGAAGGGGAAAGCTTTTCAAATTGTAGGTATTCATTATTTTATCCCTTTCACTATGTTGTTTTCTTTTTTTTTTTAATTGATAGTCTTTAGAAATTTTCGGCGAAGAAGTGTTTTAACTCAAATAGTCAGGTTATTTATTCCGTCAATATTGACTGGTTTTATTCCCAAGCAGTCGGGATTATAGTCGGTAAGAGAATAATACTTTATGGTAAATTCTTCCAATGACAAAACACGTTCCACGATTATTTTAGTGAAAAAGAAGTATTTGATTTTGAAGACAAATTTCCTTTGAGGCATTATGCTATGCCGTGTCAAAGAGTTAACAACATGCAATGTGTGATTGGGAACCACAAAAGAAAATATGCGGCACTTTGTATCAAAATTGGATCACTTTGACAAAAATTGACAAATATTTTTTATTATATTATTTAAATAACGAAATTTAGAAATTTTTAAGAATAAACAACCTTCTATCTACTAATTCTTAAAGAAATCCAACCGCAACTAATGGAGGTAGTCAATGTATCCTAAAAAAGGTATATACTTGTTTCATCAAAATCGAATGATTTTTACGAAGTTTATACCGGAAAAAGGTTTTGTATATACATATACAAAACTGCAACATAGGATTGATCTCACCGCGCAGCCCCAAACAATAGTGTTACTTGAATGAGACGGTTCATGAGACGAGACGAATCGCAAGGTTTCGATAACTTCTCGTTTCATTTTGCAAATATATACACTTGATTTTCGATCGTAATCTTGATAGAATCTAATACTTAGAAAATTCAAATGCTACAAACGAATAAAGGTAAAAAATTTAACAATAGTAAGAAAGAGATATACATCACTCAGGTATCTTAATCAATAATTACCTTCATGAACATAAAAAGATATTCAGAAAAAACTGAATACCACCTAAAATAAATTTTTAAATTTTTCTAGTACGTACAACGTCACACTGTTGAAAATGGGAAAATTCGAATTAAGTAGAAGGAAGAAAAAGAAAAGTAACTATGCAGTATTTTTCTAGGAATTTATTATGTTTTTCAACAGTGCATATATTCATACAAATCCACAGTAGCACTATATTGCAGATTTAGATTATACATACACTTAGTAGGCCATCGGAATACAGTTTCCATTTATTTAAAATACTACGTGATCGTCTACTATCTTGCCTTTATATTTTGTTTATCATTGTATTTAGGAAAATAAATCTTTCTGAATAGACTTAAGCCTTTGTGCAGATTGATTATGTTCTTCATTTTCCTGTTTCCATTTACTCAATTGTATATTTCACATAATGAATATAATAAATTTATGAGGAAAACTTTTCTTTCCTCATAAAGCCTTTCTAACTTACGAACAATATTAATATAAGAAATTATATAAAGATTTTGTGGTGTCTTTCAATTGTATAAAAGAAATCAAATTTGATTTCAATCCGTGAAATTAAATTGTAACGAATTGAAATAGTTGTAAAATTTAAAATACAATGTAAATCGATATTTATGCAAATATAAAAATTAAAGATAATTGAAACAGACAGGTAAGAAAACTAATATTAACCTCAGATTTTTCTTCATTCAGAAAACGATATTTAGTTGCAATAAAATGTTCAATCTAAAAGAACAATGAGTCAAAATCATGCAGTGTTGCCAATTAAGGTTATTACGGTATACGTTAACCTATTGGTTTCACAATAATCAAACTAGCATTTCATTTCATAACAATAAATGGTATATAGAGACAGACAAAGTCTGCTTTTATATCGCCCCGTCTTATTTATGCGTTCACGAAACAACTAAGGGTTCGGCCGTACCATCGCAATCCTACTGGAGCCGCCAGTTGTAACAAAGAAATGTCTCTCGGAATTGCTTTGTCTCCAATTCGAAGACTTTAAGACATTCAACTAATGTTCTTTTAAGAAGAAATGGTTATTGGTACTTAATCACGTCCAAAAAAGAACGAATACAATAAAGTACATTGATTCAAGACAAAATGAAGATCATTATACAAGAAAAAACAGATTCTGAATGATTTCCATGATTTTCTAAGGAACTTTGTCAAAAGAGAATTGAGCAACGTATGACTGTGTTTAAGCTCATCTTCAATAACCGTTATCATTCCATCACGAAATTACAATTCTGGCTGTACTGGTTTTGTTATACCGTCCTGTAATATATCAGAAACTGACTGTTTACAAAAATGTGGTCATGTTTAAAGATATCCCCGAACTTCGTGCTTTGTTAGCTTAGGAAATAGTACTATAAATGCTTTCCCTATATCTCATCTACATAGAATCGATTAGCATCGAATAATTTTCTACTTATTATGCAGACGCTCTTCAGGGAAAAGTAGTTCTTCATACAACTACTTGGAAATCAATATTATACATCACAAATTTTGATTTCGTTGCCTAATCATTTCCAGAATTTTTCTGTGTTTTCTCCATTTCCTTGTCATTAAGCTAACAAACTGAGCTCGTTATGAGAATACTGTCATGGACATGTATCATGAAAATGCAGTCAATGTCAGCCGAATTAATTTCCTCTCTATACATTTCCTAGTTATATAGCAACATTACTTTTAGTCGCAACGGTTTATTCTGCTCGAACTTCCACAAGAGGGGTAGACGGTTTATTCTGGTCGAACTTCCACAAGAGGGGTAGAAGGAGAAGTCATTCCACAAGATAATTTCTCTTTTCTCTGCGCCTACATATAGATGTCGATTAATGAAAGTTTACACCGAGAGTGGTGAATTGCCGGGTCAGTCGGTTAGTGTGTTCTCACACTGCACTCGAAGTGGTGACTGCGAAAAGTGTTAAGTCTTTTCATAGTTAGGAATAGACTTTTATTTTAAAGTAATTTAGATTTAGATGTTTGAATTTGATTCTCACTCTACTCCTCCGTTGAGAATAGCGGACGATACGTATTTTTTCTGTTCAGAGAATTTCTGGTCTTTAATGATTATGTTAGGATTATTGAGAATATCCCCCCCTGACTATTGGCTAGTTAAAGCCTCTCCAATATTATTTTGTGTGGTCTACTTCTCTGAAGGGAAAGCAAAGACCATTATTGAATTTTAACCTTTCAACCCGATCTTAAGTGAAGAAAGTAAGCCTTATATTGAGGGTTTACTCTTGCACTTTGTGAACCTGAATCCTTATAAATTCACGTGTTAGCTAGAAATCCTTTTTCGTGTATATGTTCTTTCTAAGGACTGTACACAAGTAGAAACTATAAGCTAGCTACCTGATGAATGTGGAGGAACCTTTAGATAATTAAGGAAATGAGAAAATGCTAATAAATAAACTACTCTTTCCTGGTCCGTAGCTTCCCAAACAATTAAGGTTTGTTACTCTTTTAGAGAAATCTATCACGTTAGTGATAAGTAGGGCGAGCAATTTCGTTACGAAATTGTAGTTAGAGATTATTCGAGAACGGAATTCCGACCTCCATGTTGGCTAAAACAAGTAAGGATAAGAGTTTCAGTTCTTCAACTTTTTGGCAAACACCAAGAAAAGAATGTAAAGAGAAATTATAGATGTAGAGAGAAATTATAAATGTAAAGATAACTTTTGGTTTACCACAACAGAAATGAACCTATTGTATTATTAATTATAGTTATTCCTAGACAAACGTGCTTTCTCAATAAGTATTCCCTCTCCATAATGGCAATAGTCTATGAGTTAAAGGAGGCAAACTAGTTTAGAATCTTACGATTATTTTAACTTTTATTAATTGGTATACTTTTATTTTAGCGGTTTAATATTTTTCATATGTGCAGTTAAGAAGAACAGGAGAGAAAGGGTTATGCGTTGCGTATGCATGTACACTTAAAGAGCAATCTCAATAAGAAATGTACGGGATCTCATATATACCAAATGATTTTTTTAAAAATAGAGAATAGCACTAGTTAAAGAAATTATAATTTTAAACTAAATTTAAATATTAACACAAGTTTTTTAGGATCTAGCATTGGACTGAAATTTGCAGAATCCTGAAGTCAAAACGGAACTGACGATATGATGTATACCGGAAAGCAGATATTTCTGACCCTCTGTGATTATAGAGGTACATTGAAGGCAAGATTTTACTTATGCACGTATGATACATAGGCAACCAACCTCACGCGAACGAAGTACAAGACAGAGTGGACAAATTGGGAAGCATACAGATATTTCTCATCACCTTCTCCAAAGTAAAAGGAAAAAAGAAAGACACTAGGACAATTTTTTACGTCTCTCGTGTTCCGTATCACCTAGGCATTAGCATAATGGAGAATCACAATAATCACACTGAAATAAAAATGAGAGATACTTCTCATCGTATCGAAATGAAACAAACGCTGGTCAACCCAGCTTGATTTTTTGCAACATGTCATGAAACCAATTTGATTGCTTCTTTAAAAATATCTTCATACCAAGCACTGATGTCATTTGAATTTAAAAAAAGACGTTGTTTGATACACACAAAAGTAATTTCTAGAACGCTAAACTCATGCAGGGAATATATTTATATTTTTTCGGATTGAAATGTAAAGTATTTTTTTTACAATAATTAGCTTTTAATGAATAATATCCAAATATGAGATAGTACCAATCGATAAAACTTACAGTGATGAACAAAATGATATTCTTGAGTGTAAAAACTCATGCGTAGTTATGGAAAAACATGAAGGAAAACATGTTCGCTTGTAAATCAAAAAATCATGTTATACGACAAGCATGCAAGTTACTTAGATCAAACACATTGAAATATACTTTCATTAAGATTTTTTTATCATGACACTATCTCAATGACAATACGTAGTATGATTAATGAGATATAGCCTAAAAATATAATTAACATTTAAACTTTTATTTTTGTTAAAGTAAAATATTGTACTACGATGAGACATATGCAAGTGATAGAGTAGTGATATAGAAGTGAACAAAATAATACTTTTGTGGTAATCTTTCATGCGTATATATAAACGAACTTTTATGGCAATCAAAGATATGTCATTCGTTGCGAATAATAACTAACAGTTTATAATTTGATGGTATCAATTATATAATAAATTGTTATATTTTAAGTATCGTATATGGCAAAATACACTGTTAGCTAGAATTATTTTATTTAACCTCCGCTAAACTAGTGGAGAACCATGGAAGATGAAACAGGTAAAAGAGAAAACTGTTCAATGAACGTCCACCCTCACAACCAGGATAGACAGACTTTGCCGTTCAATAGTTGTAAGCGCCCACCAAATATAGCTCGATTTCTCCAGGCGCTGTTCTTGAAGTTTCTCGGAAATTTCAGAGTTTCACAGCCAAATCATAACAGCAATTAGTCCTTTCACAAACCACACATTAATTTCCACCCTTCACTGCCCTCGTCGTGTAGATTGGTAACTCCTTTTTAAAACTCTCTTTAGGAGTTTTGCTTACAATCATCTCTTAGCAAGTTCGTACCGTAATCCTTACTCATTTGACCATGAATTACGGGTGGTTTATGTCCTTACATCTGGGGCAATCGAATTCTATCATGTAGTGGTTCACTCTTAGCGGGCACTTAGACTGCACTCGACATGTTTTATGGCTCGATACTCCACAATGATTGAACGAAAGAGCTTGTCTATAGGATAGGGGGAAGCGTCCAATAAACAACTTTTTCTTTCCCCATTTTACTATCTCACGTGGTTCTCTGGTGGCTTAACAAAGGTTAAAAATGGACATTGTAACGTATTGTATTTATCGTTGTTTGTCTTTTCCAAACAGTCATATAGTCATACATCACTTGTGTAACAAAGCATTTGATTTACCACTGGGATAACACACGGAATAGAATTCTCCATCTTTCTGAAATATTCATCAATTTCACCAGCCGGATGGAGGAGTAGTATCTTTGATACTGTTGTATCTCCCAGTTTTCTCATTTTATTCAGGAAAAGAAAAGCATCTTTGTCGAAGTTTTCACTAAGAAACATTATATTGTATCTCAGGTTTATAATATAGTAAATAACAATACACTATGGTCCTTGCCAAATTGGTTCAGTTTCTAGCGTCCCAAACCTTGACTCCGCGATATGGTTGAATGCGATTCGAGGTCTGCGATCATACTTTTAAATATTTCTTCAGTTTCATGAGCCGAATGACAGGATGGGTACGTCCCCAAAATCTATAGTCATTTACATATATTCTATCTGCCAAGCCGCGAGGGGGGCAAACGGGGCGACTGCCACGGGTGCACAAGTAAGGGCGCAAAATTCGAGAGGAAAAGTAAAAGAAGGAAAGATAAAAGAGAGAGGAAAAATTTTACTTGGAATGTTTTAGATCAACAGCAGCATTTTTCAATCTAATGTTTAATTTGTATTGCATATATAAATTGCAATACATACATAAAGTGGAAGGAGAAAAGTAATAAAAACTTATCAAAAATGATCAAGATCAAAGAAAAGCAGGGTTTATTTTTGAAAATTTTCTTGCGCTTCGCGCCAAATATGGTGGCGCTTTGCAGCTGGCCTGTCGACCTCACTCATATGTCTTGGGGAGCGTCGGATACTCTCGTTCCGGGCGCTGATTTTCCACGGTACGGGGACTGTATTCTATAACAATCAACGTTGAAAACAAAAATTGTGGGTTCCTGCCACTTACGGTTCAATTGAGAGAGAGAAAGTGGACATAATATATATTCTTCTAACGCTATATTCATTTCAAAATTCGTTTCTTGTTATTTCTTACTGTTTTTGATTTACAAAGAACAGTATTGAAATTCCAAACGGGAGTGGGTTGCTACCAATCCCTGCTTTCGTAGGAATATGGGAATGTAACTAAGTCCTATACTTGAAACTCTGAGTTCATTGCAAAAATCTCGCTATTACAGTTTTTGTTCTCAACGGTGAAAACAGTAATGGTTGGTTTCTACCATGTTCGTTTTCAGTAGGAGGTCAAGAAATGAGATCTTGGGAAGCGAAATCAACATATATTTAAAAAATCTTGAACTACATTACCGTTTCTGACCTGATACCTGTCAACAGATACACAGATATACCCGTTCTAGAACTTTTATATTTTTATATAGCATAGTTCGAAAGTCTTGAAATAAAACGTTCTGGACCTGATAATTTAGTTGATGTTGTGAATTAATTTTTTAAATGGTTTTATTTCTGGCCACAGGTGTGATAAGAAAGCTGCGAATACAGGACGGACTCCTGGGGAGCAGTTGAGAACAGTGAAGTTTTCTGTTTTCACTGTCACCGGGATTTCGAAGTGCTTGTGTCAGTGCCGTTGAAAGAGGTCGAACGACTCTTAGGGTGGCGAGCATCAAACTAGTATAAATAACTCTTGTAGTATAAATTACTTCTTACTTCATTAATATGGACTACGTTAGTAAGTTACTTCCGTAGTAATATATTCCTTTAGTAACTGTTGGAGAGCTCAATTTTTATTTACTTCTTGAGTTGTAACTAAAGTAGTAACGCCATTTTACTAAAGAAGTACGCCATTTCTTTACTACGCCAGAAGCACTACACACTGCTGGTACGTGTATTTCGTTTGCTATCGGGAGCTGGATTTTATCAGGAGATGCGTCCATGAAAAATGGCAGAGAACATGCAGTTGTAGTGAAAAACAGGAAGGTGTTGGAAAAAGCAGACAAGCTTCCTTCGTTAAAAATGCGTTGAATACAAGGGGAAGTGTTCTTAATTGAAAGACAAAGAGAAATAATGGAAGAAGAGCACAACCCACGGTCATTTCACAACCCAACGGTATACTGTAGCTATTCTTCAAGAGTCAAGGCTGCATGTCAATTCATTTTCGACAAATGGGTGACTTACGACGTTTCTCAAATAAGCGATTCAACTATTCTCAGGAAGATTGCAGATTAAAATTACAGAGCGAGTCTCGTTAATTTCTATATTTTTCCTATCAAGCTGTTTCGATCTGGTCGTCTACACCAATTATATGTATATTTTTTCAGCTTTTGTGTTTCGTCCTTGTGCAGCACCGAGGTACGAAGGACAGGAAGTATTATTAACGTGGGTTCGTAACAACCACCTATTATTGCATCAGGTGCAGTTGGTGAGTGTTTATCAGTCAACATTTGAAGGTGAAGAAAAAACTATAAAAGGTAAAATAAATCATTATAGAATGAACATTTGTAATACTAAATCGTATCTCGCATATTAAGAGGTTTAAAAGGAAAAAAAGAAAAGAATTGTTAAACGAGTCCTTTTATCGTCGTTTCAGATAATGTTTTATTTAACGTGTCTATATTTCACCTATTTGGTGTTCATGGACGTAGTCCTCTTTATTTTAGTATACACATATCGTAATGCTTATTTATTCTTAAATAACACATATTTAGTCTATATATATTTAGCCATATATCATTCCATAAAACCAGAAGAAAACACTTAAATTTCTATAATCCAATTTTTACTCGACTGAAACATTAGTCTGATTATTAAGTTGGTTGTTCTGTCAAAATCGATGTAACTTGAGTTCTACATTGAAGTCATATTTATACAATTCCGAAAAGAAGAAAATTTAACGAATTCATACGGTATTTATTATGGTAGTTGCAGGATACTTGGTATTGTATTATAGACATTACTGATCACTTTGAAATAAAATCACGATCACCAAGATGGAGAGACTATTCGGTTTCTGGAGATTCACACATAACAAGGAAATAGAGATACGATTGCATAGTAGGCTTCCAGGTTCACAAGATTAAGGATATACTTCATATTAATCACACGTTACGATAACCTGCATCCTTTTACATGCAGCACGCAATTAATAAGATAATACTGAGATGTTAAGTACACATATAAGTTAAATCACATTACAAAGACAAGAATGATGTTTAAATGTAAGGGGGCAAGTAGTGAAAAAATGATCGATCTGGCTCAGCGTTTACCAACTCACAAGCCCCTGGGAAAATGACCACCGTGCACCGTGAGCCCACGGGAAAATGACCACCGTGCACCGTGAGCCCACGGCCTTTTACGACCTCAAATTTAGGGGTGAATTCGTTCTCTTTTAGGGGTGAACTCGTTCTCTTTTACGACCTCCATTTTAAGGGGGTGTACTCGTTCCCTACGTAACACACAGCAGAACAGATAACACATAAGAGTACGTAACATAACAAGGGTGTATTTATTCTCTTTTATGAACATATTTTTCAACCCCTACGAACACATAACACTACGTAACACACAGCACAACAGATAACACATAAGAGTATGTAACATAACAAGGGTGTACTCGTTCTCTTTTATGAGCATATTTTCCAACCCCTATTTTAACATAAGATTACGAACACATAGAAGAGAAGATAACACATAACACTACGTAACACACAGCAGAACAGATAACACAGAGTACGTAACATAACAAGGGTGTATTCATTCTCTTTTATGAACCCCTACGAACACAGAAGATAACACATAACACTACGTAACACACAGCACAACAGATAATACATGGCGTATTTTCCAACCCCTACGAACACATAGAAGAGCAGATAGCAAGGGTGTATTCGTTTCCCAACCCCTATTTTAACATATCAGATAACACATAACATAGCAGGGGTGAACTCGTTCCCTTTTCCAACCCCTATTTTAACATAGCAGAAATGACATAAGCATGTCCTCAAACTACTGACAATTGTGAACAAAGGTCAAACTAAAAAACGAAACAACATATCGAGGTGCTGTTTCCACATTTAGCAATTGGTCATCAAGGTCGAAAACAGAGCCACATTTAGCAATAGGTCATCAGGTACTACATGTCCCAAGATTAGTGGTCATCGAGGTCAAAGACCAAAATACTTAAAACCAAATAACTCTTAAATGGATCCACATATTGAGGTGCTGTTTCCAAATCTAGTAACTGGTCATCAACTACTACAAGTTCCAAAATAGTGGCCATCGAGAGCAAAGGTCACAGTACTTAAAACCTAATTACTCGAAAATGGATCCACGTATTGAGGTGGTGTTTCCAAATCTAGTAACTGGTCATCAACTACTACAAGTTCCAAAATAATGACCATCGAGGTCAAAGGTCAAAATACTTAAAACCTAATAACACGAAAACTGAGCCACATATTGAGGTGCTGTTTCCACATTTAGTAATCGGTCACCAACTACTACATGTTAAAAAAGTACTGATCATCGAGGTCAAAGGTCAACATACTTAAAACCCAATAACTCGAAAACGAAACCACATAGTGAGATGTTGTTTCCAAATCTAGTAACTGGTCATCAACTACTACAAGTTCCAAAATACTAATCATCGAGGTCAAAGCTCAAAGTACTTAAAACCTAATAACACGAAAACTGAGCCACATATTGAGGTGCTGTTTCCACATTGAGTAATAGGTCATCAACTACTACAAGTTCCAAAATAATGACCATCGAGTTCAAAGGTCAAAGTACTTAAAACCTAATAACACGAAAACTGAGCCACATATTGAGGTGCTGTTTCCACATTTAGTAATAATATTGCTGAGATTCGGATATTATATTAAATCGCTCCATTTTTTTTTGCTGTTTATCTAACTTTTAGAATATTGTAAAATCGTTAATGAGTGCTGTTTTATCTTAATTGCTGTCTTCCAACTATAGAACACCAATTAGTGTTTTTTCTAATAACCTATTATTCTTAACGTTCAACAATTATTCACTGTAAAGCAATGCTCATAGAATTCTTTTCTCGGAAAAAGCAGCTGTTTGCATGAAAAAGTAATTGGGACTGTTCCAACTATAGAACACCAATTAGTGTTTTTTCTAATAACCTATTATTCTTAACGATCAACAATTATTCACTGTAACGCTATATTGCAAAATTCTTCTCGGAAAAAATCAGGTGTTTGCATGAAAAAGTAATTAGGACTGTTCCAACTATAGAACACCAATTAGTGTTTTTTCTAATAACCTATTATTCTTAACGATCAACAATTATTCACTGTAACGCTATATTGAAAGCAAAATTCTTCTCGGAAAAAATCAGGTGTTTGCAAGAAAAAGTAATTGGGACTGTTTCAACTATAGAACACCAATTAGTGTTTTTTCTAATAACCTATTATTCTTAACGATCAACAATTATTCACTGTAACGCTATATTGAAAGCAAAATTCTTCTCGGAAAAAATCAGGTGTTTGCAAGATAACGTAATTGGGGCTGTTCCCACTATAGATCACCAAAAGTGTTTTTCCCACTAACGTATTCTTTCTAAAGCTGTAAATAGAAAAAAAAACAACGGAATTTTACTTTGCAAAATCCGCACCGAAAATTTTGAACCGAAAGATATGCCGTATTAACTAGCTATGTATTATTTAAGCAAAACGAAGGGCTAAATTTGAGAAAGCGAACATGGACCATTTTACTCAAATTTGGATGGAGTATTTATCTTTGTATGAACCAGAAAAAAAATGAAGAAGATCCGTTTTAACTAGTTCCATATTTCTGTACAATTTTGTACTACTCAAATAAACGAAATTTTATTTTTTGTACCAATCACAAGAAAATCAAAGAAGGGTCATTTTATACCTTTTTTGTGCTATTCAAATAATAGAGGGAACAAATTTCAGTGGTCTATTTTATTTTATTTTTTTTGTACCAATCACAAGAAAAGCAAAGATATACCATTTTAACTATTTAAACAAATGAAAAGATAAATTTGAATGACCTATTCAATTTTGTACCAACGAGAATTGCCATTTTGTACTACTTCAATAAACAAAAAAACCGAAGAAGGTGTTTTGTACTACTCCAATAAACGAAGGAATGCCAACCAGAAAAAAAAAGAAGTGAAGATTAGGTGGATTATTTTCTTTTTTAACCAACTGGAAAAGAGAAGAAGAGCTACATTAACTAGCTCATTATGTACTGTTTAAACAAACGAAAATTGACCATTATGTAACTTTTGAAATACTGAAATGTTCTATTTTTGTATCAATCAGAAAAACCCGAAGAAGGATCATTTTAACAACTTCATAATTTCGATGTTCTACTTTTTATACCGACGAGAAAAAATGAACTAGCTGAATATTTAAATATACGAAAGAATAAATTTAAGTGACCTATTCAATTTTGTACCAATGAGAAATGGCTCAGCAAAAGGTGAAGAAGGACTATTTTAAACAATGGAGTATTTAGTTTTGCACCATTTTGGAGTATTCAAATAAACAAAGGACTTATAATTTGTGTCAACTCTAAAATCAAAAAGGATTATTTTAAACTATTTAAATAAACGAAGGCATAAATATGAGTGAGCTATTTAATTTTGTAGCTGAGTATTTTAACGAAAGAACAAAATTGTACTAACTAGAAAAAACCGAAGAAGGCCCATTTTAACTAACTGAGAATTTCTGTACCTTTTTGTACTATTTAAACAAACGATGAAATAAATTTAAGTGACCTATTCAATTTTGTACCAATGAGAAAAGGCATTTAACTGGCTAAGAAGAAGGGCGAAGAAGGACTATTTTATAATTTTACTACTCAAATAAGCAATGGAGTATTTAGTTTTGCACCATTTTGGAGTATTCAAATTAACAAAGGACTTATAATTTGTGTCAATTTCAACAAACAAAAGAAAAAGCAAAAAGGACCATTTTAAACTATTTAAATAAACGAAGGCATAAACATGAGTGAGACCAGAGAAAAACCGAAGAAGGTCCATTTTAACTAACTGAGAATTTCTGTACCTTTTTGTACTATTTAAACAAACGATGGGATAAATTTGAGTGACCTGTTTTTTGTACTAACCAGAAAAACCGAAGAAGGTACCTTTATACTAGCTCAATGAACGAAAGAACAATTTTGAGTGTTCTACTTTTTATACCAAACAAAGAAGAACCATTTTGTACTAATCAAATAAACGAAAGACCAATTTAACTAGCTCAGAATTTATATACGTTTTGTTTAGGTGTCCTACTTTTTGTACCAGCGTGAAATGTCTTTTTAACCAGCTCAGTAGTATTCAAATAAACAAAAAACCGAAGAAGGATCATTTTAACTAGTTCAGAATTTCTGTACTTTTGTACCATTCAAACAAATGAAAAAACCAAGCAGGAAAAGAAAAGAATTTGTACTGACCAGGAAAGGCGAAGAAGGATCATTTTATACCTTTATGTGCTATTTAAATAAACGAAGGAATAAATTTGAGTGATCTATTCAATTTTATACCAATCAGAAGAAAAGCAAAGAAGGGCCATTTTAACTAGTTGAGTATTTTTGTGCTACACAAATCAACAAATGAATAAATTTGAGTGACCTATTCAATTTGGTATCAACAAGAAATACCATTTTAAATAACTCAGCATTTTATATCTTTTTGTGCTATTTAAATAAACGAAGAAAGCGAAGGAGATCCAATTTAGCTAACTCAGAATTTTATACCATTTTGTACTAATCAAATAAACGAAGGAATAAATTTTTGTGACCTATTCAGTTTTGAAAACAAGCAGGAAAAGGAAAGAATTAACATTTTGTACTAATCAAATAACCATATTAACTAACTCAAAGAAACGAAAGAATAAATTTTGAGTGGTTTAAGCAAAGAAGGTCAATTTGTACCTTTTGTGCTATTAAAACTGAGTGACCTATTCAATTTTGTTTGCAATTAAAAAAAACGGAGAAGGTCTATTTTATGTACATTTTGTACTACTCAAATAAACAAAGAAATACCATATTCTGCTACTCAAACAAACGACGGAATAAGCTCAGAATTTCTATACCTTTTTGTGTTATTCAAATAAACGAAGGAACAAATTTGTGTGACTTATACCAACCATGAAGGTCCATTATACCATTTTGTATTACGGGTGGTCTATTTCATTTTTGTAACAATCAGAAGAAAACAGCTCCGAATTTTATACCTTTGTGGTGTTACATTGAAGTCTCAATTTTTCCGGTCATTAACTACATATTTGAACATAAGATTTAACAAACCAGAGTTGAGTCATAATTGTGTAGAACAGACTACATAGCAATTTGCGTGACAGCATGCTTGGCCAATTTGAATCACAGCAGAAGAAAAGCAGATATTTAAACAACGTTGCGAATGCGTTACCTAACATTTGTATTGCTAAGGTACTGCCTATTGCTCAACGATTCAATTATTTTTAGAACTTTCTTTCCTCGTCTAAGTCCAAAAACACAAATATATATTTTTGCATTTATGTATTTTATTACAATGGAATATAAGTTTGTGGAGTATATTTGGAAAATAATAGGACATACATCATGATGTTATATTGCCTTGAAATATATTATTAAACACGGAGAATGCATAGAATGCTTTTATTCTAGGTATATAAATAGATGTATCACACTTGATTTGTTTTTTGTTGAAGAGCAGAAAAAATGACTAGCACGGAGATTGTTTATGTTTCACCTAGAGAAAAAGAAATTCAGCGTGAAAACGAAAAACCTATACTGTTAATTCACCCGTCTGACTCCGATTTGCCAGATGAATTACGTGATAAAGTGGGAATCATATATCCAACACAGGAAATAGAAGATGTGTATTATTTTAGACGGTATAATAGATATAATGATGAAATACTCCCAGAAAGTGATGATGACAGTGTTTCAAATATTACCTGTTTTGAACTGGAAGCTAATGAGTGCGACTGTACTAGTGAAACTATTAGTGATACATGTGTTATACAATTATTTAATGAGTATACACCAAATTCAGTATTATTATGTGAAGCATGTTCTAAACATAATGAGAATGAAAAAGATCACAACTGTTTGCTGCAATATGATTACGAATTATTGCAAAAGGTGTGGACGATCTTGATTAAACGTGAAATGAGAGAAAAAATCTATAAACGTTATATAGAGAAACATTTTAAAGGTTGTAATATTAAGAACACTTATACTGTGGAAAAAAAATTTAATCTGGTATATGAATACATTACAGAGTGTGATTATTATATCAACAAAATAGTAGAAATGTTTTTAGAGAAAGATAAACAATTATTTAATTCTGTAAATGAACACTGAGCCCACTGTAGCATATGCATTTGATTGTGTAAGAATAGAAGAACTTGAACTGTTAACTGGATCAATTTGTAGCATTGTAGATAACTAACATTGGACTCTGGCAACTGAATTGTCAGGGAGAGGCAATTTAAATTGTTCTCTGGATGACACAAAAATAATACAAAATGTAACACCACAAAGGTATAAAATTCTGAGCTGTTTTCTTCTGATTGTTACAAAAATGAAATAGACCACCCGTAATACAAAATGGTATAATGGACCTTCATGGTTGGTATAAGTCACACAAATTTGTTCCTTCGTTTATTTGAATAACACAAAAAGGTATAGAAATTCTGAGCTTATTCCGTCGTTTGTTTGAGTAGCAGAATATGGTATTTCTTTGTTTATTTGAGTAGTACAAAATGTACATAAAATAGACCTTCTCCGTTTTTTTTTAATTGCAAACAAAATTGAATAGGTCACTCAGTTTTAATAGCACAAAAGGTACAAATTGACCTTCTTTGCTTAAACCACTCAAAATTTATTCTTTCGTTTCTTTGAGTTAGTTAATATGGTTATTTGATTAGTACAAAATGTTAATTCTTTCCTTTTCCTGCTTGTTTTCAAAACTGAATAGGTCACAAAAATTTATTCCTTCGTTTATTTGATTAGTACAAAATGGTATAAAATTCTGAGTTAGCTAAATTGGATCTCCTTCGCTTTCTTCGTTTATTTAAATAGCACAAAAAGATATAAAATGCTGAGTTATTTAAAATGGTATTTCTTGTTGATACCAAATTGAATAGGTCACTCAAATTTATTCATTTGTTGATTTGTGTAGCACAAAAATACTCAACTAGTTAAAATGGCCCTTCTTTGCTTTTCTTCTGATTGGTATAAAATTGAATAGATCACTCAAATTTATTCCTTCGTTTATTTAAATAGCACATAAAGGTATAAAATGATCCTTCTTCGCCTTTCCTGGTCAGTACAAATTCTTTTCTTTTCCTGCTTGGTTTTTTCATTTGTTTGAATGGTACAAAAGTACAGAAATTCTGAACTAGTTAAAATGATCCTTCTTCGGTTTTTTGTTTATTTGAATACTACTGAGCTGGTTAAAAAGACATTTCACGCTGGTACAAAAAGTAGGACACCTAAACAAAACGTATATAAATTCTGAGCTAGTTAAATTGGTCTTTCGTTTATTTGATTAGTACAAAATGGTTCTTCTTTGTTTGGTATAAAAAGTAGAACACTCAAATTTGTTCTTTCGTTCATTGAGCTAGTATAAAGGTACCTTCTTCGGTTTTTCTGGTTAGTACAAAAAACAGGTCACTCAAATTTATCCCATCGTTTGTTTAAATAGTACAAAAAGGTACAGAAATTCTCAGTTAGTTAAAATGGACCTTCTTCGGTTTTTCTCTGGTCTCACTCATGTTTATGCCTTCGTTTATTTAAATAGTTTAAAATGGTCCTTTTTGCTTTTTCTTTTGTTTGTTGAAATTGACACAAATTATAAGTCCTTTGTTAATTTGAATACTCCAAAATGGTGCAAAACTAAATACTCCATTGCTTATTTGAGTAGTAAAATTATAAAATAGTCCTTCTTCGCCCTTCTTCTTAGCCAGTTAAATGCCTTTTCTCATTGGTACAAAATTGAATAGGTCACTTAAATTTATTCCATCGTTTGTTTAAATAGTACAAAAAGGTACAGAAATTCTCAGTTAGTTAAAATGGGCCTTCTTCGGTTTTTTCTAGTTAGTACAATTTTGTTCTTTCGTTAAAATACTCAGCTACAAAATTAAATAGCTCACTCATATTTATGCCTTCGTTTATTTAAATAGTTTAAAATAATCCTTTTTGATTTTAGAGTTGACACAAATTATAAGTCCTTTGTTTATTTGAATACTCCAAAATGGTGCAAAACTAAATACTCCATTGTTTAAAATAGTCCTTCTTCACCTTTTGCTGAGCCATTTCTCATTGGTACAAAATTGAATAGGTCACTTAAATTTATTCTTTCGTATATTTAAATATTCAGCTAGTTCATTTTTTCTCGTTGGTATAAAAAGTAGAACATCGAAATTATGAAGTTGTTAAAATGATCCTTCTTCGGGTTTTTCTGATTGATACAAAAATAGAACATTTCAGTATTTCAAAAGTTACATAATGGTCAATTTTCGTTTGTTTAAACAGTACATAATGAGCTAGTTAATGTAGCTCTTCTTCTCTTTTCCAGTTGGTTAAAAATGAAAATAATCCACCTAATCTTCACTTCTTTTTTTTTCTGGTTGGCATTCCTTCGTTTATTGGAGTAGTACAAAATACCTTCTTCGGTTTTTTTGTTTATTGAAGTAGTACAAAATGGCAATTCTCGTTGGTACAAAATTGAATAGGTCATTCAAATTTATCTTTTCATTTGTTTAAATAGTTAAAATGGTATATCTTTGCTTTTCTTGTGATTGGTACAAAAAAAATAAAATAAAATAGACCACTGAAATTTGTTCCCTCTAAATTTGAATAGCACAAAAAAGGTATAAAATGACCCTTCTTTGATTTTCTTGTGATTGGTACAAAAAATAAAATTCCGTTTATTTGAGTAGTACAAAATTGTACAGAAATATGGAACTAGTTATAACGGATCTTCTTCATTTTTTTTTTGGTTCATACAAAGATAAATACTCCATCCAAATTTGAGTAAAATGGTCCATGTTCGCTTTCTCAAATTTAGCCCTTCGTTTTGCTTAAATAATACATAGCTAGTTAATACGGCATATCTTTCGGTTCAAAATTTTCGGTGCGGATTTTGCAAAGTAAAATTCCGTTGTTTTTTTTCTATTTACAGCTTTAGAAAGAATACGTTATTGGGAAAAACACTTTTGGTGATCTATAGTGGGAACAGCCCCAATTACTTTTTCTTGCAAACACCTGATTTTTTCCGAGAAGAATTTTGCTTTCAATATAGCGTTACAGTGAATAATTGTTGATCGTTAAGAATAATAGGTTATTAGAAAAAACACTAATTGGTGTTCTATAGTTGGAACAGTCCCAATTACTTTTTCTTGCAAACACCTGATTTTTTCCGAGAAGAATTTTGCTTTCAATATAGCGTTACAGTGAATAATTGTTGATCGTTAAGAATAATAGGTTATTAGAAAAAACACTAATTGGTGTTCTATAGTTGGAACAGTCCCAATTACCTTTTCATGCAAACACCTGATTTTTTCCGAGAAGAATTTTGCAATATAGCGTTACAGTGAATAATTGTTGATCGTTAAGAATAATAGGTTATTAGAAAAAACACTAATTGGTGTTCTATAGTTGGAACAGTCCCAATTACTTTTTCATGCAAACAGCTGCTTTTTCCGAGAAAAGAATTCTATGAGCATTGCTTTACAGTGAATAATTGTTGAACGTTAAGAATAATAGGTTATTAGAAAAAACACTAACTGGTGTTCTATAGTTGGAAGACAGCAATTAAGATAAAACAGCACTCATTAACGATTTTACAATATTCTAAAAGTTAGATAAACAGCAAAAAAAAATGGAGCGATTTAATATAATATCCGAATCTCAGCAATATTATTACTAAATGTGGAAACAGCACCTCAATATGTGGCACAGTTTTCGTGTTATTAGGTTTTAAGTACTTTGACCTTTGAACTCGATGGTCATTATTTTGGAACTTGTAGTAGTTGATGACCTATTACTCAATTACTCAATATGTGGCTCAGTTTTCGTGTTATTAGGTTTTAAGTACTTTGAGCTTTGACCTCGATGATTAGTATTTTGGAACTTGTAGTAGTTGATGACCAGTTACTAGATTTGGAAACAACATCTCACTATGTGGTTTCGTTTTCGAGTTATTGGGTTTTAAGTATGTTGACCTTTGACCTCGATGATCAGTACTTTTTTAACATGTAGTAGTTGGTGACCGATTACTAAATGTGGAAACAGCACCTCAATATGTGGCTCAGTTTTCGTGTTATTAGGTTTTAAGTATTTTGACCTTTGACCTCGATGGTCATTATTTTGGAACTTGTAGTAGTTGATGACCAGTTACTAGATTTGGAAACACCACCTCAATACGTGGATCCATTTTCGAGTAATTAGGTTTTAAGTACT
This sequence comes from Thermobia domestica, assembly GCF_964235325.1. Lineage (NCBI taxonomy): Eukaryota > Metazoa > Arthropoda > Insecta > Zygentoma > Lepismatidae > Thermobia > Thermobia domestica. The sequence continues at coordinate 155,609,638 of NC_137463.1, forward strand.
GTGACCTTTGCCCTCGATGGCCACTATTTTGGAACTTGTAGTAGTTGATGACCAGTTACTAGATTTGGAAACAGCACCTCAATATGTGGATCCATTTAAGAGTTATTTGGTTTTAAGTATTTTGGTCTTTGACCTCGATGACCACTAATTTTGGGACATGTAGTACCTGATGACCTATTGCTAAATGTGGCTCTGTTTTCGACCTTGATGACCAATTGCTAAATGTGGAAACAGCACCTCGATATGTTGTTTCGTTTTTTAGTTTGACCTTTGTTCACAATGGTCAGTAGTTTGAGGACATGCTTATGTCATTTCTGCTATGTTAAAATAGGGGTTGGAAAAGGGAACGAGTTCACCCCTGCTATGTTATGTGTTATCTGATATGTTAAAATAGGGGTTGGAAAACGAATACACCCTTGCTATCTGCTCTTCTATGTGTTCGTAGGGGTTGGAAAATACGCCATGTATTATCTGTTGTGCTGTGTGTTACGTAGTGTTATGTGTTATCTTCTGTGTTCGTAGGGGTTCATAAAAGAGAATGAATACACCCTTGTTATGTTACGTACTCTTATGTGTTATCTGTTCTGCTGTGTGTTACGTAGTGTTATGTGTTATCTTCTCTTCTATGTGTTCGTAATCTTATGTTAAAATAGGGGTTGGAAAATATGCTCATAAAAGAGAACGAGTACACCCTTGTTATGTTACATACTCTTATGTGTTATCTGTTCTGCTGTGTGTTACGTAGGGAACGAGTACACCCCCTTAAAATGGAGGTCGTAAAAGAGAACGAGTTCACCCCTAAAAGATAACGAATTCACCCCTAAATGGAGGTCGTAAAAGGCTGTGGGCTCACGGTGCACGGTGGTCATTCTCCCGTGGGCTCACGGTGCACGGTGGTCATTTTCCCAGGGGCTTGTGTGTTGGCAAACGCTGAGCCAGATCGATCATTTTTCTACTACTGGGGCATACTTCAAATCTACATTTCATATTTGTCGAATTTACGAAACTAAAGCAACAAACGCAACCACTCGGAGCAGGTAACAAGACCCTTTATTTACATTAGTAAAGTATTATATGATACTTTCCAGTACAACACATACATTCTTTACACATTTATAATTCAATATACATATATTTAGTCATTTTCTTACAATTTCTAGTTAATTATTGCTACCCCGTTTAATAAAATTTTAAGGTTGCACAACTATATCATGTACCACGAAATATATTTTAAATAAACCATCTAACTACAATTGGCGAACATTTATTACATCTATTAAGACATCAAACAAAATTTTATAAACATACAATAAACATACATATAAATATGTCAATCCACACACAAGATTGAAAAATAGTAATACGAGGGTATATACACATATATATTTATATATATTAACAGACAGATTAAAAGGAAAGAAAAATATATTTTTATTTAACATTTGGTAAATATGATATAGGTCCGTGAATAAATACAGTATACAATACGGTGAGTGAAATAAAAAAACTTGAGACAAGGGTTATAAATGAGTCTATCTCATATATGAAAAATTTTAAAAGTAATTATACGATTCCTCTCTCGTTGCTCTAGACGAGCTATAATATCATACGTATTATTAAAGCACCCTTTCTGGTGTCCATACATTTCACTTCATTTCATTTCTTGTAAACACACATAAGATTATGTTTACTCACTGTAACTGATACATATTCTGTTCGTCGAAGTATCTATCGAAAACATTTCTCCCATATATATCAACGAGAATTTTCCAAGTTCAGAAGGATTTTCATTTATTGAGAACACGACTACTGAGGTGGAAACACTGGTCAAGTTTGAGGATTCGTATGGGAGGGATGGAATCTTAATGTAGTTTTACAGAAGGATTTCAGTTTACTAACTTAAGGGTAGATTTTAGGATACATTAGGGTTACGATGTCCTCCATAAATCCCTTGCTACATGCAGTTAATGTAATACAGATTATGATAGTCATTACATATGTTACTTAATAATATTACAAAGGTTGAAGAGATCATGCGGCGGTATCTTCTAACATTCACATTTTATATTTATTGGATATTTCGGAACTGTTGCAACTAAGGACCGTTCGCGGTAAGGTACCAAGACCCTTTACACATATTTATATCTCAATATATATATTCAATAATCATTGAAACTTTCAACTCAATAACCCCGAAAAATTACATATTTTAGGTTGCAACATTTCACATAAGAGAATCCGAATATATCGTGAATTTACCTAACTGACCGCACATGATGATAACATTAATGTTCTCAAGCATTTTATTTAAAGTAGTAGACATTTAATTCGCATGACAGGCACGTAAACACAGAATATGTATAAATATATGGCTCTGAAAGGTTATCACTACTTTTGGGCCCAAAACAACTACAACATTTACATCTATGCTTACCAATGGAAACAATAGAAATGACTAATAATCTGAAGGGGAATTCCGAACGAATAATGAAAAAAGATAACATTTTATCGTGTACTGAACCATCGCTCGCTATTGCAGTGGGTCGAAATGTGATACAGAAACGTTTCCTCAATATTTCACGTCAACGGATACTTCTACGAATTGTGTCTCGCGACATCTCAGTTGGTAAATCAAGTTCAAATGATACGTTGAATGATTGATATTTGCCAAGTCAAAACTGGGGGGGAAAGGTTAAAAATAAGAAATCTCAAAGAAGAGAATAGAGGGATAGATAGAGAAGAGAAAGAAAAGGCAAAAGCGGCGCCAAAGGAATAAGCTAGGACACTAAAACTTCAAAGATAAGTGGTCGAATTTAGACATATGACAATCCACAGCCAAATATACTTTCATATGCCGAAAAACGTTGCCTAATAAAATGCGTGGCCCAGCGGGGTCTCTGAGTCCCTTAAGTACAACACCGTCCCTTCTAGGCGACCATATCGCAAGAAATAAGCCCTGTGGAATGATTGACTATTAACCTTTTGCAGTACCAATTCACTCAGATTACGGCCGGTCCAGCCGGAAGTTGGTTTAGTCTCTTAATTTAGAATTTCTAAAAAAAAAATTATTCGACACCTAAGAAACAGAAGAGTACGAGTAAAGTATGGAAACTAGAATAAAGTTAATAAAATAGAAAAAAATCTAACTAGATTTACAAAATTAAAAAAAATTAAATAACATTTTTGTACTAGTAAGTTATCTGCCAAAACTTACTAGTAACTCCCACATCCGCAAGGGCGCTAATCTTGAGGCACCAATTAATTTCAAAACACTATATCTTTTAGAAGTAGAAGAAATAAAAATGCATGGACATTGGGGTTTTGGACGGTAAACCGAAATTCTACTGTAATAAATTTTCTATATTATCCGATCCTATCCACTTCGTCACCTCTGCGGACAGTAGGGAACTTAGCTTGATCGGGGACGTGAAAAAGTAAAAGTTGCAGAGTAGTATCGCAATTGTATGCTTAACGCGTATATTTAAATTGTACTAATCCTGCAAACGGTTATTCTATTCTCTGACTGGAAAATATCTGAAATCGTTCACTATATGACCATTATTCGTATCGTCAGGCCGGTTGATTAATTATCCTGTATGCTTAATATCAGATGTCAAGAAATCAAAAGCTACAAAGTGAAAATACCATCCATCATTTTTATATAACACACTATCCTCACACAAATATCCTAGCTTAATGATTAATGTACTAAAAATTTTATCATTACACAAATACAATCAATATCTCGTAGTAAAGTTTACAACCGGGCACGTATATACACGCGTGTCCTATTATTTATTCATACTTTCTATTATACATATATATATATATATCATTAATATTATCATTATATATATATATATATATATATATATATATATATATATATATATATATATTCACTTTCTTTAGCGTCGATTTATTTTCAAACACCCTATACTCTATCATTACGCCCAAGACTGTTCACAGCAATCTTATTATATATATTAAAATCAACACATTACTCTGGTACGCCAATCAACACGCGTGAGCTTATATGAATCGATATCAGATTCCTTCAAAACAAATCATAGTATATTTCATTTTACGGCTTCGGATTATTTTGTATGCAGCGAAAACTCAATATCCTTAACTATATGCAGTTATATATACTATAGCACACATATTTATTTATTGATATTTATTTATTTATTTAATATTAATTTGCAGTTGTCTGGATCCAGGCGCAGATGTCCGGATCCAGGTCGGGGTAGTATGAGGGATCATGTGTCTCTCCGGGATCACTGCAGAATTGCTTCTCAAGTAATAACCTTCGAATATGAATAACCTTTTAATAACTATTCAAGTTTCTTTACCATATTTCTATAATTATCCAGTAATCCTTTATCTCTAGTTCCTCCTTCCTTTCTCTTTTTCTTCTTCCTCCTTTCCTGCTTTCTCCTACCTCCTTCTCTTCTTTCTCACTCTTTCTTTCCTCTTTCTGATAAAACTGAAGAGAGGTCGTAACTGGGAGTTGTCTCTACCGACACGGTCATTAAATTGCTTTGATGTTTCTCTTCGGGAGTCCGATATAAATTAGTTAATCCTAAAACATATATATGAAGTAAGAATTCCAAATTCATTTATTTTTTTTATTTCATATCTGGCTAAATTATCATAATTACAAGATTTCAGTTTAAAAATAGTCAGCGACTAAATTTCCCATTCACGATGACCTATTTCATGGAAGTCGAAAATCCGAACTAATTGGGACCACAGGTAGTTCGAATTTTCAAATTGTTCGGTTTTTCGAAAATGACCAAGAAATGCCATTTATGTTTAAATATGCTGTACGGTATGCTCTTTTATCGATATAGTGGTTATACAGTACATACAGTAATTGCAATATCGTAAGTATGACTACATACATTTAATGTTTCTGAAGAACCTGCTCGTACACTAAATTACACTGTTCTTCTAACTCACACTTAAAACTTAACTTGATAGGCTTAAGGGAAAATAAAAAGAAAAAAATACGTATGACAAACAATTTAATATGTATAAGCTTTTGTAAAAACATTGGTTTCGCACAATGCCGACGGACAATCCTATTGTTTGTTTATCGCTAGCGCTAAGACAAAATATAAAAAGCTTCTACGGACCGCGTTCGGAATTTTGACGTTCGTGTTATCGACGTCTTACTGTACCTTACTAAATTCTGTATCTATTTTTTCGAATTTATTGTCAACAATAGCCAATTGGGTTTCTGTTTCTTTCTTCAGTTCATCAACACTTTGTTGGGTCTCATATCTTACCCGTTCTTCTCTTCCTTTAGGTTATTTATGGAGGAAGCAAAGTCTAAACTCATGTGATCAATTTTGTGGCTTAATACCTCGAGTCGAGCGTCAGTTTCTCGTTCCGAGGTATCTAGCTTTTGCTCCATATTACTAACTTTTCCTCCATATTACAAAATTTTCTTTTTATTTCCTCATTATTCAGATCCATTTTCTGACTTATTTCATACCTCATTTGTTGATCATACTGTTTTAGTTCACTGATCCTCTTATTTATACTTTGGTTCATTTAATTGAACAGTTGCGACAAAACTAACATATCGATTCCGCCAGAGGACACATTTACTTTCTGGACTACTGCTGTTTTGTCATTATTTAAATTATATGAAAGATCACCGGTGTGATCACTACCTTTTCCGTCATCTTCGAGGTCAAATAAGTCCACCGGAGATATCTGACCTCGATTCTTTGGGGTAGAGTGCTCACGCTCCCCCTCCGAGTCGGGACGCTCAGTTTCTTTGACCACTGAAGCATCCGTAGTATCACTGGATTGCTTATATTTTTCCGTGCAGTGGGTGCAATACTTTACTATTTCTTTATTCAAGATTTTTTTTCTTCGTTTTCGCGTGTGTCATCAAGATCAGTACACACAAAATGAATCCATATTATTTCACAACCACTACATCTTACTAATCTTCGTGGTACGCGGTTTATTTCTTTCTTGATCATTTATGTACACTCATGTCCAAAGTTATTATCGGATGTCTATAAATACGTTGTTGTACGAATATAATTTGATGACGAATTCGCGCGGTATTTCTTATAATGTTAATATCTGTATAATCGGCAAAGACATGTATGTGGCAAATGTCATGTCAAAAGAGCAGTAAATAAGAACAATAAAACGAAAATAAAACTTTCTTGTTCATTTAGCAACATTTCGTTTTAATCATTCTAATTTACGTGTTTATGATTCTTTTCCTATGAAATTGACCACAAATATACATTTCGCGATTATACTTATAGTAACAGTATTAAAAGTACCCTGCAAATTCATGATCAAATTATATTCTTACACGAAGACAGTGAAAGATATGCGACAATCATTTTGGACATGAGTGTACATTGAGAACAGGGTGCTTCGGTATCACTCCGCACCACAGTCGTCTTTCCGTTTGTTGCCATAGTTTCAAAACAAAGATATATTATAACACCAAATACTTACAACTAACAAGATAAACATTTATAAATCAAATTTTATTCATAAGGGAGAGACGTCCTATCCACTTCATCTTTGACCAGCTTCATAACATTTCGAATTTAGTGCTTACCACTTCTCCTTTTCGCAAAATAAGAAAATCAGAAGCAACCGAATATCCAGCGATAATAACTGTTTACTTAATAGGAGAACTCTTCTTACCTTTCAAATTTTCATATGATCGAACTCGTTCGTTCGTTCGAACTCGACTCTCTCGCATTTAACAAATAGTTTCAGACGCGTTACCAGGGAAATAATCGTTTCCATAGTAATCGTCCTTGTCATCCGGTCGCCAATTTAAAACTGAAAACAGAGACGTGATTGGTAAGAGACATTCTAGGTTGTCGCCATCTTGGAACTCAAATATGTCATTCAATGAACAAACTAGCCAATTACAAAATTAACATTCTACATGTATTTCTTTAATAGTTGTCAGTATCGGACTTCCGAAGAGAAAGCTAATTGAATTTACTGACCACGCCTATATCGACCACTCCCAGTCACGACTTCCCTTCAGTTTTAATTTAAAATAGAAAAAAGATTGAAAGAAATATAGAAAGATCAAGAGAAAGGGTAAAGGAAGGAGAGAGAGAAGAAGGAGAATAGAAGAGAGAAAGAGGGGTTAGAAAGATTTTCTGATGGAAATATATTATGTCAGAGATATTGAAATACTAGAGGGAAAGGTTATGGGAAAGGAATAATGGACAATCTAGGGTTAAAACAGAAGAAGGAAAAAAGAAAAACATAAACGAAGAAATACGAGATAATTATTGAATTATAATAAGGGAGCTCAAATAGGCACTAAAGTTACTTCATATCTTGATTTCATTACTCGATTATCGATTCTGAACTGTTCATGAAGAGACGCATGTTCATTCATACAATTCTGACCTGGATCCAGGCATCTACTCAAGTTGGAATTACCACGATCCAGCCCAGATGATGAGAAATACTAATTTAACCATTTAGTTGTTGTTTCTGTGCATTAAATAACTTTCATCCAGTAACTGATTCTTACACGGTGAATATTATGATTTATTATTATTAATTTGATTCCAAACGGTCTTACACATTGTTACGATTAGGTTTTGTTCTGACGAAATTTCGGCTCAGCGAGATTAGATCGGCAAGGTTTCGAACGACGATAAATTGGACAAGTGAGAGTTTGAACGGTGATGTTTCCGTCGCAATATTTCGTCCATAGAATAACACAGACAGACAGACACACACACACACACAAACAGGCACACACACAAAATGAAAGTTCTGTGCACTGTACCCCAGGGTATGGATTCGATGTAGTTTGTTTCACATAATCCAAATTTCGAAACCTAGCATGATTCACCGTGCCAATTTTATGAGTGGAAAACATGTGTCCTTATTAAAAATCGCTAAGCTTTCTGCTCATAACAAAAAAACTGACATGGGCAATTGTTCTTGGGTCTCGAAATTTGGATTCTGTGTAACAAAATACATTGAATCCATACCTTGGGGTACGCTGAACGGAAGTTTTTGAATAAGTATATTACGTGTATTCTCCCTATTCAAAAACGCTCGTTTCTCGCCCAAAACAAAAAAATTGACAGGATTGATTTTACTGGGGTTTCGAAATTTGAGTTCTGTGTAACAAAATACATCGAATCCATACTCTGAGATTCAGTGCACATAAGTTTTATTTTTTGTGTGTGGCTGTGTATTCAATCGTTTTTCATAACGGTAACGGCCTAATTATATGGCTAGACTGGTAGGGAAGTTTTATAAGCTTCAACATCTAAGAAAAGATTAATCCTCTTACTAATCTGGTCTTGTACTGTACAATCTACTATTAATTCTTTAACACAAGGGTCAGTGTCCGAAAATATTTTCTATTCTCCAAAAGATTCACAATGCATATAGGAGCGCAAACATGCATGAAAACCCAGTGTCTCCGGAAAGACTTAAGCGGATGTTAAAGGACCAATTATGACAGATAATACTTTTGAAAAATATAACATGCAAAAGTAACTTGACTTCTCTTCACCGAATGAATTGAATGAAAAATTCCGACCCAGAGAACACATCCTACCTTCATATCAAATTTGTTTATGATTGACGCATTACTTGTTTTTCAATATAAAGATGTTTACCATAGTACAGGATGCCTACATGAAACCTCCATGATTACAAATATTAATTGCATGGAAACTATTAGTGCCAGAGAATAACGGGTTGCGGCATCTTGAAGGGCAACTCTGTTTTTTAAATCTATATATGTACTTCTATATAGGCCCAGTTAGTAGCTCTCAGAATGTCCAGTCGATATTCAGTCTCTCGCCATGTGTTGTGTAGCATGTCTGGTGTGGTCGAGTTGATGGTTTCTTCAATTTTGTGACGAAAAGCAGAAATATCACGTACAGATGTGGCGTAGACTCTATCTTTGACATAGCGTCATAGGAAGAAATCCATAGGAGTTATGTCGGAAGATCGCAGTGGCCAAGGAGTTGGTCCATCACGTCCAATCCATCTCTGTGGAAACGTTCGGTCTAAAACCCTACAAACATCTAAACACCAGTGCGGTGAGGCACCTTCCTGTTGAAATATCACGTTTTGTTGCAAAGGGACTAGCAGTGGAAAAGTAAGGTACTCACGCATGTCCAGATAATCGAGACCAGTTATTGTGTGCTCCATGAAGAGAAATGGTGCTACAATTCTGTCGCGTCCCAAAGTACATCACACATTCACTTTCTCCCTATCTCTGACATATTCAAGAACAACATATGAAGATTCGGAACCCTAAACGCGCACATTGTGACGATTCACTTTGCCTGATGTGTGAAAGGTTGCATCATTGAAAATGACCCTCCCAAGTAATCGGAATCATCATCGATCCGTTCCAGAACGAACGTTGCAAATCTGGTTCGTTTGGTAAGTCATCGGGCTCTAGCGTCTGAACGATTTGCAACTTATATGCATACCAACGCAATATTTTATGGATCTCCTTATGGACCGTTGAGCGTGGGACGTTCAGCTCGCGTTATGCTCTGCGAACTGACTTTGTCGAGCCAGACTGTCGATTGACACTCCTTGTGGTTAAAATATTATCAAGCCATGTTTTAATGGTCTAGACGTCTGGTAGGTCCCATTGGTACTTTTGCCTGAAGTCCTTTTGCACGGTAATTGGTGATTTAGTCTCTGCCAACCACACCACACACTGCACTTTTGCTGTTGTCATCTTTGTTCATGAACACCTGTTACAAATAACAACAATTAACAATCATCAACAAAAAAAAAAAAATTAGTTGCTCTTCAAGATGTGGGAATCGGTTATTCTCTGGTACTAATAGTTCCATACAATTAATATTTGTAACAGAGAGGTTTTATGTGGATACCCTGTATACTACCTAAACACCCTATTACAGATAGTGACCACATAGGTTAAGTAGTTTAATTCTATGAAATAATTTCAATTTTCTAATTTGAAGGTTGTAGAGAATAAACTTGCCGATGGTGACATCCGTGGAGCAGCACGTCTTTTAATTTCTGATGATATGGTTGCGGCTTCGGATACCTCTGTATTGGAGACCCTGTTGGAGAAACATCCTGCCCACCCTGGCAATTTCATTGCGCCGGATCTTCCTGATGGTTAACACACTTTTCAAGGAGTTTCGACTATGGAGGTTCAAAAAGCAATTAACTCCTTTCTGTCAGGCAGCGCGGGAGTCTAGATGGGCTTCGTCCTTCAATTCTTAAAGACCTTCTCTCTTGTCAAATACTGGAATCGAAGGAAAAACTCCTAAAATCCTTATGTGATCTATTTAATTTAATCATTTCTGGAAAATTACCAACGGAAGTTCGCCCAATGTTTTTCAGTGCCAAACTTACAGCTCTAAGAAAAAAGGATGGTGGTATTCGGTCCATAGCGGTTGGGAATGTTGGCACAGAATATCGGCAAAAATTGTATGCTTTAGAATACATGAGCCAGTTAAGAACTTTTTATTCCCCCATCATCTTGGTGTTTGTGTTCCTAATGGTGCCGAGGCAGCTGTTCGCGCAGCCCGAGTTTATTTCTCTTCTACTCATAGTGCTACTAAGGCGGTTGTAAAGTTGGATTTTCATAACGCATTTAATGAGTTTCGCCGGGATACTACGCTTGCCGCAGTGGTGAATAATTTTCCTTCAACTTATCCATATGTTTCTCAATGTTATGCTCAACCAAGTGACCTGTTTTTCAACGGAAACACTATTTCTTCTCAGAGAGGTGTACAACAAGGTGATCCCCTCGGCCCAGCACTTTTCGTTATAACCATTCACTCTTTAGTTAAATCACTGGATACCGAATTAAACATTTGGTACTTAGACGATGGAACAATTGGTGGTGAACCCGAGCTAGTTCTTTCATCTTTAACAGAAATAAATAAGAAGGCATCACTTCTTGGCTTGCGTCTTAACTTTTCTAAATGCGAGGTTGGTTGTCTTGGAACAGATTAACCCGCATTCGACGAAATCTTTAGAAGATTTAATGAGGCTGCACCAGGAATACGCCCTCTAACAATTCAGAATGCTTGTCTTCTAGGTGCTGCTCTCACGTCGGAAGCACTCACTAACGTGCTATTGAATAAAATATCTACTTTAGAATTGTTCTTTTCTTGACTTCCCTCAATTTCAGCCCATTCAGTCTTTTTCCTTTTACGAGCATCTTTATCAATCCCTCGCTTAACCTATTTTTTACGATGCTTTTCATCTTGGCATGAGAGTTCTTTGCTGGAAAAATATGATGCTGTCCTGAAAACTGGCCTTGAATGAATTCTGAACTGCTCCTTAAGTGACGACTCTTGGACACAAGCATATTTACCTGTTGGCTTGGGCGGTCTTGGTATTCGACGAGCTGTGGATATGGCGATTCCTACATTCTTAGCGTCACACCACGGATCTCTGCGTTTAATCGAAGCTCTCCTTTCACAGAGTTATTGTTTGGATCCAGATGGTTCAGTTCAAGAAGGCTCTAATAAGTGGGCAAGCTTAGCAGATACAAACCTTCCGGTGTTATCAGTCATCTTGGTATACACCAATTGCATGTTAATTACATAATCATTTGTTACAATCTGTTGTTGTTCCGGAAGATAAAGCCAGGCTTCTTGCTGCCTCGTCTCCCGAAGCGGGTGCATGGTTGATGGCGATACCTTCTCCGCCTTTAGGCCTTCATTTGTCAAATGAAAGCTTTCGAATTGCTGTAGCCTTACGTTTAGGCTTAGCAGTTTGTGAGCCTCATCGCTGTCCAGCTTGTGGGGATGAGGTTAACCAACGTGGCCGGCATAGCCTTTCATGCATGAAGTGCCTGCTAGATTCGCCCGACATTCCTCTGTAAATGATATAATACTACGAACCCTCAACACAGCTGGATTTCCTTCAATACTGGAACCTTCTGGTTGTTGTCGTTCGGATGGAAGCGACCAGATGGGATGGCACTGGATCCATGGATGAGAGGTAAATGTTTATTGTGGGACTTCACATGCGCTGATACATACGCTCATTCAAGTCTCCCTCTGTCAGTAATGAACGCTGGAGCTGTTGCTAATCGCAGAAAAGCTGAAAAGCAAAGAAAATACAACAACCTTCTCGAAAATTTGTTTCTACTCCAATCGCTATTGAAACCAATGGTGCTTGGGGTGCAAGAAGTCTTGAATTCATTAGGGAGGTAGGAAGATGCATTTCTTGTGTTACCGGTGAAGTTCGCTCCACATCTTATCTAATACAGCGCATGTCGTTTCTATCCAACGTGGTAACGTCTCGTCGGTCCTTGGCACTTTACCACCTGGCAAGGAATTGGATGAGGTGTTTATACTCTGAGAAAAATTGTTTTATATATAATAGTTCCTGGACAATAGTTTTTCTTTTGACGTTATAATTACATATTTAAATTTAAAAATTCACTGGTGTTCATATTTAACGTCAAATAACACTGAAATATATTTCAAGTTCTATTCCAAACAATGATTCAACAATGTATAATGGAACCTCAACAATGTTCTCGATTGCCGGCATTTGCAGAAATAATAGAATGTATATATTGTTATGCACCATATAATAATGTATGTATATATTTCTAATTATATAATATTATAAATATAAAACTTTAAAATACATTTCAATTTTATTTCGTTGTTATATTTTGTTCTCAATCAGATTTGTGCTTTCTTACCACAAAAAAAATATTTTTTTTTATCAGTACACGCCAAAAAAGTAACTTTGAAATATCTGCCCGTTTCTTCGATCTCATATATGTATCGCCTAGAGGCAAAATCGATGAACGCAAAATTCTCAGTAAATTTTAAAGTAAGTAACAAAATTCTTCAAAAGTATTTCTTGAATTTTCTTTCTACCCCCAAAATAAACATATTTTTACTGAAGGGTGGAAATTGAAAATTGTGATCTTCACGAAAGTGACTCTAACGTAGGGTGACCAACCGTCCCGTAAAAACGGGATTGTCCCGTTTTTTCACTACCTTTCCCGGTGTCTCGAAAAATTTTCCCGGGACGCCAAAATGTTCCGTATTTACGTACATTAAATACAACAAAGCTTTCCAATCTAAAATTTCTTAATTTATATTATTATTTTCTAATCACATAGCTTAGAAAATACTAATATTATTATTTACTAAGCTATGTGATTATATTGGAACATGTTTAATTACTGAACAATGTCATTACGACGTTTGCGATATTGTATGTGGTGGCTGCACTGTTTTACCTCCTAGGCCTCCCCCTCTAAGACTCCAACTCGCAGACGACAGTGCAAGGGGCTGAAAGTCTTATGAAAAACAAACTGTTTTTACTCTGTTTCGGGCGGTGGAAGACTGAGGCGCTGTCACCAGTACAGTACAGTGATTCCATGATTTGACTAAGATGTAACATACTGTCATTTACGAAAGGGGAACAAAGGTATAGAAGTATAAAAGTCAAAGTAAAAAGAAAACTAGCTGTAAGTGAAATAATGTTTAAAAGTAAGAAAAAGCAAATAAAGTGAGTTGGAATCCGATGCTCAGAGTAGTTCGTTATAAATTCTGCCGGTGGACAGATTTTGTTGATTGACAGATATTGATGAAGTTTTATATATATTTTAGTACTGTTTTCAAAATTTCATTTTTTTGTTAGTTGCTGATAGTTACTTGTTATTTAATCAATTCCACAACCTTACCAATAGGTTTTAAAATGAAAAAGTGTAAATTTGACCTTTTATGTGAGAGATACAGAGAGAGAGAGAGAGAGAGAGAGAGAGAGAGAGAGAGAGAGAGCGAGAGAGAGAGAACGGAGAGGCAAAATATATATATATTTAGGGGAGTAATCTATCCAAACGTAAAAAATGTCCCGTTTTTTCTAGTTGAAGATTTGGTCACCCTACTCTAACGATTTTGTTTCTATTTTATATAAAACATTTAATGAACATTCTTATAGTATAGCATAAGTAATGTCCTTGGGAAAAGTGCTGAAGAGATAGTTTACTTTTGAGGTGAGTTCCTTTAAGGTGAAACTCACGCGATTTTGTTCATATTTCATAAACAAATGTTGCATTAATAACCTGACAGTAAGATACAGTATAACCCGTTTCTTCTGAAAAAACTCCAAATGGAGTAGTTCCTGAGGGTAAGTTCTTTTCGAACGGTTTTCTCGAAAACGACTCAGAGGATTTTGTCACTATTTTTTGAATAAATGTTTCGTTAATAATACTTCTACAATACAGGATTACACATTTTCCATGAAAAAAATCCACAAGGGATAACTCACCATTGGGTGTAGGTAATTTTCACATGATTTTCTAAAAATCTACTCAATCGATTTCTTTCATATTGCATAAGTAAATGTTTCATCACTAACACTACAATGCAGACATAATTTCTTACGAAAAATCCGCAAGGAGTAGTTTACGTTGAGGTCAGTTGTTTTCACATAATTTTCTCAAAGTAAGCTGCAGTTACTTTGTTGAAGTTAGCATGAATAAATATTTCATTAAAAATCCTGTAATATTGTGTAAATTACTTTCCATGCAAATATTAACAAGGTGTAGTTGACTTTGGAGAGTGAGTTGTTTTAACAGTTTTATCAAATAAGAAACATTTCATTAATTACCCTCAATCATTTTTCATTAAGAAATCCACAAATGGTAGTTTACTTCTGGGGATGAGTTTCCTTCGAATGAAGTTCCCGGAAAACGTCTCATAATTTTGTACATGTTCCACAAATAAATATCTCAGTAATAACTGCAGCATAATATAATTAAGATTAAGAAATTAAGGCGAGAAAATTTAGTGCATAATCTGTCCTTTATATCAGTCGAGAAATAGTTAAACTGTGGAATTTGTGAGAAATAATTAATAAGGACAAAATTATAAACATTTTTTTATAGCTTAAGTAAATATACATATGCGAAATATAACTTGGAATCTAAGAATGTTTATAATTATTTTCAATCTGTTTGATTTATTCCTTTCTAAAGTAAACATAATCATGTGCGCAGACTACGTGGGTGCTCCGGGGCTCCGGCACCCATACAAATAATTCTGTGGGTGCGGCTCACTCACAAGATTTTTAGTTTGGACCCGGGTTTGAACGTTTCTCTTGCGTTTAAGTGAGCCGTGTTACCGACTGAGCTAGAGCAGCCTCAACGTATCTTATAGTACCAGTATATTTTACTTTATCACAGCACAGGCCTTTATGACAGTGTTCCAAAATAAATCAATCAAACACCGAGACTTCCCTGAAAACATATAGGTTACTACGACCCGGCATTGATATGCACTCACATAAATTTTGGAAACTCGCCGCCGTTGAACCTAATTATATGGTTTTAGAAATGATACATGTAGTCTAGGTATTTACTTCAAAGTTCTACTTAAAATTATGTACATGAAATATTACAGCTTCTAAGGTATATAGTACCTAGATAATGAATTTAATTAATCATTCTCGCAAATTATTAAAAAGACTGTAAATAAATTACTCTTCGTATTTCATCACATATATTAAAACTAGAGACCTCCGACGAACTCTGGAAACGCTACAACTGGCCTTTGGCTTTTCTCGTAACAGTTTCAAAAGTTCTAACACATCCATTGGAGAAGTCATGTGTTGGGGTTGAAATTCCTCCGTCGAACTTAGTAAGTTAAGCAATGTAGCTAGAATGAAAACTCTTATAGCAAGTAATTTAGGGTTAAGAGGATTTTGGAGTAAGTTGCAGCTTGTTGAGCGAGTTGTTAGCAGTGACGTCAGTGAATATTGCAAAGAAAAAAAGAGAAAGAAAAAGAAAGAAAGAAAAATGTGGAAGAAGTGGCAGAAAAATATTCAATAATATCTTTGAGAGAACATGGTAAAACTTACACACAGAGGCATAATAACATTGTAGAACGCGACACAAGGGTAAGATAAAGGCCGGTCACCTTTAAACCCTGACGATGTGTTCTGCCTCAAACACTATGATCAATTCAAAAACTGTTGAAGAGATGCGTTTTATGGAACAGGATGTATGAGGACGGTTTGAAAAGTAACTTGGTTCTCAAACTAATATTTTGTGTAATCGCAATCTGTAAATGTGGTTATAAAGTT
Organism: Thermobia domestica; assembly: GCF_964235325.1. Classification (NCBI taxonomy): domain Eukaryota; kingdom Metazoa; phylum Arthropoda; class Insecta; order Zygentoma; family Lepismatidae; genus Thermobia; species Thermobia domestica. Next base: position 155,625,745 of record NC_137463.1, read on the forward strand.
TCATTGCTATGAACAAGTAATCTGTGGTCTCAAGTTATTGTGAAAGTAACTCATTGTTTGGCAATTGCTTAAACGGAAGTATATCAAGTAACAATGAAAAATGGAGAAAATTGCAAGTTGTGGGAGATGCGTGGGAGAGAAATCAACGACGGAATTTCATTGGAAAAAATCTATACTTCGTTATACTACAAAAAATGATTTTCAATATTGAATTTTCGGTGTAAGTGATTTTTGTACTAAGCTCTCCAAGCTTAACGAAGAACCAAAAAGATTTTGAAAGAAAAACGTACCAGTTTTAAAACCGAAACCAATTTGATAAAAATCGAAAACATAAAAAAAACGAAGACAGTTTGATAAAAATTCGAACCAGTTTTGAAAAGTCGAAAGCCGATTTGATTCAAAACCGAATCGATTCTGAAAATGACAACCGGGTGAATAAAAACTGAAGAATCGTTTAAAAATTTTTAAAACCCGGTCTCGGTTTTTGCAAAATCCGAAAAACCGGAAAAACTGTTTTTGTACCCATCACTTGTAGTTACTTGTGAAGAATTTCTCTGCGCAAAACGACTGAAGAATTGAATGCGCCATATGGAAGTTTACGTGGAAGAACTGACTATCTAAGCAAAAAAGTTGCTATAAGAGACATAAGACCCTTAGATGTAGTAGTGGAAATACGTCTGTCCTCTTAAAAAAAGAAAGTTATCTGAATGAACTTGCATGGCTTAAGGAGGTCCCTAATGGATTGAGGGTCTGTTATTGCTGTTATTGCACAGATGAGCAAACAGTTTTTACCAACGCCCAAATAAAAATACTTGTTGATAGCATAATGTTGATGTTTAATTGCACATCAAGAAAATTTCCCCTGCGCTATAGAACGGAACGCCATGTTTCGTATATTTATATACGAGTGTTCTAAAGAAAGTAATGTCCAGCGCCGGCCTAACAGCAAAATGGTATGTGTGCAAGACTGAATGTTGACACCCATGGTTCCAGGAGTTTGTGGGTATGGAATACTGCAAAGCAAAAACAGGAAACCAGAGGTTCTTCTTCGGATTTTTTAAAATCACTGAAAATAGCATTTCAGAACAATTGCAAGCAAAAACCTAAAGTGAAATAATACCTTAAAATTACATTTTTAAAGATAAACTAAGGTTTGTTTCTTTACTTTACCAGTATAAAAGGTCTACTGCTAAGTCATTTCAACTACTTTTTTAATAAACGTTCAATTAACTGTAACACACATTGTATTGAAAGGAAAGCAAAGAAATAATTTGCTATTGCAATAATTTACTAACAATATACTATATATTTGTATAACATTGGTTAATTATTTCAAAATAACGATCAGTAATGTATGATTCAGAAACTTCCTAATAAACTAAATATTTTAGTACCACATAAGCATCTTCTTTCTGTTGAAAACCTCTACGTGATGTTTACAAGCTATGGAGTATGTACACGAGTCTTCCATTCGAATGAATATCTGCCATTCGAATGGCATTTAATTATTTTGAAGGCTGACATAAAATTCCATGCTCTATTACAAGAGACATCGTCAGATATGGTAGATGGGGAAGTTTGATTATTAAGTAGCAAGGTAATCGAGTGATAACCAAAGAAAAGATAGGTGAGATGGAATACTTGGTAAAAGTTTAAAGATAACTGTAACAAGTAATGATGGTAAAGATTACGAAGTAAACAAAAGAAAGATAAAACTATTCAAAAGCTATTCATTCATGTGTTTATCTTTACATCAAACTAGAAAGAAAGAAAGCTGCAGTCAAATAGTTTTTTTTTTAAAAAAAAAAAAAACTTCTTAAATAATAAAATGCTAAAATGAATAATCCGTTGAATTTACTGCTGCTGATCGGAAGTAGCGAAACTGTTATACAATCCAAACTCGCGTTTTACACATTGAAATAAAAATGTACGTATAATACATTGATAATATGGTGTAAAATGGATATTGTATGTGACATATGAAAAAAAGTATACGCACTGTCATACAAACTCATATTAATTATTACAGCACATAAATCTTATACTATTAACAGGAAAACAAAGTTATAATTTGAAATTATATGATATATATGATTTGAGTTTATCATCCCTTTCAGCAGCGAGTCTATATGAGACGTCGACCTACAATTTAACGTGAGTACGAACCACATGAACTAGTGCTGGGAATCGAACCAGGGTCTTCTACACCAAAGGCGCGTGCGCTAGCCGTTTAGCCACGTAGTTTGAAGTTAAACTACTTTAGTAAAATATAAACTCTGGTTAAAGCAGCAAATGGAATCACGTGAATTATTTCTATGTATGATACGTGAACAAGCAGTGTTAGTCACCGTTATCCATTAAGATGTTAAAGGACTGACTCCTTTAACGAGCTTGGCAGAGACAATCGCTCTATCTATGTTACAGAAAACAGTTCAAAATTCTCTTATCTATATACATTGGATGGCTACAGGCACCTGCCGTTGTAAATTAATATGTTAACGGATTGTCTCCATCAACGAACTTGGCTGAGATAATTGCTATAGCTATTTGTTGCAAAAAATTGCACTCAAAACTCCATTTACATGTATGGAATATGAGATATAGATAACCATCGTTAAAGTCGCCGTTATTCGTTAATAGGTTAACGGATTGACTTCATTAACGAATTTAGTCGAGGCAATCCTTTAGTTACCTATTACGAACACATAATTCAAAAGTTCGTTTACATGTATGGGCACGGTTTCCTGTTTTAGTGCTAACATCCTACCCAACAGTTCCTAGATTCGGGAACAGCTAGCTTGGAGAATGGAATTTGAATGTACACAAGCAAGTTCTATCCTCTCGTTTTTTTTACCGAAACCTATCAAGACATTCTTTTCCAGATAATCTTTGTATGCGGAGTTAAAACGTAAATATTATTTTAATTTATTACTGCAACTAGACGTAGAATATTAGAATTCTTTTCCTTTCCTTTCTTTTAATAATGAAGGGTAATAGTTGTAAGAGTAAAGTGGTACATAAGCAAGGTATTAAGATTATCTACAGATATATTATTTCAAAGCCGAGGCTAAGGGGAAAGTTTCCAATCTCTAGTATCTCTAGCGGCAGTAACTTTCTACTACAATTGGATTACCATCACATACATTCTTCCAAGTTATGAAGCAATTATCTGCAATGCAAAGAAGCCGCTTATATGAACAACAATGAAGTAGCTACCGAAGTCACCGAATTTGCTATGAATCCAGCTCTTCTAAGATGAACTTGACAAGGCAGTCCGTAAATAGATACCACCAAATACTAAAGGTCTTTCGAAGGTTCTTGTGAGCTACTGGAGTCGCATAACTGTAACTACACAAAATAAATAAATAAATAAATGTAATTATGCATCTGACTTGTGTATTGTATGACGTTCACCTTCCCTGGATTGAGGTGTGCACAAATGCATTGCAAGTTTAACCAGTCACAAGTCTGTTTGGGCCCCTATAGAAGTGCGTCTGGCAACACACAAAACATTTGTGCATTCCACTATCATGTGGGAACGCTGAACTCAAAAGCGGTAATGTGTGAAAATTTTGAATAATTCTGCGCAACGACCGAAAGGAAAACAAAAAAAGAATTTGGAAAGGTTTGGTTATGTCTACTTTTGGGTTCCCCTTAAATGTTATCTGTACCATTTCATTTTCTGTTAACCTTTTCTCTGTAATCATTACAAATCCTTGTTTACTGAATCTACCCTTGTATCACTTCTGTTCAAACGTATCTAGATTTCCCTAAATTACTGGGTTTTCTCTGTATTTGTATGAAATCACAAAAGGGATTTTGATTGTTATTAATTTAATTGGTATTTTAAGAAAATAAAAAAAAATTAATGTGTACAGTTATGTTACATTTCTTCGGTTATTATATACTGTATGTTCACCTTCTCTCTTGGCAGTACATTTAATGTATTAAATCTGACAAGCGATTTTTTTTTGGACAGTAAATATCAAAGCATTCATCACCACAAATGTTTACTTAAAATTTTACAAATCAACTTTGTCACTACATCGTCACCGCTACTTATATTCATTACGAATCATTATGCATCAGCAACAAGCTTTCAGTATATATTTACAATGCAGGGAATTTGACATCATGCTCCTTAAATTTAGTGTGCTGCACATAACCTTTACACAAATTATATTTTACTCAGTATGAATTTATTAAGCAGGAATACTCAACTGCTATACAAATATTTACCACATATCAGTACACATCAACATTATATTCTTACCCTAACTTAACATAAACTTAACCTACACACAAGTACATACATAAACAAAACAAACAAAAAAATACAATATATGTATCAGCATATATTAGCTGGTGACGACGTCTCGGAAAAAGTGAACGGGCATATTTACTCTGGCTAGGTCCTATTACTTTCTCTAATTTAGCTTTTAAAATTCTTTTAAGGTGAACAACAAAACTTTGATTAAAAAAAAAAATGAATGAATATCAGAGACGGGATGGGAGCCCGTACCATCAGTGAACTGGTGCAACTGTACACGCAACTACATATTTCTATATATCTTTCCATTTGTTTTGATAATGTATAAAAACAATAATAATGAAAGAAAATGAACTATAGCATCTCAGAACACGTTAGTACCGAATTCTCATTTTTAATTTACAGTATGTATGATTACGGTACTACATGGTTAATTTGTACGTACTTCTTATTTTAAAAAAAAATCTAATGTTATGCAAGCCTAAAGTGTGGTATAGGAATTTTCTATATGGATTTATTTATTTTCTACATCGCATGCTGAGACAAAAGATACTACTAAATTCGTACATGATACCTAATTTTGGATACCCCCCATTTTCCAAAGAGAAACTGTATTTAGATACATTCGAATGCCTGGAAAAGCAGCTCTATAGGGAACGAAGTAATTACTCAAACATAGTACAAATAGATGACATCGCTAAAATTTTCACTACTTAATAGTAAACTGTCACCCAAATTGTAATGTGCAAGGAAATCACTTTTGATCACTAACGTGACTCGTGCATCTTCAAAATATTCACCATACCTACAGTACTAATTCCAGGTTGTAGAGGGGGATTTCGAGATTAATCACACCATACGAAAGGTCTGGGTTCAATTCTTCCCGCTTGACATCGAACCTGGACAATAGGACAGTAGGGCCTCACTTCCATTCGCAGGCATTAACACATTTCCCTTCGACTATATTTATTCTATGCCACTGTTCCTCTTTTCTAATTTTTCGATAGGTATATATATTTCTAAACTTGTTATTTTCTTACCATTCGCTTTGAAACGAATGAATTGGTAGTCTCAAAAAAAAATTCTATATTAAAGGATCACACAGTCTTTTTTTTCCTGTTTCGAGGAGTTTAGATTTAAGGTTAGTGTAAAGGGACAAGTTTTACCAATAGATGTCACTTCAGTCTTCGTATCTCTCCAATGTATTTTTTACCTTTCACGAAAATTTATAATTTCTTTTACAAATTTCAAACTAGAGACTTCAAATTTTTAGAGAAGGAATTTCGTAACCTATTAAAGGGAACAATCCGTGCCGATTTTTTTATTTAGAATTTTCTTCAATGTTGAAACAGTTCGATTGTTAGAGGTTTCGATATCCATTTCAACAATCACGTCATTTCAACAATGAAGAAAATTCTAAATAAAATATCGGCACGGATTATTGCCTTCGACAGATTATGGAGTTCCTTTTCTAAAAATTTGAAGTATGTAGATTGAAATTTGTAAGAGAAATCGTGAAATTTCGTGAAAGATAAAAAATACATGGGAGAGATACGAAGACTGTAGTGCCATCTATCGGCAAAACTTGTCCCTTTAAACCAACCTTAAGGCACAGATCTTATCTCATCCCAGTTTGCCAATGTCCTGCTATTGATTAATGTTCCTGTAATAAAGTCTTGAGTTGAAAACTTCTTGTTCGAACACTGTATTCTTCTTGTAATTAAAATCAAAATAACAAACACAAGATCAAACGTAAAGATTATGTAAAATATTTTTTTTGGAGAAATTTTGAATTCCAGTATGCTTTGTAGTCTGTCATCAAACTGTTTGAAAAATATTTTTTTAAACTTTTTTTTATATGTTTAAATTCTTTTGTTGTAAAAATTGTAAAAAGATATGTAAAAACTCTTGATCTATGCTTGTTAAAATAAAATTATTATTGACTGGTATTGTATGAAAATATTTAACAATTTGTTCCATAAATTTGTCTTGATTTTTGTTGAATAATTTGCATTGAAAAATCAAATGATTAATTGTTCCAATGGATTTACCACACCAGCAGGTATCTGAATCTCTACATTTAATCTGCCACAATTTTCTGGGAGTTAAAGTAGTATGTAAGAGTAACCTAAGTAGTATTATAGTTTTTGATCTTGTCCAAGAATTTATGATTGTTGAGATTGGGCGCGTGTGACATTCTGTTTTTTTCCAATAATTCTGTCCTGGGCCTGATTCACTCTTCTTTCTCCATGCCAAAATTTGTTGGTGATGATATTCCTTGATTAAATATTTAAAGTTATGATGTGGTATTTTTATGTTAGTTGTTATTCCTGACGTAACTGCTTTCCGAGATAAGTCATCCACATATTCATTATATTTTATGCCAACATGTGCTTTAGTGTAAAATAATGTAATTTGATAATTTTGGCGTCGTAGAGTATCGTAACAAGATTTAATTAGCATAATATTCCATGTCGTTGAGGTTGCCCATTTGGGATTGTTAATTGCAGTTATTAGACTTAAGGCATCAGTACATATGCATGCTATTATTATCCTTAGTTGTTTAATTATAATCATAGCTTGTCTTATTCCAAAGGCTTCCGCTTCAAAGATGGAGGTATTTTTTGGCAATTTGTATTGACGTTTTATTTCAAGTTGGGTAATTATTACTGCCACACCTACTGGTAATTTTTTTTTGTTTTGAGCCATCTGTGAATAGTAAAATACAGTCTCTCGGTAGTTGCTCTTTATGATATAGCCAAATATTTTTATGAACAGGTAAATATTCTTTGTTATGAAATTGTATATAATTTGGGATTATGGCTGGTATTTGAAGTAAGTTAATGTGATATTGAAACAGATATGGTGTGATAGACGGAGCTTTAGATATGCACTTGCCAACAGGTCTGAGTACACTATATAAATGATATATCCATGGCAATTTATCTAGATATGGTAGTTTCTTTTTGTTATTTATTAAAAATAGCTTCTCTAGTACTTGACATGTGTTAGACGAAGATTTGCCCAATCTCGATAGCAAGTAATTTCCTGTTAATTTCAAGATTTGAAATTCGATGGGATAGATTAAAGTAGTGTCCAACAGAGCATTTTTTGGACAGTAGGACGGCTGTGAAAAGATAATTCTGGTTGCTTGATATTGTAATTGTTGTAATTTGTTATAAAAGTAGGTTAAATATTTGTTATAAAACATACTTTCATATAAAATTTTTGCTATTAAAGTTTGATTCAGAATTTTATTTACTAAATATGGGTTAAGACCCCATTTTCTGGCACATAGACTCTTTAATATGTTTTGATATTTATGAGTTTCATTAGTGATATATTGTAAATGGTTTTTACAGGTTAATTTTTGTCCAAGGTTATTCCTAAATATTTAATTTTTGTCGTATATTTTAAATTATTATTCTGTATCTTAAGACTCGGGGTCTTTTTAATTATTTTTTTTGTGAAGATTATGTAAGATGATTTTGACCAGTTGATTTCTAGACCGTTCCTGAAACTACATTCTTGTAAATTATTTAGAATTTTACCAAGATGATTAATTCCTGATTCTACTGATGAGTAATTATTCCAAATGAGAATATCATCTGCGTAACCTTGCACATTTATCTGTGATTGTAACATTAATAATAAATCTCTGAGATATATATATTAAAAAGCAAAGGGCTAAGCTTGCTGCCTTGTAATAACCCTAATGAAGTGAATCTTGCTTTAGTTATTATTTTTTGTAGTTTGATATATACTTTTCTATTGTATAGAAGATTATATATAATTCTAGTGAATTTGTTAGGAATTTTGATGTTAATGATTTTCTGAAGTAACATATCCAAAATTACTGAATCGTAAGCATTTTGAAAATCAATACTAACTGCAATTAAAAATTGTTTTTGTTGGTAAGTACGCCATATATCTAAGATTAGAGGTCCTATTGCGTCATATGTACTACTATTTTTCCTGAAACCAGACATATTTATTGGAAGTAGTTGATGATGTTCCACATACCACTGAAGTCTGTTCAACACCATCTGTTCAAAGATTTTTAGACTACAGGAAAGTAGAGCAATGGGTCTATAACTTGTTGCCACATGGTATGGTTTGTTATGTTTTAACACTGGTACAATTAATGATTTTTTCCAAGTATTTGGGGTTATTCCAGTATCCCATATGTTATTATATGCATTAAGTAATATATGTTTACCTTCAGTAGAAAGTTGTTTATAATGCCAGTATTGTATTCCTTCTACGCCAGGCGGAGATTTCTTCTTAACATTGTTCAAAACCAGATCTAGCTCTTTTAATGTAAAAAGTAATTCAAGGTTTGCATTATTTAAAGTATTTGAACTATCCTGTACTTTTGCATTGTACATATTCACCGAATCAGGCGCTAGTGAGCGATGAAAATCCTGTATCCATGAAAAATCACCCATATGCGTTGTATTCGAGTACGAAGAAAATTTATTTAGGTGTTGTTTAAAAAAATTCCAAATTATAGGTTTCGGTGTTTGAAACAATAGAGAATTACAAAATGTTTCCCAGCTCTTTCTTTTAATTTTCTTGAGAATTTGAGTTGTACTTGCTTTAATTTTTACATAATGTAAATAATCTGATGCTGAGCGTGTTTGCCAAAATATGCGTAATGTTTGTTGTCGAAGATTGACTGCTTTTTGAGCTTCTATCGTCCACCATGGAGGTTTATTGAAATTTTTATTTTTTAGGATTTTTTTTACGACTGTTCTGTGAATATACATCGGTAGATTCGTGTTCAGTGATGGCTACTGTCTGAATTATTAAATTATTCAATTCATTTAAGTTGTCTGTTCTGATATCTTTTCGGGATAAGAGACGTGAGAAATTTGTACTGTATAGTGACCAATTGAGATTCGTTTCTATTCTGGAAAGTCTCCTGAATCCTTGAAGGTGTTGATCAGTTGTTATTTGATTAATTTGGTCAATTTTTGTGAGAGAAGTGGATGAGTACAAGTTATAATGGGTAAGTGATCGCTACCAAATGCGTCGTGATACACTTTCCAAGAATATTTTATGTAATGAGGTATTTTGCAAAGTGTTATGTCAGGAACACTAATTCCATCCACCGTAATTCATGTGGCTGTTCCATCATTTAAAATTAGATATTGAGAATTATGTAATGCTTTAGAAAAATTTTTTCCCGCCTTATTTGGTTTTGTACTGCCAGTTAGAGTTGTTAGTGTGTTAAAATCGCCAATAATATAGTCAAAGTTATTTTTATGAAATAATTATGTCCAAAATTTAATACTAGGAATAGTGTCAGGAGGAATATACATATTTAAAAGTCTGATCGATTCTATTTCTACACCAAACATTTGAATATCCTGATATGTTGTAGATATTTGAATATGTATATTATTATATTTTATATTTTCATGAATACAAGTTGCTAATCCTCCATATCCATCTTCCCTCAAATGTTCTATGACGTTATAATTCTGAATATTAATAGGGAAGTTTGACTTACCTATTAATCTTTGGAGATATTACTGTTAACAGTAGATATTACATTTCCCAAGAGTTGTTTGATTGCTATTTTAATTTTAGATACATTTTCTTTCGATATATTAAGTTTTTGTAATCGTTGTTCTTGTAATTCTTGTGGAAGTTGGAGTGAACCGGATGTCCCTGTACGTGTATCCCATTCTGTATTAGTAAACTGTTTCCTTCCAGATCTTTCTTTATCTAATTTATTCATATCCCCTTGCTCTAGGCAGAATGGAGACTCATCTTTGGAAAAGTGTCCTTGTTCGGAACTAAAGTTATCTTGTTCAAGACTAAAGTTGAATCTATTATTTCTTGTTAAAGGATTAGGTTTGTAACTTTTGTCAGATTGAGAACTAGATACGTAGGTCTTTTGTATTGAGTTCTTAGAATTGTTCTCATTAAAGATGGAAAATCTAGGAGATCTCAGTTGTACGCTTATGTTCGTATTGTCTGTGTTCCTTCTTTACTTCCATGATGGTGGAGCTGCTTCTAATTGAGCAGATGAAGAACTATTTACTGTGTATGATTTTTCGATTAGAACAGGTGAATTTAAAGTATTGACTTTATTGTTTACAGAGTTTGTTTTATTCGTAACATTGGGTCGTAAAACAGTGCTACATTGTATTGTGCCTTGGTTAGGCTTCGACCTCCTTAATTGATTATTGGCTTCGTTAAATGATATATTTTGTTCAGCCATTAATTGCATTATTTTCTTCTGTCTTGATCCTTCTGTACAATCTTGAAAAAATGCTCCGTGTGGTTCTCCACAGTGGAAACACTTTGGTGTTGAAGTACATGTCTGTGCATTATGTTCCAGTGAGCAATTATGGCAAAAATGCTTTGTCGACTTGCACGTGCGTTCAGTATGTCCGTATCTTAAACATAGTTTACATTGTCGAATAGCTGGTATGTATGGTTCTATTCTAATTCTTAGGAAGAAAAGTTTAATATCAAATGGTAAAATTTGTGAGTTAAAGGTTAATATTATAGTTGAAGTGGGGATTTTTTGACGTTCTTCATTTAATCTGTATATACGACGAATAGATACTATTGGAACATCACATTTGATTTCCTGTAACAGTTCTTCCATTTCCACCGTAGGGTCCACCTCTTTGGCTACTCAGATAGTGTATATTGCATGATTAGGTATATAAGCAACCCAATTCTGTTCCTTTAGTATAGGATGGTCTAGAAATTTATGAGCAGATGTTCCTTTGTGGAAATGTACTTTTATTAGATTTTTACCTATTGTTTCGAAGTTTTTGATGTCTTCGATGCCTGCTAAGTATAGTTTTCGACTTATGGTCATGAGATGTTTTCGACCCAGATCTTCTGTATTAGATTTGATGAAAACAAAATATGGACCCGTGTGATTACTATTATATTGATTTCGAATAGTTACATTAGCTTTGCAAGCGTCATTTGAAATTGTTTGGTCCTGAGTAGAAATAATTGTTTGTGGGACTGGTATTTTTTTTAGTACTGTGCATTTTTGTATGTTGATTGGCATTTGCATTAGTAATTTCATGTGTATTCTTGTTTTCTGATGCATTGCAATCAATCATATTAATAACTATTTCCATATCATTAAATTCGCCATGTTAACTAATGCTTATATTGTGTTACAAGATATTATGAAATGTTTCCACGAAAGAAATTACAATTAAATTATGAATAATTAATTATTTTTCAATTTTTTTTACCACGATTGCACTAATAAATTAATTAAGATAAAAAATTAAATAAATTGGTAAGATCTCACCAGGTACTGTTCCTAGGAGATTGAAGAGTCTATCTCTTCTTTTTTAATTGTAGAACACTGATTAAGTGTTTTATTAACACTAAAGACAGTTTTGTGCACTAAATTATGATCACCAGAAGATTACACAAGGTAATTGCGATTTATACACATATCACTTAATCCATTTTTCCTATTATTCTAACACTCCTTTCCGTATACATCATTGTTCCTGTGTAAAACCCGATCACACAGTCACCACAAAAATGTTATCCATCACAATGCCTATAGCGTCGAAGCACCACCTTTCCTATTTTGTCCTTGTTTCGTCCCGTCACTTGACGTTTTTATGTTTTTTATAACCAATTTCAACGTTCACCACTTTGGCTCCTTTTTTAAACTATTTTTTCATTCAAATAATCCAAAATTTTCATATTTCGCCGAACAATGTTCACAACAATAAAAACTGTCATCCACCATGGATGCTGCTTTACAAGACATCTAGCTCACAAAGAAGATTACGGGGATTGGCTGATAAATTTCAACAACAATAAGATGCCAAATCGTGATTCAAGATGAAAAGTGCCGACCAATTAACTTTTGAACCTGATAACTTTTCTTTTACGTCAGATAATGCATGAAGAAGAAAGCAATGTTCGATCTAAAGGAATGTTTGAAAATTAATGTTAAGTTGTCCGAAAATAGAGAATTTAGAAACTACTAAAATTTATGAAGATTATAAAATTCTTATTGATGACCTCTAACTGTGAAAATTCGATAGGAAAATGTTCTGAAGATATTAAAAATAGTGAAATATGAATTTTTATCACGAGAAAATCACAAAACACAGGAAAGCATACAAAAGTGACAAAATTAATATACTACAATTCACGTCCTAACCTAACCTAACCAAGATACACCATTTCTTGACACTAAATACAACCAAATCAAAAATTACACCAAAAAAAAAACAAAACAATTATACCGAGAGTCGTAATTTTTATATTAAATAGGGTGATCCAAAATTTTACCGCAACATGATACCTGACATGTCTGGAGATGATATAACTTTGCAAAATTTGGATAAATTAATCAAATACCTGGAATTTGTCAAGCTTTTATCAAAGCTAAGGGTTGATTGACCGAGAACATACTCAATATATTGTCTCAGTGGAAACAGGGTCATATGTTTTAATTTCTTTCTATGAGAAACGATGTTTATTTTAAAGAACAAGTCCAACAAACTGGGTTTTATATGGATGTCTAATTTTTTGGAAAATTCTAAAAAAATATATAAATAAAAATAAACATTGGTGTGCTCAGACTTTGACAATGTGTGTGTGTGTGTGTGTGTGTGTGCGAAAATAGTTTTCGTTAAATAAAATAATTTGATTTTGATGGAGTATATTGTACTTTTTCTGAAGATTTTCTGTTGTCTTTACTGATGAATTTAAATAGATTAATAATGAGAGACTGAATCTCCTCGCCCCCTCTCCTTGTTTGTAAATAATAAAGTATTCCCTTGAAAATGTAATAATATTCCGATTTTTGTTTAACATTATATGTGTTTTACTTAATATTTGAAATTAGCTCGTATAATTTGGGATTTAAATTGGTGGGAATGAGAAGGAAACAACGCACAGCAATACTTTAAAATTACAAATAGTATTAAAATTAATGATTCTTGTTTATTACCTAGGCGAGTTAAAACCTCTTAGCTCCATGAATGTGTCAGTGCTTACGACCTTTCAAAATAAGCATGTAAAAAAGCAACAGTTATTTACCTTTATACACATAAAATAAACAGCATTTCTAGGGTGCATAAAAACAATACATAATGAAGAGGCTAACATGCAACAATGTACTTAAAATGGTCTTTATAGATATCATTCTCGTCATTTTGAAGTCTAGGTAAGACTGGTTAGGGGCTCGGAGCTGGATGGCATCGGGATAGGAAGAACTGTCACGAATTAAAGTTTAATACGAAGTTATATTTGATACAAGTGTAGGATTTTTAGTTCTTTTTTTATGTTTAATGTACATTTTGAAGAGTGTGCACATTCTTGGCGTCACTATTTGTAATATTCTCGATAATTTAGCTGTATAACAAACTGTTTAACACGGGCGATTTCAGGACATATTCCTGTTCCATTTTGGTTAGCAACAACGGCTGTGACTATGACAATTAGTGAAAATCAATTTTGTTTAATACATTTTTTTACTTTTTAACAATTTATAGTCCAATAGTCGACATGGCTAATGCCTGCGGCATTCATATTATAAAACCACAACTTTGATTATAGAACAAGAACATGAATGATTATATTGCTTATAGCTATGATGTAGACATGATGCAGCTTTTGTAATGTACTCAATAACAACTTGAAGAAGACACAAGGTGGAGTCGTGTAATTAACGTAAAAAGTATGAGTGATTTGATCTTGATTGCTTTGGTATCTATTTCTAAATTCATGGACTGGACTTGAGCTTTCCTATTCTGCTGCCACTCAAGCAGCAACGTTGAGTAAAGTTCTCTCCGGCACACTGCGCAGTGCTAGTAGACGATCACCCATGCGACTTGCTCCCAACTCTAACGTAAGATACTGGCAGAAGACACAACTGAAATATGTCATTAAATGTTTGTTTCAGACTGGTCAAAACTGGAAAATGTTTACAAATGTTCATCTTTGATTGGTCTAATAGGTACACTCATGTCCAAAACGATTGTCGCATATCTATAACTGTCTTCTTGTAACAATATAATTTGATAATAGTTTTGCAGGGTACTTTTAATACTGATATATATGTATAATCGAGAAATGTATATTTGTGGTAAATTTCATAGGAAAATAATTGTAAAGGTGAAAATTAGAATGAGTAAAACAAAATGTTTCTAGATGTTACTAAAATGCTAAATAAATAAAATGCTAAATGCTAAATAAAATGAAAGTTTTATTTTTGTTTTATTGTTCTTATTTACTGCTCTTTTGACATGGAATTTGCCACTCACATGTCTGGCGATTATACATATACCAACATTATAAGAAATACCGGGATAAATCGTTATCAAATTATATTCCTACAACAACACGTTTACAGACATGCGACAATAATTTTGGACCTGAGTGTACCTAGGGCACTTAAAGTGCTATTTTAAAACGATTTTTTGTTTGGTTTTCTTAAAAGCTTTTCAATAATTAATTCCAATTGGTTACTCAAAGTTGAAAATTAATATACATTTTTATTTGCTAGTAATGTATTGCTTGGAACTAGCCAAATTCGAGCAACTTGAGTAGTTGATGAGTTGAGAGATATAACACAAAACTACTCACTTCAGCTGAAGTTGTATATGGGTATGATCAATTTTAGATACGTTTTGTGTCAGATCTGGTTTGGAATGTATACGAATTTCACATGAATTAAAACTATACAAAACGCTAAGAGAAGCATGCATATAAAAGTTTCAAAAATCATTGACACTGAAATGAAGTACTGAGAGATTAGTAAAAAACCTCATAAAATAATTGATTGATTGGTTAAAATTTAATAAGGACAACAGCAGCAAGGTTATTTGTTCGCAGATATAAAAGAACTTGCAAAACCGCCGAGGAAACGTGAACAGATAAAAGGACATCTCCGTTTATGCTCTACATAAACTATATTTCTCTTAACATATTGGCTGTCGTGTCATTTGATAATACATCCTTATCAAATTATTTTCGTCAGCAATTATTAATCGAATCTTAAATGTGTATATACCCCATTGTGGGTCGGTCGAACACATACTTTGTGATAATGGTGGGCAATTTCGAAGTAATCTGTTCCTTCGTGCTATGAATAACGCTAATATCAAGGTGCATTTTGTTACTCCTTATCATTCCAGTAGTTCAGTTGTGGAAAATATACATAGGAATCTTGGTATGCTATTTAGATATTACTGACATTTAGTTAAAATGTATAGCTTTTAACTAAAACATAATGTAGATAGTGCATTTTTTTTTTGAGTATCGCTTTGTTTCAGTAAGAGAAAATAATTCAAATATCTTCCATTTTTGTTTGGTTTTGTTGTTTTTATTGCGGTTCAGATAAAGCCAACGATTTCTTCACTTTAGATTCTAATTCTTACTGTAGGGGAAAAGCCACGAGTAGAGAATCATTAAGGGTGAAAGCCATGCTGGATATCTTAGGACGAAATGGAGTATAAAATTCAGTTTTTCAAAAATAATTACGTAATTGAACTATGAGCTTCTGGACTTTGTCGGAAATTCAATTATAAACACTACAAGATGATGAATATACCTTAAATTGATGAATATACTTCTTATCCATAATTACCTATTTCTATTTGCGTGGCGTTTCTGATTTAATTCTTAGTATTTCCTTCACTCTAGTTCCACATTATCTATTTACGATATATCCTTTAGAACCACAAGGAAAGTGAATTGATGTCTATCACTGCTCTGCTGGTTTAGTGGCTATGTGTCGCTAACTCGCTAACTCTATAATCTATAGAACCCGAAGGTTCAAAGCCGCGTTCACCAAAGCTCTCCATTGACTTCTGTCCTTAGCCAACTGAATTCAGTTTTTACTCTGTATTCCTATTTCTGCGAGATCCATCTTAATATTGTCTTCCCATCTGCATCTAGGTCTTCCTAATGGTCGTTTTCTGATTGGATTTCCAGTTAAAACATTGCGATCGTTCCTACTTTCTTCCATTCTGGCTATATGATCTGTCCACCTAAGCTTCCCAGATTTGATGACCCTAGCAATGTTTGGTAAACGGTATAAATTATGTAGTTACTCATTACGAAATTTCTACCATTCTCGTTCCTCTTGGGTCCAAATATTCGTCTCAAGATTCTATTTTCAAATGCTTCAAGCTTGCGTCCTTCCCTCAAAGTAAGTGATCAAGTTTCGCAATCATATAGCACAACGGGCATGATTATCGTTTCATATATTTTAAGTTTAAAATTCCTCGACAGTGTTGCTAGGGTAGATAAATGCCCTAGTTCTTTTGGTCAGAATGCTCAGAAAAAAATGACACAGCATGTATAACTCAAGTTAGTTTTCTATATCTTGCATACATTGAAATTGTAACAGGATATGATTTGCATAAATAAGTTGCATGTGTAGTTAAAAAATCAAGACGGAGGAAAAAATTCCCAGAATGGTTTCCAGAGAATGAATCAAGGAACGGAAATTATTTGCTTAACAAATGTACAGATATAAAATATAAAATGTATCAAATAATTCATGCCACATAATAGTAGTCTGCGGAGTTGGAAGTGCAAGTTGGGTCTTACAACTACTGACTTATTGCACGTAAGTTTCATCGTGTCAAACAAATTTTGTGAGAAACAGAGATCTGACGACACATCATGGCAATACGCCGTGCTTAGTTCGAGAATCACGTAAGTCCATCATCATATAAGGAGAAGGAAGTTCTTTACTAGAGGAAGGGGATACTTTCATTTCGTCTGTGGTGTTTAAGATACGAGATAGCATCTGGCCATTTCCCCCTATTTTGGTCGTAAGTTGTTTACGACTTTTTCCCTCTTATCTTCCCTGTCGCCTTAGTTGTTTTATTATCGTCACACTACACAGCTTTGGATCTTCCTTCAAATCTGATTTCATGTCGTTGTCTTTTTTACAACTTTACTCGTAATTTGTTGCTTACAACACTTTTAAAAAATCTAAGGAAAGTCACTTCAAACCCATTTTCTACGAAATAGCAAATTCTAACAATAAATAAATGAACTGAAATAAAGAAAAAGACCAGAGATATTTTTAATTGAAAATATTTTTTTAGATTTGTGGTAGCAGTAATCATGGCGATGTTAGCGGTTAAATTCTGCAAAAGACAATTTTGTGTCCTTTTTATGTAGTTTCTTCATCATTGGAAAAATATAAATTTGTAAGTAATCCGGATACTAATGAAGTCTTACCACGTTTCGGTACTAAAACATTCAAGGTTAGTCATTCACATATAGTTTGATGATCTTTTATTCCGTTAAAATTAAATGATTGAATAATTGTACGTAGGCGTGTGATACATTTTATTTTATATTATTTCGATATTTGTTTATAAAAGAAGGCATTAAATGTTTCAAGATTATGTAACATAGTAAAGCACAAAATCGGTGAATACCGAGAGAACATGTGATTACGAGGATATAAGTATATAATTAAAAAATTTACATAAATGATATGTATTCATTAAATATTCTTTTTTTCTTTCTTTAAGCCTCAATACATAAAATGTAGTGGTATGCAAGTGTCCTTTAGATCTCCAAGCTATGCGTAATTGTAGGAAGCCTTTTAGAACAAGTTTGTCCGCCAATAAGTCTGTCAAGTTTGTACGTCGACAACACTAGAAACATAAAATACAAGGATTATTTTGAAAAGATGTATTTAGCATCTTTTGATGATCGCATAATGAATAAAATGGAAATAGTTATCTAAAAACATATTTTTAAATGTAAATTCAATACCAAGGATAAATTTCAATTCTGTATTATTTTTATTGTAAGAAGAAATGATAGACATCAATTACTACTTCCGTTTTTTAATGTTATCCGATAAAGAGGAAAAACAGTAAGACGTATCGACTAATGGCTTTTCAATATAGGTTCAGTGTCTGAGGAATATAATATATCTTTTAACTTATTCCTCTGTTGCAACCAGTAGTTATAGATGTACTACTTCAAGTATGAGTACTCAATTCACATAGTTTGGAAGTCTATCATAGTTTCACATTACGAAACGAAATTAACTTTCTTTTTATATGTAAATAAGAAAAATAAGGGATATTACCCCCTCTTAGAAATGAGGCGTGTTTTAAAACGTTTCGTGTTCTTTTGAACCTGCTATGTGTATTTATCAGTAGACATTTAGTAGGTTCATTATATTAACATATATTGCAATCCACGGTGTAGTAATGAATCACTATAGAAGTTGAGTGGTGGCCACAAATGCAAGTTTTCTACAGACCAGTGTAACAAGACTGCTCTGTAATAGTATGTGAATTAAACCAAAGTTCTATTTACTACCGCACTTACATATTTTAAAATTTATGGTGATCAAAACAGTTTGTTTCTCATACTAACTTAAGGAATTACTGTATTAAATAATATAGATTACAAAATTGTGCCCATATTTTATTTTATATACAACATGTTATCTGTGATCCCACTTATCCCCTGCACTGAATATATGTTTCTCTTATCTACTTGTCTTCCTAACAAACAACGTACAGAACAAGTCAAGATCAGATTCGACTCAAACTTCGCCCAGAGGACACAGAATACAAAAGAAGAAAAAGTGTCAAATTGGAGCTTCCCCCACCCAGAAACATCAGAGATATGCTCCGCTATATAACGCACCACGCAACAATATGACAAAGTAAATGTTGCAAGATACCCGTTCATGTCGAAAACGGAGAGAACGAGGAGCACCGGAATGATATCAAGATATCTGATATGCTATAACACTGACTTGGCGGCCATCTTGAAAGCCGCAGTCTTGTATATAGCTTAAGGTATTGAAATGGAAAGCTGAGTGTGTTACATATGAATGTAAGGTAAAATGGGAAACGAAAATCAATGATGTAACCACGAAAAACATATATGTACTGGTGTGGACGAGACGAAGTGCGAAGGACTCGGGCAAAACAAACGTGTGTGTGAAGGATAGAATAATAGTGCAAGACGCCACGGCAATGGTGGGCGACAAGTAACTGCAAAAGTGTATGTGCATGGAAGTGGCACCCTCCTTAACACATTATGACTTTCGATGATATTTGAATTCCGTTTGGGACAGTGAATACCACAGTTGCAACCCGCGATACTAACGGTCGTTTGGAGTCTACATAAACTACAAAGGACAATCTGTTGTGGAATAGCATGTCGGTAGCTCACTCCGGAGTGTAGGAGATATTATCTTGGATTGGTGATCAAAACCACGACCTAACTGGGATTGATGCCCACTTCTGGACAACGTTTTGTACATTTCTTGTTCGATTTTTCTTGCTGTTTCGTGTAAACAATGGACATTTCGGCCTGCGTTTGTTTAAACAACAGATCTGAAACAAAGTATGTATGGATTAGAAAGCCCATCCACGTTCTAGCTTACATTTTTACGAATGTTTCTTTTCCTTTGCGCGGTTTGCTACACTGTTTGGCGACAACGCCAAACAGAATGACAACATCAACGAAGGAAAGCGATCCGCATTGACTCGATGAGTTCCATGAATTGTTGTAATCTCCCACGGGAGGGCTAGTTTACCATACAAGGGAACGACTCGAATTGTGTCTACTGGTTTCACTAGCACTAATGGAATGAAGTGAACGTGACAGCAGGGCCGGCCAGTGAGAAGTGATAGTGTATTTGTGGCATACACAAGTCAAAACGCACAATATTCTGTGTAGTGAATGTGTCCACAGTATCGTTCATCCACAAACACAAATGTTGAACTGCAATGACGAGCCCTCTCAATGTGGTGTTAGTGATGCAAAGTATACTTCCAAAACAAGGGCACGTCCAATCGACAAACCGACAGTGGCAGAACGACAAGCAACTGAACACATGCTGAAGATTTTGAACAACCACGGTGTAACGGAACTAAATGTGGACGAAACTCTCGACATTAATAAGTACGAACCTGACCCGTTCCAAACGGGTGAAGAGGATGCTGCGGATAGTGATGACAGCACAATGCCTTGGAGTGATTATTTGCCCAAACCACAGGCAACATCGTTCTCGTCCGCCAGTGGCTATGAGCCGAGTAGAAACGAATGTAATAGGCAATATTGTATGGTAGAGGACAAAATTAACATGTTACACAACTGGCTTATATAAAAGGTGTCAAAAAGGTTAAAGCATTCGCACATCGGGCATATCGCTCGATGAACATATTCCGCAACTGACTCTCGAAGAGAATACTTTAAATGGGAAGATAAATAAGACAAAGTTATGTTGAAAGCATAATATGAAATATGCTACGAAATCACAGAACATGTGTTGAAAGAATTTACAGCAGCGTGACGTGATAACCACATTATGCATGACTGTGATCCCCGAAATTGTGGGCAAAGCAGCAGGATCTGAGGAGTAGTCTCTGCACGTTCCATGCTACTCACGCACGATTTGCAGTACTCAAACAACAAGACAATATCGTGAGTCATAAAATCTCGTCATATGTCACAATGAAGTATGTACGCGACAAGGAGGATATCGATTTGGCTATTGCACAGAGGCGTACCGAGACCAAGTACATCATGGAAGGTTTTGAGAATGCAAATATATGAAATGGTGATGAAATCGGTTTTGCGAAAGAGTTCTGGACGCCTAGCCAGAAGAGGGACATTGCACATTGAGAGCTGTGTCCAGTCTGTGCATGCAACGACGCATATGTACACTGTGGTGCCGTTGTTGTAGAAAGCAGGGGTGGTGGCGGTTAAACTTTGTCATTCTTCGCGAATCCGTAGCCTTAAGCGCTCGGGGTCAGGACAATATGTTTGCCGCACCAAATTTAGTGGTATTCTGAACGCCTTCTGGTGAAATGACAAGGGAAGCATATTCGGTTTTAATCAAAAAGTGCATAATACCACAAGTAGCAGTAGATACTGCTTAGCCCAGGCAACGAACGAAAAATAGGAAAAAAAAATCGTGTAGTTCTGAAATTTAGCACAGTTGTTGGGGGAAGTGTCTTAAACAACATACTAAAAGTCCCCGTGGGTGAGGGGTCGGCAACAGGGTGGGGGAGGGATTTAATCCTTTTAACAATGTGATTTTTCCTGGAGTTTGGAGTCTTTGTTAAGTAGCTACTGCGTCAGCACTACTCACCCGAATTGCATGATTAGTACGTCATTCTCTTCAAAACAAGGCAATCTGCTAAATGGAACCTTGTCCATGGCCCTATGACATACACGGAGAGGGAAATTTGTAAAAAAATTGGGAAAATTTTCTTTAAAAATCCCTTTGTAGAAGTTTAGGGCCTTCTAAAGCAGCCCTGGGTAAGAGCACGCGGCCTTAATGTACCATGGAAAATATTAGGGTATTGATGATAGTTTTGTATAATTCAATTCCCATATATTTGATATTCACCTGGGAAAAATACTTCCCTATCCTATTTGATTATATACGAACAGGGGAAAAAATAGGGTTTAAACTTTCTGGACAAGGTACTTTTTATTCGAATTGTATGGTTAGTATGTCGTTCTCTTTAGAATAAAGAAAGCTTTCAAACGCAATATTGTCCATGCCCCTATGACTGTGCTAAAAGGGAAATTTAGGGGAATTGGGGAAATTGGGAAAATTCTCTGAAAGTGACTTTCTGGACACTTGGGGCCTCTTAGAGCACCCCAGGAGAAAGTACACGACACAAATGTACCATGAAAAATACTTTTGGGTATTATTGTGATATAAAGTTACGTGGGAAAAATATTCCCCATCCTGTTTGAAAGTACAAAACACATAAATATATAGTAAATACATCAGTACAATTTATTAAATATATGAGTAGTGGGTTAGGTTAAAATGTCTTGAGCAACATACTAATAGTTCTCGTGGAAGGAGCTGTCCAGGCAACAAAAAGACAGTTTATATAATACACATAATATAGAATTGAACAATTACATTAGGCAACATGAACAGGCTCTCAGAATAAATGTTAATTTGTCCGTTTAACATGTTATGTACATAAACCATTCCGACACCATATAATTAAAATTCAACTTCTTCTGAGACATGATCAAGTTCGAAATCCTCATTCCCTAAACGTACACCGTTAGTCACGTACCGTGACAGGTATCACAAACAGATGAGCATTCCATACCAGCTTTCCGGCACTTACATTTTTTACCACATACAGTTGTCGTACAGTAGCAAAATATGGATTTTAGAATTTTGTCTGGGGCTACCGGGTCGTTTGTTGTCACTGGGAATAGGGATCCATTCTGTCCACGGGCCCACCCCCACTGATCAGGAGGTAAGTTGTTACCAAGCTACTGCTGTATCTGTAGGTGCACTCTAAACAAATGTTGCTCCACTGCGCCTTTAGTTGGAGGAAGTGAAGGGAGGTCAGTTTTGATTTTGGTTGAAGATTTAAGGAATACTGAGTGTCGGTGATGATTCAAATCATATTCATTATCAGCGACTTTGTATAGAAAGAGGAACATCTTCTCGCCGGCTTGTGATACAGCATCTGGTGTCGATGAGGAGTTATAAAAGATGTCAGCAATGTCTTTTACCTGACTCGATTGATTTTTGAACAATAAAACCATTGTTGCTTTGCTTTTTTCGTAAATGGCTGACGTGGTGTCGCATCCACTGAATGCGTGTAGGAGGAAGATACTTTGTGAAAAAGGAAGTTCTTGCAGTTTTCTCGTCGAAAATAATTTAGTTTCTACTTTTCCCCTCCCAGGCTACATTCATGAAGTAAATGTTGTTCTCTGGTGGTGTCAAAGCAACCATTAGAACGATTAAGTCCACATCTTCCCCTATTATGATAACAATAGGATGAGAAGTTGCTTTCTCTATTCCACATCTCACAATTGTAGTATCAGCATCCGCTGTAGCGACTCTTGTTTGAATGCCTCTTGCAGCCATTGTTTGTGAAGGTAAGTGAATAAGTTTAGTTTTATTCTTCTCATTTGCAAGAAAATCCTCCTTTTTAACCGTGACATTTACGTTCAGATCACAATTTATATCAACTGAAGTTTTCGTTGTGCCTCTTCGCTTCTGTTCTGCGCGCTTCGTACTGTTGACATCGCCGTAGCCATCAAAGATCACAGTGCAGTTTTCACCATAATGATTGACCAGATAGGCCATATACTGGTCACAAATGGACAAAAAACTGCTGCCAACATCCCATTTTACACAGTGGAGGAGGAAGCCACCGTCTACAACACTGGCACTCATTATGATGTTTATAGTTGTATCACACTCTACAGGAAGTACATTGTAAAGAGATGATTTCTTTGACTTCCTCATTCCACCTTCATTAAAGAGAGCTAGTGGGAATGGGGATAATTCATATTGTAAAAGATCCGCAACATCCTCATCACTCTTTTTGCCTATCATAGCTCTTTGGAAGATTATTAGAGAGTCAACGACCATTGTCTCATTGTTCAACTTGATCGCATTGTTCACAGAGGCCAGTGACATCACTACGTTCTTTTTGATTGTTTTATGATACCAAAGTTACTTCCAATAAAACTTTTCATGGTTTCGGTTCCAACTTTTAGTGCTTGGTGACAATTTGTTTTGGAGTTTCCGATGATACCTGTCGACAGTGAGATCAACGAAACCAATTTGGGAAAAGGCGGATGGTTACTGAACCACTCAAACTTTTAGACGGTCCTGCTCATCTCTGTTTTGTCGTGATGCACGTAAATCAACATGCTGCTCTCCACTTGAAAAAACTGTTCCAGCAAATTCATCCAATGAAGAACAGATGGCAGAAGCCGCTAGTGACTCACCAACCCACTTTGCTAACACAGTATCGCTGATTCCTCTTCCTCGTGTCAGTCCGTCAGAGCTTTTCATGGAGCGCATGAGTGTCTGCTCAATAGCCATGTCAGACCAAACTCCTGCCCATGGTGAACCACTTCTATTTATAGTAAAATATCCCTTTTCTACAAAGTCTTCTAACACATCTGGATGGTTAGTTGCCAATTCAAGCATATCTTGCACGTAAAGATGGGCGCATTTTGCATGCTGAAAGTGGCCACTTGCATGGAAGAACGGAATCATTTGCTGGACACAGGACAAATGGCTATTCCAGTCGCCACAACGTTCCGCAACAATGAACTTCTTCATCAAGGAAACCATATTAAAATACTGCTCCCACAAAGCTGCAGTAGGTCCGTTTTTATTTACACGATCAAGCTCGTTTTTTAGTTTGTTTTTAAGTGAAGTCAGTGAGCATTCTAGCTGAGTTCTTCCAAGGTTAGTTGTTCTAGAGTGCATAATGTGTTGATGATCATCTCCTGCTCTGCTGATGAAACACTGTCAACATCCAGAATAATTCGAGCCAAAGCAGCCTGTACAAGTAAATGCCCTCTAACTGCTCTGCTATAAGCATGACCAATCAACATTTTATCAACTGAATTAGGAGCAAAAACTGTGGATAACACCTCTTTCAGTCTACTTCTAGCCATTGTCTGACCTATACACCCCATATAGGATAGTAGCATATGAAATCCTCCCAACCTCACGACAATTGTTCGAAACAGAGGATCATCCGAACAAGAAGCCACGATTTGTCGAGCCTTGATATACAGAGGCTGATCGAACGTGACAAAACAAGTTTTCGAACCTTGCTCATGACTATCTTTGGCAGCAAACTTCAGAGCGGTGTACACTGTGTTGAAATCGCTAGGTGGTGAATTTATGAACGGAAGGGGTTTCACAACACTTTTATCAGAATTCACTGATTCACAAACAAATTGCATGAATTCCTTCAACTCTGGAATGACTGGCACTTCTGGGATGTTTTGCAGTGAATACAGCCATTTTACCAGACATCCATAATATATCTGGGAGGCTGGGTTCAAATATATTAGACGGAATGGGATTTAATATGTTCAAATCCTGAACAACAATTTTATGTAACGCATTCTTTTTCACATTTTCAAATGTCAGCAGTTCCACAACACCTAGTTTTCCTACCTCGTCAGCAGAAGGAGATAATTTCAGCCTTTTGATCTTGTTTGCAGGAGGAAGAGCCCGAGCTGGTGTGATACATTTGATACCTCCCATGTTGTGGAAAGTATTCAAACCATCAAGGGTGGTAACATTAAAATCTGCATTGTCAAAAATATATTGACAGAATGTTCCTGTAGCAATGGGTTGTGTAGAATTGTAGATGGTCGACAGTTCCAATTGTTCCCTGTACGTCATAGAGGCAATAGTGTCGCCAGGTATTCTGTTTATGCTTTGAGGGGGCTTGAACTATAACTCATTCCCTTATATTAATATAATAATAGTTGCTTTGACTTCTCAAAATAGTAAATAGACACGCTTGTTTTAAAAAAACACGACTTTTGCTCTTTATTTGGAAATAATACGCTCATATTAGGTTTTTTTTACTGTAATTTTAATCCGAGGAAAACTAAGAGTGTTCTTTCTTTCGTACATGTCTTTGCTCAATATAACACGAAAAAATATTTAAGCGTTCTTTTTTGGGGGGGCTTGAGATCTGATTTGAGGGGCTAAAACCTCACTAAAAAGGGCCTGGCGGCGCCACTGCAAAGGGGCATGCACAATATTGCGTTAGAAAGCTTTTTTTTATTCTAAAGAAAACGAAATACTAACCATACAATTCGAATAAAAAGTACTTTGTCCAGAAAGTTTAGACCCTATTTTTCCCCTGTTCGTATATAATCAAATAAGATAGGGAAATATTTTTCCCAGGTGAATAGCAAATATATGGGAATTGTATTATGCAAAACTACCATCAATACCCTAATGTATTTTCCAGGGTACATTAAGACCGCGTGCTCTTATCCAGAGCTGCTCTAGAAGGCCCTACTGATGTATTTACTATATATTTATGTGTTTTGTACTTTCAAACAGGATGGGGAATATTTTTCCCACGTCACTTTATATCACAATAATACCCAGAAGTATTTTTCATGGTACATTTGTGTCGTGTACTTTCTCCTGGGGTGCTCTAAGAGGCCCCAAGTGTCCAGAAAGTCACTTTCAGAGAATTTTCCCAATTTCCCCAATTCCCCTAAATTTCCCTTTTAGCACAGTCATAGGGGCATGGACAATATTGCGTTTGAAAGCTTTCTTTATTCTAAAGAGAACGACATACTAACCATACAATTCGAATAAAAAGTACCTTGTCCAGAAAGTTTAAACCCTATTTTTTCCCCTGTTCGTATATAATCAAATAGGATATGGAAGTATTTTTCCCAGGTGAATATCAAATATATGGGAATTGAATTATACAAAACTATCATCAATACCCTAATATTTTCCATGGTACATTAAGGCCGCGTGCTCTTACCCAGGGCTGCTTTAGAAGGCCCTAAACTTCTACAAAGGGATTTTTAAAGAAAATTTTCCCAATTTTTTTTTACAAATTTCCCTCTCCGTGTATGTCATAGGGCCATGGACAAGGTTCCATTTAGCAGATTGCCTTGTTTTGAAGAGAATGACGTACTAATCATGCAATTCGGGTGAGTAGTGCTGACGCAGTAGCTACTTAACAAAGACTCCAAACTCCAGGAAAAATCACATTGTTAAAAGGATTAAATCCCTCCCCCACCCTGTTGCCGACCCCTCACCCACGGGGACTTTTAGTATGTTGTTTAAGACACTTCCCCCAACATTTGTGCCAAATTTCAGAACTACACGATTTTTTTTTTCTAATCAGGGTTTTTTGGCCTTCGTTGACTGGACTAGCTAACACAAACAATCTTTCGTTGCTTGATTCATATGGACTTCATAAGAACAGACACATTTGCAAGGCTACTCCATCATTCCATGAAAGTAGCCCCAAAGCCGATCATATTCGGATCCATATTATCCCTGAAAAGACTACCTTGTAGTGCCAATTGTTGGATCTGTATTACTTCCGTATGTATAAACATATGGTGCGACACTATCCTTGGAAGCAAAAAAATAATGTGTGTATCTGTGATTTCTACAATTCCTAATAACGTTTTCATTTTGATGAATATTTCACTTAATGCACCGTCATTTCTTAATTTGTGTCATAAGAGTATATTTTGTTTAGATTATTACCTATAAGCTTTCATTTGTAACAGTTTCAAAGGTGATGAGGTCTTGTCATGTTTTTCATTAACTTGAGTTATACTTGTAATTATAATTCCTATTAACGATTTAAATACTAAAATACTGTATAACTTTAATGTATTTTAATGTATTTCGCTTCTTTTGTAAAGGAAAGTTTAAAGTAAACAGTATGTTAGGTATTACCCCGACCACTGGGGCAATCCCGAACATAGGTACATTTTTAAAACATGTAACTGATTTGTTGAGAAATGTTACTTTTGACTTTCCTCTGCACTTTAGTAAATAGGGAAAACTTCAAGCTTTCTATACACTAGAACAGCCCTGTCCAACGCGGTGCCCGCGGGCGCCATGGCGCCCGCCAAGCATTTTCCTGGCGCCCT
Organism: Thermobia domestica; assembly: GCF_964235325.1. NCBI lineage: Eukaryota > Metazoa > Arthropoda > Insecta > Zygentoma > Lepismatidae > Thermobia > Thermobia domestica. Next base: position 155,653,436 of record NC_137463.1, read on the forward strand.
CTGAAATCGAACTCAAAATACGCAAAACTTCTTGTTTTCAACATTAGATTTTCTTTTATTTCTGTTATTTCATTTCGAAAATAGTAACTTGCACTTCTGGCTGTTCTGAACTCTGGGAAAAAGCATTCAACAAAATCGAAGAAATAGTTTCACAACAGTTAATTTGAACATTTGTTACTTTACATTTGGATAAGGCTACCGCTACGCTATGGCAACCGCGGTAGTTCGCGTGCCTGCTCCTGGCGGCGCTGTCTGTCTTTACTCGATCGTCTTTTGTCATATCGCGCCTTGAAAAATTTCCATTCTGAGGATAGACTCGCTCTCTCTTGGGGAATACTCTTTGTGTGAACTCGTGTGTGTTGCGAAAAGTTGCAACTGTACTCCTGACTCCTTTTATTCAGTGCTTTTTTTTGCCATGGCCAAGAGACAAAGAACGTATAGTTTTAACTGTGAATGGGAGGAACAATATTGTTTTGTTGAATACAGAGGAAAACCGGTGTGGTTATTGTGCAATGGAAGTGTCTATTCCTAAGAAAAGTAATGTAGAGAGGCATTTCGCGACGAATCACAAAAACTTCGATACTGAATTTCCTATAAATTCTGAACTCAGGAAACACAAAGTGAGAAACCTAAAATCTAAATTAACGCTGCAACAAAATGTGTTTCAAAGGCCTGTTCAACAAACTACTAACGTAACGATTGCCTCTTTCGAAGTGTGTTATGTGTTAGCTAAAAAGAAAAAGCCTTTTAGTGATGGTAAAGTAGTGAAAGAAGCAATGATTAGTGCCGCTGAATCCCTGTTCGATGGACACAGAGATAAACATACAATCGTGTCTTCCATCAGTGCACTCCAGTTGTTTTACCAAACTGTTGCTAGAAGGGTGGAGCAGATTTTGAATAATCTGCAAAATCATTTGCACCAGGACTTGCAATCGTGTGATTTTTTTTCGCTCCAGTTAGATGAAAGTACTGATATGTCCGACACTGCTGAGTTGTGCGTATTTACTAGAATGATTTTTGATGATTTCACGGTGAAAGAGGAATTTCTCAAATTGCTGCTACTTCATGGGCATACTAGGGGGGAAGATATATTTAACACCTTTCAAAAGTTTGCTAAGGATAGGAATTTGCTTCTTTCTAAACTTGTCGCAATAACAACGGATGGGGCACCTATGACTGGTAGGAATAACGGGTTTCTTGCTCTTTGTGCTAAGGATGAATCATTTCCAACATTTCTGTCTTACCACTGTATCATTCATCAGGAAGCTTTATGTGCAAAAGTTTTAAAATTGGACTATGTCATGAAAATAGTAACTCGTGTCATCTTCCACTCGTCATCGATTATTCAAAAGTATTTTGAATTTATCAGATGCTGAGCATGGTGACGTCCTTCTTCATGCAGACGTCATGTGGCTGAGTAGGGGCAAGACACTGGAACGATTCTGTTGTCTTTTGGATGAAATCAGGGACTTCCTTAAGTCATCTAAGGGTCAGTATTATCATGATCTCAATGAAACATCATGGTTGCTAGATTTAGCTTTCTTGGTAGATATCACTTTCAAATTAAATGAGTTAAATCTAGAATTGCAAGGGAAAGGCCATAACATTTCAGCCATGATAAGTACAGTTAATGCTTTTCAAAAGAAAATGAAGCTGTGGATAGCTCACTTAAACAGGAATTCCCTTTCTCACTTTCCAAACTTCAAATCTATGGTGGAAAAGGTAAATTGTGTTGGTTGTGATCTTTCAAAATTTTCAAAGCATTTGGAAATTCTTATTCTTGAGTTTCGGAACAGATTTGCTCAGTTTGTAGCACTTGAACCAGTGGTTCTGTTTATCAATAATCCATTTGTCTCTGTTGATGTTATTGACCTTGGTAGTAGGATAGTAGTGTGAAGTGTTTGGAAATTATAATCTTGAAGATTTAGAACTTGAAATCCTAACTATTCAAGAAGATATAGTTTTGAAATCTTCCTATGCAACTTGTACTAATATATGGATTCTAACGGACAGAGTAAAATACCCCCTTCTGAGCAGTGTTGCTAAAAAAATATATATATATTCCTGCTTTGGCTCAACTTATCTTTGCGAAGTCGCATTTTCTGCCATGAACATGATCAAAAATAAGTACCGAACCTCCCTGACACCCTCTCACCTGGATGACGCAATAAGAGCAGCCTGTTCCAGCTACACACCAGATTTCCTTCAACTGGCAGCAAACGTGCAGTGTCAGTTTTCTCACTAGGTATGTATCAATTTTCAAAATAATAATAATAGTGATGATGATAATATTAATAACAAATAAATAATAAGTAGTAGTTGTTGTACTAGTAGCAGTAGGCTGATTTCTATAGTAGTTTTGTATTTTTTTCAAAGGCGCCCGCACGTCGGAAAATAGGAGCCAGTTGCGCCCGATAAGGTGAAAACGTTGGACAGCGCTGCACTAGAAATTTTAATTTTATCTCTAAAAACAAAAGTTATTTATAATGAAAGCTTAAATATTTGTAAATACCCCGGTATCCCAACCCATGTTTTCATTTACAAAAGTGCAATCATCATCATCATCATCATAGGTATTCTGCCTTTATTGGCAGGTCACTTGCCGCAGCTGAGAAGCTTCCATACTCCACGGTCCTCCGCTAACTTCTTCGTCTTCGCGTATGATCTTTCTGTTTTTATATCATCCATTAATTGTAGCCTCCTTTGCCCCCTCCCTCTCTTTCCCGACACCATACCCTCTAGGACGTCCCTCATGATAAATCTCTTCTTAGTCAATGTCCCAACCAGTTTCTCTTCCTCTTCCTAATAATATCTAAAAGTGTTCTTTTCTCACCCACCATTTCTAACACTCTCTCATTCGTTTTGCGCTCGACCCAACTAATTTTTTCCATTCTTCTCCACGTTTCCGCCCCATACAGTACAACACTACAAACGAAGCATTTTATGAGTCTTTTTCTCAACTCTTTATTCAAGGTCCCACAAAACAGACTTTTCTTCCTCCTAAAGGCTTCTTTCACCATTCCTATCCTTGCTTTTATTTCACGTTCGCACTTCATGTCATTACTAAGAATACTACCCAGATATCGAAAACTATTCACTTGTTCTATTTTCTCCCCTCCTACTTTTATATTTGACACAGCCCAGACAGCACAATGCACGTACAGTATCCGTATAGTACATGTACAATTGCACGGATGCAACATGTGCATAATCTGTATAAATGCACGCCTGTACATGTGATGCACATATACATGCCAGGTCCTATTCAACATCTTCACGTGCACAGAACATGTGCAACGTACACGTCCTGCACAAGTGATTTACACCTACCGCGCAGGTGATTTACAAGTAGCACGTATTCGATTTACATGTAGTTCACAGGTGATTTACATGTAGGATAGCGGTGATTTACACGTTGCACACAGGTGATTTACATGTAGGACAGATATGATTTACACGTAACACACAGGTGATTTACATGAAGTTCCCAGGTGATTTACATGTAGGACAGAGATGATTTACACGTAACACACAGGTGATTTACACGCAGTACCCAGGTGATTTACATGTAGGACAGAGGTGATTTACATGTAGGACAGAGGTGATTTACACGTAGCACATAGATGATTTACACGCAGTACCCAGATGATTTACATGTAGGACAGAGATGATTTACACGTAACATACAGGTGATTTACATGTAGGACAGAGGGGATTTACACGCAGTACCCAGATGATTTACATGTACGATAGAGGTGATTTGAAGCAATACCTAGATGACTTACATGTAGTGCACAGGTGATTTCCTCGTAGTACAGAGGTGATGTAAAAGCAAATTCGAGATGCAACGAAAAAAAGAAGTTTATATATTTGGTGTCTTACGCAGTAACACAATCTATAACTACAAAGACATCACCTTCAAAGTATATAACAAGTAACTAATAATTGTCAGTGAGAATTTTTGTTTTGGAGTTTATTATTTGCAACGAGCAAAGCTTTAGGTAGTATCTTTGACATGTTTGCCAAGTAATAAATAACGCAACATATTCTACTGTAATCGGTCACGAAAATAATTTTGTAAACCTATGAAATGTCTGACAGTAGTTACATCAGTACAATGCTGCCACCTGTTGATATTGTATCCTAGCTCAGTGGACGTTATGGAGTTTTTACAATCATTCAGCTGTTATTCGTCGAAAAGTCTCTATAACACCGCCTGGAGGAAAAACGACACCTACCAAAAATGGAGGTTGCTTTCTGTTGATGAGAATGAGAGTAAAAGAATGAAAGTAAAAGTATACACTTGCACGGTATTATGGACGCTTTATACACGCGTGCAGTAGCCGTGCAAATACCCATGTGCACACAACGGCTTAAGAACCGGTAATTTAAATGTGCTTCATCCACGCAATGCACATGTGCACATCCACTGCTCAAGCATGGGTTATGCACATGCGCTGCATCCACACAAAAGCACATGTGTATATGACGGCTACAGCACGGTTTATATAAATGTGTGCTTCATCCATGCAAATGCACATGTGCACATAACGGCTTAAGCACGGGTTACGTATGTGCGCTGCATCCATGCAAATGCACATGCGTACATAACGGCTTAACCACAGGTTATATAAATGTGTGCTTCATCCATGCAAATGCACATGTGCACATAACGGCTTAAGCACGGGTTACGTACGTGCGCTGCATCCATGCAAGTGCACATGTGTACATAACGGGTTAGGCACGGGTTATATAAATATGTGCTTCATCCATGCAAATGCACATGTGCACATAACGGCTTAAGTACGGGTTCCGTACGTGCGCTGCATCCACGCAAATGCACATGTGTACAAAACGGCTTGTGCACGGGTTACGTGCGTGCGCTGCATTAACACAAATGCACATGTGTATATAACAGCTACAGCACGGGTTATATAAATGTATACTTCATCCATGTAAATTCACATGTGCACATAGCGGCTTTAAGCACGCAAATGCACATGTGTATCTAACGGCTTAGGCACGGGTTATGTAAATGTGTACTTTATCCATGCAAATGCACATGTGCACATGCACGACTTAATCACTGGTTATGTACGTGTGCATAACCCACGTAAATGCATATGTGCACATACACGGGTTATGTATGTGTTCATCATCCACACAAATGCACATGTGCAAATGTACGGCTTATGCATGGATAGTGCACATATGTCGTACACGTACGTGTTGTCTGGGAGACCCCTTCGTTCCAATCACCATGGCTTTTGTCTTTCTAACATTTATTTTCATCCCATATTCTTCAAAGCCCTTTCTCATTTTTTCTAACATTTTATTGATTTTCTTTTCAGATTCTGCAACAAGCGCCATATCATCAAAAGTGCAAAATGGATATTAATTATTTTCATAGGTATATTTTTTATATATCTTTCTTGGTTCGTAATTTTCGAAACTAAAATATTTTACCACATAGGACAATATAGAGTACATTCTTACTTGATATAACTTTCAAAAAAATACTGCATAAACTATCCTTGATGTTAAGATGGTTGAGTGTACACAATATACATACTATCATCTAATACTGCATTTGTTTTAAACAGCCATGTTCATGATGCCTGAGGGAGATATTAAGCTGCTTTTCCACTGCCAACGTTTGACATAGAATAAAGATGGGTCGATCGGCATTTTTGTAACTTGCCAGTTACAGCTTTATTTCAGAGCAGAGCATATTTCTTCTTTATTCTCACGTCAAGTAAGTAAGCGAAATTCTGACTTTTCACTCTCAGAAACGTTGTATCTTGTTTTTGTGTGTATTTTTAACCTTTGCATTTTTCACATGCTGTTGCAGCATCGAGAGCAATATTACCCTCACGACGTCTTTATTCTCCGGTTTTAGAGTTTCAAGCTACTGGTCGTAATAAAAAATAATACGATCTTGAAAGTTCAGGTCTACAGCCGTCAAGGAACGGCATTTACAGACCGTACGAAGAATGAGAAGAAGAGAATTATGGCCACAACCTAAGTGAGGAGAGGAAATGTAACGCAAAGCAAGGTAAGTATATGTTCTAGAATAGTTTCAGGAATAGCAGCGTAGCTCACTGTAACAGTATTATCTATCATGGTTGCCTAATTCCCACCTAAGGAATTACAAAAGAATTCGAGACCCGTGAACAGTAAGTTCAACAAGAAAAGTCATATTAGGTAACATGTTATGAAAAAAGTATTAAAATAAAAAAATGCTTTAGATAATAAACGAAAACTTAAATATAATAGAACTTTGGAGAAAAATATGTATTACAGTAATTCGAAATTACTATTACAGTATATTGTAAACAATCTAGGTGATAGTAGCATCCTGAATGAAAAGTTTTCTTAACTTTGAAATATTAATATTAGAATATTGTTTTACATTCGACTTCCAAATATCGTGTATTTTTTTTCTTCAATAAATTTTGCAGTTGTAATATAACATGGGTACGGATAATGTTCCCAGATTTCAAATACTAACGAAAATAATACAGACATATATTATTTTAGTTATTATTTAAAGGCTGAAAAATATTATTTGTATATCATATACATATTATATATGTGATTTGATAACAAGAAGGATTTTAATTTAATAATTAGAATCCTTATCAATTAAAATTACATGGCATTACTATTTGTGTTTGCGTTAAATTGAGAACAAAAAATGAACTATTTTTTAACTTTAAGAAGAGGACAGACCACTTCTGTGGGATAGTTGAAATATTAATAAAAAATACGATTATTTATGCACTAAATAGTAAAATATTTCGTTAATGGGTATAATGATTCGATATCTGCGTCATTAAAAATGAAGCGTGGCTTCCAAGTTTCTCTCGCCAACTGAATATACTCGTAGACTCATGAATTTGTTGCGTGTAAGCACTTTTAAGCACGGAACAAGTAGTTCCAAGTTTCTACTTAATTTACTAAAAATAAAGAAGCTACACATATCTTTTATTACCAAACATTAATTGTTTGTGGTTTTGTGACTCAATATCAAAATTTTTGATGTTACTATATTATAGTTTCTTAATTTTATGTGTGTGTACTCTCTTACTTCTAAAGTAAGACATTTAGTTACGTATTATTCTAATTATATTTGTATGATTCATTCTGTAGTTATTTTTTTTTAAAAAAAACCTTCCTTTTAGTTATAAAGATCACTACTAGTAGTGTGTTGAAACCTTGGTAGAGATTAAAATTAATATTTTGTATGGAGTCCTGGCAAGAGGATAGATAACACCACTACCTCTCGAAACTTGAAATCAAACAAACGACATTTTAACTTCTATGGCCTTATTAGTGGCGGCTCTTGAGGAAAGTCACATCAGTAAAAATTAACACTATCACAACAAGCTAAGAGCAAAAAACGTCATGTAGTTTCAGAAAGCTATATACAAGAACATTAGGTAAGTTTTCTCTCCTTAGGTTGCAGCAATACAAGTTTAATTATAAGTGGTACAACTCCCCTCAAGAGCCGCCACTGGATCTTTTATAATCCATTGCTTTGGCAGAAGAGGGATAAATCAAGACAAGGTAAACGATAGCCAACAGTTAGGAAAGACTCTCCTCACATAACACAGCAACATGTTTCGTAGCATACACTTCCACTCATGTAACTTAAAACTGCTAGCTTCTGTCTTCTCAAATTAGACAAAATTGAATGAACGCTAAATCTTCAATTCACTTATGTAGTTTTTCAGAACTCGAAAATAAGTAGTTGGTAGTTGTTTGCGAAGTCAAAGTGGTAATGTGTTTTGTTCCTTGTTACCCAGCATAAGGCGCAAGTATGACATCCCTAGGGAAGTAATGATGTAGGTGACTGGATGGCAGTAGGGTCTTAATGTGCAAAATTACATCAGAAGTTTTCACAGATGGGTCTTTTTTTTATAATTCTTGTTTGTTTCTTTCAAACAAGGAAAGAAAAGCCAAAGGGTGGCACCTATATAATTTCCATATATATATATATATATATATATATATATATATATATAATTTATTTTTATATATTCTTTTGAATCACATAGAGACTATAACGAACATACCTATGATAAATTGCCTTTATTCCTGACAATTATTTTGATGGCTATGGAAGTTACATGCGGGAGGGAATGCATTCTATCAACTCGAAATTTACTGAATGTGTGACAATAAAATGTGGGTAACAGCATTAAGGACCCAACTTCATTGTGCACCACATGAACTGACAACGCCTCCAGTCACAATTGTCAGGTCACACAACAGCAGTTATAGATTAGAAGTTGGTTTATTCGATGTTATGGTGTTGCGATGGTTAAAATATGCCTCGTCGATAAATTGAGAGAATATGGTAACAACTGTCAAGTTTGATAGCAGGAAACATTGCTACACTAGAGAATGCAGATTTTCCTTTACTGAAATATATTTCCTGTGTTAGATGGAGGCATCAATATGATGGGATTATGGAAACTGTAATTCCATCAAAGGAACACACATTAAGAAGGAACACACATACGTAAAAGAGACTCCATTATGTATGAGACATCAGTAATTCAGGGGATACTACTGTTGTACACATGACTGTTGCGGATCGTACTGCCACATCACAAACTCTTGCGCAAGAAATCTGGAACGTTACATAGTAACGCATGTGGGCATGTATGGTGCGACTTGTTTCGAACAGTCAGAACTGTTCTCTTAGTACGCTATGATTTTCTTTGATCGCAGGCGATAGACTTCTCCACTTTTGGAATAGTAGAATCTCACGCTTGGTGATTTGAATGGCATGCTTTCGCTGGCAATATCGCTTATGTCTCTAGCATTATAACAGTTGCATGCATATCAGACGATATCGCAATGACACTGGACGAGCCTTGTAGGCCGAAATGGCACCGTACGGAATGTGTTGCCGCAGTATTTCTCTCTCGCTCGTGTAATACAATTGAAGGGATGTCGACAAGCTATATTACACTGTTCAAATATAATAATAAAGTTATGTTGAAGTCCTACTTTTGCTGGTCTCGGATGGGGCTAGTTTTCAACAGAATAGTACGTGACCACACGTGGCGTGATGCTTAATATCCCATATTTTATGTATGGGCACTATGTCCAATTGTATTTTTGGCTCCCAGTTCACCTTGATCATTAGGGTAGGAAATATATCTGGATCTTGATCGCACGATCGGCGATTAAAATACCCCAACGGACACAGCACAATAAATCATCGAAAGTGAATAGCTTGCGATACCTCAGGTGCGCACTCAATACATATCTTCCTCTATGTCCCACACTGTCGCTACAGTTGTTCACGTTTATGTTATGTTGAGGTACTGCTGAACCCTGTATGTTCCACTAGACTTCTAACGTGCTGTTGCATGTTGCAAAAAGCAGTAAGTGTCATTTTCTCCATTTCACAAGATATCTCTACCATATATAACATTGCTAGTTCTCTTTCCTAGTGTATCAATTTCAACAGTTAATCATAATATTTTATACTTTAATATTAACAGTTAATATCGTTTTTTTTTGTTTGAGATATATAGTATAGTACTAATATTAAAGCAGAACTTGTGGAAGTCGCAGGTAGCATGTCCCCTTTTACCATGCAAATTGCACAAGCTGTTTCTCGTGAAGTCACATATGCACAAAACCAATATTTTGTTTTACTCTTCCTAGAATAAGGTTGCAAAACTACCACAGTGACATATATTGGTATTGTAATAGTTCTCGTGATTTTCTAATATTTGGCACATTCATCTAGGACGTGCGCCATCGGTGGCGCACGATATACAAAATAAGATGACTAAAGTAACGCAATTGGAAAAGTTTTACCTTCACAAAAGACCGATATTCAAATTTCAGGGAATTTTGGGGTTTCTATGAAGTAATCCATTCTGAGGTGCCTCTTTGGACATAAGATACTATTTTTCTGAAATTTTAATATACTTGGATACGTGCGCCACCGGTGGCTCATGCCGGCTTGTGTTTATTATACCATAAGCGTGGGCCGACGTATGCCACGGGTGGCGCACAATAATTTTGTCAAATCTTTCCGATTTGAAAGTTCGGTAGTTTGATGACATTATGATCGCATTAATTGTCAAAGAGTCGGAGGAGTAATTTAGGGGAAAAGTAGTCAAAGGAGTTGTTTCAAACTGCATAGAGCAGCTTTATTATAGAAAATGAGTATTAGATTGTTTGTGTTCGGAGATTGTTTGCTGCAGCATTGTTGAAGAAGCTGATCTAGTGTAATAATCGGTGCTATTGTGGTACTCTGTCAGAATTAGGTAAATACTTGTAAAAATAAAAATGGTAGTAAACACTTGAAACATAAAATTCTGTTACGAAGCATGAAGCAGGAAACGAAAATTGGCAGCTCGAAAATTGGCAAAACGTGTTTCCACAACGTGTTTAAATACTCGTAAGGTAACCCCACCATGTGTCTTCAGTGCTTCAATTAGAAACATTAAAAAAATTCTAAAAGCAAGAAACAAGTAAGTAACACAGTAGACAGTCTGTTGATTATTTTCATGTCAGAACAAAATAGCGTATCACTAATTTTTAAAACGTGTATTTTCTAGTAAATAATACTCCTTTATTGATTTTGAAAAAAATATTTGTCTACAATTTTCTCCCAATAAGTTTTATTTACAATTATTTGTACCTTTCCATACGTATTTTATATTATATAAGATGTCATACTAACCACACTTCATGTACAATAAATATCAGGTTGATTTCCCTTAAAAGATTTATAGATCTGCTCTATAGATTACGTAGATGTATATAATAACATGAAGTCCGTAACACTGTTCTACTTTTCTAATTAAAAACTCAAAGGCGACTTACAGCCAAGAGTATCAGAATAAAGATCGTGTACCGTCGGTGGCGCACGTCGGGAATTAAGGAAGAATTGCATGCACCACCGGTGTTCGGGATTTTGAAAAAGCATAGCTTCTTTATTACTGTCAGATGTAGGGCAGAACTTGTTAAGTTTCTAGGATTTGAAGTTCCTTGCAGCATGTACATTTTTTCAGCATTATTTCAGTCGCTGAAATCTAGGTTTCTATTTATTATATAGTATACATATATAATATAGTATACAGGAAGTGTCTTGCTATCAGTGCAGTTGAACAGTGTCATTTTCCCCTAACGTATCAATATTGAATAAATTGTCAGATCATACAGTTCTAATTGGCAAATTTCAATTCAAATTCCATCGTCTGAATCTAGAATTAAAAATCACGCTGTTTGTTTTATGGCAAGAAGGCTATTACAAATTTCAAAATTCACAAATCTTTAACCTCCAGAACGAATGAGTACAACTCTTCTTATGGAAAGAATAGAAGCATAGACATATTCAGTATTTTCGAGAAGTAAACATTTCATTGCGTTTACATGCTTTATGAAACATACTGTAAAATTATGTGCAAAAATATCCTAATTGCTTATTTTTTTGAAATATTAATCTACTTTCAGTTTTTTAAAGAGTATTGCTGTAGAATGTTGTGAATTGTTGTTGAATGACTACAAAATATCCTCAAGTTAACGAAGTGAGACGCAATATCGTATTTTTTGTCTTGCAATAAGAAGGAATCAATCCTCAATTCCTTGTAACTAACTGTAACTTTTAAAACTACTTCCATTAGGGCCACAACGCACCGCTTCCATTAGGCCCACAATGATTACTTCATTTATCGAACTGGCTCCAACTAAGTTGTGTTCGAGTCTTCCTCGTAATATATAAATTTAATAGTTATAGTGTATAATTTCATGCGTTTTCAAAATTTAAAAACTTCACTATTTTTCACCTCAATTCGCTACCACTAATTTTCAACCTGTGGTACGGTGTAAAAGCTAAATTTTGAAAATCAATTATGTTTATTGTGAAAAATGAAATGAAATCTTTCAGTTTTACATCCCATGATTATTTATTCGGATGAGTGAGGGCATCCTTTCTGATAATTGCCGCAATTTTAGTTTTCCAGTGTAGCGAAGGAAGAATTACTAAAGGTTCACTGAAATACTTATCAAGGATATCTAACTCATTAAAGTGCTAATTGAATTAATTGTTGTGAACTAAGGAATAGTATTCATTACAAGGTGAACCAATTATCTTCAAAATGCCTCCAGTCAAATTAGCAATAAAAGGGCCAAATCCGGAAAAGAATCATAGCAAGCTGAAATTTTGTACATACCTTTGAGAAGTTGTATATAACAACATACTTAAAGTCCGGAAATATCCGGAGACGGGTTTCGCCACCATATTGGAAAGTGGCTGAAAAGTGTGGTTTTTCAACGTAACTAATTCTCACTTTAATAGCTATAACTCACGTTGTATTTGCACTATTGATGTTATTTTTACTTCATTCGAATAACAAAGGAATACGCTTATAGACCACAATTTACTCCACATGCGGGAAGTAACGGAGAGGTTTCCTTTAAAACAAATCACCAAAGTTTCCCTTCTTCCTACTAGTTTTCTTCTACATTAACCTAGAAAAAAATCATAAGAAGCTGAAATTTTGCACATACTTTTGGAAAGGTGTATATAACAGAATACTAAAAGTCCTGAAACACCCGGTAACAGGTTTGGCCGTAATATTGGAAAATGGACGACAAAGTGTGGGTTTTCAATTTAATGACTGATTCTCACTTTAACAGCTATAACTCACGTTGTATTTCGACTATTGATGTTATTTTGACTTCATTCGAATAACAAAGGACTATTCTTACAGATCACGTATTACACTTACCAGTTTACCTCAAATGCGGGAAATAACGGAGGGATTTCCTTTTAAAAATCCCCAAAATTTCTCATCTTGCAAATTGTTTTCTTACATATTAGCCCAGAGAAGACCATAACAAGCTGAAATTTTGCACATATCTTAGAGAACGCGTATATAACTACATACTAAAAGTCCTGAAGTATCTGATGACGGGTTTTGACGCCATATTGGAAAATGACCGCTGAATAGTAGCTTTTAAAGGTAATAACTGTTTCACACTTTGATAATTATAACTCACGTTGTATTTGCACTATTAATGTTATTTTTACTTCATTCGAATAACAAAGAAGTACTCTTACAGATCATGTATTACACTTGCCAGTTTACTCGACACGCGGAAAGTAATGGAGGAACTTGCTTTTAAAATCCTCAAAACTTCCCTTCTTCCAAATAGTTTTCTTACATATTATTCAAAAAAAAAAAAAAAGAAAAGAAAAAAGAAAAGAAAGAAAAAAAGAAAAAAATCATAAGCTGAAATTTTGCACATACCTTTGGAATGTGTTTATAACAACATACTGCAAGTCCTGAAATATCCGGTAGCGGGTTTGGCCGCCATATTGCAAAATGGCCGCCAATAGTAGTTTTTAAAGGTAATAACAGGTTCTCACTTTAATAGTTATAACTCACATTGTATTTCCCCTATTGATGTTACTTTTCTCAAGTTCTCTCTCTTCTTCTCTTCTTTTTAAGTTTTACGACCCACGGTTATGCCGGTTAGGCTAAAGGAGACGGTGATGATGAGAGATGAGTGAAATGGTGGAATGAAGAAAGTGGAAGGAAACGGGTGAGACCCGAGCAAAACCCACGAGCACGGTGTTTGTCCACCAGAAAGTCCACACGACGCGAGCTGGTATCGAACCAGGGACCCCAAGCACCGGTGGTGAACGCTCTACCACTGACCCACCGCGCCCCCTTACTTTTAGTTCATTCGAATAACAAACGACTACAGTTACAGACACTTACCAGTCTACTACACACATGACGGAAGTTACTGGGGATTTTTTTTTAAATCCCAAAGCTTTTCTTCTTCAGATTCCTTTTTTCTTAATCAGTAAACAATCTCGTCCTCTGAGAGTAACAATTAATCTTACATTAAATACACCATAATACACACAATATAACATCCAAGTTTCGTTCAAATCATAGTGATAGAATCGGAATGACAAGTGAAAATTCGTTAAGTACTACTTCTTAAATACGCATAGAGCGAATAAGGCATTCTGTCAAGCTACATTCCCCAACTGTTATGTTTACTTCTTCAACGCTAGTTGTCACATCTCCAGAGAAGTTCTTTGTGAATCTGAAAAGCAAATATAGATTTTTTGGAATACTTTCTAATCATCTCACGGCTGCTGGCACCAGTGTTCTTAAAGCCTCTGGAGATCCACATACTCAGACTTGCGTACAGCAATAGAACTCTCTCTCAAACAGCCACATCCAGTATCAATTATTGGGGAAGATATTGATCTGCTTGTACTTTTGGCTTCATTAACAAGTGGGGAAATATAAAAGTAACCAAGAAAGTTCTCTCGCTTTTTCAGCCACCATATTCGAATATTAATATGTCATCTACGACGTACCTGGAAAATCAGAAATAGTCCCCATCAGTATTAAAGACATTCTGCCAACGTTATGGAAGGCCATGGATTCCATCGCTTGGATGGAACTAGGTGGGTTGTGAAGCGAAGAAGGTATCAAGCGCATTTTGCACCTCTGCTTGGGATTTGAGCTGGCGTCCTCTAAGGCGATTATCCAAGGAATTGAATAAGTGATTAGCGGACGGTGCAATGTCCAGGGTGTATGGAGGATGCAATCTTGTTTCCCATCTAAGGGGTAGAATGGTATCCCGCGTCATCCTAGCCACTTGGGACTTAGCATTATTCTGTAACAGGAGCACCCCTTTGCGATTCAGAATGTTGAGTTCTTCTTGAACACGGCTCAACTGCTGACAGTGCATAGTTGCATTGATGCTCTGACCAGCTGGTAATAGTTCCCGATACACGATGTCCTGAGCAGTAAACCAAACACACAGGAGGACCTTCTTCTGGTGCAGTATTGGCTTCGGCTGTTTTGAAATCTGTTTGTGGGATGCTAACTAATGATGACGGCGTGGTGGAGCTTTGTATAAGGCCCACTTCTCATCATATGTCAACACCTGTCCAGAAATGACTCCTTCCTCAGACGAGACAACAAAGAAACACGGATGTCTGAAGCGTTGCCTTCTAGCCCGGAGTCAAATCATGTGGGACTCATAAACTTAACTTGTAGTGCATCCCAAGTTGATGGCGGTTGTGCCGAATGGTTTCTCCACTCACACTGAATTATAGTCCCAGTTCCTCACATATCTGGCCACTGTTCTCCTCAATTGCTGCCTGGAGATCATTTTGTACATGTGTTGGTATTCCGGCACGTGGTGCATCTTCGAGTGTTTCGTCACCACTGTCTAAACTTGTTAAACCACCGCTTCACTGTTCGCGTAGTCATGACACACTCACAACAGGCTCAGCATATCTTCCGCCCCGCTACAGTGACATTTGACCCCAGTTTCAACTCGAACAGCATACACGCCCTTATGACGCTCTGTAGAAATATCATGTTCACTCTGTCCTTACGCAAGTTCACGGTGTAACTGAACTTCCGCAACCAGGTACTGTGTTGCATATACCCACACAAACAACTGACCTTTGCCTTATCTCTATTCGCATTCAACTCACGGTGTGAGGGCCAATTGGAGACAGTCCTCCATAAAAAGCGACAGAACTTTCTTGGTTACTTTTATATTTCCCACGTGCTAATGAGAACAAAAGTACAAGCAGATCAATATCTTCCCCAATAATTGATACTGGATGTGGCTGTTTGAGAGAGAGTTCTATTGCTGTACATAAATCTGGGTATGTGGATCTCCAGAAGCTTGAAGAATACTGGTGCCAGCAGCCGAGAGACGATTAGAAAGTATTCCAAAAAATCTATATTTGCTTTTCAGATTCACAAAGAACTTCTCTGGAGATGTGACAACTAGCGTTGAAGAAGTAAACATAACAGTTGGGGAATGTAGCTTGACAGAATGCCTTATTCGCTCTATGCGTATTTAAGAAGTAGTACTTAACGAATTTTCACTTGTCATTCCAATTCTATCACTATGATTTGAACGAAACTTGGATGTTATATTGTGTGTATTATGGTGTATTTAATGTAAGATTAATTGTTACTCTCAGAGGACGAAAGTGTTAACTGATTAAGAAAAAGAAATCTGAAGAAGAGAAGTTTAGGGATTTTTAAAATAATCCTTCGTAACTTCCGTCATGTGTGTAGTAGACTGCTAAGTGTCTGTAACCGTAGTCGTTTGTTATTCGAATGAACTAAAAGTAATATCAATAGTGCGAATACAATGTGAGTTTTAGCTATTAAATTGAGAACCTGTTATTACCTTTAAAAACCACTATTTGGTGGCCATTATCCAATATGGTGGCCAAACGCGTTACCGGATATTTCAGGATATTTAGCATGTTTTGTTATATACACCTTCTCAAAGGTATGTACAAAGTTTTAGCTTGTTATGATTTTTTTCTGAGTCAATGTATAAAAAGACTTATCCCAAGAAGGGAAATTTTGGAGATTTTTAAAATAAATCCCTCTATTACTTCCCGCATGTATAGTAAACTGGTAAGTGTGATGCATAGTTTGTAAGCGTACTTCTTTGTTATTCGAATGAAGTAAAATAATATCAATAGTGGAAATACAACGTGAGTTATAGCTATTAAATAGAGAACCTGTTATTACCTTTAAAAAACAAGGTTTGTTGGCTATTTTCCAATATGGCGGACAAACCAGTCATTGGATATTTCAGCACTTTTAGTATGTTGTTATACATCTTCTCAAAGGTATGTACAAAGTTTTAGTTTGTTATGATTTTTTTCTGAGTCAATGTGTAAAAAGACTTATCGGAAGAAGGGAAGTTTTGAGGATTTTTATAAAGAAATACCTCCATTACTTCCCTCATCTACAGTAAACTGGTGTTGTCCTTTGTTATTTGAATGAAGTAAAAATAACATCAATAGTGCAAATACAACGTGAGTTATAGCTATTAAAGTTAGAACCTGTTATTACGTTTAAAAAACACGTTTGGCGGTCATTTTCTAATATGGCGTCCTAACCCTTCACCGGATATTTCCGGACTTTTAGTATGTTGTTATAAACACCTTCTCAAAAGTATGTACAAAATTTCAGCTTGTTATATTTTTTCCGGGTTAATGTACGTATATATCGACTGAACTAAAAGTTTTTTTTAAAAAAAAAGCACTACGTCAAATTATCACTCATTTCGAATATAAATCACATGAAAAGTTAAACTGCCACATTTGATATTTAGTCTTACAAACAAACGGTACTTGTTTTATAGTACTAGCTATGCATATCAAAATATTTTAGGTCTTTACAACAGTATTAAAGTAAGTTAGATGGACAGGACAATGCGCAGTCTTGATTAAAAGAAACTGGTTACTCATCTCTCTTAGAAAATCTCTGTAGTGTGACCCACAGCTGAAAAATTATAGAGTTCCTTTAGTAGCCAATTGATACCTTCATTTACAGCCTAAGTATCAGATTAGAACTTTCTATGTACGGTTGCAAAACAAAACAACATTGGTGGCCAAATTTTTAGAACAAGGTGTACATACAAAGTACTTGAATTGAGTTGAGTTCATTTTGAATTTAACGTTCCTTTCAGCAGCGAGGCTATATGAGACGGGGCCTACTGATTAACATGGAATCCGAACAACTTGAGCTCCCGCCGGGAATCGAACCCACGTCAAAGGTGCGTATGCTAACCGCTGAGCCATGGAGGAGCTCCACAAAGTACTATACTATGGTCATAGCATGATATATGAGGAATAAACAAGAACAAAATTACGAGATATTGGAAATTTGACTTTCTATAAGAGGTTTTATTTCGAAAACTGTTTAGATAAGTATGGCACTCAGTAACATAGATACTTTTTTCTGGTTTAACGTCCGACGATAATGCGCCGACATTAAGGGAGATGCTAATAGTGATATGAATGATGATGGAGGAATGAAGAAAACATAAGAACGGGAGAAACTCGAAAATTCTACGTACATGCCGTTCATGCACCACATAGCCAATTTAGAATGTGCTGGGAACAAATCTGAGAGCGCTTTACTGCTCAGCCAGCGTGGACCATTTATGGCGTAAAGATTATATTAAAGTTTCAGAGATATGAAAAAGAGGAGCAGAAATTGCTACATTGTTTAAAACGACATATTTGTGGAAAATGTTTAAAACGATTGTTGCCTTTCTTTGCTTTTATAGCACTTCAGCAATAACTTTTGGTAGTGTATATTGCAACATGCTCCCAAATTTTAAACAGTGTTTTAAACTTTACCAATATTTATATTACTGGGATGTTTTTGATTACTAAATTGCTTTTGGAATCGATGTCGTCTATTGGAAAGTGTATAAGTTTTTACATGTATTTATCTAAACACTTTTTTGATTTAGGACTTTTGAAAATTATCGAATTCTAAGCTATTTGTGCTTTGTTACTATTTATTCGAAATGGATCATATCATGGTACATTATTCGATACTAAACTATATGGGATGTGCATTGTCTCGTTCATCTCGTCGACATTAGTACTATCGTAGAGGATCTAAATTTTGGATATTTGTGACACTTCAGCGTCATTAGTCTGTAATAGGGAATAGAACATGTGGTACTTTACGTCTTCGTTTATCATGTAGATTTCAAATATGAAATAATCTGATATAGTGTTACTCAAAAAATATAATGCTAAATTGAGTTGGCAAGACTGCTAAACTAGTGGTATTGCGGGTATATCAAATGATTTCTCCCTGTCAATATTTCTATCACATAAAACACAATAATTAAAATATATGTATAAAAGTTACAAGGCCGTTTCAACATACATGGTATACATATCCTGTGAATAGTAAGAAACACAAGAAAAACTAAAGCCTTAATTTGATGTCGTAAATAGCTCTACAATTAAAGTAGAAAAGAAAGTAATGCAAGACAATTCAACAACAGAAATTATAAAAGCTGTAACTTGCAAAAGTGTCTTACGTGCTTTCTTATATTTATTTCCTTTAAATATAACTATTGTTAATCACCTTCCACATACCTGAAAAAAAGAAAACAATTAAATAATAATTTTCCGAAATATTCTAGAATTCAACAAAATATAATTTACAAATATTTCACATAATTATAAAAGTTATTATTGTAATATATTTTTAGCATTTGTACGAACATTCAAAAGAAAGTTCCTGAGAAAGTAAACTGTTATTCATAGTAAGTGACAATTCTCCATATTTTCATCTTTTCATTAGTAATAATTCTACTTCTCAGAGGTGGATCAAGGACTAAGTTACTATGGTTGGGTGTGTCATGATAAAGTGTATATTAGAAAGCAAATTAACAGAACCCCTTTCCAAATTATTATTGTTTACATTTTTTTTAACTAATGACAGGAACGAGATGAAACATAAATATCCAGAGCTATGTATCAATATCCTAAATATCCCTACCAAGTTTTTGTTTTGGCGATTTCTGAGTTTGAGGGGGTGGGCCAATTCAACTCTGAACAAAATTAACGCGCGAGCCAAAGTACCGTTCCAAAATCATTGAGGAGTACGCCAACACCCATACCGTGAGTCCTGGATTTAGGTGCCATTAAGCCCAGTTAGCCGGATTACTACTAAAGTTCCTACAATGCAAATATTGAAATATTTTAGAAATTGTTAGTTTTGTAATACTACTTTGAACAATACCACACATCATTACAGAGTCTTCCTCTTTATATCTTCCCTATATTTGGAATAACTTTTGTTTCTTTAATCTCATTGTTTAGTTTTATTTTCCATGAATTTAAGAAAAATGAGAATAGAAGCAGCTTTTTATACAATCTCTTTCTCTGGTGTTGCCCTTACTTCTAGTGCCACTTCATCCAAACTATGTCAAATGCATCACGTTCATTCCTATCCTCTTTGACTCCGAAACCACTTCCAGATAGCATAGCAGTAAATGCAACGATAATGTATTTCTAGACGCCAGTAATGTGACGTTCTAGGTATTGTACGCCAGGGATAGCATGAGCTATGACCTTGAAATCCGCAACCAAGACACTTGAAATGAACGGGCAATCCTAATAGTGTTACTAATTGCGACAACAGTGAACTAGAATTTGGCGATTTGAAGCATTTCTGGGAAGGGATGACAGAGACATTTTGAATCAATCTGCAGCCTTCCTTTTCTCATCTTCATTTAGAAAAATCTGAACAATAAATTAGCCTATTTATTTAATAAGATGTAAAAATGCACTCGGTGCAATTAAGGTTTATCACATAACATAACCTATATTTGCAATTCATTCATTCTGGGGACCACGACTCATGTTCTCGCCTTAGGGAAATCGTGGCTACAGATCTGCCACCCCCCCTCCTCATACAAGGAAGTTTGTCATTTTCGCTGGTAAAACAAAGTTGTCTTATTAGTACCCTCCCTCCCGGGGTAGTTATTTATGACACAGATGGGGGTGTCTTGAGAGACACATGAAGAAGCCAAACCGGACACAGTGTTCTTGTGTTCAGTGAAGTGTGGTTCTTTGTGTTAGTTCCGTGTTGTTTTCACTTATGTTGGAGGGTAGTATCAGCATAGGTTAGAAACACTATCAAAAAATCTTCCTCCTCTGTCCACTGTCACCCTCGCAGCGAATAGCGTTCTTCCTACCTCCCGCTTCTCATAGCTCATGCTATCTCTCGCGCTCTGCTCAGAAATACAAAAGCACCTGCTTCATATAAAGCCCTGCTTAACACTGGTGCATTGTTGGTTGCCTGCCGAACAGGCACTTACAGCAAAAGTCTGCATAATGTATACTAACGGGAAACAACAAACGAATACTTAAATGGAAGAAACTATACGAAGAACTTTTCATTAGGGGCTGGGTTCTTCCCCTGAATGATCAACCCATACTTTAATTGATTTGCAGGTAGGACTACTGTTAATAGTTTGAAAACTCAGCGCAAGGCTGTGTGTTTATTTAAGAAGAAAACTAATACATATTCCGCATAATCTATCCGTATATTACTTGATATTCATATATGTATAGTCATTTGAAGTAAGTTAAATTGTTTATATAATCCCTCATTTGAGTTAATTATGAGATTATTTAAGTTCCCCGACTGTTATCTTCTCATTGGCGCCTCTGATGTCCGTATATTTTTTCTGGTACTGTGCTGTGTACTGTGAGTGCAAGTATGCAAAGACTCCCTTTTGTCATTTCGTCAGCCAGCGTTTCTCCTCACTCCTGCACAAAAACACACTTTACGATTTGTTCTTTTAACAGGTAGGGCAACTTCACGCTACTGTTCCAGCTACTCTACCAGGCGTAATTAATCTTGTAGCGGGCGTTAGTTGGGTTGCCTAATTCACAGACTTTGTACCTCAAGAAGTTCTGTGACCCGCTGTACACCAGACTAAAAATTATCAACCCCGTAAATTACCCTGTGGAGTTCAGTTTTTCATGCTTTTAGTATAATACAAAAATATACGAAAGTATGATACAAAATTACGTACATGAAACAAGCAACTAATTAAAATAATCCCATTGTTTTCTTTAGTTGGTAATTAAAATAGACTTTGTGTGACTAATAATGTAGAAAGAAAGAAAATAATTCAGTAATGTTATGAACAGTTACTTAATAAAATCAAGGAGCCATTTTACATGACAGATATCTGCAATTTTATGCAAATATACATTTTTTTTCATTTACCATCTCACAACTACTTAAGCTACCTTAAGCAGAAGATTTATTTAAATCTGTTATTATATTTTAGTATTATATTTTAACATCTTCTTTCCTGCAGCTTTGTTCGAATCTACATCATATAGGCTATAAGTTAAGAAAGACATTTCTTCATTATATGAGTTGTTTTCACGAGCATGTGGATGCAGGTTCAAACTCTTATAGAAATATAGCGGATTGGATGGAAACCGGAGTACTGGTTCGAATTCTCTCTAATAATAGATTCAATTTATTGTAACACTAGTGTTCTATAAGAATTTAACACAAAATGCTACAATTAACTACACTGTATAATGCAACTATATGTAACACATTTATAGTACCTGATAACTGTCCTAATAATTAGGCATCATAGCTTACAAATAAATAATGTTAACATATTCTACATTATATTGATATATGACTATCTCTTTACTTAAAGAAAACAAATTGAATTGAATATTGGATATTTTAGGTGGCGAAAATATTAAATAAAACTAAACCAATGAATTTGAAGAAATAATTTTAAAGGAAAATACAAAATAGTGAAAAACTTAAATTTGTCAATATTTTCAAATATTTTGCTGTGAAAATTGTTCCACTTAAGCGTCACTATTTGCATGTTGTGCCTTGTAAGAAATCCCAGGCTTGATCTAAGTTAATCTTTTTCCGACTGTCGGGACCTTTAAGTTCTATTTTCTTTGCTTATACATGATTTCTCCTCTTTGCGTCATAACGTTGAAGCCTATCCGCCTGACGGGATTCCTGAGTTCCCTTTCTCCTCAGAATTGTTGAGCAACAATAGAAGCAAAATGTATTTTTATATAGTCTAATGTAACCTCAATTTACTATAATTTACTATTTTATCAAATTATAGTAAGAAAAATTATTCCGCCGGAAAAGGGTTAAAATATTAAACGAAAAATAAAGAAGCAAATAGTGGACCGAATCTTACATTAATCAAGAGGCATAATCTCTCATATATTGAAGGTGCTAAAAGGAAATTCACTCCAACCATAGCCAATTTAACATACTAAAATATTGATATATTGATCGGTGTGTAAGAGATAGGCGAGGAAAATTGATATTTTAAAAGACTAACTCGTGAGATAAAGGTAATGGTAATTGTTTAGAATTTCATCATTCATGTTCTCGATAGTACTCAAATTATCAGATTACATAGACTAGCTTGATTTCAGTAATATACAGTCAACTACTAAAGAAATCAGTATATCTCAGAGTTTCTCAACCTGTGGTATGCGTACCACTGGTGGTATGCAAGCTGCTTTTGGAGGTATATGCGGCTTATGGTGGTATCAATAATTAATATGCTTTGGTGGTACGCCTGTGGAAAAGGTTGGGAACCCGCTGGTACACCTCATACGCATATTACCTATAGTATATGATATTAACTTACGTCCGCGGCTGCACAAGTGTTAAAAATGCCGTTGTTTCTAGGTTTCTCGTGTTTAAAACAATAATTGAAACATTAACTTGATACTTCTATGTGATCGCTAAGTTAAAACTTTCATGTGCATGTTACTGAGGCTTTATTGCCGAATATAAGCCAAAATCCATACTCAACGCAGAATAGAATATATTTTCAGGTACATAAAAAAAATAAACGTGGTGACTATCAGATAATATCTAAAAAGTTTGATTGAACACCCAAATTAGTATATTTTCAAAATATACGTCTTTATACTTTATATTGTGCATTAATTAAATAAAACTGTACATGATAGGAATTACAACTCATTGGAAGTCATATCAGTGGAACCTTGTCTTTAAAGTAGAAACATGTGTGTATTTAAATTTTTAAAATATAGTCATCATAATTCTGCTTCTGTTACAAAATGTTTCCTCAACATATATACAACGCTTCCTGCAGTCAATGGAATCAACAAAAACATTCTTTCAAATTCAATGGTGCAATTCTGCTACATCTGCTAAATGATTCAATATGCTGTACACACGATACTAACTGCAATTTTTTTCTGGAGACTTATTCATAGCCCGTGGTGCGGAATGCAAGGTAATAAATAATCTAGTTGAAGAGAGCTAGCACTTCAGACGAAATTGATAGCATGGACTCGTGCTCTTTACTCCCAATGCGAACATTTCATGTGAAGTGACAAGTCGTCCGCTTCTTTTGTGCTTCTTGAATTCTCTACTGGCTGATGCAAAGAGAGAAATACGTTAAAATGGCATGAGAAAACTTAGAAGTTCTCTTTAATTCATGAATGCTAGAAACAACAGCAGGGAAATAGGATGGCACATGCAGTTTTATAACGCATAAGAACATTTTTAAATATAAATTTTAATATTTACTAGGAGTATATGTTATCAGAGGAACCGTGAATGTATATAACTAGTACCTGAAACAAAAATATAGGGTAATTCAGACTAAGGTATTGAGCAATGATTTGTAATGTGAAAGCCAGTGCATCACATAAAAACTATATCTTTGAACATCACTTGTCAAGAGTGTTGTCTTTATTACTTGTAGGTAAGATATGAATGAAAAAAACAAGGTAATCAAGAACAAATATTTCAAATATATTTCCTTCATGCTGATTTTATCCTACTACTATTACGAACTGGTTAAGCCTTCTCCATAAAGATTTTACACTGATTCTATTTTATTTCATGGGAATCTTGAATGGATGACCAGTCGTGAGAAACGGTTATTTATATATACAAATTGATAGCAAAGTGTGGTGTATAGTACTTCAACTGATATTATTTGAATAGAAAGCTAGATAAATATACTTCCCTGCTATGACATAAAATAAT
Organism: Thermobia domestica; assembly: GCF_964235325.1. Lineage (NCBI taxonomy): Eukaryota > Metazoa > Arthropoda > Insecta > Zygentoma > Lepismatidae > Thermobia > Thermobia domestica. The sequence goes on from NC_137463.1 coordinate 155,677,855, forward strand.
ATCAGTAATATCGATCTTAAGTCAATTTTTCTAAACTCAATATGTAGTAAAATAGTTTTCTAGACTTCTAAAGCAGTACGTTACCCAATTTTATTTTGCTTAGTAGGCTTCCGGAAAGAAATCCACTATCTCACCTACATGAATATACATAAATCACTTTCTGACTTCAGAAATTCAAATTATATTAATTTCGAGACAATCGTTGGGTTAAGTAGTGAGGCACAGATCTTTTCTTCCATGCTTGAATTTGAGACCTACTTACATTTCTTTATTGACTTCGTGAAACAAGATTTCCTTATTTTTTGATAACTGTTAGGATATCGAAAAGTCTAAAGAAAAGGTATCCTTCTTTTAAGTTTTCACATCTTTTGCTCTGATTTCTTTACGTTGTATTACTCGGTTTTGCTAAACCCTGAGGATAATTGTATATGGCGTAAAACTATCTCGAGACTTCAATAAAGACACTTTGAAGCTTCATTGAGATACAACTAACGGTTTTAGTTATCCTTGAACAATCAAATATATACTGCTTTTCTGTGAAAAATTGCAACACTGAATGACAAATATGAGTAGAAAATGAAATCTTTGAGTTTTACGTCCTACGGTTATGCCGGTTAGGCTAAAGGAGACGGCGATGATGAGTAAGGAATGAAATGGTGGAATGAAGAAAGTGGGAGGAAACGGGAAAACTCCGAGAAAACCCACGCGCACGGTGTTTGTCCACCACAAAGTTCACTTGGCGGGGGCTGGGATCGAACCCGGGACCCCAAGCACCAGAGGTGAACGCTCTACCACTGAGCCACCGCGGCCCTGCAAATATGAGTAGAATAAAGTGCATATATATATATATATATATATACATTATATAGACTAGTTTCTAAATACATGATCGAAATTTCATTATTGTACAACAGCCATAAATTTATCATTACCAGCTTGAGGTCCTATTTTAAAACATTATTCCACATAATTCCGATCTACTCAAACATCAGTTTCCCATAGTTTGCAACTAACATTCAATATAAATCGTGAGTTTTTGCATACAAGCCATATGTGCCGACCATTTTGATTAAATAAATCCGCAAAACGTTTGCTGGCAAATACATATTGTGTACTCTTCAGCATTCGTATTTGTTTGCTCGCTTATTTTTCTTGGAACAATTTCCTCCTAAACTTTATTTCGTAAAAGAATTGTGTGTTTATCCTGTTAGTGCACGCGTAGCTTCCACATCCATATATTTGGTTGTTGGAATAGAGCTTAGCGTCTCTTTCAGCAATGAGGCTATATGACAAGGGAATTTACAGTATAGCGTGGAATCCAAACCACACGAAGGGGCCGCAGTGGCTCAGTGGTAGAACGTTCACCTCCGGTGCTTGGGGTCCCGAGTTCGATCCCAAACTCCGCCAAGTGAACTTTGTGGTGGACAAATCCCGTGTGCGTGGGTTTTCTCGGGGTTCTCCCGTTTCCTCCCACTTTCTTCATTCCACCATTTCATTCCTTAACTGCTCCTTTGACATGAAATTTGCCACATACATGTCTTTGCCGATTATACACATAGCAACATTATAAGAAATACCGGGCGAATTCGTTATCAAATTATATTCCTAGAACAACATATTTATAGACATGCGAAAATAATTTTGGACATGAGTGTACATATAAGTAAGATTTGTGCAAAATTTGGTTACTTTATCATTCATAGTTTGTGAGAAAATGGTACATGTATGTCCAAAAATGTAATTTTGAGAAATTAATAGTTTAAAAATTTTCAATGGATTTTCACCGACAAGATGCATCACAACATTCAGAAAACATCATAACTTATTCTTCGCCTTATTTCCTCACAGCATTTTCATCTGTTTTAACTGCGTGTAAGTATATAGAAGGCTGATCAGGTTATATACAATCCATTTTTAAAATTAACTTAGTCTATGAAAAGCCAATCACGGTAATGTACTGTAAGTAACCTGTATGAGTTACGCGAAAGGAGGCATGTCTCGGTGGAAAATATTTTGCCTGGTACGATTAAACACGCCTGACATTTCTGAGGACATCTGTTGTATCAATAGGGATTTCGTACACAATATGTTTCATCTCTCCTCACACAAAACACACACAAAATCTGCGGTGTAAAGAGGATCATGAGAATGAGAATGTAATGGGCATGAGAATTTTGACATCACACATGTGGTTGTTGTGGCTATTTACTTTGTACGTCTTCGTGATTCTAGAGAACTTCTGTTGGAAATTCTGAAGTAACTATAGTATGATGGCAGAATCATTGGCTGAATTTCTGATGTCACGAAAAGGCATCGGATGACAAGTCCATAACATAAATGCGCGTGTTCCTTCCGCGTTGAGTACAATATATATATTGACTTTAAAAGTCTGTAGCATTAGGCCTACGGCGCGTGTGCTGACTTAGAACTTAACTATATCGATGGAAGTACGTTCTCCTCAAATTTAACAGTGCGCACAGAACGAGAACTTCCAAGTTCTCGTCGGGGTAGTGTGAGATATCCTGTTCTCAAAGACGAACATGGAGTGGTTGAAAGAAGTCGTGAGACGTTAACCTTCAATTACTGAACTATTTGTCATCAGATATTCTCTCCTTATTGATTTTTCTCTTATTATTAATTTTTTGCCTATAAAGAAATAAGATGCATATCTTCCAACGCTGGCGTAGACTACTCCACTATTCTGAATACCGCAGAGATTTGGAATATACACTGGTAACCTTGATTAATATGTGAAATAACTTTTCTGAAGACCAAACGTTTGTTCAAATAACATCATGCATCTTGAAAATGGAATCACTTGCGATTTATACATATAGTAAGTAAAGAAACATACTGGTCACACATTTTCCTAAAATAACATGAGCAAGTTAAAGATTCCTTAAAATACATATTTTTTTTTTTTTTAAAAAAAAAGGTTATCTTCACGTCACCTCTGCTCCTAATTACTTTTATTTTTGGTTCATGTAATCTCGTTTAATGTTTCATTCTAATTTCGAAAGCGCTTTCTATAGACGAGTGTATCACTTTATTTATTCTAAAATACATCATATACCCGATGCATGAGTTCGAGAGGTAAGAACTTTTTGAGTATAATTATTTAACTTTTACGTTCTGAGATTACGATGTTGCGAAAGGAAGAAATTCGATGTTTCAAAACTCGTGAAAACTGAATATAAGACAGTGGGGAAATTGCTACATCTGAACTTTCTTTACTGAAGCCAAAATATATGTGATCTTTGGCACTTAATACAACTGAAGCTGGCTGGTAAGTTAGAAGGGTCTAAAATCTTTCTATCGTGCGTTTGAGTTCCGCTCAAAGGAAGTGAGGGATGTTCTGTCAATTCAACCAGTATTTTTTAAACATAACACTCACTCTTTTAGATATTTTTAAAATTTGGTTAACGTGTTTGTTTACCTAAATTGTATATTCCAAATAAATATTTCATGTACACGTTGCACTGTTTCTGTGTATCAGTCATTACAAAATATGAAAGTGGCATACACAGATGGTGATCAGAAAAATGGAAACACCTAAACGAAATTGCAACTTACCAGATTAATATGGTGTCGGGCCACCTTTAGCCTTCAGAACAGCCTTGATGCGACGTGGAATGGAGACAGAGGTCGTGAATGGTAGCAAGTGAAATTTTACACCATTCCTCGTGCAGGGCATCCGCCAGTTCTGTGAGAGAGGATAGAGGTGGAAATCGTCGCCAGAGTCGTGTTTCCAAGACGGACCACAGATGTTCAATTATGTTGAGATCTGGGGATTGGGCGGGCCAGGGGAGGTGTTGAACTTCATCACGATGTTCCTCAAACCACGCTGCAACAACGCCAGCTGTGTGAATGGGTGCAGTATCATCCTGGAAGATGGCGTCATTGTCCGGGAACAACATCCGGACCATAGGATGCAAGTGGTCCCCTAAAATTGCGACATAATCGTTGGCAGTGATTCGTCCGCTAAGTGTGACCACAGGGCCCAATGTAAACCATGATATGGCGACCCACAGCATCACCGAGCCGCCGCCATGTTTCACAGTTGGGCGGAGACACTGCAGATCATAAGCTTCTTTGGGCGTTCTCCACACATAAACACGGCCCGTGGTTGGAAATAGGGTGAAGGATGACTCATCCGACCATATCACACGTTTCCAGTCCTCAACGGTCCAAGTTGCATGGTCGCGGCACCATTTGCGGCGTGCGAAAGCGTTATGATCCCTGATGAGTGGTTTGGCCCGTGCAACGCGACCCCGTAAGTTCATGTCATGTAATTCGCGGCGGACTGTGATTGTCGTGTCGAAACAGTGTGGGGGAGGTGCTGATTGAGTTCCTCCGTCTCTTGCTCCGCAGTGGCACGACGGTTCTGCGTGACAATGCGCTTTAATACCCGGCGTGACCTGTCACTCATGATTTTCTTCCGCCCACTTTTCCGGTTCCCCGGTGTGGTTTTCCCGTGTGTTGTGTAGGCCGTCATCACCTACGACACTGTCCCACGCGACACCCTAACACAGTAGCCACTGCTGTCACACTCACTCCACATAACCGCGCACCAACAATTTGCCCTCTTTGAAAATCTGAGAGGTCTCCCATTTTACACTACCTTCGTCTGCAGCAGCCACTGGACATTGCTGTTCCACTGCGCCTGAGGCAGTAGGACGACCGACCTAACACACCATCACCAGCGGTCCGGCGCTGCGGGCGCCACGACACCACTGCCAACCCATACATCTGACGTGTTGCCAACTACAGGTGTTTCCATTTTTCTGATCACCATCTGTGTATATTATATATATATATATATATATATATATATATATATATATATATATATATATATATATATATATATATATATCACAATTTTCAGGAACAACTTGACTAAAAATTATTCCCGAATTTAAACTACTACGCTTAGTAACGTGATTTCTGTGTCAAAAGACGCGTTGATTAGTGTGGATTTTAGAATCTGTATTACCACAAGGTATAGTATTATCGTTTTTAGTTTGCTTTTGTAATCATGGATTCATATGCTAAATTTTAATAACAAATATTTTTCTCACTCTAGCTCGAAAATTTTACATATTTGGACATTTACTACCCAATGTTATAAGAAAAAGCCGAAAGAATAGTATTTTGCATAAATGGTAGATGGTTACGAAAATATTAACTTCAGTTACACATTGCATACTAATATGTTCTTATTATATATGTTAAACTTCAATCCTTCAGCTAATTTAAATTTAGTTATATATTTTAAATAGTAAATGCAAATGTGCTATTGTGTGTAACATTTCTCGTTCTTGCACATCTTTCATGTATTAGGTTGGTGCTGTTGAAATGTCACTTTGACGACAGATGGAAAACTTACCTCAGCATTATAGCACACGGATCGACTAGGGCCACGTCTTCAACACCACAAACCTTGTACATATCCAGCAAATAGGCTGTAGTACCCAGTCAGTCAGAATTATTCTTTTTGAGTCGTCTGAAAATGCACAATGAAGAACACGGAATTGCGAATGATTTTTCTTTATAAATTCAAACTGGGGCATTCTATAGAGCAAATCTCGAAACCATTTAACAGCGGATTTGCGCTAGAAATTGCTATTAACATACTAATCATCATTCATTTGTCAAATTTTGTTCCAGTGACACAACATTGCAAAATGAGCCCTGTGGGCACCTACTAACATGATTGGATTAGCTCCTCGAGAACGCTGTGGAAGCAAACCTTCAGAAAACTGTTCGTTCCATTGCACTGGAGTTAGGTATACACCAATTTTGTTGTTTACCGGTTCTGTACAATCGGTAAGATGAAAAACAAATACTCATGTGTACCATATGAGTTGATACTAGCAACGAAGAGTCGCTGTCTGGAGGTGTGTAGCTTTCTGAGTATAAGGAATAACCGAAAAAAATCCGGCACCGAATTGTCACTTCAAATGAAAACTGGACTTACTCTGACCGTCGTAAATGGCCATGACAATGGTGGAATCATGATCAACGTCCAGATGACTTTCAAACCAAATTTGTGTTATTATTTCTAGTATAGTATATGTACATTGATGTTGATCCATCGTGTCTTTCTGGGGCAAGATAAAACTAACAATGTAGATCATTATAGTACTGAACTGCATGAAATGCACTACAAAATTGTTCTCAAGCACCCAGCAATGGTCAACAGACATGGTATTCTTATGTTTCAAGAAAGTTCTCACCCACATTTCGCGCAAGACTATGCTACGTGCAATATGAAACCGTTTCGTACACACGACATTTCCCTTATATCAATACAATTTACTACCATCTCTTCTGGTATCTTGACCATTTCTCAGGAGGAAAACCTTCCCAGATTGTCAGGTAGCGAAACGCCTGATTGAAGACTTCTTCATATCGCAGACTCCAAACCTTTTTCGCCACGGAATACAATCGTTATCCAAGCGATGTCAGTGCATTTGCAAACGGCGAATATAACGATTAATCAAGTATTGTAGTTTATTTTTTGGACTACGGAAATGACGCCGTTGGGAAAGACACCGAAGTCTCGTACGAAATTCGAACAGATCGTACGGGCAACTTAATTAAGCACCCTTGCCCCTTTTCTTTCATTCTAGGTCAAGTATCAGAAACAAAATTAAATCTTTTAGTTTTACGTCCCACGTTTATGCTATGTTGGCTAAAGAAAACAGTGATGATTACAATTAATGAAATTGTGGAATAAAGAAAGTAGGAGGAAACGGGAGATCATCAAGAAAACTCACACATATGATATTTGTCCATCACAAAGTCTACTTGGCGCGAGGTGGGACCAAACCTGGAACCCTACGCACTGGAGGTGAACTCTCTACCACTCAGCTACCGAAGCCACCAAAGTCAAGTATCAAAAGCATTGAATCGCATATTTAATTATTTAAAATAAAAAAATTTAAATGCACACTTTTGTGACGCTCAACTTAACGGTTCCCAAGATTTGAACATCTTATTATAATAATTGTAACTTTCACCCTTTTTTGATTTTAGCTCTTATTTTTACTTCTAAATGAAATATCAAAAAACGCTTAAACATCAAGTTAATAATTTAAATAAAAATTGTGAATACCGAATTTAGTTTCTCCTATCTTGAGGGATTCCTAGACATGGAATCTTATGATAATAATTGCAACCTCTATTTCCTATTTCTGTTATGTCACATTTCCAAGAGTATTTCTTGTTTTACCTACAGTCAAAAACCTATGATTCTCAAAATTTCAAGTTTCTAGCTTAACCAGTTTCTCTTAGGCTTTGATCAGTCAGTCAGCCAAGACTTCTTTTATATATTGACATACATCGATTATATATTAACTATATTTGTATGTCCAGCAAAATAACTTATATATTAACCTACTGTGTTTCAAATGTAAAGCATCACGGGCAGTAGCCAATGCTGCGCGATATTTCGCACGGTGTGGCCGGATTGCGAACTCCCCTTTCCATTCTCGCTCTTCCTCCAGCTGAGATTATGGCACATAAATTTGCAACATTATTCACAATGTAACAATATTCTTCCAACAAAATCTAGAATTTTGACTGTGCATCCTAAAAGTATATATAGAAACTAAAATACTTACCTGTTAACTATTCCAGTGGAGCTGCTAAAGGCTCGTCTTCCCCACTACTTTCACTATCGTCTATGCCAGTTAATATTTCGTCATTGTCTGAATCTGAGTCTTGTAAATTTACTATTATGGGTTCCAAAATTTCGTCTCGTCCTATTTTTTCATGAAATCATCTTGTAATTTGTCCGTGTGTTGTACACAAGATTGCCAGTCGTTTTGCATTATGCTATCAGTTTCTTCGTTTATCAGTCTTTCAACATCTGTCAACTTGAATGTCTTATTTCTTGTTGCAACTCGTCTCTTTACTTGAGCCCATACAAGCTCGATTGGGTTGTATTGACAATGATAGGGTGGTAATCTTACTATCTCGTGTCCATTTTTGTTTGCTAGTTGGTCTAGTTCGTACATTTTAGATTGGTTTTTGAACGGCATTACGCGCTGCAATAGCTCAACCTTAGTTTCTGTTGCCGAAAATTCAACACCTTTTTGGTGTAACCATTCTACAATGGCATCTTTTCTAGTTAATGAATTTGGAATTTTATTAGTAACGAGTGAATGATATGGGGCATTATCCATTATTATAATGCTACCCTCCTCTAAATAATTTAGAAATCTGTTCAAAAAGCAATCCTTAAATGTAGCACTTGTCATTTCTTCGTTATAGTCGGAAGTTGATTTAGACCGAAATATCCACTTACTTTCAGGTATAAATTCAGTTTTTGCAGATCTCACATGACAGACAATAAGTCTGCTTCCTCTTGCCGGAGGCACCTTTAACCCACCGTTTTTTGTGGAATCTTGCCAAACTGACTTATGTGAATGATTTTGATTACCCAAGTCTTGCCCAAGGAAAATATTGGCCTTGTGTCGCCAGAAATCCGAATTTCATGCATTTTCCGAAGAAATTTTAATTAAGTCTTGCCGCCACAATATTACTTCTCTCCACTAAAAACTTATGTCCATCTGTTGTTTTCTTATACCTGAAACTTAAAGCCCGGAGTATTCTGTAGGTGGATGACTTGGAACCCATAAAGGAAATCTTACTTTTCAAAGCATTTGTGATTTTTTGCAAAGTCGGAAATTCGCCTTGGTCATAAAAGTCAAAAACAGTCATCCGTACTACGTCCTTGTCAAAGTCATTAAGGTTTGTGAGCCTTTTGGGAGGTCCTTTGTGTTTCCTAGGAGACAGAAAAACTGGAATATTACTGGGACACAGCTTTCTTGCCTCCACGCAGATTCGTGACACTGTGACTCGATTTATTCCGCAAGTTTCTTCCTTTCTTCTTCTGATAAGTATTTCTTAAAAAAATTGTAAACACAAAAAATAATTCTCCGAGCTTGACTTCGAAGCACTTCTTTTTTAGAAAACCTCGCACTTGCACTCGGTTTGCTTAAAGACTGTCAATTCTAGTTTTCGGTGAACAAACTACCACGAAAGAAAGAAAGCTAGTTACTGATGAATTCTGTTTATGCTAGAAGAGAAGTTGCGTTCCTACACAACTAGCCCCTTTGTTCCAGTTTGTATAAGTTTTCATAACAATTAACACTCTTGGGTTTGGTCTAGGTCTCACGAAAACAATCCGTCTGATTCTTAAGCAAGTCCATATGATCGAGTTTGTTTTGGGTTACGATAATTTACGACACCATTCAGACACCTGATGCTTTTGAATCCCTGCTTGAGGGGGAAAAGAGGGAAAAAGTGGTCGCATATATGTAACGCAGTGAAACGTTATATGCTTTTTTTCTGTCGAATAAGGAAGAATCTATCTGGAAGTGAACTTCAAACCAATACTACGAACTTCCCATACTTTGTTCTTACGAAGGCTTATATATATATATATATATATATATATATATATATATATATATATATATATATATATATATATATATATATATATATATATATATATATATATATAAATCAGAGGCTTGATATTATTTAATTCGCTCGATTACTATTCTCAGTGGTGTAGCCACAGGGCAAAGGGGGCCCTGTCTTTCCAAACTATTTCCAACCCCGAAATGAGGTTTGTCTGGTATATGTTTAATAAACTTATTTAATAGTTAATGTAAATTAGGGACGTTTATAATAAAACATGACAATTAAAAAACAAAACATCATCAGTACGGTTTCTGTACCTAATAAAACAGTTAAAATTAATCATGTGCGTTACATTCTCATTTCCCTTTCTGGGCGCACACCGTGTGAACTCTCTATATTATTGCATAATAATATCTGAGTTGATATTTTTAAAAATATTTTCCTTTACTGTTTTAACCCACATAAACACAAAGTCAGATAAACAGATTGCCATAAACAGAATTTGTTTTCTTATAAATAGCTTATTGATTCATCTTTAACAATCCGTTTTTTAACTTCAGTACTGTCAAGATCCGTCTTTTGATAAGGTAGCAATGTGAAAATATAATATGCATATAGTATGTACAGGTATGTATGTATGGTGAGTTTAAATGCTTTCATGTTGTGAAAGAGGTAATTTGTTCTGCTTTTAATACGTGAAAACTTTGCCTCCCCCTGAAAGTAATGTTCCCCTAGAACAACCTGCTGGCTCCACCCCTGATTATCCAATAATAAAACTTGTGAGTTCTACTTGGAAATCGAAACCAAATCCACTGGAAATTAGACGCGGGACTCAACGCTCGTTTTACTAATTGTTTTATATGGAAACCTTTCAAAGCGTATATCATGACAACCAGTTGACATAGAAAGACGTAGTTTTCAAGTATGTGTTCGTAATTCTTTTCTCTACTTCCTAAAGTGAGCAGTTAATGTGCTAATACAATATTTCTATGTAGCGCCTCTGATATTGTCAAGATTCGCAGTAGCGCGAGAAGTCAGCGTGCAGAACTGCCGCTCAATGCCAATTGGACGCCGTATGAAGCCAACTCAAGGCCATGTCGTTTCTCATTTGAAACCTGCAATACGTATATATTACGAAAGAATTAAAGAAGTTCATAACATTACTATATGGATAAGTTTTAAAAGTGTCCCTGTTATTTGGATAGATCACTTGCTTTCTTAGCAAGTTGGTATGATCTTTCTGTTACTGTTAGCCCATAGACTTCACACAGATTACGCTCAAAGGGTATTTGACGGGAATTACTGTGAGTCCAATGATATGATGGTGACGGACTTTATTATTATAGTGTATAAATTTTAAAATTACATCCCCTTCATCACCATTCACTGCTTCATTAAATCTAACATACTTACGTAAAACATAAACATAGGCCAAATATAAATTTGCACATGAAGTATGATTACACTGTGTCCATATTCCATATAAAATTGAAAGTGATGGCGTAATGTTCGGCAGCATTTCAGCACAGTTCATGATTTATAAGGCATAATATTAACTCATATTTACTATTCTTTTAATAAATCTATTAAAATAATACAAGTAGGAGTAAACTTTGCTCAATATGCTTCAGCTTATATTTTTGTTGTTATATATTCTTGAGAACTAAATGTAGAAGAGAGACACAACAGTAACATTTTGTAAACAATCTGTTTATCTAAAGTAATTTTCGGAAAACAAATTGGAATGACCTTATAAAAATACTGCAAGTGAAATTAATTTTCCTATGTTTACGCTCAGCAGCAGCATTTCTGAAGTGATTACATATAAATTTTATTTCAAAATTCCTTTTCTTTTCTCGCTTCTTTTAACTGCTCTAAATAGATTCACTTCCCTTTTTCCATGATTCACATCTCCCTGCTCCATAACTTGAGCGGTGAAAATAAAAGCGTTTGAAACACTTGGTTGCAGATTTCATCTTATTTGCATAAGAAAGACAACTGTCGTAAATTTCAAAACGAAAAGTAAAATATGCTACGCTTCTCGTTTCCTCCCTTTTTTTATGTACAACGTGATTGAAATCTATTTTGCATTTTTAATTTTACAATGAACGACAATATTCTCAAACTGGCGAGAGATTTTGCCTCTTCAAATCGTACTCCAAGATCTCTTAATACGCCAGTAAATCCTCGGCTTATGTTAGTTTATTCAAAATCAAAGCAAATTCTGCACCAATTCCAATCGAAAAGTCACATTCATAGTACACTTATTATGCTTCACAAATCCCATATTAACAAGGTGGAGCACCACAAAATAAATTGAATGCTACCAAGCAAAATACTAGTAAGTTCACCATTTGGAGGGCGATGCATTGCACATTATAAATTTAATATTGTCATCTATTATTAAATGAAACAGAAGATCGCCCTCTAAATTTAAGTTTTAAAAATATTATTGAAACATTGATACAAAAGCCGGGCATTCACAAATCCTGTTTTCCTCTACAAAACGAAAAATCTTGTTCTTGCAACGATCAGCATTTTAAACTATAATTTCAATATGTTTTATATAGAAAATTTTTCTTTACTTCTATAGTTAATGAAATTTCGTTTTATAAAAACAAAATTTCATTAACTATAGAAGTAAAGAAAAATGTTCTAATTCCTGAATGTGAAATTTGAAATTGCCAGTTTTATTCAATACGTTCCAGCTCAGACTTGAACATGTATGTGACGGTTTATAAAATGACTGGCCGCTTTTGAGAGCTGTCAGAAAAAATAAGATGTATAAAATACGTTTTCTTTCTTTATATTGTTTAACCATCCAACAGCGATATCTATGTTGTAAACGAAAGTAACATAGCTTCCCGCTTCAATATTGAACGCTGAATTGCTATGCCCTCTAAACTTTAAACACACATTTTAATTAACGCTGAAATTGTGTACGAAATAAATCTCGACAGAGGACAATTGTTTCGTGTACTTTGTAGTGTCACCAGATTAACAGTATTTCCAATTCAACATTATGTTTTATTCTTTAAATGAAATATATTTCAAATCTACATGTGAAACGAAAAATTATAATACCAAATTAGTTATTCAGTGCTACGAACTAAGAATGCTAAGTATCAAAACATCCAAATTCCGAAGTTACCGTGGAACATAATTTCTATGAAAGTAGGTATATACACCTAAATTCCTAACGTGTTTTAATCCCAAACAGTTGGGATTGTAGGAAAGACTCAAACAATATTTATATACACTTTATACTATCAGAATCGAATAATTTTTAAGCAACTAATCGCAAAGCTTAAATCTAAATTTTGGAAGGGATAATTCAAACGACCTCATTTCTGTCGGATGTTCAAACTAAGTAACCATACGCCAGATTTTGCAAGGTTTGAATATTTTGTCCTACTAAAGCAAGAGGAAAATATAGTTCAATCAGTTTCGTTCTGGAAATTTCGATGTTTAATATGCTACTTGTAGTGTGGCCCAAATCGCAGAGAAATTTGACGATAATCTGGCAAAAGTTGGACAAGACTGGCATGTAAGAAGTCGAGACATTATTCATCACCAAACCGTCCATTAGCATAGTGATAATCCATTTGAAGATAGCTGGGTACAAAAAAGCTCGAAGTTTGAGTGTTTTATGATATGACTCAAAAACATTTACTTGATCGAATTTTTATCTACGAATCTTTATTCAAACGTAACAAAACTTGAGCCATTTCTGAAGCGATTATCCAAGTAATGGGAAACTACGACAATAATGTGAGAAAAGATCATGATCAAACTGAGAAGAAGCTTTAAATTTGCGGCGAATAATCTATGAAACAAGTTTAAATTTTGTGTTGGTTACAAGAAAATTAAGATATGCTATTTTTTGAATTCTTTCAAATTATTTCAAATTTGTTTTCAGTTTCTTTCTATGGGGCTCAGTTTTTGAGTAACATATTTAATCCACAACGTAAAGGCCCTATTGCTCTATAATATGTATATTACATATAATCACCTAAAATGTACTCTTTGTTGAACTCTGCCTGCTGTATGTTGCATTAGGAAGGTCCCCTTTTATGTTCCAACAATAATCCGTCAGTATTCTGGAGTATCTTTTGTTCTTATAACAACGTTGCATGCTTGCCGTCTCTTAGTAAAATCCTTCCTCATGCTCATCACTGATAGCTCTAAGATTACTAGTCCAAGTAAGGGCTCACGAAATGGATTTTGAAAGACATACAGCATCCCATTTCCTTATAAGTTTGTAGGAGTTCTCATGAGAGTACTTCATAGTTTCCGGCTCTGTAGTTACCAAGAAAGTTTTTGACGATGCTGACAAAAAACTACCATACAGCAAACTCGTTTGAATTCAAGCAACTTTGAAACGCTAGATCGTGCAGTAACATTAGAATTTGGAGACTAGTGAAAATACCTTCCTTTATTTTTGCGTCACTGATCTTAGGGAACTTTTTCTGAAGGTACTGGAAGCCTTCCCCATTACAAGCTATGGCTTTAAAAAAATCATGAGTCCCAGTTTTATGTGTAATGCTGGCAAAAATATTTTATCTGAATAAACTAGTGGTTTGTGTGCCACGTTTTATCACCAAATATGAATCTTTTTCGCTTTCCCCATTGTTGTTTAATATAGTGTTCTTTAGAATTACTACTATCCTAGATTCATAGGAAGCAGTAGAACTTTGTAAAACGAAGTTGAAATCCTAATAACACCACAAGAAGTTTAACATCTAAATAAATATGCCATATGTACCTATCATACTGTATACTGATCAATATTAGTTTCATGTTTTTGTAAGATTCACTCGTGTTATTAGTATAGGCTACGAGAATTGATGGACTCATAGATCTCTTGCTTCATCTTGCTTTATCTTATCTTGCAACATATATCTCTTGCTTTATCTTGCAACCAAAATATAGCTCATAATCTTTTCTTATATGCTGATTTATTTTGAACATTTGGAACAAAAATGTTACTACATCGCAAATATAAGAAACGTTACATGCATTATTCACACACTTTCGAGATATAGCTGCGAAAACTATTCACTAACACATTACGATGTACACTGAAGAACACAAAACTTTAAGAAAACAAAGTTGTGGATGCAAGAAACAACACGTTCATAAAATACCACTCTACAGATGTACTCATTATACAATCAACAAAATTGTCTCACTCACTTTTAAAAAAATTAACACACAAAGGAGTGATTCTCAAAAACAGTGCAACAATGAAATACAAATCACTTACTACAAAAATTGTGTATACCCTGTTTTAGCACATCAAATATTATGTTTATCAAGATATAGTAAAGTTATGTTACTGTGATAAAGTATGGGTAAAGCAATTTTCATATATTCCTTATTTGTCCTGTCATCCACTGGGAACTTCTAGCATTGTGTAAAATTATAGTTTTTAATATACAATCGAAAATGTACATTACAAAAAACTGGAGCCCAATGGGAAAAATCAGATGATGGATATAAATTCAGCACATCAAAATCTACAAAAAACATGTGTCAGTTTGTCTGTAACAAAAACACTGTTGTCAAGTGTAATTGGAAGTTAGTTACATTTGTTGCAATTTATAAACATATTTTACGCACTAATGAAATTTCCGTCAAAATAATTGATGTAAAACAGGTTGAGTGTGAGAAATGATTGGAATAATAATAATAATAATAATAATAATAATAATAATAATAATAATAATAATAATAATAATAATAATACATGGTCAGTCTGAAAAGGAAGATTTTCTGTGGAGAAGGAAAGAGATATGAGAATGACGGGGATTTGAAATAGAATCCTTAATAGAGACAAAGATTTAGAAAATTATTTCCTGCAATTATTCCAGGTTAGATATTTTCAGTTTAATTCAACCATTCTCTAACCCATGTATGATCAGTGTTTTCCTTTCTTCTCATATGCAGCATGTAGTGAAATAGTACTTTATACATAGAACGAATTATGATGTCTTTGATATATGGCACGCATGGTACAACATACTCCCAACAACATATATTGAAGTGGAGAAATTTTTTCGTACATCAACTTCATATTAAATTTCAGTGCTTCTCAGGCTTACCAACCGTCGTCGACTGCTTGAAATGTAACGTGTAAGTTGGGTTGCATCCATCTAGGCCTTTGTGATAACAGCAAAGGCACTGTAGCCGACATAGTATAATGCAGTAACGGGTACAAGGACTTATGTAAATATTCGTACAGAACATATTTCCATACTACAATTTATAAGTTAAAATATAATCAATTTCATATGAGACTATATTATACAATACTCGAATAGATACATAATTATTTTTGATGCCTCTGCATAAAATGAAACCAAAAAACCTTTGTATTGATGCAACATTTACTCTCCTTTTGAACGAGGAAATTTGGCAAACTAATACTAACAGTGCTCCGTTACTATAAAACTCGGAAGAATATATATTTCTATGTTTAAATTACCTTAGATTGTTTGTTTAAGCCTATTCGTTTACATTTTAACCACAATTTGAAAAGTAGATTTGATTGAGAAATTGATATTTCTCGTGAACACTTTCACGCAATGTTGTTTTATGATTTCTAATATAATATGATGTCAAAACAATGGAGCGAGGGCCTTTATTTAGCTTTACATGATGAAGAACCATCCCATAGGACTGTGTACAGCCAAGAACATTAGAAAGTGGAATTTGGATATATATAACAAATGATAGTTTTCTCCAGCAGCAGCATAGTTTCACTGTATGTCTGATAGTTGGACAACCAACATGACAGCTAATACATGCACGGAGACATAACATGGCAGGATATTCCTCCACTTGGAGGAAAATGAAATGAAATTTTGAGTTTTACGTCCCACGGTTATGCCGGTTAGGCTAAAGGAGACGGTGATAATGAGTAATGAATGAAATGGTGGCATGAAGAAAGTGGGAGGAAACGGGAGAACCCCGAGAAAACCCACTCACACGATGTTTGTCCAGCACAAAGTTCATTTGGCGGGAGCAGGGTTTGAACCCGAGACCTCTAGCACCAGAGGTGAACGCTCTACCACTGAGCCACCGCGACCCCACCACTTGGAGGAAAAAGTATTACTATCTGAGAGCATCACTTAGAGAAACAACCACGTGATAAATCTGCAGAAATTCTATTCACGTTAAATTCAAAGACATAGGAATTAATGCAAAGGAAACGAAAAGAGTAATGTGCATCATGCAGAGACCGAAAAAGTATGGAAAGCTAAGCAAAATGAGAAAAGAAGGAAAGAGGGAAAGGAAAGAGCAAAAGACATGGGAATAAATTAAATTTTAACACTTAAGGATAAACAGTCTCCGTCTTTCCCCCTGTATTGTCTTGTTTTTTCTCCCTTCATAGGATAAATCTCTTTTAGTATCAAACGCGAACCTCATTTATAGTGTTTAATTCCTTGAAAAAAAAAGTAACTCAGTCTAGGCTGACTCGAACACAGAATTCTTAGAACGACAGTCACACATGGTACCCACTTATCTACATTTTTTTAAAAATCTTCTTTATTGAGAAGCAACAAACAAAATACATGAACATATTAAGAATTAAAAAAATATATATAAGCAATATATTTGTTTAAAAAAAATATGGTAAAATTAAACAAAACAAAAAGGAGAAAAAAAGAACAAAAAAACATGACATAATGTACAAAAACAATGTATATATACATAGATGTCTGCACGGGGCAGGCAAGTTACATTACCATTAGTAGTGTTACCAGGAGTTATCATGAGCTGATGTGACAAAGTTATATTACAGGGTTTTCATCTTTGTTTTATTCTTTTTTAAATATTACATGCGTAGACAAAGACTCTGTAAGAACAGTTAAATAGCAAAAAATTTCCTTTTTCGTGTAGGAGAGACAAGGCTGGCTTGATATTTCAAATATTGGTTGTATAATTCTATATGATACGACCTATTAGTATGCATAAGAAACATAATTGTCTGTATAGTGATCCAGATAATAGCATTGTTGTTAAATGTCGGAAAATAATTAAAATCAGGCCGCAAGATAAGTTCTGTTACAGTAAAACAATGAGGTGAAAGACGGCAAATTTTACTAATTAAAATACAAAAATACGTCCAGATGATTGGTACGTTGGAACAGGCATGAAACTTATGTGCTAGTGTATCGAGATTACTGCAGTATGGGCATATATTACTATTTACAATACCTATATTGTGGAGTTTTTCCAATGTTCTACACAGGCCCTATCAACAGCGTTTATAAATCAACCATTACACGCGCTGTTATCAAACGTGTTAAATCAGCCATTGTCGGTGAGTTACCCAAGTTACCTTTGAAGTTTGAATTTTATTTACGGCCTTTAGCCATCTACAGCAACAGGCCCCATGTTTTCATTAAAAGCATTTTGTTCTCTAGATAAAAATCAAGAATAAATGAATCTATTATGAATTAATTTCTTGGGTGCACCAACACAGAGACATACACACACATACATACTTATATATATATATATATATATATATATATATATATATATATTATCGGATTGATTAAGGATTAAATGAGTTGTTTCGGAAATTTATGAAACGAGTCTTGAAGGAGGTTGTCGCAACAGTAATGACATCTCATAGCGTTCTTACATAATACACGCAATATAAATAAAGAATCAAAACCAGAAGTTACAAGTTATGGCGTAAATAAGTCGGTAAGGTGTCTGCCTCTTGACTGGGCAGCGCGGGTTCGAGTCTCGAGTACATCGATTACTTTTTCTTTCAAAATACATTTCTATATTTTTATATATGTTATTAATAATTGGTTTCTTGCATTTTTGTAAATTATCTTAAATTAGTAAAGTCAGGAAGGTTAAAACACATATATATGATTGCTTTCTCCGTATGTGCAGTCCAGAGATGAAGCGGGTCAGTGGGTCACAGATCAACAGAACGTCATCTACTGCGACCCACCACCCACCGGGACCCACTCTGACCCACCGATACACTCTGACTTAATAACGCATTACAACCCACCGACCAATTCTGCTCAGTGCATTGTAGACAGCTTCTGAACACTGATGAATTTGTCTATGTTTTACTTTCAAGGAAAGAAATTAAAGAAACACAAATCTCCTGGTGTAGATGGAATTCCGACTGAGTTAATTTTAGCTGGAGGCGAAAATTTGCGGAACAAGATACACAAACTCATTCTCCTTATCTGGAACAAGGAACAATTGCCACAAGAGTGGAAAGAATCAATCATTGTTCCAAGTCACAAGAAAGGCGACAAAACTGACTGTAATAATTATCGAGGAATTTCTCTTCTGTCAACATCCTATAAAATCTTTTCAAATATTCTATTAGCAAGACTGACCCCATACGCAGATGAAATTATTGGAGATTATCAGTGCGGATTTAGACGAAATCGATCAACAATCGACCAAATTTTTACCATTCGCCAAATACTCGAAAAAAAGTGGGAATACAATACCCCGGTACATCAACTATTTATTGATTTTGGAAAGGCTTACGACTCGGTTAGGAGAGAAACATTATACAACGTTCTTATAGAACTTGGAATACCGAGAAAGCTAATTAGATAAATTAAGATATGTTTAAATGAATCCGAAAGTAATGTCCGGGTAGGAAAATTTTTGTCCACGAGCTTTCACGTCGAAAATGGCCTGAAACAAGGAGATGCGTTGTCGCCATTATTATTTAACTTCGTTGTGGGATACGCTATAAGGAAAATCAACGATAGCAACCAGGGCCTAGAGTTGAACGGTATTCACCAGATTATGGCATATGCTGATGATGTAAATTTAATAGGGGATGATAGGAGAACAATAGAAAGAAATGCAGAGATCTTATTAAATGCTTGCAGGGACATGGGTTTAGAAGTAAATGCAGAGAAAACTAAATACATGGAAGTGCGTCGGGACCGGAATACAGCAAATTATGAATGCGTTAAAATATTAAATAATACTTTTGATAAAGTGGATACTTTCAAATATCTAGGATCAATATTAACAGAGGAAAATCATATTCACGGACAAATTAAATGTCGACTAAAAGCAGGGAATTCGTGTTACTATTCGGTTCAAAATCTCTTGTCGTCACGAATTCTCCCAAGGATTTTGAAACTTAAAATATATAAAACGATAATCGTGCCTGTTGTTCTGTATGGCTGCGAAACATGGCCACTTACTCTGAGGGAAGAACATAGACTGAAAGTATTTGAGAACAAGATCCTGAGACGAATATTCGGACCCAAGAGGAACGGGAATGGGGAATGGCGGAAACATCATAACGAGGAACTACATAATTTATACGGTTTACCCAACATTGTTAGGGTCGTCAAGTCAAGGAAGCTTAGATGGGCGGGTCATGTAGCTAGTATGGAAGAAAGTAGAAACGCTTTCAAAGTCTTGACTGGAAGACCTATCGGAAAACGACCATTAGGAAGACCTAGGCGCAGATAGGAGGACAATATTAAGATGGATCTCGCAGAGACTGGAATACAAAGTAGAAACTGGATGCAGTTAGCTAAGGATAGAAGTCAGTGGAGAGCTTTTGTGAAAGCGGCTTTGAACCTCCGGGTTCCGTAGGCCATAGAGTTAGTTATTTAGTTAGTTTTTACTTTCAAGGCATCCTTTTTCTTCTTTTTTCATTTGTTTCTATTGAAAAAAGAACTTCAGGCAATTTTAGATATTGATGTTTATAATTGTAATAATAGCAATAGGACTTATTATTTAGCTTTGAGACGCAGCCTGTGACTTTTTAGTGGAGCTAACTACTGGGAAAAATGTTTGAATCACGTGTAATATATGCATTATTATACAAAAAATTGAATGTAACTATGTATGCGTGATCATCACATCCAAATTGCAAAGTCAAATGAAATGATTTTTGGTATATAATTAGGCCCCAATCCCAACTGAGAAGTTATCATATGCGTATCGGTTTCATTATATTATATATTCTAAGGGGGTCCGAATTTTTGCTAAAAATTTGGTATCTCACAAGCCGTTCAACTTGGAGAGCTGAAATTCAGTATATTAATTCCTTATTATAAATAAACAGAACATGTACTAGCATTTTTTTAAATTCCCTTTTATTGAGGGGGCATTTTCTGCATAGTGCTGGACAGAAGTCTTTGATCAGGTAATAGCGACTGCTTTGAAATAAATGCAGAGTATGAGAATTAAGTCTGTAGTTTGGTGTGGAGAAGAAACAAACTTGTGAATCAAAGGTTTAAGAACAACTGACGTTATTCGATCAGACAGATAATCGCGATATCACTTTGACATATTCACCACGTATTTGGAACTTGCCTCCTCTCTCCCTCAAAACTGAATTTGAAGACGATGGAAGATGAGCTCTCATTTTAAACCAATATATTTATATACGTAATTTCACCTTCCTCTTACAGCACACATGTTGATGAATGTAACCAGGGCCGCCCACAGGGGGGATGTATGGCGCAAGCTGCGCCATTGAGAAAAATTTTGGGGGGGATTTTTCTCTACTTTCGAACTAGCAATTTTACTGTCGGAATAGCATTAAAACACGATTTTGAGAAGCTAATTTTCAAAAATTTTCCAGGGTAAACCCCCGTACCCCCTGCTTCGATACTCGATGAATGAAGTACCGCGCAAGTAGCCGTATGAAAGGAAAGGTTGGTTTGTTTTAAGAGAGAAGGGCCGCCCACAGGAGGGATGAATGGGGCAAGTTGTGCCATCGAGAAAAAAATTGGGGGAATAAAAAAATTGGGGAAGAATTTTACCCTAATGTCGAATAAGTAATTTTGTTGTCGTCAGAATAACATTGGAACAGGATGAGATTTTTTTTAAATCTCGAGAATGAATCCCCCTACCCCCTGTTTAGAAACTCAATGAATGAAGTACCGCGCAAGTTTCTATATGAAAAGATGGGATGGTCGGTTTATCGCTTTGTGGATATATCTGGATCAGTCTGCATCAGTGGGTGAAGAAAGGATTCATTAGGCCTTACAGGTCTTTGTTGAATATGTCTGGTTTTCCATACCTAACAATATTATACCAGATACTTCTGTCATTACCAGCAACGAATTGCTCAACAGAGAGGATTATGAGTAAAGTAAAGATTGTAAAAAATAGACTAAGAAACAGCATGGGAGATGTATGGCTCTTCGACATGCTTGTCCTTTCTTCCGAAAAAGACATTTTAGAATGCATTCCCAACAGCGATATTATAGACAAATTTTGCTTTGTCGAGTGAGCAAAGAAAAAAAATTATTACTCTATAAAGGACATCAAGGATAGGTTAATGTCACCACCACGACCAGTAATAATTTAATCCAACAAAATCATTCCTGTAAAAAAAAAATAAGTATGAGCGGCCTTAAAAAGAAGTGAAATCACAAAAATGAGCGCCAAGTACTCGTGAACAACAGTTACAAACACTCAAGGAATCACTTTCAAATTTAGATTTGAAACTTGCCTATGTTGTCTGTTGAAAATTATAAAGTAGTTTGACATAATTGTGAGCTAGTGGTAACCATACAGACAACAGCCAAGTTTCAAATCTAAATTTGAAGTGAGCCAGTGAGTGTTTGTAACTGTTGTCCACCAGAACTTGGCGCCTATTTTTGTGATTTCAATTCTTTTTAAGGCCACTCGTACTTGGCTCTTTTATTGGAATGTTTTTCTTGGATATCACTTCTTTTTGTAGGCTAATTTCGAGGATAACATTTTCTTTTGGTATCAAACTCAATAACTTGTAACTTACGTCTTACTTTTCATGTACAAGGGAATTATATCAATATTTTGTAAAGAAAAAAATACTACTACTAATTGTAAAAAAAGAATACCTGTGCCATACACAGTGTGTAGAAGTTTTTATACCCTTCAATATCCTTATAGAACATATTTAGTATTGTACACTACCAAGACTACTAATATAAGTAATGCCATATTTATAATTACTACTGTTCCTACTATTACTACAAGCATTCTATAATACTACTACAGGAAATAAAAACAACAAAAATAACAATTACTAGTACTATAAAAACTACTGCTACACTGGGCAATTGTTTTTAGAGGACTTGAGTTTTGAGGAGGGAAGAGATTATTAGTTTTGGGGGGGAGTGCGCCATCAGCTTTGGGGAGGATGGGCACCCCTGAATGTAACATTATAAAAATCCGACTGGAGCCAAATGCTACATACAGTATAGTAAAAAACAAATCATTTCAAGCAGATTATCCGTTTTAAAGTGAACACAAGACATACAAGCTCCTTGTCATTATTCTTAAATTAACAAAAGTTATAGAAATTGAGCCTCTTCCTCACTTCATACCGAAATTTATCAAAATGCTTGGATACGTGCTTACTCGTTTTTAATAAGGATTTTATGTACCGTAAGACACTTTGCACATCAGGGATTACTTTGCACAAAATATGAAAAGAGTTTTACAGTCCTCTTTTGGCAAAACCATGAACAGAAAAGAGGAAGTTTCAACTGGCACCGTAAGATAGAACATCTATCTCCAATCTGGCTATAATGTTGGAGGCTAACATCAGTTCTAACTACCGAGAGGGTTCATTGTTGTAGAGGTATGGAAAGCAGTCACTGTAAAGGCCGCCAAAATTTGAAAGATACCAGGTACGAGATTTTCAATCAAAGTTAAGGCAGTTTTGTAGAATACTACTGCGTATAATAGAACTTCGATGCAATAGTTGAAATTGAAATGTGAAACGTTTTAAAGTCATAAAAAGTAAAACTGGCAGAAGGCAGTTTCAGTCTCTACTCGGGGTTACTTTGCACCAGTCCAAAATGCCGCTTAGATAGGAAATAATTACTACTGGAACCTCCTGCATTTTAAATTTAGGTAAATTTCATATTTAGGAAGGTGCTGGAAAGAATTTGTTGAAAAATAAATTATGAACAGTGGCGGATCCAGGAAAGTAGTTTGAGAGAGGCTTCAATCACAAATACTTCGTTTTTTTAGAAATGACTAGACTTCCTTTGCGGGGGGCTTCAGCTTATAAGAATAGGAATGACTAACATTAGATTTAAAAAAAAAGAAATCATGCAATTTGGGTGGGTTTCAGCCTGAAAGTCCCAAATCCCGTAAATCTCACACTAATTACAGTTGGGATGATATTCTTGGACATAAGGAACAACCAAGGCAAATCAGTTCACGGAGATTTTTTTTCTGTTCCTGAGTTGGCAGTTTTGTGGGACATATGCTAAACTATTAGAATGCGGTTCCTGACCCGGTAGCAGAAAAAACATGATTTTCTATACAAATATCGATAATTCAAACTAAGTACTAATAACAGTAGCATCATTCTAATATTAATATTTGTAGACTGCATGCAGTTTTGTGTAGAAAGTAAAATGTATAAATACTGAAAAGAAAATATTGTATAGAAACGTTATGTTCTTATGTCTAACATACTTTCTTGTATGTTGTGGAAAGTAACCCCAGCTATGGGGTTACTTTGCACCAAAGTTTATATTTCAATAACTATGGTTATACTGAATGTTTAATAATGAACTTGCACTAATGGTTTCCTTATATATCTAGCTATTATATGTTTAAAACACAGTTTTCTAAATCATTACGTTTGTAAGTTACATGCGATTTTCTTTAAAATGGCTTAAATCTTGTGCAAAGTAACCCCGTCTTACGGTACTAAGTTTCATCTCACTAACGCGAAGTACTCTATTTGTTATGTATTTTTAACCCTCTCTCCTCTATTAGGATACGTACTTTAATAAATATGACGTGACAACACCCCAGTTTGAGGTAGGTTTTAACTATGTTAAAAACTTCACGCTGAACGGTTCAACCATTTCCTTTACGTTAAACAATATCTTTTTCATTTGTATAATACAGACGTACGCTCATGCGAAAAAAATTGCGCGTATACTGCAACTCACGATTTTTCGCAACTATTCCATTTTCCTTACGTTTATGGGTAAAATTCAATTATTAGTAAGAGGAGATTACAAAAAGCAAGCCATCCAAGAAGATATTTAAAAAAAAGATAATAAAATAATAAAACTATAAGCAAAAAACAAAATTATGCTCGGGTTTGTGCTACTGGCAATAATGCTTTCGAGAGAATTTTGCAGTAGCAGAGCACGACTGTAGAGGGAATTTCATGATTGGTAGTATCGTAGTATCCGGAAGTTGAATCAAGGAACTAGAAAGTGGAGTAAAATATTGCATTTATTGGTTTAAATCTAGGGTGTAAATTGTCTACTAAATATAAATTACCTTCTGTAAACAAGACGTTCTACGGAAATAGAGAAACAAAGAGCAAACCTGTTTTCTTAAATTTGGAAGTGTCATGCTCTATAGCCATGAGCATTTATTTGATTACAAAAAGACAGGCAACAAAACGTAGTCTCTGTGGTCAAGGGGATAGAGTGGCGGACTGGTAGTTCTTATACTGTTTTGACACCAGGTCGAGTCCCATTCCATGCAATCCATTTTACTTTTTTTTAACAAAACATTATAGAAAGTGTATAATATTTATGTTAATAGGAACCGAAACAATATAATAAGGAAATAATTTTTTGTTTCCTCTAATGACGTATTTATTCAGAATTAGTGTACTATTAGCTATTGTTTTCAGTTTATGGTATGGTATACCTATTCCCCCCTATCCGTTTTTGCACAGCAGAAGAAACTTCAACTCACTTCGAGTGTGTCTGCGAGTCAGAAATAGAAAAAAAAACATGCGCGACCTGCAGCCTTACAGTCACAGCGAATGAAGTAGAATAGCTTGTTGTCATAAAAAAAAAGCTGATGTTAAATTATTGTTCTAGTGTTTGTGTATGTGTGTCTCCTTTTAGGGTATTGACTCTCTCTGTCTCTCCTTTTTTTCATATCCTCAAGTGCAAGAAATGCAATCATAAGTCTATGTAAGGAATAAAGAATGCTTTCTTTAAACAAAACTAAATTATACAGCTCTATTTGTGAAGAACACGAATGCTTCCAAAATATGCCATGGATATTAGCTATAATCATACCGTTCTTCCGAATCATACAGTAGCGTGAAAAACTGATAATAAAATGATGACAGGCATAAGTTTTTTCCAGCGTGACAACACATTAGCCATAAATTAAATTTTTGGGATTATAAATTATCACTTTACGTGTTGGTGTAGGCCTATTCCTTTTTACATTCGAGCGACGAAAGAAGAACGTGTAGTGATAGTAATAAAAATCGAATACGAGATTTCAATAGATTCAAGTTACATGGCCCCTACATATCGAACAAATGATTTTTCGATGTCTGCCCATCTATTCGTCTATCAGTTCGTCACGCTATTACATGCACTCAATTAGAGGCCATACTGTTCAATTTATCTGGACCGTATTTTAGACATAACGTTTTAATAGCATACTATCGTTTCGAATTTTATATTCTTCGACACCTAAAACTAAGGGTAGTTTACTGAAGGATGAAAATTTAAAATAATTCAATTTTCTCAAAAAAAAAAAAAAAAAAACAGCTGTGACGATTTTATTTGTTTCTTATAAATATATATTTTATTAACAACTCCCCGCGGTAGTATCAATCATTTTTCTGAAAAAATACATATGGTGTAATTTACTGTGTAGTAAGCGTTCTTTTTGCACAATTTTCTCGAACCATATTTAATAAACAAACGTATCATTAATAACCTAACAATATGACATCTCGCTCGTCATGCAAACATTCAGGAGGAGTAGATTTCCCCTGATGATTTTACCATTAACGCCTCAGGCAATTTTGTTCATATTTCGTAAAGAAATGTTTCATTAATACTCTAACATACAGCATAAATTGTTTATCCCGATGACATACAGAAGGAGGAGTTTTCTCAAGGGTTGATTTTTTTTACAATTTTCTGAGTAATAACTGGGACAAATTTGTTGTAATTTCAGTAAAAATATTTTTTGTAGTAATCTTACAATATTGTATAACTCGCTTGTTCCGAAAAGAAAAATTCAAAAGAGATAGTTTACTTTGACAGTGAAATTTTTCCTGACGATTTGCTTAAAAATTACTCGATATACTTGGTCCAGATTATAAATAATTTACAATATGCCATAAATCGTTTATCCTCAAAATTACAGATAGAATAGTTTACCATTGGGGGTAAGTTTTTCCCAATGACCTTCCCAAAAGCAACTCAGCAGATGTTTGTTGTTCTTTTTTTATAAATAGATGTTACATAAATAACCTATCTATATGGTATAATTCCCTCATCCTGAAAATCTAGAAGTGGTATATTACTTTTGACAGCAAGTTTTACCCTGCGATTTTCTCAAGAACGACTCAGGTGATTGTGTTCGTATTTCATAAATAAATGTTTTATGAAAACACTAATAATATAGCATAGCTCGTTTGTCCTGAGAAGATCCACAAGGGATAATTTATTCTTGGGGTCACGTTTTTCATGATTTTCTCAGAAATTACTCAGACGCTTTTGCTTATAGTACACATACATTGCTTATAGTTATATCTTTAATAATTACTTTTTGTTAAACGACATAATTTTCTTGTTAAAAAGAAATGTAGCTTACTTTCTACTTAAATTAAGTTTTAGATGAGACGTTCTGTCTACTGTTTAGTCAACTGTATGCTATTAGAGATGACCTGCATTGTAACCTGTGGAAGCGAGAAAACGTTTTTGTTTCTAGTTACTTATTTATTGTAAATATTGATCGCCTTATACTTTACCAATTTAAATTCCATCCAACAAGAATAATCTAAGTCTTAAGATCTTATGAAAATACGTCTTCTTTTCTGAAGTCTGTAAAAAACATACGTAAACTTTCGCTAAAATCTGGCAATTCTTGAACTAGTAGATGCTTTTATAAGATGCACTGAATTTGCACTCTTCTATGCATTTAAACATCGAACAATCGGAGTAATTCATTAATCTAAAATAAATTATACATTATATTTCATAAAGCTATAAGGCTGCTTCTGTGAAACTTTCGTGAGATATACAGTATTTCCTTCAAGAAAAAAAAGTAAATTGGATGTTGTAGTAACATACCATATTGAATTGAACTTCAATATTCTCTCTGTCTTTTTTTTAATACCGTAAACTTTTTTTTAGGGAGACAGCGCAAATTCACTACCTCATAACTGATTTCAACGGAAAAAGTAGGGGTTGTAGACAAACATCATATAGCATATTGTATCAAAACATGTTTTTTTTTTACGAAAGTTATTGTTAAAAATGTTTTCTAAATCTGGTAGAGCAAGTGAAAGTGACTTCCTCCTCCCTATCTGATTTACGCACAAATAGTGGGGAGATGAGAGGGCAAAAAATTATCCGCCGTACTATGTCAAAATCAAATACTTTTTCTTTTAATAAGAAGTTTTTGTGGAACATTTCTTTTTAAATTGGAGGTAAATCACCTCTCACTCCTGACTGATTTCAAGATCAAGTAGTAGCTTCCTTGGTGATAAAATCAGTCAATTCAATGGGAGTGAATTTTTCGGTAATCTAAAATGTTCCATCATAACTTTCTTAAAGTTTAAGCATTGTTTATCATTACTAGGTTATGCAGTGTGTTTGAAAAAGAACTCCCTAGTTTTAATATGTCCTACAATCTGTACAAAGTGACATACACTATTCTAATTTGTGGTGTTTGATTCATCAACTCTCCAAGTTTGGCTCTTCTGCAGTTGGCAGGTCTGCTTGACCTTGAGACGGCACCAGTGCTATTTTTTTTCTGTTTCCTCAGTTTAGTCCAGGCAAGCATGCAGTGCAGAGCAACTCAGCAACAATGTGTACTCCGCAAAGAAAGCGCAGTGTGTTATTTGGTTTGTGAAAACCGAGTCAGTTATAACAGTGCAACGTAATTTTAGACGACAGTATGGTGGTGAACCACCTACAGCAAAAACTATCCGTCATTGGCTAAAGTCTTTCAAGGAAAGAAGTCTTTCAAGTGGAATATCGTCTTGACGTGTGCAGGGCCACAAATGGATCCCACGTTGAAGTCTACCAACATTAAACAAAACTTGAAGGGATTCTCTTTCATGATATGTACTCATTGATGTAAGTTTTCATTCATTTCCCAATTAAATTTATACTTAAAACTAGGGAGATCTTTTTCAAACACCCTGTATTATCTGTTAGAGTTATTCAATCTTTTAGTAGATAAATGAATAATAATTTTAATTTTAACCTCAGTAATTAATTATAATTTTAACCTCAACTTATTTATTTTTATTTTAAAGCTAACTTTTTACTTAAATCTTATTAAACTTAGTCTACTGTATATACGCTCTTTAGTGCATACACTTGACTTGAACGCAATCGCTTGTTCCGGTTTCAGATGAACGGGTTCCATTACGGTGGTGAGAAATGTTCCTATTTGAGCACAACAGGGACGAAAGAGATGGTGAAGTCTAACACTATGGATCTTCGATTCATTATTAAATCGCAGGTTACATGAGTCTTAACAATTAGACATACACCTCAGTATTACACATAGGAGTAATTATTTTGCTGCAGTACACAAGTAAAGACAGTGCATTAACAGAAACACAGCACGACTTTTACAATAAGATAATTCAGTAATGAAA
Source organism: Thermobia domestica (assembly GCF_964235325.1). Lineage (NCBI taxonomy): Eukaryota > Metazoa > Arthropoda > Insecta > Zygentoma > Lepismatidae > Thermobia > Thermobia domestica. The sequence continues at coordinate 155,706,896 of NC_137463.1, forward strand.
GTTTTAATATTTCTTTCTTTGCTGCATACACAAACACAAGTTACAGATAATTAAGTCTGCAAGTATTACTATAAGGGTTCATGTCCATAAAATTTCAAAAATATCAAACTGAAAGTATCTTTGGAAATATTCTCAGTCTGTTGTGTTCCATTACTTTGTGCGGAACAACAGGAAATGGTGAATACATAAAACAAGGTGACACTTTCTGCACTTCATCTTAGTGTTGTTTTTACATGAACTTATCTGGACTGATTTTTATTTGTAGTTATAATGTAATTCAGATTGTCGTAATAAACTATTTTAATTATTCTACTGTCTTTATATTTCATGATTCATTTCTAATGCCTAATCGCAGTGAGTAAATCTACAGGTAAGTCAAGTAGATTTTACGTATAAATCCACATATGTTCTGTTTGCTAGCGTTTATATTTACCCATTTGTGCAATTGCCACGTGTTGTCTGTTGGGAACATGATGTTCAAATAGAATGTGACTAAAATAAAACCATATTTTCGCTCTGACATGTGTCCGCAATTTCCAATGTTTTCGCCCATTCTGGCAACACCTCCTATATGTGCATTCTACTAAACAACGCATGAAGATTGTTCAAAACATGAAATGAAATTGTTGAGTTTTACGTCCCACGCTTATGCCGGTTAGGGTAAAGGAGACGGTGATAATGGGAGATGAATGAAATGGTGGAATGAAGAAAGTGGGAGGAAACGTGAGAACCCCGAGAAAACCCACACACACGGTGTTTGTCCACCACAAAGTTCACTTGGCGGGAGCAGGGTTTGAACCCGGGACCCCGAAGATTGTTCAATGTACACGTGTTTCTTAGTTGCTTGATTACACCTTTAGAGTCTTGCGATAGATTGAACCAGACATGATGAATGGAATGCTGGCAATATTATTATCGAGATAATGAGCTAAACTAATTTATTATTCTTGATTTGTTACTTGACCACATAAGCTTCTACGCCTTTTATTAAGTAGCTTTTGGTCGATCAAAGGGACATTTTTGTGATTTGAATGTATATTTCATACTTACGTTCCCAACCTTATTCCGTTCAACTGTTCCCAATAAGAAACATTCAAATCTATCGTGTATTTACATAAAAAGATCAAAGAAAGCATAAACTGAACACTAACATTTAAAAACTTTTCATTCTGTAATGTATATCTGCCAATAATTATTTTTATTCTAAACAAGAAAAAATACTGTATCGTTTATTACCATTCGAAACTTCACACAGATAACCAAAACAAACCACGTTAGAAAAAACAATGTATGTGGGTTGAAACAAAAAGCAGTCAGCTTATGAGTGATACCAAATTGATAATATGGAGAATTAAAATCACTTATCAAATACGGCAATCACGAAACCAACACATAAATGTTCAATTTGGAAATAGTCAATATAAACATATAGAGCAGGAGTTTTTAGTAACAACGTATTTTTATTTGCTGTGTGTATTTAGCATATTTATAAAATTGACCTCTAATGAAATTGAACTATACGACGTTCTTTCTGGAATGTGAAGATACTGGTGATTTCACTAACATAAATGGGTCTACATTTTTTACATTCAATACTGAAGAGATGGAGGTCACTGAATCTATATCGAGTCAAGGTATTTCGTCGACAGTACTTTGTAAGCTTTCACTACGAAACGATGAAGAAACAGAACAGGAAGAGTAAGGAACAAGTGAAACGCTGTGGATGAGTCTTGAACGCCGCAAAGAACGCTAAATTTTCTTTCTTTAATAACCTCGCTAAATCAGTACTGGAGATTGAGAATTTATCTACTTTCAGGACATTTTTAAAACCAATTACATGGTCTAGGAACTTACTGGAAGAACTTCCTTCATATTCATGTTCAATAATCATTGCTGTGAGGAGTGAGAAGAAATGTTCTAAATACTAAGTCGATTTTATCCATCGTTAACTGCATTAGTACCCAGTTTTTCATAATAGACATATTATATACTTTTCAATTTAAATCTTACTCATTTCACAGCTGGTACGTATGACAACACCAGGAAGAAGAAAATCAGTATACATGCGAGAAATATAATATACGATCGACAATATTGGACAGTTTCAGAGACAGTGAGAATTCTTAAAACTGCGCCGACCTGAGCACAACATTAAAATATGGAAACATTCGATTTTTGATAATATCTCTATTCTACCCATAATGAAGATTTTCAACTATTCTATAAAATCAACGTAATACATATCTGAGATTTTACATTCATAAAAGGAAATAGTCTGTAGGACCCAAGTCGCTATAGACCTGGATATATGACAGGCCTTGCAGGCCCTAACGTTGAGGATCTCCCAAAATCAAATAAGTTTTACGTAACTTATAATAAAAAATTGGTTTTGGATCAAAAGATCCAATATATTTCAATCAAATTTTTTCTTGTAGGTCTTATATCTGGAGAACTACATATAGTGTAGCCACATTCAAACTATCACTTAACCCATGTGCTTATTCCGCAGAAAATACACAAACTCTATTTATGGTTGTTCAAAAATTTTGTGCTCCTAATCCAAAAACAAATTATTGGCCAAGAAGTAATCTTTTGATACATATTTTTGGATCATCCCTAAACTTCTTGGCAAAGATCACAATCTTTTGATCCATTTTTTTAATCATTACTAAAATTATTCTTTGATTCACTCTTCTTTAATTACCTTTTTCTTATTGGACTTAAATGCAACAAAATAGTTCAATGCCAATTAGTTCTCCAGGTTGAAGATAGCGCATACACAGTTTAATTAAAAATTGTCAAATTTTGCAGGAGTTACCGTAGAACAGACGGGAGAAACATACATCCAAATGCCAAATTGAGTCGAATTGTAGAAGTTTTGCTACACTAAGGTTGATGATGATGATCAGTGATGTGCCTAAATTTCCAGTGAGATACAAATTATTAAGATACTTTTCTTTTTCCTTCGTCAATCGACATGAAACTGATGTCATACTTGTTATTATGCTTAGAACTAGAAAATTACTTTCTGATACCTTGAGCCTAGAGAAGGAACCATTCAAGCCAACAAAAGTACTTGTGAATGTGTCGTAGAACGTTTAAACATTCCGGAGTATCTGAATGAGATCCTTTCATAAATAAACATTGGAATAAGGTGCCTTCAAGCCTTCATACTCGAGAAAAAAATAACATCCCACAGGTTGTAGCACTTCGCATTTGCACAAAAAGAAACTGTTTCATTTTCAGCAATAAAGTATGTTATGTATGAGTTATAGCTTTTATCGATTGATTAGCCAATCCTTTATCCTACAAGTAGTATAACTTCGTATATTAAGTAGCGTCATTTCAGCATTGGCATTTCTTAGTATCCATATATGTATTCAATTTCAGCTCGATCGACTGAGTACTTTCCATTGCAGCGAAGTGCAACTGTGATGTTGTGCATTCTGATTCCTCATTCCCTGAGAAGGTTCTCCTTTCAATAAAATTAATAATGACGAGCAACGTTGTCGGCATTACACCTGTCAATTTCGTAGGCTAGCTCGTCTTGCCTAAACTTGGGTTAAACGTCACCAATCAGTTAAGTTAAAATTCGACATTAATGTCGATCATTTTGAACATTTATTTCTCACTCATTCTCACTTCCATGCAATAGAGGCTGAAATTTGGCATAAACGGCATCGAGAAGTCACTATTCATCTCAGTGACCCAGAAACTCGCATTTATCCATAATATATGTCGTTTTGGTATATTTTTACATATCATCCCATACCATTCTCGTAGGGTTACTACAATTGTTTTGTCTTCACAGTACGGCATCATTAATGTCACTATTCGTCTGAATGAGCCCAATAATTATGGATACGACACTAATATCAGTTGTGTTTCATTACTTTAACATTTGAGTCCTTTCCCACCCTCTTAGGTGTACTAATAGTATCTTACCCGTAATGTATTCGTTCCCAGATTGTTAAAAGTATGTATCTAGTTTGAAAAATTGCTTCAGGCGTTCCGCAGATGTGTTGAAACATGTACACATACATATACACATACATTTATATACAATATACATAGATAAAATATAATTCCTTGCGATTTACTTATCACCTCTTAACATTTTGAGACTTGTCACTTCTTAGTCTTGATCTGTGTACTAAATTTCAGCTCAATCGGCTGCATACCTTTTACTCCAGGGAAGTTCAATTGTTACATTCGTTATTCTTTGGGAACATTCTCCTTACAGTCGAATCAATTCACCTAAAATTTCAGTCTATATGAAATTTTTATGTGACGTATACATTTGTAAGTAAGTTTTAAACCATTTATCTATACCTCAAAACTGTAAACATAAACAAGAAAAAAGACTAATATGTGAAACGTTACTGTTTACATATATCTATCACTTACATGAAATCATTTCATAGAGCTGCACTGAATTGTGAGGCTGTAAAATTAATAAATCCTTCGTACCTCTTTTCTCCCCTTATTTTGTATTTCTCTCGACAATGAGCAGACTTAGATGAATGAAAGCGGCAAAGTAACTGCTACTCATAACTTTAGAGGTTTCAGATAAAAAGTAGAAAGCCATACACTTATTATATTATTTGGTGCCTTATACGTTTCTTTCAAGTACAAAAGTTTAAGAGAATGGTGTCTTTACCACCAAATGTCAATGCAGAGAACAGGTCAATGAAGAACTGAGGCAAACTTTATAGCATTACAGTTTAACTAACTTACGGACAGAGATGAACGATTTCATTAGCACCGAACGTGAAACCTTCCTTTCATCGCTTCCTCCGACGCTCGCCAACTTCTAGATTAAAAGTGTTGGCTAGTAGCAAAGTGACAAGGAGGGATGCCACAACCTCTCCAGGATGACCCTTTAAGCGATGTCACCACGCCAAAGTGCTTCTGAAGCTCACAGGTTCATTTTGTAGTCTCCTTGTAAACTGTCTTCTGCTGGGAAGCTATTTACTTTGTAAAAATGAAAAACCAAAAGATAACTGAATTAGATCCCACAATCTAAAGGTATTGAATACGTTGATGTTTTTCGCTGATGAACCATTGATTATACAAGACATGACCAGTAAAGCAACTTCATTGATAACAGATGAAGTGTTTATTCTGTAACATATATAGTAACTCAAGATAAATCAAAAATCTAGATAGAACATCATAACGAGCACGAAGACAAAACGAAGATATTAGAATGTTATTATCTTTCGGTTATTTTATTTAACAAGTTGTTTTAAATTTTAAAGTCGCTAGCGAGGAAATGAAGGAGAACAAAGTACGAATTGCTATGAGAAAATATTATATCATCGTATAAAATCAATTGCGAGTTTTAAAGAGAAGACTGTATTTTTAAATTCTACCTTTGAGAAAATAATGTCTATAATAGTTAAGAACATCCAAGTTCTCATTACACTGATGCATACATATTATATATGCATACAAGTGACTCACTCATCAACGCCCAGATGACACTACACTCTAAAACTTTCAAAGATAAATTTACAAAAAAATGATGCAATCTGTTTGCTAGACCTTTATGTAAACTAATTTACACCTATAAGGTAAAATTATTAATACAAAATGGTGTAAACTTACATTTTTATCAATAAGATTACCATATGTTCCTACAAAGTTACTGTAAATTTGTAAAAAAAAAAAAAAAAAAAAAACAGCAAATTTTGCAATTTTCTCTGAGGAAATGTGTATCAACTTACAAAATGAAGGGTAAATGATTTTACATTGATATTTGGTAATTTAAACTACAGAAATTTTTCCAGTGTACCAAAGCTAGAAACGCGAAATTTGAACAGACAACTCCTTTCGACACAAAAACAAAGGATAAGAAAGGTCTTTTCGAAATAAAATATGTATCTTAAATGAAGAATAAACGGAGTTACTTTTTTATTATTCGTCAAGGACAGAGTATGTCAAGAATCTTCAATTGGGAAGTTGAAACTCGGCACATGAACTCCTCATTAAATAATAATCGTACGAAACGTATATAAACAATGTTTATATAAAATGCACTAAAAAGGAGAAAATAAAATGTACTGTAAAGGGGGGAAATAACTTCTCTTATAAGGTAAACGGAAAAGAAAACTAAATGGATTGGGTTCTATTTTCAATGTTAAGAGCTCACGTACAGTTCTTTTAGTGTTTAGGAAAAAACACTAACGCAAACTCTTTATTTGTTTTACCCCACCAGAAATTTATGAGATACAACTAAGTCTCCTAGTTGCGTAATAAAATAAGCCATAGAGTGTTTTTGGTTTTTATATATCCGTATTTGTCTGACAAGAGCGGTCTTCCATATTCGTTAAAACCTACGGTAGAAATATGAAAAGTAGTGTGAAGAGAGAGAACGCTATTCGAAAACACTACATTATTTTAAAAACCGAAAGTATTACTTAAGATTACCAAGTCATGTTAAGAGAAATAGGACTAAACTGCTTGTTTTCAGATTTATTATCCCGAGAATTTCAGGTAGACTGACTCAAATGACAATAACATTAGACACTAACAGAAAAAGATATTGTGGCTGAGCCTCGCACTCTATGTAAACGCCGCAGAGAGTGCTGATAACTAATTCAAATAAATCTTAAAATCACAAATATTTTTATATTATTTATTTCATAAAAATAAATATAACACAAAAATTTATATGAACTACTACGCAAAGTAAAGGAGATATCCTTCTATATTGAGATTCCTTGTCAATTATGATGCCCAAAATGCTTACTAAATACATTGTCAAGATGCTTCTATTCAGTAGTGATTAGAATGTCTAATGTAATTGTACACCAACTAAAGAAAAAATAAAGTGTATTTAGTAACCAGCATGTTTTTTAATATATATAGTGGTTGATGTTATGAGGTAGACAAAATGGAGAATTCTGTTCAAGTCGACGGCCTTCCGAATTATACAGAGTGACTGGCAATTCGATGCATTTCTTGTAAGGAGATATTCTACGAGTACTTTGGAACATTTCCACCTATATGGACCAGGGGTCGCAAATCAATAGTTTATGTGTAATTTGCACATGTGTAATTTCTTTCAAATTTGCAGGTTAAACAGAGGTGCGCGAGAAAGTTTTACCCTGACGTATTTCCACATATCGAAGAGAGATGAAGTTTTACTGTGTAATCCTGTATACCTATGTAGGGCATTTGGTAATGTACAGGTCGTAACTCTGCACCGTTGCTGAACGTGAAGTAAAGTGTTGCGGTCCAAAATCCATTACTGCACCTCAGAAAGCAGCGTGGCAACATCGCAGAAATAATTGCTTCTAGGAAATGACCGCATGGTTGACAAAAGGTGAAATGAAGATGGTGTGAGGTCAGGAGAAAACGTGAACTATGACTGATTTCATACCCAGGGTAGTGCATCTGTCTGGTCAATAATCAAGCAGTGAACGAGTGCGATGTTTCCCAGAAGGCGGACACCTTTTGTCAGTATGCCACGATCTGAGATTTCACAGAATTCCGCAACGCACGAAGCAATGAGGCACAGTATATCCTGGTAATTGTGGTATCCTTTGCTTCGAAAGCAAGTAGTAATATCCTATGCTGGTCCCAAATAAACGTGATCAACACTTTGGTCGCTCATAATTAAACAGTCTTCCTTTGGTGGTGTTACGTCGGCATACAGTCATTGGTTTGACTAGGCTTTCATTGGTTTTCTTCACTCCCACCAGGCGAAGGCCGGAATGATTACTTCTAGAAGGACAGGGCGAGTTCCTTCCCAAATTCTATACACACCTAAAATACCGATGTGACCCCGGAGTTCGAGGTGCGAACCCTTCCTTTAGTTATTTTCCTTGCATTAAATCTGACAAACCAATAACAGTGTGCCGACGTACCACCACCAAAGAAAGTCCGTGCTCAACACTGAGCAACCAAAGTGATGATCACGTTTATTTGGGATCAGAATGGGGTATTACTACTTGCTTTCCATTCAAAGGATACCACAATTATCAGAATATACTATGCCTCAGTGCTGAGTACGTTGAGGGATTTTATGAAATCTCATGGCGTAGCATGCTGAAAAAGGTGTCCGCCTCCTGGAATATAACGCACCCGTTCACTGTTCGATTGTTGGTCAGACAGATGCACGAACCTGGGTATGAAATCAGTCATAGTTCACGTTTTCTCTTGACCGCACACCATCTTCATTCCACCTCTTGTCAAGCATGGAGTCATTTCCTAGGGGCAAGTACTTCTGCGATGTTGCCACACTGCTTTCTGAAGTGCAGTAATGGATTTTGGACCGCAACACCTTACTTCACATTCAGATCTATAACACAGCAACGTTGCAGAATTAAAAGCTGTACATCACAACATGAAATACATAAGTGTGCAAGATTACACCTGTAAAATTTCAATTCAACTACAGTATGTGGAAGTGGGTTAGGTAAATTTTTTCTCGTGCACCTCTCGTTAACCGGCAAATTTAAAAATTACACAAGTGCAAATTACTCAGAAACTATTGATTTGCGACCCGCGGTTCATATAGGTGAATGTGTTCCAAAGTACTTGTAGAATATCCCCTTACAAGGAATGCATCGAATTACCAGTAACCCTGTATATTACTTTCTTATTAGCATAAACAAGCTGACGTTTGTAATTCAATAAATAACACTTTTTATAGTCCACCCGCGTTTATTTTATTTCATTGATGTTTCAAAGGCACTGACTAAAACGTCAGTCAAATAAAATAAACAGGAATGAAATATTAAGAGTCAATATTTTTATACTTGAAAATCCACTATGCAGTCCACTCGTCGTAACATTCATCTCCAAAGATAAGGTAAAGCGAAGAGAATGTAATAGATATAATATTTATAGTAGCTGTTTGATTCACTAACAACTATATTCGATATACAAGGCAAGTAAGAGAGGATCAAGGAGAACTGCACTTTCAAAAACATCCGAGACAGTCGTAAATATGATTAAAATAACGTAACATCCCTTTCTTTTCTTATATTTAACTATACTTATTTGGGCATCCCTCTAACTCTAACTCTCTCTCTCTAACATTACTAGATAAACAGATCACATAAATAGATGTTCCCTTCAAAACCTTTAAATAAGAAAATATACGTATCCAACACAATACTGTTCAGCTAAACACAGCAGCTGCTTTGATTCAATTCATCAAAATATTTTTTAAAATATTAACTATCTTCAACAAAAGCGTTAAAAAGTAAATAATAATAATAATAATAATAATAATAATAATAATAATAATAATAATAATAATAATAATAATAATAATAATAATAATAATAATGATAATAATAATAATAATAATAATAATAATAATAATAATAATAATAATAATAATAATAATAGCGTTAAAAATTAAAAATTAGTAAAGCGCTAAAAAGTAGATTAGCAGATTACCGATATAAACATTAGGTTTAAACCAAGAAGTGCTAAAGCACTTTGCAAGAAGATATTATTTCCATCAGTAACTTTTTAACCAATTTCTCTTATGTTAATGTGAAACATCGAACGTCAAATAAATTATGGATTGTATACATACATACAGTATATATGAATTCACGCATATTTTATATTATAGGGTGTGGTCAAAAGTCTGTATCGGGCTAAATATTTGAGAAACGTAAATGTAGTCGATCCGAAGTCAATTCGGATCAAAGTTGGTGGAAGGGGGAATATTATACCATGGTTAGGGTTATCGTCCGCTAGTTTGGTGGCCTCCATATTGGAATCAACTTCCTTATTTTAAACAGCAACATGACCGTATCACATACAAAACAATATCATCGTTAGAGAAATACATTTTCCAAAATCTGCAACGGTTTTGAAATTATGAATGAATTTATGATAAGTTATGCTATCTTTTAGACTTAAATTTTGTTTTATGTGGAGCATTGTGTGGATGGAGGCTGACTGTCTCTTTATTTATCTACTTGTAGGTAGGATGAGATATAAACTCAAGATGAAAGAATCGAAATTATCCTTTAGGCTAGAGGACACAGTTCAGTAATAATAGCAGCTGTCTTCAATTCGTCGGTGACAAACAGTGTTGTACGAAAACTAATCCGCAAAAATTCAGGGCAACGGGAAATGTTGATGATTTACCTTTGTCAGGACGACTACGAAGTGCAACTGATCCAGACACATCGCAGCTGTGTTTGGTGTATTGGTGAAAAGCCTACGACGAGTGTACGACGTCTATCAAGTGAACATAATGTCAGTGGCAAAAGTGATCAAGACAATATTAAAAAGGGAAAAGTGGCACCGTTACAAATTACAGTTCAAATAAAAAACTGTCAGAGGATGATCCTGATAGACTAATAGAGTTTTGTAAGTCGGCTTTGGCCCAGATAGCTCGTGATCCTGTGTTTCCTCATAGCATTGCTTTAAGTGATTGTCAAATTTCTATGTATTAGGTAGGTTAACAAGCATCAAAGAAGCAAGGTGCAGGTAAGGTAATGGTGGGTGTGGAATACAGGGCGAGAAACTTATTGGACCTGTTTCCATTGATGGGACCTTGGATGCTGCACAATATGGAGATTGGACTTGAACTGGAAAAAGTGGACTTGAAAAGACTGTTATGCCACTTTTATTGAATGAGGAAGGGGCATTTCCTCAATATTGGCAACAAGATGGAGCACCGCCGCATTATGGTCGTAATGCAATCGGATGGCGCAATGAACAGTTTTCCAGTTGCTGGTTAGGTCGACGTGGACCAGTTGAGTGACCATCAATCCCCTGGCCTAACTCCGTTGGATTTTTATCTTTAGGGGCACCTTAATGCTATTGTCAGCCAGTGTAAAATTAATGACATTGGCCACCTGAAAAGTAGAATCATTACGGCCTATGAACAAATATCACCGACTGTGATTCGCAAAGTACATGAGTACTGGGTCCCACTGATAAGGGTGTGCATACAACGGAACGGTGGACATGTCCTATGATTGTAATTGTCTCATGTGTGTTAGCTCTCTCTTTTTCTGGTCATTAAAGAATACGTACTTTGAGATGTTACTTAGTGCAAACCTTGTTTCTCACTTTATTCTTCAATTCGAAACACAGCACAGCACATTTCACAGCATTTCATAATAACCTACCTTAATTTCATTTACAACTTAAAACTGTTGAGAATTTTGGAAAAAATAACTTTGCCATTGGATTTCTCTTCGATAACTCTACCGTTGGATATATATCGAATGGTCTAAAACTCACGCTAACGCTCAATGTGAGGCGATGCTACATGTAACAAAAGAGGGAAACATAATATATTTGACCTCCGAATTTTATTTTAGCTCTAAGGCCCAGTTAAGATATGACAATGTGTCAATGTGCCTCCGTTATAGGGAATTAACTAATGAAAAACTCAATGATATCAGAACCTCCTTAAATGTATCTCAGATCCCTTTTTACAATAGTATTAAATTTAAAATTCTATTTGTTAAACTATGATAAAGTCTAGAACATCCGGTTCATTGCCGTAAAATGAATAATTTATGTGGGAAATTGGGTTCATCCATTTGCGAGATTTTAATTTTGTAACTCAAGTGTCTACAGCATTTAATAGTAAAAAATGTGAGGTAGTCTAGAAAGTACTGAGCATCCTGGTACGAGATGGCTGTTAGTGAATCGAGTCTCAGAGCATGAGTCACAGCGGATCAGATCTAGCGGCGTTTGGCAGCTGAGAGCTGAGGCTAGCAGAAATGTAAAACGTGCTGAAATTCTTGTAATCAGATGTAAGATATTGTGTCATGAAAATATGTAATATTTCCGCACAATTGAGCTACATTTTAAAATTTTTACAGTGATAAACTATTTGGAAACAGCAGGCTACAAAAAGAAGCTCTGAGTTTGAATGTCACATGACCTGACTCATAAACATTTACTCGATCGAATGTCTATCTACGAAACTCTACTGGAACGTACCGAATTCGGACCACTTGTCAAGCGGTTACTCACGAATGATGACTAGTAGATAGCCTACAACAAGAAAGATTGTTCGAAAAAGATCGTGGTCGAAATGAGAAGCTTCATAATCTGTGTCAAAGTCAAACACTGACGATCAGAAAAGTCATGCTGTATGTTTGGTGAGATTGGAAGTTCATCGTATATCACGAGCTACTGCCACCGGACAGAGTGATAGACTCGGACCTATACTGTAGAAAACTAGCACGAGTGCAACTAGCAATTAAAAAAATCTGACGGAACTGGTTAAATCATATGTGTAATAAATGCCACGATGATAACTCTAGACCGGATACATCCTGGACAATCAGACAGCAGTAGCTAGAATTTGGCTGGAGGTTCCAGTATATCTATTCTATACCTACACCTGATTCCTTCAGTCTATTATTTGTTTTGATTTCTGCGCAATTATCTGATTGATATTAAGTTGGTTTGAAGAAAAGTTGTAAAAGATACATGTCACATTTTTCTTTTACTAGAAACAAAACAAAGTCGATGTGCACCGGGATTATGATATTACCGGAAAAATGACAGGAGGTCAAGGTCAACAAATAACATGGAGTACATGTGGTTTTATATATTATATTTAAATGATACTGATTGCCCTTTCAATTGTGATCTCAAATGCTCAATACTTCTTGGAGAACCTGATATTGCCAGATCTTAACTTACGTATAACCGATATTACTCTTATTGTTCTACGACATACTGCGCTATATTTGTTATGTGTAAGGTTTATTGATTATTAAACTAATTGAAATATAATGTTCCTTTCCAGCGATTAAACTAATTGAAATATAATATTCCTTTCCAGCACTATTTTTGTTAAGAGGGTATTCTAAAATATTATACAAAACAGTACTCGAGTTTTAATTCTATTTAAACACCTTCGTCTCACCGAAATCGGTATTATACGATAATTATAATTGAAAAAATATATATTTTATTCATTTTCACAGAAGCTACGATTTTCCATTTCAAAATGTATAGCAAGAAAGAAATGAACTATTCTGCTTGTTAAGAAAACATTGGGGAATGGTTTTTATTTTACGACTCAGATGATAATAGTTGGTTAATTATATTTTAGCGTCCCCTTCTGCAGATCATCCATTTGAAACGCTGAAACGGAACTCAAATGGGATCCGAGCCATATGAGCTCCTACCGAGAATCGAACCCTTGCATGTATAACACAGGCCTACAGAAAAAAAAATTTCTTGGTGCCTAAAATTTTAGAGCTGATTTTAACTATGTGTGGGGCGCTGAATCCAATAATGTAAGCAGTTTTTTTTTCTATCAGCTCTACTTTGGTAGATACAGGCTACTGTACCAGTAGTGTTATTTACGTTACAATGTATGTGGAAGAAATATTACAATCCAAAATAAATATGTAAATTATAAATGATGTAACCACTATTTCTGCATGCTTCTTGCAATAGTATACAAAATAAGCAAAAGAAATACAAATATTCTCGTAATAACAAGTTTGAATATGATCTTATAAACTCTGCAACTCAAATAAATCCTACTGTGCTCTATAGAGATTTCTATTTGGAAGAACGGCGCTCTTTTCTCATTAGTGCTGCTATCTGTCGGTACTAAACGGAAACTAGTCATATAGTAGTTCCAGGAACGTCCACTAGATTGCATTGGTATTCTACTTGGCTAGTGGATCGTAGTTGTTGTCTTGCAGGTGGAGTGACATGTTGGAACATGTGAGTTTTGTTCTGAAATCATAACTTGTATCGCGTATACTAAGGCTTTATATTTAACATCCGTGTTAGTGGCCTGAACATAAAATGAGTTCAAGTCGAAGAAGTTGTGTTAACCATCCTGATGTGTTTTGCTACATATGTGGTGAGTACACATTTAAAGACAATAGAAAACATATCAGTGACTTTGTAAAAAAAGCATATCATGCATATTTTGGTGTACGCCTAGGGGACCAAGATAAAACGTGGGCTCCACATATTGTGTGTAAAATGTGTACTGAACACTTGCGACAGTGGACAACTGGAAAAAGAAAAAGTCTTAAGTTTGGTGTTCCAATGGTTTGGAGGGAACCCACAAACCATGTTGATGACTGTTATTTCTGCCTGGTAAATGTTACGGGTATGAATAGAAATAACCGGAACAAGTGGACATATCCTGATCTGCCTTCAGCAAGACGTCCAGTTGTTCATTCCGATGAAATACCAATCCCAACGTTTCACCACTTGCCAGAGCTTTGTGAGACTGAAAACGAACGTAGTGAACATTCTTGTGACATGGATGATGGAAGTGACAGTGATTATGAGGGAATGTCAACAATTCCTCAACAGTTTAATCAAGATGAGCTAAATGATCTAGTTAGGGACCTTAATCTTTCAAAAGAATCGTCTGAATTACTTGCTTCCAGATTGAAGGAGAAAAACGTACTAGAACAAGGAACTAAAATCACATTCTACCGAACAAGGGAAAAGGAGTTTTTACCATTTTTCACTGAAGACACAAATCTCGTATTCTGTCACGATGTTAGAGGTCTCCTAGAACACATGGGTCTTCCAGAATACAATCCAGATGATTGGCGCCTGTTTATTGATAGCTCCAAGCGAAGTTTAAAATGCGTCCTTCTACACAATGGCAATAAATATGGCTCAATTCCAATCGCTCATTCAACACGACTGAAAGAAGAATATGAAGCAATTGCTTTGGTTATGGAAAAAATTAAATATCAGGACCATCAGTGGGTGATTTGTGTGGATTTAAAGATGGTGAACTTTCTTCTTGGACAGCAAAGTGGCTACACAAAATATCCTTGTTTTCTATGTCTGTGGGATAGCAGAGACAAAGCAAACCATTGGTCAAAAAAAGAGTGGCCGCAGAGAGACGACATGGTTGTTGGTAAGAAAAATATTATTAACATGCCTATTGTTGAGTGTGACAAAATCATTTTGCCACCTCTACATCTCAAGCTCGGTTTGATGAAGCAGTTTGTAAAGGCGCTAAATAAGGACGGGCCGTACTTTGCTTACATGGGAAAGAAGCTACCTCAGATCAGCACAGAAAAATTAAAAGCTGGAATATTTGATGGTCCCCAAATAAGACAACTCATGAAAGATCCGGCTTTCGTGGAGTCCATGAATGAGACTGAACGTAGAGCTTGGACCTCATTTGTAGAAGTTATCAAGAATTTCCTTGGCAATAATAAAGCTGATAACTATGTTGAGCTAGTGAACCAGATGCTTAATGCATTCCAAAAACTTGGATGTAATATGAGTATCAAAATTCATTACCTGCACAGCCATTTGGACCGTTTCCCAGACAACGTAGGCAGTCTGAGTGAAGAACAAGGTGAAAGATTTCACCAAGATATTAAAACAATGGAGGACCGCTACCAAGGAAGATGGGATGCCCATATGATGGCAGATTACTGCTGGAACCTAAAAAGAGACTGTGCAAAGAAACATTCAAGGATGTCACGAAAACGAAGCTTCCGAAGTGTTGAATAGATCGTTTTGAACAAATTACTGTATTTGATTTTTTAATCATAAAAACTATTATAAAATGTACAGAGTTATTATGTACTTGATGTTTGTGTTTATATGGTTTTCATTATTTTCAAAGTGTTCCAAATAACAGATTTAAATGTCATAGTTTTCTTTTCACTTACAGTAAAACAGCACCTATGCAATTTTCAACGTTGTAGCAGGTCAGTCTTGCAATTCCTATATCTCAAAAACTAAAGCTGTTAGGGGAAAACTAACGCCATATTTGGATTCAGCGTCCCAATTCTACTTCAAACCAGCTAAGAAACACCCGGCACCAAAACCACTGTAAGCCAGTGTAATTCTTATAACCTTGTTTTTGAATCGAATTTGAAAAGAAAAGAGTTGATAAAGGGGCACTGAAGGAAATATTCTAACTCTCCGGGTGGGTTAGAAGCAAAAAAAAGAGAAAAAGAAAAAAAGAAAAAAGAAAAAGAAAAAGAAAAAAGAACATACTAACAAAATTAAAAACTAATCATCCAAACCTCTCGACTATTTTGTAAGCTACTTCATATTTATTTTATGTAAAGTGGTGTCTGTTTCACACTAGGTTCTCTTTTACACAGTCAGGTACGACCGAATTTGGTGCGAATAATTGGAAATTATATCCAATATTTAAATGTATTTTTCACACAAGCACATTTTCTTTTTCTTCTAGGTCACAATAACTGATGTGAGACAGGCTGGATCTGTGAAATGATACGGATCGGTATGATGGTTAATAATGAGAAAAGTAATAATACAATTTTAATAACAATTACCTTAATCATAAAATTAGATGAAGAAAATTAGTTAACTCAACCAATGATCATCTCTTCATAGGTCCTTAGTGGCTCGTCTAGACGTATATGAAAGGAATTTAACTAACATTTTTTGTGTTAACTTAAGGAATTGATAGCATATGTGAGTGGTTAATGCACTAGATTTCTAAGTAGACGATCCGGTTCGAGTTTCGGCAAGTCCAGACTTTTTTTTTAGCGTGGTTCAATTTTATTTTCAATCCAAATTCAGTGTGATAAGCAACATGATTTCCATTGGAGAAGAAAAGATATATTGGAATGACGAGAATGATGGGGATTAGAGTAAGATCATGAATGGAAACAAAGATTTACAAACTTGTTTCCTCCAATTATTTTAGATTTGGTGTTTTCAGTTTATTTCAAACATTTTCTAACTCAATATATGATCAGTATTTTTACTTTCTTCTCATGTGGGGTATCTAATGAAATAATATATTCTATCACACACACAGCGAGTTATAGTATATGGCACTCATTGAGCAACACGCTCCAAATAATAAAGATGAATCTTAAACTGGAGAATTCTTTTTCGATCATGACTTGAACTGAAAGAGCATATTTCAGTATTGCACGGGCTTACCACTGCTTGAAAAGTTATGTGTGAGTTGAACTGTATCTGTTAAGGCGTTTGTGATATGAGCAGAAGTTCTGAACACGACCTAATAGAATTACAGCAGTTAGAGGCTCACCTTTATTTCTAATAAACTCTAGTAAAATTTGACTTTCAGTTAAAGTTATGACTGATTACAATGAGAACATCAGTTGCCTTTATTACAATTTCAAGATGGTTGAAAGGTCAAGATGGTCTTTACGCCTAATTCCCAGAAAACTGACTATTAATATAGGTTTTGTTCTTTCTTCTTTATTTTTTAATTTGAATTGATTTTAATGGGAAGAAGAAACGCACTTTAAGTAGTAAGTAAATAGAGAAGTCCTTCTGATCTCCGCATGAGCCTCTCATCCTACATGCTATACCACTTAACACAAGAGATATGTATATTTGGTTGCATAAGTATCAGACATCACTCATGCATTATACCGAGGAAGAAATTTCTTTCACATTCGCAGCGATCTTTCCACATGGTAAAACTGGGTTTGGCGTGTGAGACCCGAGTTCGATTAGCGGTGAAAACTCATGTGGTTCGGATCCCACATCAATCTGTGGATTCACGTTTCATATAGCCTCGCTTCTGAAAGGGATGCTAAACTAAAGTCAGATCAAAATCAAAGGAAAGTTGAGTGATATTAGACCATGTAGATCTTTGCCAACAACTATGATCCTGATTCGGACTATATGGGTTTTATAAATGCCTAATACACTTCGTTGCGGTTAAGAAACTTCCAGTACCAAAGAAATGTATTCTGCTATATAGTATACAATAAAAATGTTCATTTTCTTCCGACCTCACGTGCAGTTATTCAATTCTAAATTTAAGTGCTTACTCTTATGTCATATCCTACGAATATCGAGCTTCTAGTCTCATTTCACCTTCACGCCGATATCCGTTATTCATTTTATCTGTTACGTGAATTTCTATCCCCCTCATCTTAGCTCACTAACATGCTAACTTCAACCCCTATCTTACTTTATAATCACGCAAACTTCTAGCTTTCACCCTCATTTTTACTTCGTCCTATCATCAACACAAATCTCTTTCAACCCCCCTCATCAGAGGAAGTTCAACTCCGCATCTTCATTTCATTCCGCCTCTCACTTTACCTTGATAAAAGAGTGAGTAAATATAATATGCCTTAATGAAGGATCGTTTTGTGATGTAGAGGTTATTTAAAATTTATTCTGTATGACAAAGGCATCAGTAAAATAGGAATGTTTAAAATTGCATTAAATGTATACATTTCCAATTATATATTTTTATATAGCCTTAAGTAAATAAAAAAGTTAGCTCGAGTATTCCGAGAAGAAAATATTTTAAGCAACTGGGGTCTTTTCCTCAAATATTGTTAGAAATTTAATCCTACATACTAGAGCTATATTGTCAAATTTCGCGTATTTGTTGTAGCTTGGAATAAGTAAAAAGCAAATAATGAGAAACAGGAAAAACGAAATTAACTAGTAAATACCGTATTACATCCAGGAAAAATAAGCATTCCGCGAAATATTTCTCGGATGTGACCTTATGATATGAAAAAAAGAACATTACAGTCGGAGGAAAAAGTTAATATTCGAATATCGAATTCTAATAGCACAGAAAATGGTCGCATTCGTGGGATAATAAAGGGCCCTTAAATTGTAGAGATTAAGTTTTCCCACTTTTAACAGCATGAAGTAACTTTATTTCAGTTGCTTATTAATAACAAAAACACTTTCAACATTATGGTAATACATTTAGAGTTCTCACACTTGTCTAAAATTATGAATTTTGGTAAAAACTGATATTTTAACATTATCAAATATATACACACTTTTGCATTAAAATGCATGCAAGACCATTTTCTACTAATTTTGCTCTAGAGAATAATTTTATATATTCAAATTTGATATGAAATCATTGCCTTGGATCTCTCAGAACATTTCACAAAATTATTTTTCCTGGAAAGTCCTAGAACTCACCAGGTAAAGGTAACTGCAATTTGAGATCTATCCTCGACTTACGCAACCACCCGAACATTCAAAGCATCTTAAATTACGTTTTGCATCGTCACTAATCAACAGCTTTATCTTAAAATCAGATTTAGGGTCAAATTAGGTATCCAAGATTGAAATGTTGCCCTAATGTAGGCATCTCTGTTGTGTTGTCTGCGCATTTTTCCAGCAGACCCTGCCACAAGTTTAACACGTTTCTGCACTGTTTGAGAATGAGAGGGAAAGTATACCAATTCAAAAGTCAGGAAGTTTTTGTTTTGTTTTATGCATAAATAATAAATTATTTTCTGTTATCAAAATTTCCATTATTGGAGGAGATAACAGCTTACACTTCGTCCGATCAATTAGCTCAATGTAATCCTTCGCATTTTAATCTATTGATGAAGTTTTAAAAGTTCTAAGAGATTTCCCCTTCATCCAGCGTTGCCAATGTGTGTGTAATTGCACAAAATGTGTGCAATTTTGGCCTGTTTGTGCATTTTATGTGTAATACCAATCTGTGTGCATTTTGTGTGTAATTTGGCACAATTAAAAATTTTGATCATTGGTGATTTTTACGAAGTTCCTTTCATTCAAATATTCATTATTTCCACCATTTTTCCCCTGAAAATTGCCTTCTAAAAACTACGAGCTCCAACGCCTGACTCCAGGCCAGCACAATAAAACCACAAAGAAAATAACAAGTTATTTGTTATTATTGTTAATCTCTTGTTATTTTCTCTACAGTATGATAAAACCTATCTTGCTTCCTTGGTACCTCAATTCTTGTTTTTCAGAGGCGGGTGTCATGACATCCCCAAGCAAAGACGCTTTGTTCAAGCAAGCAATGTGAATGAATGTTGACCCTTAATGTTGGCCAAAACATGAGCCGGAGGTGGTAAGAAGTCTTGTCTTCTCAGCTCTTGTAGAGAAAATGCCATTCCCAATTAAAAACATTAAGTAGTCTACGTCGAAAGCAATGGCGCAGACTTTCCAAGATTTATGTGGGTGCATATCAATGGCTGGTCATATTAGCCTATATGTTTTCAGGGAAGTCTCGATGTTTGATTAATTTACTTTTAGTTAAAATATTTTATGAACATTGTCATAAAGGCCTGTGCTGTGAGAAAGTAAAATACTCCGGTACTATAAGGATAAGTTGGGGATGCCCTAGCTCAGTCGGTAACACGACTGATTTAAACGCAAGAGAAACTGGTTCAAACCCGGGTTTAAGCTACAAATCTTGTGGGCGCGCCGCATCCACAAGATTATTTATGTGGGTGCCGGAGCCCTGGAGCACCCACGTACTCGGCGCGCATGTTTGAAAGTAAAATTATAAATACGAAAATTAGAATGAGTACATCGAAATGTTGTTAAATGTACAAGAAAAGTTTTTTTCGTTATATTGTTCTTATTTACAGATCTTTTGACATGAAATTTACCACATACATGTCTCTGAAGATTATACACATAGTAAGAGTGTTAAATGTACCCTAACTAACTAACTCTATGGCCTATGGAACCCGGAGGTTCAGTGCCGCGTTCACAAAAGCTCTCCACTGACTTCTATCCTTAGCTAATTGCATCCAGTTTCTACTTTGTATTCCTATCTCTGCGAGATCCATCTTAATATTGTCCTCCCATCTGCGCCTAGGTCTTCCTAATGGTCGTTTTCCTATGGGTCTACCAGTCAAGACTTTGAAAGCGTTTCTACTTTCTTCCATTCTAGCTACATGACCTGCCCACCTAAGCCTCCTAGACTTGACGACTCTAACAATGTTGGATAAACCGTATAAACTATGTAGTTCCTCGTTATGAAGCTTCCGCCATTCCCCATTCTCGTTCCTCTTGGGTCCAAATATTCTTGACTGATAATGATGAAAAACTATAATTCAATCGCTCTGAATAGTCAAATGGTTGGGTAGGTCATGGATGAATCTGAAATTGCATCCATGTCCACCTGGTAAGATCTAGAATCTTTCAGCAAAAATATTTTGCGAAATGGGCTAAAAGCTGCAAGTTAACAAAATTTCATTTCAAATGTAAATATATAAAATTACTCTCTAGAACAAATGACTAGAAAATGGCCTTCTATGCATTTTTAATACAAAAGTGCGTGTGTTTGTAATATTGTTAAAAATCAACTTTTCACCAAAATTCACTAATTTTAGGCAATATCCGAGAACTGTAAATGTACCGCTGTAATCTTAAAAATATTTTTATTAATAACAAGCAACTGAAACAAAGTTATGCTATTAGAAGTGGAACTTAAATCTTTAAAATGTGAGCGTCAAAGCAATGTTTGGAGTGTTTTGGTCATTTCTTACCACTGAATGCCTTTGCGTGAACTGAAAAAAATATAGGAATTTTGCGATACTTTTTCCTTTGTTAGCATGCGAATGCGCAAATGTTTAGCATTATTAGAATCCAAAACTCTAAAATACACTTTTCTCGCCTCACTCTATTAAACGTATTTTAAGAAAGAATACAATATAAAATAAATTGAAATTTTTCAGTTATATGGAGGATGAGTCATAGATACCCTTTTATTCGTGGACTGTTGCTTTATGAATTCCAGTTGGGACATACTGGGGCGGAGACCACTAGAAATATGTCATACTTGATGCTCTTGATGCTCTGAGTCATGTGGCCACTAAAGAAAAATGGTTCTGAAAATTCAGATCTGGAAATCAGTATTTAGAAATTAAGGCATACCCTTGCAGACCTATTATCTCTGATTTGGACTAACTTCGCAGAACAGTTGGGTCAAATTTATCTATTAGGACTTGGTAATTGGCAGCAGTACTCGGCACTTTACAACCAAGCTTTGTGGATCACCTTTGCATGCTAGAGAAGACGAACACAAGTTACAGAGTAGTGTCGCATGATTTGACTCTAGTAAAAACCCTGTGATGTGTGGATGTGCGTCGTCAGCTACTACAAAACCCTTGTGATAACCGTTTCTAACGCCGAGTTGTGATCTCAGAAAAAAATTGATTTCTTATTGTAATCCAAACAGATCCATCCGGTAGTCAATTTCCAGAACCAGCAGTCAAACGTGGAAAGTTTGAGCACAATGTGTTGTGCATATGGTAGAACTGTGAGGAAGTAGTCTATCATGAATTTGTTCCTAATGGGAGTTGAATCACAGCTAAGATTTAATCTGAAGAACTACAGAGAATGTACGCTGCTTTGCCACAGAAACTTTGAACTTTGATCAACAGTAGGTTAAGTTCTGCTGCAGGATGGTAACGGTCCACCACATGTAGCACGGATCAACCCTTTAAAAATATAGGGTTTTGGTAGTGTGGAACTCTTACATAGCACGGCTTTAGCTTCAATGTTGTTCCCAGTGACAATAATCTTTTCACATTATTGATTAAGTTCTTGCTTGTAGAGCAGTGGTTTAGCGAGAGGATCATGGCTAACTGGACTAAAGCAATGGATTTTTCATAGTTCTTATGTACTCAGTACGATCAATTGTGGGAGGTGTCCGATTTTCGGGTCCGCCATCCTGAAATATGACGCAATCTTTGGTTTCTTCAAGGTTTTCCTATCTTTCTTAAAATGTATATGAATATCTTCCGAATGGTATGGTTTACAGCAAAGAGTGTTCGAATCTGTTTTATTTAAAATTTAATTTGCTACAATTTACGTTAATACCTTTTTTCTAGCTTAAATATTTTGCGTGATAGAAGCTTTAGAAACTTTGACTTCTTTTATAAATTTACAACTTTTCTTAACAAAAAAGTTTCCTAATCCTACAGATCAAAATTCAGGTTAATATTTGTTTCAAGCCATCACCTTATAAAATAATTTGAATGTAGTTTACATTTAGACTTGTTTAACCTTTAGTATTTTTAACCTGTTGGAAGCTATTTAACATTTCGCGAGAAACAAACATTCAAAACTTCCAATCTTTTTTTATCTTTATTATAAAGATTTTTTTGTAATATTTGTCTGTTTTAGGTTGTTAACAGAAAGGAGATTGACTAAAATTGTATTTGATTGATTGGATTGACTAAGATTGATTGAGAAAATATCTATAAAGATCTATTTTCTGTACTGAACGTAGAGATTAGAGGTTCGTAGCAAATTTGTTTCCTACGAACAGAGAAAAGCTATGATGAGATTTCACATCTGGTAGCGGAGTTTAAAGAACTTGATTGTTCACCAGTTGGGTTTGTTGAATATAGAAGTGCTAATACTTTATTGGAGAACTGTGTCAAATAACATAAATAGTTAAGTCTTTTTCAGTCAAAACTTGAACGCACAAAAGAGTAGCCAAATAAAAACGTAAACCTGAATCCAATAAGAATGGTCACAACTACGTCAACGACGTATATGTCAAATGCGTCAATCAGCAACGACGTGAAGAGCAATTAGTCTCAGCGACCTTCAAATATATTGCATCGATGCTCCTGCTCAAGCATAAAAGAGATAGTGTTTAAAATACCAAAATAAGTCTTACCATATGTTAACTGAGAGTATTCAATCACAAAAAAGGCTCGCATCTGCTTCCTGTCCTAACTTCTCTGAACGTTACAGAGAAAATGATTTATTGTGTTACACTCAACTCCATAAGGAACTCTTCACAGTGGGTGCTCCCGACATCATCAACCATTATTCTTCTTCAATATCTTCTGTAGGGTTGTTTCATGGAACCAGCATCAGCGTACTTCAATTTAAAACTATTACAAACCATGGAGTATCTCAAGCTATTATTACACGAAATGACTACAGCATCAAGCCGTCACTTCCGGATAGCTATCCTATAGTTTCAGTTATAGCTTCCCATACAGATCGAATGGAAGTATGAGAAATGCCTACTCAAAACATTGAAGGTTCAAATATAGAATTTTCGTTATCCGAAAAAGAAATAACGGAAAATGATAATGAAATGGCCTTTGAGTATCTCGCCAAATTGAAATTCCAGTTACACAGAGTATAATCCCCTTCTACCTTTGTTCGAAGAAAAAGGTACAAGCATCACCTGGCGAAACATGGCATGACCATTTTAATAAGTATTACCGAGAGCAGCAATTCCAGGTAAGCAATAGCGGACCAGATTCCAGTTACAGATATCGGTCCGCTATTGCTTACCTTAGCCAATGTTCAGGATGCTCAGTGGTGTTGGCCAGAAATGTATGGGGAAACTAAATATGATGGGTGGATTTCATATTAAGATCGCTCTCTGAAGCATGGTTGGTGATCCGCTATATGATTATGGATGGATAGAAGTCCTTACTGAAGTCAAAATTGCGTAATTGGAAATGGATATTTCTTTCTTAACGACTTCGCATCTTACCAGACAAGACGAGCATGTCAAGTAATAGCTCTTTCCTTGGCAAAGCTTCAGAAGCTTCAAATCTTTTTCCGAATCATGTGACGATGCTTTTGCAGGAAAGAAACGATTTGAAAGAGCCCCATATTTAATTTTAGAATTTTATCCCCAAATTAGAACGAAAGTTTTTATATTTGTTCGTTCGTACCGTGAGAAAAACTGTTCTCTTTATAAGTTATGGAGCCACTTGCCTCTGTGTTCCTCATTTTAGTAGCACAAATTAAGCGAATTGGTTTCCCGTGCACATTAGAGAAAATTACAAATAGCAACAAGGATTAATTTCATAGTTGCTGAACTTTTTCGAAGACCAGTAAGAAATTCTCGAGCATGCATTTTGACCAAGCATGAACAAAATAAGCTGGTAGAACTCGTGGTGCAGTTGGCCTAACAGAGAATCGAGATGTGGTTACAAGGTTGCAGAAAACTTGGCAATCGATTTGAATGCCTATATCAGAAGCAACTACAATCTATTGAGAATTAATCAAATATGGGCACAAGGTTGAAAACCACTGCTCTTTGTTTTTGGAAAAAGGCTTTACTTGCCTGCAGAGCTCTTTTTCACTGAAAAGGCCACTGTGAACAATGTTGTATGTGAACTTGAAACAGTTAACTGTTATTACAAAAACGTATTTTTTGTTGAAATTCTTTTCTATATATCAATGTAATTCAACTTTTGTAATATTACATTTTGTTCTATGGTCAAATATACTGTATATAATCTAAAGAGTTTTAATTATTGTATCTTTCTTTTAATACGATTGTATCTGCAGCATATCTATATTCTTCTTAATATGAATACTAATTAAAGAAGTAATTTCTTTATAAACACTAACTACAATAGGTATATTCGTGACCCTGCGTAGCGTAGTCGCTAACGCTCTCGCCTTTGGTGCGAGCGGTTCTGGGTTCGATTCCCGGTGGGGGCACTCGGTCGAAAAAGTGCATAACGCTTTTTCATGCCAGCCACCCTGAATGAGGTTTTCCAGGGTTTTTCTCATTCACATCAGGCAAATTCCGGGGTGGTACCTAACTTATAGGTCCCAATCCTCTTCGTTCCTTCCCCAATTCTTTCTTCCTTCCCTTTTCCCTGGATAGTGTGCTCCCCGAGGAACGTCATCCCTCATGTACGTGACGTGCTAGATAGCCTTAGATGCCGAGAGCCCAGAAATCTAAATCCTAAATTCCTACATAGGTATATTCTGCAAAAACCACCAAATTTTACAGGTTTGTATAGAAACGTATGAAACTTCAAAAGTTGGAAAGCTTATACCACGCAAAAGTGATATTGTACTTAAATTGTAGCACATTAAGTTTTCAGTAAAACAAATTTGAAAACGTTTTGCTGTAAACTCTACCATTTCGGTGTTATTCAGAGTTTTTAAAAGAAAATTCGAAAATATAAAGAAAGGTAAAAATATAGAAGCTTGTATTTCGCAAAATATCAATAGTGCAAAATCGGGATTGAGTTGAAACTATAGCTAATTAAATTTTTAAATAAAACAGATTCAAACGTGTTTTGCTATAAATCCTATCACATGAGGAGTTATTAAGCGATTTTTAAGGATAAATTGACAATTAAAATAAAAGCGAAACTTTAAAATCTTGTATTTTGCAAACTATTAAAAATACAGCAGAGGTAGAAAGTTTACCAAGAAATTAAGTTTTAAATACAACATATTCGAACACTTTTAATGTAAACCTTACCATTGAGGTATTCATCGATTTTGAAAGAAGGGTCCAGAAACCTTGAAGAAAACAAAGATGGTGTTGTATTCCAAAACAATGGACTCGAAAATTGGGCACCTCCTCACAAGTTGATTGCACTGAAGGTATATAAAAACTACGCAAAATCTCTCTCTTTAGTCCAGCCAGTCATAACTCTGGCTTATATTTGCCCTAAGCCACCACACTATTGGTATGCTTTCAGAAATCAAGAGGAGGTTAAACCTTAGTCGTTGAGTTATTTTAGCTCACGGTAAAAAAAAAAAAAAAAAAAAAAAAAAAAAAAAAAAAAAAAACACATTGTCTTTCAAAGGTAATGGTATAGGTGTAACATATGAAACCCCCACAACCATTGATCAATTTCTTATTGATACTATCTTAACAGCGAAGCAGTACCTGACGCTCCTGAAGAAACATATTTTGTTTTCATCTTGAGTTGATTTTGAGTTTAACGTCTCTTTTAGCAGCGAGGCTATATGAGACGAGACCTACTGATTAACGTGGAATCCGAACCACATGAGCTCCCGCCGGGAATCGTATCCGGGTCTCCCACGTCAAAGGCGCATACACTAACCGTTTAGCCACGAAGGAGCTCTTTTGTTTCCATATGAGCCCAGATGGCAACGTTCCTTCTTTCCAATATAATGGATCTCCTCCCAACTATGGCATTGGTGTGCATCAATGGATCGATGGACAACTTCCAGAGAAGTAGTCGCTGTGGTTCTGTAGAATTGCCGCCTACCTCACCTGACCTCATTTCTTTCTTCAGGTCATCTGAAGCAGATGGAGTATACCGAGGAAGTCCGCAATATACATACAGGAAAGTATTTAGCACGCAAGTGATCAGATTTCACCAGACTATATCCTATGTATGCTGTCGGAGTGTATATTTATGTGATTGAATGCTGTCCTTCTAACAGATGTCATCGAGGAGATGAACATTGACAATACGGATAATTTTTAATTTTTTCAGCAAGAAAACAAGTGAATAGTTAGTTTCATTACAAACAGGCCTTTAAAAGACAGAAGATTCCAACGAAACAGATAATGAAACTCTTCAAAACCGACGATAGTATGCTCAGCAAAGCATACACCAGCTTGGATAAGAAACATTATCCAAGATGCAAAAATGATAAATATAAAACCAGTATGAAATTCTTTCTTCTGCCTCCACCAAAAGTATAAAATTAAGTAATATTATTGACATTAAGACTAGGACTAATGAAATTACAAGACAATACAATATTAATGTTTTTCTATTACTTGAAAGATTGTGTTTTCTGTTAGACAGAAATAAATATAAAATATAATGATAGAAAAACAGAAAAAACCTTCATTGAAATGTTTACATGTAGATGCCCTATTGAAGATATATAACTATTACATGTTACGTATTTGTCTACAAAGACTAAAAGTAGACACATCGCTACGTTTAATTCCACGCAATGGGTTGAAGATTTAAAAAAATCGATGCTTTTACGTGATGTCGTGAATATCACTAAATTTCACAAAATAATGAAAAAAATAAGAACTTCTCTCAAGTAAATCTTGACGCTAGAAGGATAAGACGATGCAATCCAAAAAAGAAAAGACTACAAATTAAATCGTCAAATAAGATATCTTACTAGTTTTATTAGTTGCTTAGTTGAAGTTGAGGATATTTTTAAGCATCGGTGCTAATAAGGCTGCAACTGCTTGATCATTTTGGAAAAGAAACTATAATAAAAAATTAAATCTGCAAGGATCCATTATAAGGTATATAGTTGCTTTCATTACACAGCGAGTAATTCTAACGTCATATCTTGCTTTTTCAATTGTTTGATGTAAGACTCTAAATATTTCTATGTAAACTTGTATCTGTACCTCGGATCATTTCACATATTCCGCAAATACTTAACAATAAAACAGTGCCGAGCTCTATTTTGTACATTTCATTCCTTTAAGAAGCTTTTTCTCAGCAATTTCGAAAATTCAGCCGGCACGACAGAATTTCTTCACTCGTTGGAATGTGTTATTGAATTTTCCAATCCTTCACTTTGAAATCACATTACCCTGTCTACCACAAGGGAAAGAAAATAAATCTGAACTGCTCCGTTGAATCTGAAAAATGCACACACTAAGAGAATGTTGCATCCGATAAAAGATGGTTAAAAAAGAAAAAGGGAGAGCCATGATGCAATAAAAATAATACTGTGCCTTAATCTCAATAAAATCAAACTATTAGCGTAATTATACCTTACACTAAAATTACGCTAACTAGCCGATCGAGCATTGTAGTTTCTTGCTCCATTTATGATCTATCCCTTGCATTCGACAACTAAATTCGACTCGAATATTATTTACAGTAAATTGAAAACTGCACAACAGATATGAGCAAGCACTTTCTTTCGAAAGTGAAGCATTCCATAATTTAATGTATAAAAGTTTCATGTAGAATAGAATAAAACTTTTTTAAAAGATTTTAAAGTAACATTAATAATAAATTTTAATCCAAGAAAACAACTGAAAGAAGGAAACCATATCAATTTTTCAGAAGATGAAAAAACTAATGATTCTGTTATATACGTTTTTTCTATAAAAATGTTAGCATTTCAAACTATGGATATTTCATTCTATGTTACAGAATCTGATAGCCTCAGTAGGTATACAGGGTGGCCCAAAAGTAAATATACGGTCCCGTACTGTTCAACGAATTGCTTTTTATATTAATTCTTATCCAACAGGTAGACTTAGTTTCTTTATTATTTGTTCTTAATGTCTTTTTACTTATATCTTAAGTCCGGAACAGCCGAAGCAAATAAACCCATACGCTAGAATATTACACTTGATCAATACAAGGGTGTATACCTACTTTTGGGCCACCTTGTACATTGACATATGCAGCTGACAAACACACTAATGTGAGTTTTTGCACTTGTTTTAAAAATCAACACTTCAAATACATATTTACTATCACACATACATGTATGTGAAAACTGCAACATAAAGAAAGACGCATGAGAATGGGATAAAATTTAGATTATAGTTCCGTTATATAAATGATCATATTTATAATTACGTAAAGGTGCAATACCTGTTATGATATGGGTATAGCAAATGAAGGAAAGCATCTACTGCTCCAGTGAGCGCCTTTATACGTTGTAGCATTGAATTGAATATGTTTTCAATGTGTTTCACAAAAATAATTTGTCACAATGTTTGTATGTGCGTCCACAAGACATTGATACTGTATGCTAGAGATTTGTGAGACCAAAGTGCCCGTAACAATATCCTATACATAGCATGTTAGTCAAATGTGCAGAACAAGTAAGCATTGGTACAACTCGCGAATTGACGGAAGATTGCACATTCCAGGATAGAGGTGCTAATGCATTTTTTGGTGAAATGTAAAGCCAGAGTTGTCTAAACAAAGAGCGTAACATCAGCCTTCATTAGTTTCTTGCCACCACGGTGAGAAGACTGCAAATATCTTTTAAGCACTCAATTTGTAAGACTCCTTCATCGAGACCGTGTTGTATGCTAAATAGTATCACACACCAGTATGCTTGTTCTACAGCTGATTTGACACTAAATAATTAAAATGGCAGAATGCATTCCCAAGATAGAGTACAACACGTATTCAATTATCACTGTAGAACATGTGAAAACGAAACTATACAGAAACAAGCCAGTCCTCCAATCAGTAAGCAGGCAATGATGTTCAAACATCCATAGTGGCCTGGGGTTTAAGTCTGTGGGAACTCGAAGTTGGCGCTAGAGTTCAGTACACCGTTGAAAGGTATACGTAGACAAATGTATACCCATTATCGTACCCCAGTGTCGTGTTAACACCGCAGACGACACTGTTGGTCTCTCACTGATATATCAACGAACAAAATAATGACCTACCATGTATATCACACATGTTCGACGAAGTAGTAGTCAAACGGCCACGCATGTCCTCCTCGAATAGGAGCTTGCTCATTCCTGGGTGCATGTGTCACGACGTATGTCTGCTGAAAAACGCCGTTCAGAAGTCATTCTCCAAAACATACCTAGTGTAGAGGTCGGAGAAACTACTGAAATGAGAATTAAGCATCCTAATTGAAATATTAACAGTGAATTGTAGCATCCTAGATCCCACGTTTGCCGGTATTTCTAACATCATAATACGCGTATCTATCGCTCCGAAGTCAAGACGCTGGAAATTGTGCTTGTCATGATAGTCTGTGGTCACCAATGTAGGACAACTTAAAGCTGAAATGGGCCGGAAACACGACCGTACTACCTCATCACGCCAGCTACGGTACTATATAAGTGCTATGTAAATTTTACATAAACTCAGTAGAAGAAGAGCACGAAATATTGTATGCGAAAATTAGAAAATGTATGTGTGTTAGATTGAATAGAATTTGTTATAGTTGTCTACCTCAATATTTACGTTACATGGTTAGTAATTGTATTTAGACTTCGATCGGGTAGTAATGTGTGAATGACTATGTGAAAATGGAAATTAGAACTTGTAGTAAATATATAAAAATAAGCTATTAATAGCAGAGAAATAAAACGAAATACATGGAATTCGAGCGTTGACTGTTTATATACGACTAGGTAATGAATATAAGGGAAACTGTATGTTTGCAACAATAATATTGGATCAAGACTATGCACAACATAGATCTCGTTCATGACAGCGAAGTTGTCGATGATTATAATTGTAAACTGAATTGGATTTTCTATTTTACCGGCTACAACACAATAGTTCTCCCTATTTCATGTAGTTCAAGTGTAATTCACCTGAGGCATTTGTTCTGCAATGATGAAATCTTATCCAAAGTCGTGCATCCCGCCACTCTACCGTTAAACAGACAACATCAAATAGTTTGCACACTTAAAACACTATGCTCCAGCATTCAATTAACACTTAGACAAGGGTGTACAATTTATCACGATTATGCGAACAAGATATATGTTATTACGTAGTGTGGTTACATTAAGCGGTCCATTGTTCTAGAGTCGGTATCTACGGATCACTTCTGTTCACTGCTTTTATACGTATATCGCTAACGTGGCAGCATTCTCTGTGTGTATATCAATTCCATGGTACAAAAAGGAAGCTTGAAGTAGACTAACAAGGACATATTATTCGAATGCTGTAGCTTGTTTATATTTTGCCTGTTGATGAAATGGATCATAGACGTGCTTGCCAATATGTTTTCTGTTCGTATCTCTACGCTTTATTACTTGGATTCTGCGCAAATCACTCCATTGCATTACTGCTTCACTCACGGAACTGAGAGTGTTTGTAGACTGACGTATGCGCCATTCCACTTAAATTGTAATAATTTCCTATGTCCATAACCAGATGTACTAAAGCCTGTGACAAACATCTTGGCATCAACTAAACGAATAAAACGCAAGCTCTGGCGCGACGTTGCCAAGTGGTAAAAGGGTGTAGCTATGGCTAAGCAGACAAACTACAGCGCGATCAGGTGGCAGAGGATAGACGTGGATGTGTACAAAATAGACGTGGCAATACAGCTGGCCTCTCATTTGCTAGCAACATTTAAAGGGAACTTGGAGCGCCACCTTCAAATGCCAAGATGTTTGTCATTCCGTTTAATACTGTGATTGACAACATTCCCGTAATTCATTTTTGGTGTTGCAATTTTTACAAACAGGAGAGTATTTAGAAGAGATATTCACAGTTTTCATCTATACATTTGCGTTATCTTTCTAGATTTAAAGTGCTTCAAGACTCCAAACTTGCTTTCAAATTTAAATATGTTTTCAATTTCAAAATGGATCGTGCTACCGTAGGTAGGACTGTAACTAGGTTTTTCTTACACAGAGAACAGCACGGTTCCCAGACTACTAACCAATTAACAACTTCAAAAAGATATGTGTGATAGAAAATGATCATCAAAACTTATAAAATAATTCACAGAAGTATGTAAATAAAATAGAGAGTACTTTAGTTGTAAGGGAAAATGCGTACGCAGGTGTCTTTAGTGGCGTCTTCAGATCACTTGGATGTGGAATATGTTTTATATTCTTCTATAGTTGGTAGCAAAATAGTATATATTTTTTATTAGTCTAATCTTTATCTACACAGTATGTAAGTTTTAATTTACAATCAAAGTACTTAAAAGAAATACAGTGTACGAGTAAGAATTATATTAATTTCCACTTGGAAATTTCTAACATGAAAATTATAAAAGCGTTTCTACGTACTATTTTACTTGATTTCAACGTTTTGTTCTTAAATCAAATTAACTGACTTTATGAGAAGTGAGGCGACTTGGATAGGAGTGAGCATTATTTCTCGAAGTTCTATATGTTCTTTGTAAGTATAATAATAATAATAATAATAATAATAATAATAATAATGATAATAATAATAATAATAATAATAATAATAATAATAATAATAATAATAATAATAATAATAATAATAATAATAATAATACAGTGAAACCTGTAAACTTGGCCACCTCTCTAAGTTGGCCACCTGCTTATCTTGGCCTAGTTCGTCTTGAACCTGCATTTTCCCATAAGACATTCGTTACTTACTACTCTATAAGTTCGCCATTTGTCTACCTTGAAAGTTGGCCACACTAAAACAATGTTTACCCTATGATGATAATGATAAATTTACCTGCGTATCTTGGCCACGAAAAATACAGTTTTGTTATTTTTCTTAACTCTTTTGAATTCCCATATGAGAGGCAAATTTTCTGTATTTGTCACTGGACACAAAGAAGCATAGATTCGCACGATTTGTTCTTTGAGGTCAATGGCCAGAACACTACCCTCACAAAAGGGTGGTGAAGGAAGATGTGAATAAGAAAAAGCACGTACAGGAATTCAGGAAATGGTTGTACGTATTTGTTTACCCTGTCTGTTTTGGTAAAACCATTAGCTATATCGGCTCCTTTCATCAATGGAAAGCTTTCGTAATTCCGGAAAATTCTCAAGGTTAAACTCAATTGCCATTTATTGGCACCTGACTGCATGTCAAAAGGTAGAGGAGGTTTTGAGATATGAACTCCCTCAAAATTTTCTCAAAACATCTTTTGCTCCGAGGGAAACATTTCTAGCTCATCAACAAGAGGTAGTTAACTACAATATTAGAATGTGCATATCTGCCAAAAAGAATAAAGCAAATATGTCTAGAATGAACCACCATTTAGTAACAACTGAAAAGAAGTCATATAAATTGCATATGAATTTCTCAATTTATAACTTAGCTTTTCTTATTCTCAATCTCAATCACTCAGTGTGCTATAATATCAATTTCAATAAACTGCGTACATACACTTCTATTTCATGGTTGTTTGTGTTATTGTGGTTTCAATCCGAATAATCCAATGTACCAGACTAGTTGTCAGGAAGAGAAAAGTATGCATATATATTAAACATACTACCAAGAGCGCCAATCCTGGGGGAACCGAGGGGGTCCAGGCCCGGACCCCCCAAAGCACACGTGGTCCCTATTTTATTTATGAGTATAAATATTTCGTATAATTTGAGTGCAATTTGTCTTAAAATCTTCATATATATACAATCTGCATCTGAATGCCCCCCCCCCCAACTTACAGAGAAATCGGCGCTCTTGCATACTATAGTAATATTTTCTACTACTGTATATTTTTATGATTACTGTATATACATTATTTATAAGTAGCTGTCGTGCCACTGCTTATTAAAATTTTACAGTCAAGTAATACTAGTAATTCTATTCTAAAAGTACACAAATCACACTTATTTTCGGTAAGTTGGCCACCTGTCTAAGTTGGCCACTTTTCGATGGAACCGATGGTGGCCAACATAGACAGATTTCATTGTAATAATAATAATAATAATAATAATAATAATAATAATAATAATAATAATAATAATAATAATAATAATAGAAGCACCGAAAGCTAAATTCCTAGTTATATTAGAGGTATCTTCCACCTGCTACTGCCATAACACCAAGATAAGTCTTATTCAAGAGTTTCACATTTCAGAAAATCTTCGGAAAAGAAGAGTATAACACGTTTCCCTTCTCATCAATTTTCGATCATCCATTATACTGTTGTCTTGCATTACTTATATTTTAAATTAATGTAATGCTTAACAATACATTTTGGCTTCAAGAAAATGTAAAAGTATGTGTTTCCACTATTATTATTAAGAATAATATTAATAATAAAAATTAGGATATTACGTAATTTTACTTCTTTGTGTGTTCAAAATTACCAGAAGCTCGCATAAATCAATACATAAGAATAACTATATATGTTGATTCAATCATTTCACCATTCATTGATCCATTCATCACTAGGTTTCCGAAATCCGTTTGGCCTAGAAACTTAACACTTTGTATTCATGTCTTTCTTCAGTTTCAGAATGTGACAAGAATTAGAACCCTTAAAGGAGGAAGTTGATAATTTTTTTTCATATCTTCAAAGTACGAGGATCATTCAATAAGTAAAGAGACAAAGTCTATATTTTTAACACTAATCATTTTTTTTTTTGTTTCAGGGGTGTTAGCTGGCAACCTTGGGATATGCTCTGATCTGCTGTTTCGTAATTTTATGTCAACATAACTTTTAAAATATCAATTCATCATGGCAAGTCCTCTAGAAGATTGCACCTTAGAAGAACAGCGCTCAGTCATTAGGTTTTTAGTCGCAGAAGGTGTAAAACCAAGTGAATTTTTTTCTCGAATGTTGAGACAGTACGGTAACAGTTGTATGAACCGTGCGAATGTGTACAAGTGGGTTGATCGGTTTAAAAGTGGCCGAACAAGTGTACATGATGAACCCCGATGTGGACGTCCAGTGGAAGTTTCTGGTTCTTCGTTGGAATCGAGGATTGACGGACTTATTCGTGATATCAGAAGAATTAATGTTGAAATGATAGCTGACGAAGTTCAAGTAAGTGTTGGAACTGTTCACAATGTCATTAGGAACATTTTAAAGTACAGAAAAACGTGTGCCAGATGAGTTTCCAGACAGCTTACTGCCGCTCATAAAGAATCAAGGCTTTCCATTTGTCAAGCCTTAACGCAACGAAGTTTGATTGAAGGAGACGCTTTTTTTTTTGAAAGAATAGTGACTTGCGACGAGGCCTGGATCCATCACTACAACCCTGAGACCAAAAGGCAGTGTATGGAGTGGAAACACACTAGCTCTCCAGTTCGCAAAAAATTCAAGGTTCAACCTTCTGCTGGTAAAGTGCTGCTGACCAACTTTTGGGACTCACAGGGTCCAATCTATTGCGATTTCCTTAAAGATCAGCGAACTATCAATAGCCTATACTATTCTGAGATGCTAGAACGCAAAGTTAAACCAGCTATCAGGAGCAAACGCCGTGGACTCTTGTCAAAAGGAGTCATTCTTCAGCACGATAACGCCCGCCTTCATACAGCCCAGCTGACCCGAGATAAGCTTCAAGAATTGGGTTGGGAGGTCTTACCTCATCCTGCCTACAGCCCAGACCTCGCCCCATCTGATTTTTACCTGTTAGGACCATTCAAAGACGCCCTACGTGGAAAAAGATTTGCTAACAATGAGGAAGTTAAGGCAGCGGTGCAAAGATGGCTTCGGGGTAAATCGAAAGATTTCTTCGCCAAGGGAATTAGGAAGCTGCAAGAAAGATGAGACAAATGCATAACTGTAAAGGGTGATTATATTAAAAAATAGCCTTAGTTTTGAAAGATTGAAATGCATCTTTATTGAGCTATAGCAATTTGTCTCTTTACTTATTGAATGCCCCTCGTAATTGACCAAGGAACTTTATATTTTATATAAATCATACACGAAAGCTATACATTCTATAAAAGCTTTACGTTTAATTAAATATTAACTTTGTTGTTGACATATATCACCCTACACGACAACCATGAGAGTAATCTGTTATTCGCACCAATTTTCTGTTTTAAAACTAGTTGGGAAATAAAGAAACTGCAACGCTGAATGTTTCTATAAGTTTCACAAATCTACGAACAGTATTTGTAACTATAAGGGTAAAGAGGGGGGGGAGGTAAACGTTTTCTCACCCTTCATTACACATCTGAAACCTCTGAGCGTAAACTTCAATTTTGTTATGACTAATCCATAAAAGTTCATATAATCCGCAAAAATGACAGGAGTTTGCATTAAAATTTTCATTGCTTAGTTTTTGTAGACGAGAGTAAATCTGTGCAAACTGGAAGAATATCCTAGTAGCTGACTTATCATTTTTATATATAACAACAGTTTCGAAACAAACGTACTGATAGTCTGTTTTAAATTCTATCCAATTCATTTTACGAGTTTAACATTCAAACTACGCTACCCTGGAGGCAAAAGGAGAGATGAAAAATCTGTGATAATGGAATGAATAGTGAAATGACAATTAATACTATCCATTTTCTGGGCGAGATTGGGACCAGCAAGAAAGAAATCTTGCCATCACCAGTCTAATACTTTATGTCTTTTGATCATGCTAATTTGTCAGAGTTGTAGATTACGTTTGTAGATTTCTTAGATATCTTAATAAGTGCTTCTAGCGAGACTTGTCGAAAATGTATCAATATTACTAGATTGTGGTGGAAAAATCCTTAACATTAAGGTAGGCGTGGAGGTAATGAAAAGTAAAGATGAAAATGTTGGCTAAAGTCCTAAAAAAAAATGAGTGTTAAAATGGCACAATTACAGGAATGTGTAACTAAAATTAGACTGACAAATAAGTACTTTAAACACGGCCAGTATGTTTTATTCACAATAGGCCTACATTTCAATTTTCAATTCGATACAAACGTTGAAATTGGACTGTAATTAATAACATACGAAACGTGTTAAAAATATTTGGTATTTATAGGACCGCTACGAACGTTTCTTCCTATTTTCTTAAATTTCATTTTCCTATTATTTTCAATTATAGTTACCAAGAAGCCTACTTGCTAACTGGATGGTTCGGATTCTATCAGCTTTGAAACGAAATTTGTTGTTTCATTCTATTCTCTTGCAACTCTGTAATAATTCACAAAACTGGGTGCATACCTTACCAGTATTACGAATTATTACAATTCTATATATATTTTTTTAACGCGAAGTTCGAATAATTGGTCATCATAATTGAAATCATTTACAATTTTTCCCTTATAAAGCACGAAGAGTAAAGTTCCCCAGATGTACTCCGAAACCAAGTAAGAATGTATTCTTTATGCTCCTTAAATATCATCATCATTTTTACTTGTCATCCATAACCACATTTTATTAGCTAATGTGCCACATATGTATTTAAGCAGCAAGACTTCTTTTATAACATGCTAAATGTTATGTAAATAATGCTAATAATGCTATGCAATGTTGCAGTGAGAGATTCTCATTCTTTCTTCACATTAATTTCAACCTCAAACTATAGGAATAAGTCTCTAACTTACAACAAAATACAAACTATATTCTATTTTAAAAAGTGTATTTTTAGTACATCTTCACTGAAATAGTAAATATTAACATGTGATGATTAAGTTTTCACATAAGCTTAAACACAAACAGAAATTATCAGACGGTCTGCGAAAAATAACTATTGTTATAATATTGACGGAGATTGGGGACAAAAAATGGTGCCAGTGGCACATCAAGGTGTTATCAAACTTTAACCAAATTTTGTTTATTTACTACATACATACATCTGTACTCAAATTTTACGCACTAGGCTGCTTTCAATTTGATAAAGGGTTTGAAAATGTTACACTAAACAGAGGACCTACCCGATAACTTCCAACTTTACGAAGACAATTATTAGTTGGGTGGGGTGGACTGCGTGCTACAGTGAAATTTAGAGTATACGTCGTTCACTATTAGAAAGGTAATCTCTACCGAATAGTCGGAGTTGTCTAGAGTCAGAGAAAATGTGTTCTGAGAGGAGGCAGCAATTCTCCAGTAGTCCAGTTGGTGGAAATGATAGTGATTGGTACGTCAATATGAACATTAGTACCAGGCGTAGTCAGAGTGACATCACCGCTCTATTTTCCCTAGTTATGAGGGCAAGAAAACTGGTTGATATACAGGAAAGCGGAAAGATGTACACTCATGTCCAAAATGATTGTCGCATATCTATAACAGTCTTATTATAAAAATATAAGTTGCAGGATACTTTTAATACTGATACTACGTGTATAATCGGGAAATGTATATTTGTGGTGAATTTCACAGGAGAAGAATTATAAATACGAAAATTAGAATGAGTAAAACAAAATGTTGCTAAATGGACAAAATGTTTTATTTTCGTTTTATTGTTCTTATTTACTGCTCTTTCGACATCAAATTTGCCACATAGATGCCTTTGCCGATTATACACATATTAACATTGTAAGAAATACCGGGCGAATTCGTTATCAAATTATATTCCTACAACAACATATTTATAGACATGCGACAATAATTTTGGACATGAGTGTACATAAACAACGAGCCACAAAAGGAAAAAATAGAACAAAGAATAAATTTTACAAAAGGAAATTAGATCACGGAAGAATTAGAAAGTGTTGGGAAATATGGAAAATTCTACAAGAAGGCGAAATCTATTGAACTAGGAGGAAACAAGGGGATATTACGATGGCAGTAGAAAATAGGGATAGGAAGGTAGTTAGCGAGAGGAGTAAAAGCTTAGGAAGAAAATGTTGGGAACTTGTATTAAAATTGGGATAGACCGCGTGACCTAAATTTTGAAGTAAAACATGAAGTACGGGAGGATCACGGGAGGATTTTACGAGATCAGTTTGAAAAGGTTATGTTCGCAATTAGGAATGGATCAACAACAGGAAGAGATGATATACCAAACAAATTCATTAGGAAAATGGAGGACAAGGGTAAGAAAGAATTGTTCCGACACTGCAATGAAATCTATGAAAGAGAAGAGTGGTCAAAGTATTTCCTGAAGAAGATCATGATACTGTTGGCTAACAAAGCGAACCCAGAGAGATCTGAGAACCATTGAACCATTTTTATCATATCGCACGTAGCATAAGTTATGCTTCGACTATTGAACACAAGTTTGTATGGAAGAACAGTTCGTGTTTAGGAGAAATATGGGCATAAGATGAGCAATTGGCTTGTTAAAGGTAATCAGTGAAAATGTAAAAAAAAGGGAAAGAACTGTAAATTATTTTTATTGATGTAGAAAAGGCTCTACTGGAAATTATTATTGGAAATTCTAAAGAAGGCTGTATTGGAATGATACGATCAAAAACTCGTAACAAAATTTAAATATAAACCAACAAGTTAGTATCACAATAGGGAAAGAAATGACAAAGGATAATGCAATTGGAAGGAGAGTTCGACAGGAATGTTATCTCTCGCCAACATTTTCCTATATATCTAGAAGAAATAGTAAGGTATTTCAATAGAAGACAGGTCCGTAGAGGGGCCCGGTAGAAGTTGGGGGAAACCAAAAAACCAACCATATTATAGTTCATCAAATAGTAACATCAGCAATTCATCATATCTGCTCTTGAATGTTTAAGTATTTTACTTCTACATAATTCTATTATCCCCCTCTACACACACACATTAAGTTAACAATCTGTAATCTACATGAAAAAAACTAAATTTTATTAAATAGGTATTACTAACTACACGAATTAGAATTAAAATATATGTGTTTTAATAGTCCCACATGTAATACTAGCATTAAGATCAAGAACGAGAGATGATCTACTGTGAAAAAAGGAAATTAAACTTCACTTAGGCTCTTGTTTAGGGTTAACTTGCGAAGTTGCCCGTCCATTTTTATCAAAATTTTGAAAATTTACCTAAAAGAAATTGATAATTTGATTGCTTATGTGCTTGATAACATGCAAGTAAAGAGTAATTTATGTGTAATATATTTTGATGAGCAGTTATAAAGACGGGACTAATTCGCAAGTAGAGAGAACTACTTGTCTCTAGGTTCAGTACGGTTGGATTGTGGATAATTTTCGAGTAAACATGTATGCAAGTGAACAGGGTCTTTGCGCTGGATGTGAATTGACAGCACTAACATTTGTAAGACATGATATTGATAATGAGGTTAATCTTTTGAATATTCATGGGTTAATGAATGAAAGAACAAAGACCATGAACAATCGTTCACGATTTTCTGCTTGAGATAGGAGAGCTCTACAAATCTAAGTACTAAAGTAAATGGGAAGTAGACATAATCTAATCTAAGTAACCTAGTAGTGCGTTATCCGACCTTACTTCGACTTCTCGCTTCGCTCGTTCTTCCCTCTCAACTCCGGAGTCCCCATTAACTACCCACAACCGTGCTCCGCGCGGCCCGCCAGTCTCACCTGTATGTTAATAATGGATTTCCATATGTAATAGTGGTTCCTCCCCCCATACTCCCACCCTCGAGGTAACGTAACAGAACATAAAATGAGTAAAGTTTAATTAGAAATTGATGATTGTAGATTTTATTATGTTTTTTGTTGAAAATTAGGTGGACGGGTAACTTTGAAGTACTTCCCTGGTTTACAATTACAGTTGTATTTTTTAAAAATATTTATAGTAAGTTCTTGTTTAAAATCTTAAATTAATCTCGTTTTATATAAATTAACCACCTGCACATTACACCAAGAAGACACATATCAAAACAGCTAAAAAAAAGCTATAATGTTATTCTAAACTACCTGAGAAAAAAAGTATGTGGCCTACATAATATCGTATGTTACATTTGTAAATCCTGTAGTGTTTGGACTTAACGTACACCAAGCGTATAACTGAAAACGCATATTTTATAATACTTTCCGTATAAGTGTTCCATCTATACATACTTTCCGTATAAAACAATATAGACGGTCAGGATTTCACATACAAATGGACGTATATAACATATAGCTGACGACAATAACATACATATATGTATGTAATATAAGGAAGACTGTTAGATGTCAGACATCCTGCAACAGCATGATGTAACACCTAAGGGCAGTGCCTATGTAGCATACGGATAACGTATGCTCCGTCCTGATTTTTGTAGCAAGCAAGAGGATTCCGTATATTTGTACAATATACCACTGTCCGGGGAATGGATTTTTCTCAATGTACGTAAAACGCTACACCCATCTAGTATCGAGTAAAATCATCACTTCTTCTTTCATGTTGAATTACAACACTGTTACGCGTACCCGACTAAGAAATAGTTCCAATTTACAACGCTTTTATATGAAAACTAGCTACTTCCACGGGATCCCCCACCCGAACTACAATACAAAACACTCTAGTACTTAATTTCTCCTCTAAATCTTGCAAATTTCTACTAGTCCTGGCTCCACAACCCGGGATTTAATCCTTAAACGTTAAATATGTTCACTTGCTCAGTTACTCATCTAATTAAGGTAAATTAACTTTATTCTTCTACGAGAACAAACATATAAAAGTCTTTGCAACCGTTACTCTTTCGTTGAATGTTTCACCACAGTTCTTGTTTTACATATCACAGCACAATAATTTAGTAGAATCAATCGCCTTTAACGGAAGTCGGAGCTCTTAATTCACTTCACAACTAATTGTTCCAACTAGTTGTTCCACAACTAATCTAAGGTTTTCTGGTGACGAGGATTTTGCAATGCATGTAGGTACTACAACTACACAATAGAATAACAATAACCTACCGCCGTTACTGCAATAGACAAAAGATAAACGCTTTGTTCCTCCTCCTCTTTTTACCATTTGGCTTACAGTAATACCTACCTCTCAGATTGCTATTACAACTGTGGCGTGAAGTATTATGAACGTATTCCTTCTTTTCGAAAAACTTGCTTCAATATGTATTGTGTCATTCCATATCGAGATTCGAGAAGACTGATAAACTTTACTTTAAATCCTTTAAAATATGTTTAGAAGTGTTCGTCAAATAGTTAAAATGGAAAACTTCTTAGAATAATCTCTTTTATATTACATTTTATTCTTAGTGTTTACACATAGAATTAATCGAGATTTTTTGCAAGCCTTTCGTGAAAATTTTAGGGGGGGGCTCCCCTTGCCCCCTGTGGTTACGGGCCTGATAGAAAGTAGAATGATTAGGTGTGTACGGTTTGCAGATATGGCGCTTAAAGTGGAATATGAAAAGAAGTTGATACATGTTAGAAAACTTGAGGAATAGCTGTGAAGAATATGGGATGAAAATACATGTTAGAAAGACAAAAACTATGGTGATTGGAACGAAGTGGTCAGTGTCAAATATATAAGTAATGGGGCGTTTCCTGTCACCACGGCATGGCGCGTCCTCAGGTTGCGGATCGAGGAGAAGGCCTCTAGATATAGAGGTTAGCTGCGAATATACTGAATAAGCAGTCGCGGACAGACGACTAGGAGTGGTCCTCCAGCTTGGGGGTTTGGGTAAGGCTAACACCCTCATCCTGTAAAAAAAGGTACTTGTTCAGAAACATTC
The DNA here is from genome assembly GCF_964235325.1 of Thermobia domestica. Lineage (NCBI taxonomy): Eukaryota > Metazoa > Arthropoda > Insecta > Zygentoma > Lepismatidae > Thermobia > Thermobia domestica. The sequence continues at coordinate 155,749,242 of NC_137463.1, forward strand.
ACAAAAGCCTCGGACAAGGACTGATAACTTGGCACGACATCAGCAAAAGAAAATGGACATGAGATTTGGAACATGGAATATTAGAAGTCTTTATAGGGCAGGCGCGTTAAAATCTGTAACGAGTGAGTTAGAGAAATACAAGATGGACTTAGTAGGAGTTCAGGAAGTTAGGTGGGAAGGAAATGGATCTGAGAATTCCGGAAATTTTACGTTCTTTTACGGGGAAGGAAATAAAAATCACCAGTTAGGAACAGGGTTTTTCGTTCACAAACGAATATTACCAGCAATTAAACGGGTTGAATTTGTTACTGACAGACTTTCTTTTATTACTCTTAAGGGACGGTGGTGTGATATTATTGTTTTAAATGTACATGCTCCAACTGAAGATAAGGGTGACGATATAAAAGATAGTTTTTACGAAGAAGTGGAACGGATATTTGACCAACTCCCGCGATACCATATGAAGATTCTATTAGGGGATTTCAATGCGAAGGTAGGACGAGAGGATATTTTCAAACCGATTATAGGGAACGAAAGTTTGCATAAGGAAAGTAATGACAACGGTGTTAGACTCGTGAACTTTGCAACATCCAAAAACCTAATCGTGAAGAGTACAAAATTCCCACATCGCGACGTTCATAAATACACTTGGACATCACCAGACAGAAAAACACATAATCAAATTGATCACGTTTTAGTAGATAGAAGAAGACAATCTAGCATAATTGACGTCCGGTCGTTTAGAGGGGCTGATTGTGACACTGATCACTACCTGGTAGCAGCGATAATACGGGAGAGATTATCGTTGAATAAATGTAATACTCAATGCTCGAAAACGGAGAGATTTAATTTAAAGAAATTAGAAGAGAGCCAGGTAAGAGAGGAATACCAGATTGAAGTTTCGAATAGATTCTCGGTTTTAGAAGACTCGGAGTGCACTAGTGTTGAGGATACTTGGATTGAAATTAGAGATAGCATTAAAAGTTCAGCAATAGAAAAATTGGGACATGCGGAAATACGTAGGAACAAACCATGGTTCGACCAAGAATGCATTAAACTAGTAGAGAAGAGAAAACAGGCAAAATTACGGTGGCTACAAAAATCCGAATGAAATAACTACACAAAATTTCGCAGATATCAGGCGGGAAACTTCCAAAACTTTTAGAACAAAGAAACGGGATTTTTTGAAAGCTAAAATTAAGGAACTTGAAGATAATAGTAAAAATAAAAATATTCGGGACATGTATAAGGGGATCAGCGAATTTAAGAAAGGCTATCAACCTCGTGCTTATATATTAAAGAAATCTGACGGAACAGTTCTCACTGATACGGATAGCCTCCTAAATAGATGGAAAGATTTCTTTGACGATTTGCTGAACACGCAGCCAAAAACTAATGTGCGTGGAAAAAAGGAGATACACACCGCAGAACCGTATATTCCAGAACCCAATCGAATAGAAGTGGAAGCCGCTATAAAGAAATTAAAGAAACACAAATCTCCGGGTGTAGATGAAATTCCGGCTGAGTTAATTTTAGCTGGAGGCGAAAAATTGTGGAACAAGATACACAAACTCATTCTCCTTATCTGGAACAAGGAAGAATTGCCACAAGAGTGGAAAGAGTCAATCATTGTTCCAATTCACAAGAAAGGCGACAAAACTGACTGTAATAATTATCGAGGCATTTCTCTTCTGTCAACATCCTATAAAATCCTTTCAAATATTCTGTTAGCAAGATTGACCCCATACGCAGATGAAATTATTGGAGATTATCAGTGCGGATTTAGACGAAATCGATCAACTATCGACCAAATATTTACCATTCGCCAAATACTCGAAAAGAAGTGGGAATACAATACCCCGGTACATTAACTATTTATTGATTTTAGAAAGGCTTACGACTCGGTTAGGAGAGAAACATTATACAACGTTCTTACAGAGCTTGGAATACCGAGAAAGCTAATTAGATTAATTAAGATATGTTTAAGTGAATCCCAAAGTAAAGTGCGGGTAGGAAAATTTTTGTCCACGAGCTTCCACGTCGAAAATGGCCTGAAACAAGGAGATGCGTTGTCGCCATTATTATTTAACTTTGTGCTGGAATACGCCGTAAGGAAAATCAAAGATAGCAACCAGGGCCTAGAGTTGAACGGCATTCACCAGGTTATGGCATATGCTGATGATGTAAATTTAATAGGGGATGATAGGAGAACAGTAGAAATAAATGCAGAGATATTATTAAACGCTTGCAGGGACATGGGTTTAGAAGTAAATGCAGAGAAAACTAAATACATGGAAGTGCGTCGGGACCGTAATACGGCAAATTGTGGAGGCGTTAAAATATTAAATAATACTTTTGATAAAGTGGATACTTTCAAATATTTAGGATCAATATTAACAGACGAAAATCATATTCACGAAGAAATTAAATGTCGACTAAAAGCAGGGAATTCGTGTTACTATTCGGTTCAAAATCTCTTGTCGTCGCGAATTCTGTCGAGGAATTTGAAGCTTAAAATATATAAAACGATAATCATGCCTGTTGTTTTGTATGGTTGCGAAACATGGTCGCTTACTCTGAGGGAAGAACATAGACTGAAAGTATTTGAGAACAGGATCCTGAGAAGAATATTCGGACCCAAGAGGAACGAGAATGGGGAATGGCGGAAGCTTCATAACGAGGAACTACATAGTTTATACGGTTTACCCAACATTGTTAGGGTCGTCAAGTCTAGGAGGCTTAGGTGGGCAGGTCATGTAGCTAGAATGGAAGAAAGTAGAAACGCTTTCAAAGTCTTGAATGGTAGACCCATAGGGAAACGACCATTAGGAAGACCTAGGCGCAGATGGGAGGATAATATTAAGATGGATCTCGCAGAGATAGGAATACAAAGTAGAAACTGGATCCAATTAGCTAAGGATAGAAGTCAGTGGAGAGCTTTTGTGAACGCGGCATTCAACCTCCGGGTTCCATAGGCCATAGAGTTAGTTAGTTAGTTAGTTAATGGGGCGTTTACACTTAGTCGATTTGCGTTCGATTCAGTTGAATTGACGTCACTTTCAACTTAATCGACCGTGTAAACAGGAGTTCAACTTAATCGCTTGTTGATCGAAAGCGACTAATCGACTAGCAACTGAATTGAAAGACGTTCTATTTTCTGTGGTCGATTCTATTTTCTTCTGCTATAACCGTAAATTGTACCAATTACTTTTTGCTTGGACATCTTTAAAATTGCCAGTCGATTTCGAATCGACCAGAGGAGAGCGAGTCGACAAGCAGCATTCAATTTCGGTTGAAACAATTGAACACATCCATCGATCTGATTCGGCCTAGTTGCTTCGATTTACGCAAATGCAGCGAGTCGATTTAGCCGTGCGACTAAATCGACCAAGTGTAAACGCCCCATAAGAGGAGAGAAAATAGAACAAGTGACTAATTTTCGATATCTAGGTAGTGTTATTAGTGATTATATAAAGTAAGTGCGTGGAATGAAAACAAGAATATGACTTGCGAAAGAAACATTTGGGAGGAAGAAAAGTCTATGTTGTAGATCCTTGTATAAAGAGTTAGAAAAAGACTCATGAAATGCTTTAAGGAGAAAAGCATGGACATTACGCAAACATGATGAAAAAAGGCTGGAAGCTTTCAAAATGTTGATGTGGAGAAGAACAGAGAGAACTAGATGGGTCGAGCTCAAAATGAATGACAGCGTGTTAGAAATGGTGTGAGAGAAAGAACATCTCTAGATGTAATCGAAAAGATGGAGAGTAACTAGTTGCGACAGTAGCTGTATCGTGAGGGATATGGTAGAGAGTATGGTGAGTGGAAAGAAGAGGTGAAGTAAGCTACAGATAATGGACGGTAAGAGAATAGAAAAATCGTACGTGAAAGACGAAGAGGATACCTGAAGACCATGAAGCATGGAAACATCTCAGTTGCAGCAGGTGTCCTGTCAATAATGGCAGAATACTTGTGTGATGACGACTAACATGGGGAACATTAGTTGACGTGCACTGATACTTTACAGGAAAGTAAATTTACATGGAAACATGTATGATTTATGTCAACAGAGTACTTTTTTCACTGACACAGTAAACACACGTTACGAACGGAAAATTGTTATAAGCTAAACGCTTCTGAGCATTTTGTTACATCGTCTAGTTATTTTCAATCTTCGTACTGTAATTCTTAAGTGTTTTTTCCTCTTTTCTTAACACGCATACAGCATTGATTCAAAAATAATTTTGTATCTATGCATACGTATTACCAAAAATAATTGTCTTTGTGCATTAAAATAGAATAAAGGAAATCTAAACGTTGTATACTTAGTACCTAACTCAACATTTCCTTGTTAGTAAACCCTTGTAGTCAGATGGAATATTCGCGTGTCGCTACGGAACTGAGGGGGGAGTACGGCAATTCCTCTTTAGTCGCACAAAACAACCCTCGTGGCCGCATTTATATTCTCTTTATTGCTTTATCGACCACCATATATCTTGGCTGAACCAAACGAACGCCAAATTAAATTCCAGAATTCCGCCTACTTTCACCCCCTACATGATCTATGATAACGATTCTTCTCGGTTATGTGTAATCTACATATCATTGCACTGTCTCGTTACGACTTATAATAATAAATTTATTCGATATTCCGATAGCGTATGAGGAGTTTACGCATCAAATATATCAAGCTACCATATAAAATGAAGTTACGAATATAGAAATAGCAAAGGATTAAACTGAACGAAATTATAACACGACGGGATTCATGTGTAATAATACCTGAATAGCGGGAATTGAAATTTAATGTTCCATGACTGTCATTCAGACTAACATATAATTCGTATAACTAAATATGTTACCACCATATTTTTCAGAAGAAAACGACAGTAGTAAGCCCAACACTTAGGTTAACTTTTATGCCCATGAGTCCATGGTCCAAAGGTACATAAACCCACCCCTTTAAATCTTGGCAGTGGGTACGTAGGCCCACTTTCTCTTATTTTGGGGCAGGTCATAACACAACTTCCTAAATTTTGGAAAATACTAAAACTAAAACTTTGGTGTGGTAGTGTGAGATCCGGTTATTTATCACTGTAAGTTTGGGTGGTTCGTCTCGTTCCCTTTTATGGTTAAAAAATTGTCAAAAAATTAAATTTAGGAGATTCTTGTTCTAATTTATCACCTTTCATGAGGCTTTATAGTGTTATAAAGTTATATATATATATACGAGGGTCATTGCAAAAGTCATGGCAACTATTTTTTTAGTCGAAAATGGTAACGAATAAACAAATTCTGAAATATGTAAATGGAAGGCTAGTTTATATGTAAACATTACATGTAGGGAGATGGATGAACGTGCACACTACCATAAAGATATAGCACAAGAAAAAAGACGAAAAAAAATTTTGTCGTTTCAAACGTGCTTTACTGTCGATTACAACAGTACACAATAGTACAGAGCAGGAACACGTACCGGTGACATCTTAGAGTCTGTGCAATCTTGTGGATTCTTGGGGAGACTCCTGATGCCATGGAATGCACGTAGTTTGTAATGTACTATTGTATACACTTGCAATTGACAGAAACACTTTTGGAACGACAAAATTTCTTTCTCGTGCTATATTTGTGTGGCGGTGTGTGTGTGTTCATCCATCTCTCTATATGTAATGTTTACATAAGAGCAAACCTTCCATTTGTATATTTAAGAGTTTTTAATTTCTTTACCATTTTCTAGAAAAAAGGTAGTTGCCATGACTTTTGCAATGGTCCTCGTATTATATATATATATATATATATATATATATATATATATATATATATATCAGTATATGGGTTAATTTTCTTTCATAAGACTTGAGTACATTGAGTGCATTAATACACCCCTCCTACATTTCTGGAGAGTACATAAGGCCATCCCTTAAATTTACGAACATCAAAAAATAAAATTTCGTAAATATTCTCTAGAACTCGAAATGAAATCTTTGAGTTTTACGTCCCACGGTTATGCCGGTTAGGCTAAAGGAGACGGTGATTATGAGAAATGCATGAAATGGTGGAATGAAGAAAGTGGGAGGAAACGGGAGAACCCCGAGAAAACCCACGCACACGGTGTTTGTCCACCACAAAGTTCACTTGGCGGGAGCAGGGTTTGAACCCGAGACCCCATGCAGAAGAGGTGAACGCTCTACCACTGAGCCACCGCGGCCCTTTGTTAAAACCCACGCACACGGTGTTTGTCCACCACAAAGTTCACTTGGCGGGGGCTGGGATCGAACCCGGGACCCCAAGCACCAGAGGTGAACGCTCTACCACTGAGCCACCGCGGCCTTCCCTATCTCTCTCTCTAGAACTCGAGTACGTACTTCTTGTCCATATACTTGGCCCTGCTTGGCCCGTTCTGTGAGTAAAAGATTTCCAAAACATACGCAAACAATATGCATTAGCACGTGGTAATTGACCTAATTTATTCGTGCGATGAGACTTTATGGCATTATGTAGTTCTATTGATTGGTATATGGCCCAATTCTCTTTCATATAACATAGATATATTGAGGTATCCCTCTTAAATTTCAGGAGGAGTACATAGGACAACCCCTTAAATGTTTTCTAAGACTCGAATATATACCTGTAAATTTACTTGGTTGTAATTGTCCCCTTCTATGGTTAAAACTTGCAAAAAATACACGTAATTAATATGTATTTACCACGTTCTTCCCACGTGGACGGTAATTGTACTAATTGTCTTTTTGATTAAGCTTTATTTTATGATACGGTCTCATGGATAGAATATACGGGTCAATTTTCTTTTATATCAATTATCTTTTATAGAACATGGATATTTTGGTACACTAATCGTAAATTTGGAAATTGTCAAGAAGTAAAAATTGGTAAAGGCTCTTTAAGACTCAAATACATACATCTGAAAACTGGCGAGAAATTTGAATTAACATGAGGCGGGGGTTTGAATGAAGTACACAACGTACACCAATGTGAGATTTTACTGCAACATATTATCATATGAATGACTATATTGGTTTATTATCTTAAGCAGCACACGGGTACCTTGATATACCCATTTAAAATTTTGGAATGTGTACACTTAGCTCACTCTTAAATTTTTTACATTGTCAAACTAGAAATTGATAAATTGTCTCTAGGACTACGGAATATATTTTTATACATTTAGATGGTCTACGTTATATTCTTCTATCGGTAAGAAATTACCAAAAATTTAAATTTTGGAGATTTATGACCCAAATTTTCTTCAAAGATGTGAATTTATTGAAACATATAATCATATAGACGAATACATTGTCTCATTTTGTTTTATTCAACATGAGTGTCTTAACACACTCTTTTCAAATTTCGGAAGAGTGCGTTTGGTCTATCCTTAAATTTAGAAATTGTTAAAAATTAAACTTTGATAATTTTTCTACAGTACCAGAGTGTATAGTTTTGTAAATTTGGATGGTCCACATTGATTCCTTGCATGGATAAAAAATTGACAAAATTCAAATATGGAGAATGTTGATCTCTTGTAAGATGAGAGACTTTATTATATTATATGGTCATATGGATAAGTACAGGACAAAATCTAAGGTCATTGTGAAAAGTTATCTTCAGTGAAATCTAATTGGTTTATCTCTGCCTCTAATTCCAAATGTAGACCTTCAAAGCTGATAGATAGATAAAGATCATTAGTGGAAAGTTATTTTTGGTATGATATGGTTTTCTGATTACTTTAAGATCTTTGTTTAAAATTTTTCAAAATTCCTGAAATACTTTATTAACATTTTTAGTTTGAAGATGTTTTGATTAACATTTTTAATTTGAAACGTTTTGTTCAACCGATCAATTATGTGTCCTGCGACTATTGACAACATGGAAAAGAGCACCATAAATCATAATGCTGCTCAAAACATGGAAGAAACAACTTTAAAGTAAGGGAAGTGTAAACAACAAACAACACAAGCTCAACTGAGCGCTTGTAAAATATGACAGATACACGTTTCTTCCGTTGATGTAAAACAAGATTTACATGATTTGAAGGAGTCCCCACTCAGATTACTAAATATATAAAAACAAGAAGAAAGAAAGACCAAATAACAAGTACAACACTAGAAATGTCAAGATAATATGAATATTCCATATCAGCTCTCGCTCTCATGATTTCTAATAAAACATTCGTAAAGATGAAAATGAATGTTCTCAACTGTCACAAACATAAGCATTTAAAATTCACATTTTATACATAGAATATAGATGTAATTCTTGAGACAAAACTACGCATTCAGAAACTAGCTCAATTGCGAAATCCAATGGAGCATGAACTAAAGAAAATGTATAACAAATTTCTATTTAAAAGAAATATAATGTGTTAAAGTAGCCTACACAAAGGGCACAACGTATTATAAACCAAAATTTTACATGCTGGTATGTTTCACTATTTATCTTTACTAGAGCTTCTGTATGCTGCGCGCAAGGGCGCCGATTCCTCTGTAAATTTGGGAGGCCCATTCAGATGCAGAAGGTATATATATGAGGATTTTAAGACAAACTGCATTCAAATTATGGCAAATATTGTATATTCATATATACAATAGGGGGCTCACATGAGCTTTGAGGGGGCGGCTCCCCAGGATCGGCGCCCTTGGCTGCGCGTACTATATAATTTATATTTGGGCCGCGGTAGCTCAGTGGTAGAGCGTTCACCTTTGGTGTATGGAGTCCCTTGTTCGATCCCTGCTCGCGCTACGTGAAGTTTGTGGTGGACAAACATTGTGTGCGTGGGTTTCCTCAGTGTTCTCCTCTTTCCTCCCACTATCTTTATTCCACCATTTCATTCATTTCTCATCATCGTCGTCTCCTTTACCCTAGCTGACATAACCGTAGGACGTAAGACTCACTGCACTATTTCAGTTTGTAGTATGCATATTCACAGAACCAAGAACAAAGATATACAAGTTTATGTATGTGATACAGTAGCACTCACGCATGCTTCAGAAAATGTAACAAATAAAATTAGTTTAACGGCATCATATCAGTTAAATTAAACTCAATGGAGCAAAAGGATGATCAATAAGCTACAAAGGTTGGATCCAATTAATAGGAAAAGTATTTTTTATTATATCTATAGAGACTTATTTTATTATATTTATAGAATATTTTAATTTAAAATTACCATTTGTGGCGTGCACTTTCAAAAACCACGTTGTTCTCCAAAATTCGATTTTGAGATTTTGGCATTATTGGATTAACCATATTTATAGTTCTCATAGCATGCATGCTTTACAGATTACAAGAAATCAGAAATGCAATGAAAATTACGTTCAAATATCTGCAATTTTGTCATGCAGTTACAAATGGGTTCTTGTCCAGTTCCAAAAGACATTTCGTCCTTCAAGCTGTTTGGAAACAACTCTTGTGAAACCTGTCTTTTTGTGATTTTTGAAAACTTTTGTGATGTTGACAATGACTTGTTTGAAAATGGATTCCTTTGATTGAATTTTTGCAGAGAAATGAAAATGAGTATACTGCGACAACGAAGACTGGACATTGACCAAACATTTTAGGATATTAGACAACAAAAACCAACATAGAAAATGTTTGTCATATATCAAACAGACTGTTTCCGAATCATCTGGCCATGTATAGGGAATATCGAAAACTGGTGAAGGTATGACACGATGAAAACCCCATTTCTTCTTACACAAATACTCATATATAAAAAAAGATAGATATAACGCAACCTAAGCAGCAATTTTCAACACTTTGCCCTTCTGAGATATTACGCCCCTAAAATGGTATCAAAATCACAAACTTCACCTTTCGGATGGTGCCCATAGTATCTTAGCTAGCCCTACGGTGCCAGTAGTATCATAGCTGTCGATATTTCTGCAGACTCGTTACATGCAATAGTATTCAGCCAAAATCTTATGAGTTCCCCTTCCCCCACTTTATGCCATTCCAACATATAACTCCTTTAACCCTAGAACACATATGTGGGGTCTGACAGACCACATAGAGATAATTTTAGTAGCTTGTGATATAATAAATTTGCATCAAACCTTCATCTTTCGTGACATCTAATATCTAAATGTGTTTTTGCGTCTTACGCAATTTTAGCTTTGTGCAAACGACAATTTCCGAGATTTCTGTTATTTTATATCAGTACTCCTAGTTTCCATACCTGGAGTCTCTCAGACCCCAATAAGAAATAATTCTTTGTTTGTAATGAACGTTGTTAGATAAATACATTTTATTGTAATATAAATCTAGACTTAAGTTTTTATAGGTGTTTCATAAATTGCATTGTTCAATTAACTTCATTTTAGATCATATTGTTCATCTATCAAACAAAAACTCATCTACGTACTTCACTATAAAGAGAACTCATTGTATGTGTTTTGTCAGTTTCTCCTTGTATCCCTTTTGCTGTAAGTTTTTCAGATTATGAACGTACTTATGAACCTTCTTGCTAATAATAAACCTCTTTTAATCATAATTTTAATGGCATAGTGGACGTACTCTACTTCCTGGCAAGTTAGTTTTACATTTATACCTGTGAGTATAATTTGGTATTAGTTTCAAGATTTGCCGACTAGTGAGTGAAGATGACTTCAAGAAAAAGGAATACCGAAGGTTCATTGAGTCCAGAAGATGGTAACTCTAAAGAAGTTGTGTGTAAGTGGCTTGCAGAAGAAGGATTTTTATCTTCTGGAAAAGTCCTGAAGATAATCATGAGGATTGATGCAGAAGTATACTTCGAAAACGCACAGGATACATTATCAGTACCAAATAGTTCAAGTGAAATTGAATTTTCTAGTGGCAACGAAACTTGTCATCACTGGATTTATAAGTCGGTGCATCAAGTATTTTAACCGGAAGAGATAGTACAGCACGATTTTCTACTCCAAAACCTATTACTCAAACTCGTCAACACAATATGTTTCACACACATTCAGACCAGCACGTGGCCTCAAAACTACTCCACAGAACGCATAGAAGTATTTCATTACACAAGATATTTTTCATGATATTTTATACTGCACAAATCTTGAAGGGAGAAGCATAACTTTAGAAAAAGGAAAACATGATAAAATATTAGTCCTACGAAGCTAAATGTAAATAGATTGATGAATTCTATAGTTTTTACAGTAAAAATGCCGAACATTTTTGTTGTCAAAATGAGTGTGGATATGCCCAAAATAACATTAGTACTAGTATCACATAATGCCCTTATGTTGTAATGATAGAAACATGCAATTATAATAACTTCTAATGAGATACCCTTATGGAGTCTACTAGACTCCACCTATGTAAAAGTGCAGTTTTTTGAGTATGAGTTCTAGGATTAAAAGTGTAATTTTCTGTACTTTCTCTGGTGATTTCATGTATTGGTTTGCAACCATGCATATTTATTTAGAAGCAAGAGTATATATTCTCCGTGTACTTCAGTTTCGCCTGTAAATATTCGTTGGTGTGTGTGTGTGTGTGTTCGTCTGATTCGTATCTCCTAAGCAACTGTAGTTTTGGTACACACTTGCAAAGTTGACACTCCACGGACAACAAAGATGGCCGCCATTTAGGAACACTTGTATATACGATAACGTGAATGATGTTATTGACCTTCTCATACACAAGGTTCATCACACTCAAATTTTTATAATTTTCGGAGATGGCCGAACAACCACTTTCACCATCTTCGGACCACTTTAGATGGATTGACCCTTTTGCTTTTCAGTCACTAGAGGACAAGAATATGGCAATGGTTGAGTGTTAAATAGGGACCACAAATTTCCAAGTTTTGGAGTAAGATATAGTCCATCTGCACTCAAGTTGTGCAGGCTGAAATGACTGACAATAAATTATTTTCAGAAGGTTTTATAATAATGTTCTCTGTTTATTTTTCATAAAATAAATAGGAATGGAGGTTTTATATACTCTTTTGTATGTGCATATTCCTTTATGTGCTATTTTATTTCTGCATATTTTTACTCTCATGCAAGGATAGTACATAAGAAACTATCACGACCGTGGAAATAATCGAATTCGAGAGTTTAACGATTTTACACGTTTCATGACCCACACGAAGAAAAAGGAATTTTCGATTGTCTGTCTGTATGTTCATCCATCGTTTCGTTTGTCCGTTGTATATACGCCCGACTAGAGGCCATACCATTCAATCTCTCTGGACAGAATTTCAAGCTTAATTTTTTTTCTTCTCATGTTCTGAAGAGAAATTTTCAGAATTTTCTTCTCACCCCTAAAATAAAGGTAGTTTAGTTGAGGATGAAGATAAAAATTCGCTACTTCCTCGTAAATGATTCTGGCGATTTTCTTATACGCTATATCATAAATCAATACAATATTATCAATCCTATAATATTATAAAGTACCCAAAATAAATTTAGAAGAATTTTTATCTATTTTTGAGAACTTTATAAGTATTTTTGGGGGCAAATTCAAAAGCTAGTTTACTGTTGCAAGTAAGTTGTGTTTGGATGATTGTCTCAAAAACTACAAAAGCGATTTTGTTTATATTACACAAACAAATACTTCGTTAACAGCCTCATAATTCGGCGTAAGAAAGTTCTCCTTAAAAGTTGCATAAGGTGTAATTTATTTTTGGGGATGAGGTTTTCTCCGGACGATTTTCTCGAATACATTGCATGTGATTTTGTTTATATTTCATAAATAAATATTTCATTAATTAACTTATAATATGACGCAAACCATTTCTGCTGAAAAAATTCCGAAGGGATAGTTTATTGTTGAGGATGAGATTTTTGTAGGATGATTTTCTCATAAATGTCTCAGAAGACTTCGTTCTTAATTTATAAACATGGGAACGGAACTTCATGTGCTAAAGAAGTTAGAAATATTATTGCAATAAGTTTTGAGATTATGTGATAAAACCAGAAAAATATGTGACAAAAATAAAAATATTTCGCAACAGAAACTTAAATATTGTGTGTATTGTCAACACTTAAATTCAGTTTTAAAATGCTTACCTTCTAGCGAGCTATTCTTTGGAAGCGTCACAGCGTCACCATAGTTTTCTCCAAGTTCACCATTGTAAATTTCTGACATTTATCCCTAAAAAGCATCTTATATTGCGATAAAGATCGCTCCACGTCACGAGAAACAATTCACGGATATTTGAAACAGAAATTTCACAACACTGAAATTCACCACATCTTCCTTCACTACTTCCCCTTCCAAAACATATGCAATTTTACACAATATTTGAAAACCTAGGCTTCTTTCAAAAATGTCTGTAAATTTAGACATTAGCACTTGTCCGTTAGCTCCAACAAGTCCTTTCAGTTTCGTTTCTACTATGCGGATTTCACCCACTGAAACTGACAGAGTGTTAAATGACGATTCAAGCTTTTCTATACAACGAGAAAGAAAAGACAGGTTTGTTAAAATGAATGCTAACTCGAGTTTTACGGAGGGATCTTTTGCAGTTCTTGCATATGCTTCGTCTTTGTCGAGATCATTTATGACAGATACGAATTGTTCAAAGTTCTGGGCATAATACTCAACAGCGTTCAACCAAGTGCTCCATCGCGTAGCTACAGGAGATAGTGGAAGAGTAATCCCAGGACATTTTTTTTTATTAAAAATGTCTACTCTTTTAAGTGACTTGATAAAAACTTCCTTTCGATTTGAAAATAGTTTATTGACCTTGGGATAAAGATTTCTTATCTTGTCACATATTCTATGCAACGCATGGGCCCCACAGGTAACATGCACCATTTTGGGGTAGCTAACGGCAAGGCCTACTGCAACCTTTTATATATATAAGCTGCAGCATCTGTAACAAGAAGAAGAACATTGTCAAATTTTATGCCTTCTGGCCACAATAGCTGCATTGCTTCGTTAAAAAGCTTTGCTATCGTTACATATGTAGTAGCAGATAGCTCTTTACACACTAGCAAATAATTTTTCGTCAACACAGTTTCGCCATTAGCACTTTGACATTAGTAGAAAATACATCTTAACATTCGTCACAGAACTTCTGCAAACGAGATAAAACACTTGCCTTTATTTTAGGCATTTTACAGAAAGGAAGCACAAACACTCTGCTGAAGCACCACTCAGAACACAATAAACGAAAAGGCACGTAGTGGATTCAAAGTCCTGCATTGTTGTAACTGGCTTGTAGCTGGGTAGAATTTCCTCAACATGACCTTACGTGTAGATTAAAGTAAAGCGCCAGAAGTCTGCCAGTCAACGTGCTCAAAGACAAAACAAACCTGACACTCCATATGAAAGAGGTGTGAGAAAATAAGTTTTTTTTTTTTCGAAATTTCGATGTAGCAAGCCCCAATGAGAGATTTTATGTTTTTAAAACGAATATTCTTAAAATATGTTTTTACATATGGAAAATTGGAAAATATGTGTTTTTATGTAAAATAAAAGTTGCTATGGTGACATAAAAGGATATGATCAACATTTTGGCAAAAGAAAGGCCGTCTATTACTCTGCAGAAAAGAAAAACATTTATTTAAATAAAGTTCCGTTCCTATAACATTGCTAAGCCGTTTCTCTTTTGAAAACTCCACAAGGGATCGTTTACTCCAAAGGTGAGTTTTATTCAGACAATTTTCTCAAAGACTGCTCCACCGATTTTGTTCATATTTCATAAACAAATATTAACAACCTTATAATATTCTGGAGCTATTTGTTTTGACAATAAATAAATAAATACAATTCTCTCTCTCTCTCTCTCTATCTCTCTCTCTCATACACACACACACACACACATATATATATATATATATATATATATATATATATATATATATATATATATATATATATATATATATATATATATATATATATATATATATATATATATATATATATATGCAAAGGGTAGTCTACTCTTCGAGTGATTTTTGTTTTGTTTCTTTTACAGACAGTTTTATCAATAAATTACCCAAAAGGGATATGCGTGCTCGAACGCTCAGAACCGCACGAAAATGTGCTTCGATTATAAATCGCTATATAATAACATGTCTGCCGCATGTTCGAATTACGCATACAGCATAGCATGGGTGTTATACGATGTCCTTTCATTTTATTATTCATCATCTCCTTTAGTCATAAAGAGCAAATTCGTAAAACTCCGAAATACTTCTCATATAGCATCGGATTGGAAAGAGGCGTTTACACCCAATGAACTAAATTACACAAAATCAAATCAAGGAATGATTTAATTTTCTACCTTCCTTCTTTCGTGGGTTTAATACAAGGAACATTTTTGGTAAATATTTTTGCACACGTTGAGGTATCCACTGATAAATAAGTGTAGTATTAAAGTAACCTATGATGTTAAATTCAAGGTAAAACATCGAAATCTGAGATTGCGACATGACATTATCTTCCCTTACTCTTCGGAATCACTTCAACCGTGAAGACTGAGGAAATCATTTTAATTAGTTAAATTAGAAATAATTTTATTTATTTGTTTTAATAATTTTTGCACCATCCGATTTTAAATTTACACATCAAATCTGTGATAATTAGCTCCGAGTTAATTCTCGACTTATATGATGTCACAAGACTCTTTCTCCCTTTAAAACTTTGATCTTGATTTTAGATGGTGCATTTCAAAATAGGGGCCATGTTGTGAAATTGTCCGAAAGAGAAACAAATATATTTTTCATTCAGTACTTACAAGGAGCTTTAGGGAAGTGTAACTCACCGATTTGAATGAAACTTTGCGTACTTGTAGAAATCGAAAAATAATCGATACATTTTTTTTTTATTTCGGCAATGGTGCGGCCTTAAGAGTAGAAATCATCCTTTGAATGTTAGGGATGGTCTCCATGAGCAGACAGAAAAGAATCATTTAATATGGAACAATACATACTACTAGGGCCTTTTTAGGACAACTGATTCAGAATCTAACGTCAAAATTACAGAATTCAAAATGGCGGATATAATGCAGTCACTACTACTAAAAAAAACTTCTGGATCGAAATGTTCTGCAGTTAACCAAGAACAATTATAGTTGGCAGAAGTTACTGCGAGGAAGTTGCAGACCGATTTTGAAACCCCCTTCTGTACCTATTTTAATGGGATGCTTGATTAAAGTGAATCTCTGCACCTCTCACTATAGCGTTTACAGGACACAAACAGTAGAACGTGTGGCACAGACAATAAATTCTACGACCCATAGCTACACCATAACTAACTAACTTTATGGCCTATGGAACTCGGAAGTTCAATGCAGCGTTCACAAAAGCTCTCCACTGATTTCTATCCTTAGTCAAATGGATCCAGTTTCTATTTTGTATTCCCAATTTTCATATTGTCTTCCCATCTGCACCTAGGCCTTCCTAATGGTCGTTTTCCGATTGATCTTCCAGTTAAGACTTTGAAAGCGTTCCTACTTTCTTCCATCCTGGCTACATGACCTGCCCACCTGAGCCTCCTAGACTTGATGACCCTAATAATGTCTGGTAAACCGTATAAATGTTGTAGTTCCTCGTTATGAAGTTTCCACCATTCCCCATTCCCGTTCCTCTTGGGCCCGAATATTCGTTTCAGAATCTTGTTCTCAAATACTTTCAGTTTATGTTCTTTCCTCAAAGTAAGCGACCATGTTTCGCAACCATACAGAACATCAGGCATGATTATCGTTTTATATATTTTAAGCTTCAAATTCCTCGAGAGAATTCGCGACGACAAGAGATTTTGAACTGAATAATAACACCAATTCCCTGCTTTTAGTCGACATTTAATTTCTTCGTGAATATGGTTTTCGTTTGTTTATATTGATCCTAGATATTTGAAAGTATCTACTTTATCAAAAGTATTTTTTGATATTTTGACGCATCCAAAATTTGCCGTATTACGATCCCGATAAACTTCCATGTATTTAGTTTACTCTGCATTTACTTATAAGCCCATGTCCCTGTAAGCGTATAACAAGACCTCTGCATTTCTTTCTATTGTTCTCCTATCATCCCCTATCCCCTGTTAAGTTAACATCGTCAGCATTCGCCATAACCTGGTGAATACCATTCAACTCTAGACCCTGGTTCTAACTTTGATTTTCCTTATAGCGTATTCCAGGACAAAGTTGAAAAGTAATGGCGACCACGCATCTTCTTGTTTCAGGCCATTCTCGACGTGAAAGCTTGTGGACAAAAATGTTCCTACCCGGACTTTACTTTGGGACATAGCTACACCATAGAGTCTTTAATTTCTGCAAATGATGTTTTGTTATAATCGCTGTTAATTATTTTGCAAGAAAAAGATGTAATATTTGGTCCTATAGCCCAAAACAACCTCTTTTAATCTGAAAATATCCTTGTGAAGGCATCAAATTTGGGAAAATTATCATCAAGTCTTGTGAGATCATGGTTTCATCAGGTTTATCATGCAGCGTCCAATTCAATGTCCATTTTGTTATTATATTCATAGAATGGTCAAAATGCATCAATTTTAGTTCCTATTTTACGAACAAAAGAGTACCTCAAAATAGAAGCCATTCTGCAGGAACAACTGGTAGTATTTAGCTTCTTGATGTGTTCGTCTTTTGGGCATGAAAAAACGTCTAGAGTCATTTTTCTGATGTTGTCCTTCTCTACAACTATAACATAAATTTACATCTCCGTAGTAATGTAATTAAGATCCACTCACTGGTTCATAATCAGTTTTCTCCTAGATTTGCAAATATTATTAGATATGCGTGGTACGAAAACAATTATTTGGAAGAATAAACACCTGTGTTTGATAATTCCGTAATATTTTGTTTCAATGATTGTGCTGCATTTTGTAATTTGTGCACAGTTATTGCCGTAATAAGGTGTGCGTGGTGTCAGCAATGTTTATACATAGCATACTTTTTTCTTTTCTTTTTCTTTTGCGAAATATCATTACTGTAAAACGTTTCTCAATAAATTCATAATTAAGACAATTGAGGATATATGAAGTTCTGGGGCGAGGAGACACTATACATAAGCATCCTGAATAGGGAGAGATGTAGATACTTTAATCAAGCGTTTCATTAAAATAAATACAGAAAGGGGTTTGAAATCGGTCTGGAACCTTTTCGAATTAACCAGTGTCAACTATAACTGTTCTTGACTAACTGCAGAGCATTTCAACCAGAAGACATTTTGTAATTGTAATTGCCATATTGGATCCGTCATTTTTAATTTTGTAATTTTGATGTCAGATTCTGAATCAGCTGTCCTAAAATCCCTTAGAGTATGTTTCATTCTACATTAAATGTTTGTCTTCTATCTATGCTCGGAGACCTTCCCTAACGTTCAAGGGGTGATTTTACCTCACACTTGCCGAAATAAAAAAATACATGTCGATTATTTTTCGATGTTCTACAAATATGCAAAGTTTCATTCAAATCGGTGAGTTACACTCCCATAAGTTTCTTTTTGTTAATTTTTCTTTCCTGTATTTTACTTTTATTACAATCGAATTGCAATATTTGATGGGCACCATGCACGTCATATCTATTTTATTTCTCTTCACAATACCATTGAACCTTCCATTTTTCTTATTTTCTGATATTTAACTCAGTTGAGGAGTATTACGATACGCAATGAGGAGTTTACAATTTTATGTTAAATAGTAAAATGTTAGTGGTTTTTATGAGTCTGTCTTTATCCGAAAAACTAGTTGTTCAACTTTTCTATTTATTTACATTTGAATATGATACTTACTAGACTTCCAAGGGACCAATTGACCCTTTTGACTCTTTTTCCGATTCTTATATGAACAAATTAAAAAGGAGGAATTTATTAACCAGAAAATGAAAGAGAAATATGGATTGGCATGCAAACCCAAGAGATAACATAGAACACAGTTTTAAAAATATCTAACCAACTTGAAACGCAAAATGGTGCGCATTTAGTAGTATGTGTTGTAATTCTCTTCGTAACAACAAGCGGAGAAAAATAATTTTAAACTTATAGAGTATGTACACAATACAAGAATAAATTAATAATAGTTCTCCAGCAATGGTTCCACAACTGAGAAAATGTTTCGTTGGTGGCCGTGGAGCTGCAGAATTAGTGAAAGTTACGAAAAAAGTGCGCATCTTTGCTAAAAGAAATTATGAAAAGAGTTGTTCAATGTATTCCCAACTATAGATGTAACCGGATCTTGCGTACCAACATACATACGGTTCTTGATTAACACGGGGACATGGAGACTGCAAGGCTTTCAGATGAGAACGCCAAGTACAAAAGACTGGAAATGTCATTTTATCGTGTCTTTAAGATGCAATTCGTCTTTCAAGATTATGAGATGAGACGAGCAGCGACTCATTTCTCGTTATGTATATACTCGTCTAATCTGATAATCTTGAAAGACGAACTGTATATATAAGATATATAGGTATATGTAAGTTTCTGAAAAATATTGTGCGAGCGGTTGTTGCGATTTGAAGAGGCAAATGGAAACCGCAAAAAAAAAAAAAAAAAAAAAAAAAAAAAAAAGCCATGCGAAATATTTTGGTTGATGATAAATAAAATAGGAACCTATATAAGTACTTATGTACAAGAAAATTAGGGCTCATATAACTAAAGTTCTGGTTAAATAAAGGAAACTGTAAATAGGTACACTTATCACACCATACCAAAATGTTGGTACTTATATATCTACGACTGAAAACAACCCTTTTCAGACGACACATTTTTTAAAAAATTAAATCCTTTTTTGAAATATTTATTGAGGTTTAATGGAGATATCAGTAGCAAACCTATTTGTCCCTGTCATGATAAGCCAATGGCCGACATATACTGTGCATTAAAACAATGAGCAGAATTTCTGAAAAAGTGTAACTCTGATATAACATCGACTAAATAATAGAATAAATAAAGAATATTGCAATTTAAGTACTGCAAACACACTATGGAAATAGGTATTTAATAAAATTTCTAATGTGTTAATATATATATATATATATATATATATATATATATATATATATATATATATATATATATATATATATATTATGGTGTATCGAAAAAAAACTTTTTTTCGAAATCTGGTTACGGCTAGTGCGGATTTTTGGCCAAATGGCATCAATATAACGTATAAAAAATCTCAATTCGATCAGACAACTCCTTCTGCTGCCGAGTAGAACCCAAATATTAGAAAAAATTAACAAAAGATTCAGTTTTCAACTGATTTTCAAAAAAATATTTTTTTAAATATTTCCTATATTTTTCGGTCTTTTAAATTATTGAAATAGCATTGGAAAGGAGAAATAAATACATAAAACAAATTTATTGTTGTTATTTCTGTACACCACAAGCATAAAAACCTAGTTAATTATTTGTAAAAATGCACTGATTTTCTGGCGTATCGTAGAATTAAATTTTAATATAAAATTATTGAAATCTCTTGAATAACGAAGAAAACACTTTAGTGTTAAATTCTAAGAACAGTAATAGTATAAATAATTTGCTCCCAATGCCGTATGCATCTGCTTATCACACTAGATCACCTGCCGCCCACCTCTCCCCAAACGCCTCTTCTCTTGTACTTGCCCAGCTGAAAGGATCGGTCTTATCAGTCGCCAGTAGTCAACCAGCTGTGTCGAACGTCATTGTCGCTGCTTGAGTTATTTACTAGTGCTGTAGGAAATTTTAACTAAATAATTTGTTTTCGTGTGAAGTGCAGTATGTAGAAGTGAGAACAGTGGTTCAGTTGTGTTAAGTACTTTTCATTAGGAAGAGAGTGACAGATACGCTGACGTTATGGCATCGACAAGTTTGTTACGGTCTGACGTTAGGAATAGCATTATTGGGACACCCAAGGAATTGGGTAGAACACAGCTACCAACCGTTGAAATGTATTGAGACGATACCTATGGGAGCGAGAAGAAAAAATGAGAATTTCGGGATCCCGGAAAGAGCCTTCAACAAAGGATTTATCTTCTATTACTGCTCTTAAAATTTAGCACTAAAGTGTTTTCTTCGTTATTCAAGAGACTTCAATAATTTTATATTAAAATTTAATTGTACGATACGCCAGAAAATCAGTGCATTTTTACAAATAATTAACTAGGTTTTTATGCTTGTGGTGTACAGAAATAACCGCAATAAATTTGTTTTATGTATTTATTTCTCCTTTCCAATGCTATTTCAATAATTTAAAAAACCGAAAAATATAGGAAATATTTAATTTTTTTTTTTTTTTTTTGAAAATCAGTTGAAAAGTGAATCTTTTGTTGATCTTTCTAATATTTGGGCTCTACTCGGCAGCAAAAGGAGTTGTCTGATCGAGTTAAGATTTTTTATACGTTTTATTGATGCCATTTGGCCAAAAATCCACACTAGCCGTAAAAGGATTTCGAAAAAAGTTTTTTTTCGATACACCCTAATATATATATATATATATATAACATTTTATTTTAAGGCGTACCATCACCGTTAACTTTATCGTGTTACTGTGTAGAAAGTGAGACCAAACATGGCGGATGAGCCTGCTGTCTTAAGTGGTAACTGGCAACGTTCGTTACCTGACAGGATGGGTGCTATGCTTTCCGTGAGAGCGCTTGTATATGCGGGTTTTATCGTATTATTTATGTTTTTATGCCGTTTATTGTTGAGTGAGCGTACAAGAAGTACTGTAAAGTGCGAATGCTTTTAACAATTGGCCATTACGGATAAGTTTGTAATTAAGTAGTGTAAATATCCTGAATCTGGTGGTGCATCAGAGGCAAGGATAGGTGCTGACTGCCACAGCCAATTATTGGTACTGACTGCCACGACTGTCGCTGATTGCAAATATGAAGGTGCTGACTGCCACGACGGCGTGCTGACTGCCACGGGCCTGGGAGAAATTGTATTTGGAAAGAGAGGAATTAATCCCTCATACTAAATACATGATTATTAATTAATTTAGTAATCATCACAGCAAATCTATATGGCATCCTATAAGTTACAAAGTTGCTCACTAAGTGGAACGACATACACTTGGATGTTTATAAAGAGATTGTCTTTTCTGTTATATGTACAATTTGCACATTTCATTGTTTATATTAATTGTTTTATTGTATTATTTAATGAATATGATGGTCTGAAGCAAGCTGACAAGGGAAGTTTGGGAGAAGCACTCACCTGCAGAGAAATAAGCATGTCATTTGAAGGACCAATTCATGCTGATTATTACAGGTAATAAAACTCCTGTACGTTGAGAACTGTTCGAGATATTCAGCTTGGAAATTTATATGAGAAAATGAGTGGATGCGCGTTTCAATGCGTTAAGTATTCTCACCCATGGCGAAGCCTGATGGTTTGAACTTGCTATTGCTTGATCACTGGGGTTCATTCACAGACAAATTGTCCATTACAAGTTGCATGACGGATGGCAAAGACCTAATGGTTGAGAAGATACCAAAGAATTGCACACGATTTGTACAACCACTTGATGTGTTTTGATTCCGATCAATCAAAGATTAAGGCAGGAGATTTGTACATAGTATGAATCTTCTTCATCTGGACGTTATAATGTACCAACGAAACAATCAAATAAAGTTCGTGTCCATACGAACCACTTCCGATCACCGCGATACATTGGATTGTTTCAGTTTGCGTTCTACAAGACAGGTTACGAACAAATTATAGGCCTATAACTTTTGAATCACTTGTCGAATTTGCTTTTTGCTTTGGTTCTGCGAACTGTTCTCTTGACGGATGCAACACAATTGCACATATAAAATGTTCATGCTGCAAGGGAGTATTTTGCCTACGTCATTTCTTCATAAAACAGAAGAACAACAGTGATCAATTTTCATCTCTAACCTATGATTATTGTGAACAATGTAATGACTAATTGTATCTAACAAACCCGTTAGTTATTGCGTTAGTTAGTTATTTTCTGTTACTTCCGATAGCTTTCAATTCGTATGTCAATATTCGTTACTAATTATGTTGTACTTAACGCGCATAAATGCGTATATCCTCAATTTCTCATATAAACTTCCAAGTTGCATATCTCGAAACGTTCTCAACCGTACAGGAATTTTATTAGCTTGTTATAATCAGCATGAATTGGGACTTTAAATGGCATGCTTAATTTCTATGCAGGTGAGTGCTTTCTCTTGAACTTCCCTTGTGAGGTACAGCCAGCAGTGCTTTTTTTGATGGAACTTTCAAGAACTGCTCGAAACAATTTGCACAACTGTACACAGTTCATGCTGACATAGAGAGTTCAAGTGAGATTACATAAATCCTAACAATTTTGTACGCACTGCTCCCTGACAAAACTGAAAGTACACTCATGTCCAAAATTATTGTCGCATATCTATAACTGTCTTCTTGTAAGAAAATAATTTGATAATTTTGCAGAGCACTTTTAATACTTATATTATGTGTATAATCAGGAAATTTATATTTGTGATAAATTTCATAAGAAAATAATTATAAATACGAAAACCATAATGAGTTAAATAAAATGTAACTAAATGAACAAGAAAATTTTATTTTCATTTTATTGTTCTTATTTACTGCTCTTGTGACATGAAATTTACCACATACTTGTCTTTGCCGATTATACACATACTAACATTATAAGAAATACCGGGCGAATTCGTTATCAAATTATATTACTAGAACAACATATTTATAATCATGTGACAATAATTTTGGACATGAGTGTACATACAGAGGCCTGTTTACCTTTGTTAGGTGTTGGTCTAAACAACACGATCCTAAGGATCATCTAGTTTCTTTCAAGCTTCTTGGCGTCCGGTAATGTTACGTCTAGCAACTTTCTCTCAGGCTCGTGGCAGTCAGCACGCCATCGTGGCAGTCAGCACCTTGATATTGGCAATCAGCGCAAGTCGTGGCAATCAGCACCAATAATTGGCTGTGGCAGTCAGCACCCGTGGCAGTCAGCACCCCACCAGAGGCAAGAGTTTCTTCCCCTTGTGAGGTGAGTCATATGAGTGTTGCGACAGTACGAGTGAGGGAGGGAGGGCCTAGTTTGATTAAAGCTGAAGATAGCCATGGAAGTTGCGAGAAGCTAATCGTGGTGTGTGTAAAGAATCGAGATTTGCAAAATAGAAAACCAATCGATCTTGGTTTTCAGCAAAACAGTCCCGGGGAAGTTTTATGTCTATATTTTTCTGAAATACAAAATAATAGTATTCTTAAAGATAGTAAAATGCATTTGGAGTTGCCTATTTTCAAAGTTTTGAACGCAAAGAATAGTAAGAAGTTAAACGGCCACTGAAGAAAAGCAAATTTAATTTGAAGTGTGAGTCTATTGTGAATGGAAAACAAAAACAAACAATTGAAAAGTCTCTCTGAAGGCTTCAGGAAACGGAAAGAAAAAATGTTGAGAAATTAGAGGTGACACTCGTATTTTTGGAACGGCGTGTCTAATATGCAAAGAGAATGAACCATTCTTACGCTTCAAGAGTTTGTGTGAACTACAAGCTTTGAACGGACTTAATATTGGAAGTATTTTTCCCTCCAGTCATACATGCATAAATATAATACAGATATTAGCAAGCACTTGTCATCAACTTTCGGAACACATCGTTGATTATGGTTGTCTATTCTGTATTTTGGTAGAAGAAAGTACTAACCACGCAAACAATTCATGTTTAATTATCTATCTTCGTTTCATTTACAATAGTTTACCGTATAACTAGTTTTATGATATAGTAGAATTAAATTCGTTAACAGTGGAAGCCGTAGCCAAAAGTATTGCATCTTGTTTCGTTAGTAATGGATTTTCTGAGGAGGTTTTGTCGCAGCAGTTAATAGGGTTTGCTTCGGGTGGAGCTGCAAATTTACAAGGCATTTACAGAGGAGCAGCTATTTACATTCGTGATAAGTACAACTCAAATCTTATGATTATTCACTGTTTGAATCATAAATTGTAACTTGTAGTACGTAACGTAATAAATACCATGTCTGTGCTGCTTCATTTCAAGTCTTTTATGGACTCCTTGTATTCATATTTTCTACAAGCCCAAACAATCAACGTGACGTAACAGAAACTGCTATGGGATTGGGTCTTGGACTAAAGAATAGAGAAAATGTGTGATATTCACTGGGTATCATCCACATACAATACAGTAAGAGCTGTGATGTCAAGCTACATCTCGCTTATAAACTATTTTACAGACAAGGAAAATGGCAATTCCTTTCCCTCACAGAACAGGGTAACGTTTCGTGGATTTCTCCCCCCCCCCAAAAAAAAAGTTCGTGGAATTTTGTTATGAGGATGGCTCTATTTACGGACACTTTAGAAACTTTAAGATCACTGTCACTTTACCTGCGGTCAACAAAATCCAACGCTATAACACCATATTTAGAAAAACCTCTGCAATGAAAAAGATTCCAGGTGTCCATCTTCAAGCTTCAAGTTGAATATGCATCTACAAAGACATTCAAAGGTCACGCTATCCTGATGCCTGAACCTTCGGACAGAACTATTACATCATTGACAAATTTCAAGAGACAATTTCTTCTAGGATTAGTGGACAACATAACGGCAAGATTTTCCACTGCTAATTTATTTTTCAAGAAGAGTGAAGTTTTAAATAAAATGTGCTCCTGTTTCTTTGTACACCTGTTTCTTTGAACTCCTGTTTTTTCCTACATTCTCATTCCACCAATTTTTCCATCATTCACTTGCCTTAATCATCGTCTTCCTTAGCCTAAAGGGAATAATAGCGGGATGTTAAAGTGGAAGGTTTCATTTTTCTATTTCATTTCATTTTAATCAATAACACTAAGTACATCATTCACATAATCTTAGTAAAATCTATTATTTCTAATATATTGTCAAGATGATAGATATTTTATAATTAAATTATTATAGTTTAAAATTATCGTTAATTCTTAAAATCTAATTTCAGTCTCATTTCTTGTGTATAAGATATGTGCTAATATATTATAGTATATTTTAGATTCTGTGCATACTGTATTAAAAACAAAAATGCTTGTAATGTTATGTAACGAATTTGTTAACATACACACTTTCGCCGGACAATGCGGATATCTGAAAAGTGACATTATTTCGTGTCATCATGTTGAATCGAGGTTAGAAGAATTTGGTTGATTAGGATCTTTCAAGATCTAGGACACACGTGGATGAAAATCGGCCCGAGCGCTGAAACCGCATTTGTAGAATGTCAGCAGTTTTGTCTATAAAAACTTTAGTTTATTCATTGAAAAGAGGAGAATTATACCGAGAGTTGGAGAGAGAAGGTCGTCACAAGTAGGAGAGATTGGACTTGGAAATTATAGTACAACCTGAACCACCACCTACTGTTGGCAATAAGAGATACGACCACCTACTGTTTCTGAAAGTACGGATTTCAAGTGCTTGGGCTGAAGGAACATGCTAGAAGCAAATTACTCCCGGTAACAAACTGCGTAAGCTTTACACAATTAGTATTTTGAAATTATATATAGTAAATAATTGTACAACACAGTTTATTCAATCACACCCAGTCTTTGGTGGACCCAGTATACCTATTTAATCTCTTTCTGATTGTCCATTTAGCACGAAGCACTTCCTAATTTGTAAATAAAACGAAAATGTATCAACTTTCAATCACTCTTTAGAAAACAAAATCTTGATTAAAACACTTGTTGTCGCAGTCCTTTTTTATGCTGGCCAAGCAGCTTCTACTATTAACGTAGATCTACATGCTTTCCTTTGAAATGATGCTAACTCTAAGCTTAACTGCTACGAGTTAACTCGTTTCCATTTGGTCATGATGAATGATGTTAGCTTCCGAAATGAATGTCAAAAGCGGCTCGAAGAACGGATATTGCAAACGAAATGTGAGACGCCTTTGCATATTAAGAACAAGGTTTGGAAGAAAATATGTAATTCTAATCACATCTTCCTTTGTTACATTTTCGTAAAGCTACGAGAGAACAGTATAAGTATATTAATAGACTATACAGCTAGCTCTCAACTTGATTTTGAGATGGTGATATCAGTGAAAGATATTTTATTATGAGCTGATACAGTGTCACATTATATTGGAAGTATTATTTAGTAAAATTTACTTAGAATTAATCCCATCTACCTATTATTCCTCTTATTTAACTAAATTTATTGTGGTACTTATAACCTTAATCTTTAATTGCAGCGATCAATTCATCAGGTTGGGATAAACACCCGAATATATTCTGTGTGGGGTATTGTGATACAGAACAGCAAGGAATTATTATGTAACCTTAAAACAATGAGACGAAAATACATCTCTTATCATATCGAATGTGAAGAAACTGGTTACAAATATAAATATTGCCCCTTTTCCTCTCGTATTTTCTTCACAAGCCACTTTAATCAGATCTCAGAAGACTGTTTTTTTGTATAAGTAAATCCCAATATCCTCATTCTTTCCAAGCAAACTAAATAGTGAAAAGAACATTTGTTTAAAGGCGCAAGGAATGAAGAAATAAATAATGATAATACACTGTGTTTTTTAACGATGGGGGACGTCAAAGGGAGCGATAGAAACAAACCACTGTCTTCCAGCTAGAACCAAGGGTTCTCCTCCAAGGCTTCTCGTACTGCAAAATGGATGCGCAAATGCGACATACCGAAACGACAGTAATGTGTGCACGGAAGCAATGAACAGAAGAGAACCGTAGGCAGTGACGATCGAGCATTGGACCGCACACCTAAGGGACTAGTTTTATTTTCTACGCATTAGGCGCTACCATTGTAAGCACAATCTGACAGTGTGCGTTGTCAAACGACATTCAGATCGGAGAATTGGAGTGATGGTGTGGAGCAGTCTCTGTTACTAACTATTAAGTTCAATTTCCCCAACAATATGACTTATTTATCTTTATCGATTTCTCTTATGAAACTATTTTGTCAGTAAAAGTTGTAATTCGCTACATCAGTGAGATGGTTTGAAGATCGAGGTCATATTCGTCCTAAGGAAACTTACGATGTCGTGTTTAAGCAGGATAATACTCGGCCACATGTATTGCAAAGTATGCCAGTCTTTTTCGAAGGAATGACTGTCACCGCTGTTTCTCTGTCCTGCACGAGAGCCTGATATGATGCCCATCGAACATACATGCGATAGTTGGTGGACACCAGTGCTGTTCATATTTCATGCTATATTCATTTTTTAAATCGATTTCCGGTTCCGGAATCGAATTCTGAAAATCGATTTTCGGTTTTAAAAATCGAAACAGATTTTTCAGTTTCTGAAATAAATCACTATAAGGGTCATAGGTTTGAAATATTGAAATGGTTTCGAACCGAATAACCACTGGCGAGTTTGGTCTAATGCGTTTCTTCATTACAAAAGTTCTTTCAGGTGAAAAAGAGTCTTCGAATAAGGAGGAACGATACTCCCATTCTTATCATTTGTTTAAGACTACTGTTTCCCAAGTGTTGAATTATTTTCTATATAACGAATGCTTGAAAGTAGAAATGCCAAATCCGAGCGCCGGTAGCTTGTATATTTTGCATATGAACTTTCAAGTACAGTCCAGTTAAAACCTTTATATTTACAATCTCACTACGAAAGGTGCTGGTATGAAAATTCATGGAAGAAAGAAGTGTCAGAGTATATCATACCAGAGTATACGACCCATTTCGACTATTGCGTATGACATACTTGGAGCCGTAACAAATCTCTTTGGTATCCCGGCGCAGGAGGGTACTTTAAAGTCCCCTCTCCCAAACATCGAGATTGCCATAGTGGAGGAGGATATTTGTATTTCCTTCCCCAATCTGAAAGCTATTTTGACGAAAAGGAGTCTAAACTTGATCTCCTTCTCAGAAGTCATAACAACGGACCCACTTGAATTGATTTATTTATATGTGCTTCCCCTATTTATTCTGCAAGACCTTCTTCTCTCGGAACCTTCTGTCTGCAGCAATGGATATCTCTCTATATTAGGACCACTAATGGGTAATATCATTAAAACTAAATAAGTCAGACCACTAAATCTTTTGATTTCAACAAAGACTTATTGTACATTTTTTTAGTTATTTCTTATATACGTTGTTACATTGTTTCAGTGTAAAATGGACATTGATCTGTATCTGAAACATATGTAAATAAATAAATAAAGTGTGTAATATGTCTACTGATAATTATGGTATTTTGATGATCGGCATCGCCATTGTTTCAGTAACTCTTATGCTATTCTGATTTCAAGAGTCCCCGCTGGCTACCTGCAAGATATTGTTATATGCAATATGAGCTGCAAGATATTGAAATAAGTAATATGTAATATGAACTTCAAATATGGTTGCAGGGCGGGGGCGGCCCAGGACCTCTTGCGCCGCCGATTGTTACGGATCTGAACACCTACTACTGGCTAGTACTACTTTCGGGTATTCAAAATCAACAGTAGAAAGGACGAAAAGAATTGGACGAGGATATTTGTATTTCCTTCCCCAATCTGAAAGCTATTTTGATGAAAAGGAGTCTAAACTTGATCTCCTTGTCAGAAGTCATAACAACGTCAGAAGAAATGTATTGTACATTTTTAGTTCCTCTATTTCTTCTTACAACACGTTATCACCACCGGAAATCGAACGCACAACCGCGCGCTTTCCATTACATCAATCCAGAATTTGATATAGGTTTTAAACAATGAAAATGCGTTTACGCATAACATGTGCAAATTCCATTAAATTCTGTTCGAGTAAACCGAATATGTTGAATTGTAATTTTGTATCACGATATCGATACCTCATATGTGTATAATATCTAAATAGATATATTCTAGAATATTGTTTCTAATCTATTTCTTCTATATTCGTGTAACCTAGTTCATATGAAAATGTAGGAAACGGGATAAATTGATCGTTAACTTAAATTATAGCTGATATTTAGCAACATTACAAACAGTAGCGTAGGGCCAGTAAGTGGAGCCGTAAAATTTTGAGGGGCCACTCGTGTTTAATGAGCTTTGCTACATAAAGAAAAATAACACACAAACTAATTATATATTGGAAACCCCTGATTCAGTTGCTACATTATTCACTTAGCATTAGACTCAGATAAAGTGACCGGAGTTCTATTAAAATGTTAGGTAGATCTACATCAGCTGTTCTAAAACTTATGTCCATACTCAACGCGGGGTGATGCTAAAGATGGAACTATCATTAACCTCATGGGATCTGTTAAGGTAGTAGATCCCAGTAAAAATATGACACTGTCGGTACGGAGTAAGAGTAAGTATGTAATCAAGCATCGTGTTCACCAGGTGATCCATGTTAAAACCAAATTTTGGACACTTATTTACTTACTAATTTATTTATTTTTGCTATATTCTGATAGTCTCTCTCCTTACGCAGCCAAAGAATGAAAATTGGAAAAGGACATTGCTGAAGTTAAGAAAAATGACCTGAGATTGGTTTGATGTCACATACCAATTTTCCTTTTTGACAGATTTCGGTTAGTCGCAGGAAAGCTAGATTGGTTACTTTACATTGCATATTTCTTTTGAAACAGTGAAAAAAAGTGGCGTATTTATAAGGCAAAATAATGAAATGTGTAACACATATATAAAAAAAGGCTAGTTAGTAACCAAATATATATTTTTACACCTTAAGTTAGGATATACTCTAGTTATATTATATTCCATTTTTCTATCACTTGAAATATTAAAATAGGCCAAAAACATTACAAATAGCCAATGAGTCAGTTAAAAGTTACGAAGAAGTCACATGCAGAGGCGAATAAGAGCTTTTATTAAGAATAAAAGTTAAAAACTGAAACAAAAATGTTGTTAAAATTATAATGATTGATACTGTGCTGTTACTGTTACAATAAAAAATGTCATCTATTTTGCCCAGCCAGTAATTATTGAGTAGATTATGAAATTCTAAATAAAATAATTTTCTGAACATACGGACATTTTTTCTGTCAACAACAAATGAAATTCGAAGTAAAGTTTGGCTTGAATTGCAGACCAGCAACCAAAGAACACGCTAGGGAACAATATGGATTTCATAGGGTCACAGCATTACTTACGAACTATCATTCGACATAATTTCCAAGGACAGAGAAAACTTGTGAATCGTGCTTCCCTCTTTCTGCAATCATCATGCGATAGTTTATTTGTTAAATCTTAAATCACAAAACTAGGTAACTTAATACATTTGCATTACTTCCCTTATTAAGTTGCACCACAAAAATATGCTCTAAACGTATATTAGTCAATAGTTTAATTCTTAGTCATTTGTTTCATGCAAGACTAAAGACAGATTAAAATATTGTACATACTACGCATAGCATGATAATACAATTTTTCCTACTTATTCAGTAATTCTTTAAAAGTAATTATTTATCGCTCTTTGTTTTATATTATTAGTGAGTCTCTGCTTCCATTATAATCCACAGATTCCCGAAAGGTATTCTGCCAAATTTTAGAAGTTAAACTTTTTGCCGTAAAAGAGGTCTATAAGTCTAGGCTATATAGGACATGTTTTATTTTTCTATGAATCTTAATAATACGTTAAAACAGAAACGCCTCCAGATTTTTTCTAAAAAAGTAGTAGGAAGCAAAGAACTGTCACATAAGCGAAATCGTAATTATACACACTTTGGTGCACATAATAGTTCATTTAAAACAATTATTAAGGACACACATTATTAGCTACAGTAAATATATTAAATCCTGTATCTAATATATTTTAACATGCATTTCAAAGAACCGAATCTCTTTCAAAAATCCAGGGAAGGGCAATTACCTCCTTACTTTATGCTGCGCCATGAATTAAAATCAATTCGGAAGCCCTTGGGTTCGATATATATATATATATATATATATATATATATATATATATATATATATATATATATATATAGATAGATAGATAGATATAGATAGATAGATAGATAGATAGATAGATAGATAGATAGATAGATAGATAGATAGATAGATAGATAGATAGATAGATAGATAGATAGATAGATATCAAACTCAAGGACTTCAGAATCAATTTTAAATCATGGGCGCCGTAGCATAGGTCAAGGGGTAATTACTTTTTCCACGATTTTCGAAAGAGATTCGTAGTCCTTATTTTTCGACTCTTTTTGAGTCTCACTCCCTAAAATAGTAACATATCAGACCAAACTAGCTTATGAGAAAAATTATATAATACTTAATTGCTTTCATACGACCTCAAGTATTGAATGTATTTTGAGACAAAGGTGTAAGTTTGGAAAGACAAATGTAAGTTAATAAACATACGTATATTTGAAAGTAATAACTTACAAATCATTGAAGATACCAGGGACTGTTGAAAAATTCGTAGTCTAACCCAGAAGGAGAGCACATGAAATGATGAAATTTTACAGTTATTCTACATATTTCCCCTGAAGTTCAAGACACTACCTTGCACTGTGATCTAATTTTTGCAGATCAGTTCAAAAAAGTTTGAACACTGTTCCGCAGCATTAATCACTTCTTATTAGGTCAAAAATCACCATTTCAAGCATTGTTTGAGTTTGAAGAATAAGTAATAGCGTGACAGAGTTAGATCTAAAGAATAAAGATGTTCTAGACAGATCCTAGATCATGCAATGTCAGTTGTGATTGCAGTGAGCGATGTAAAGGTATTGAAACATAATTCCCTCTTTCAATTTTCCCAGAGTTTCACTTTCAATTTGTCGTTTAGTTTTGTGAGTAATGCAGTGTAATACTGTACATTAAATGTCTGATCCTTGGACAAATAGTCTATAAGCATTTATCCTAGAAGAATATTGCAAACACTTTCCTAGCTGACTTCTATTTCTTAAGCTTCTTGGGTCAAGGCGAAACTGAGTACCGTCACTCCATTCACTGTTGTTTCACTTCAGTATCGTACTGGAACAACAATGGTTTGTCCGTGGTTACTATTCCTGACAGAAAATTGATCAGCATTGTGTCAAAATGGGAGATGATTTCCCTAGATTGCCACATCAAGGTGGCTTAGTGCTTTTAGGAAAGCACGAAGAACACATACGTATTTGATGAAAGTCTGGTAAGTTTTTAAGAAAGTTTCCGTTAAACATTCTTTTCACATAAAGAATTCACCTCCTTATTACTAATTGATTTCAAATTACAAGCAATAGGGATAATTCTTAAGTATCAAGAAAGCATGCGCTACCATCATGAATCACATAATTCTGTCAAAAAGATTAAGAATTTTATGAAAAATGAGTGTGAGTACAATTCGCTAAAATTGATGTATAATTTAGTTTTCGAACCCCCGATCAAAGTCCCAATGGTCATGCCTGATAAATTTCTTACTATAAGCTGTCAGAGTCCATGACTTACAAGATTGTTAATATTACCACTCATTTTACCTAAAAATCTCAGACCTTGATATGAGGTATGCGAATAAAATGCATGTATGCGAATAATAGAAGATTTTGATTCAAATAATTTAAATATTTATCATATTTATAAATATTTATAATTTAAATATAATTTTAATTTTGATATTTAAATAAATATCAAAGAGCACAATTTGATGGTATGCAACGTAGCATTACACGAAATTTATTTAAATTTCCCCTCAACAAAAACCACCAAAAACTTACCATAATTGAAAAAAAAAATCAAGTAATATTCTGACGTATTATTCATGTAATATTCTGTAATATTCACGTAATCACGAAATCCTCACAATAAAATGCTGAAAAATAAAAATCAATGCTTCTTTTTTCCCTTTCTTCATCTCGAAAGAGAAAATAAAGAACTTGGATAATACATACTTCAAAAGTAACATCACAGTAAATAATACTATCTTCTTCAGTGAATAAGAGAGAATATTTGAAATTTCTATACGCAATAGCATCTTTTTATCCTCTTGAAAAGGAGCCCTATTTCACAAGCCAGTATTCAGAAGGTATTTGAGAAAAGAAAGCACAGTAAGTCCGTAAAACCATTTTTGCTCTGACTGTATCACCACTCAACGGTTGCCAAGTATATCCATTTTTCTTCTTTCTATCTTTTTCTTTCTTTTATTCTGTTCGCCTTCAGGGAAAATCTACCGAACAGTTGTCCAGCATTTCTTTCATCATGCTCGTTGTCTTCCTCTTCTCTCGTTTCTTTTTTATATAGAATTCCGTCCACTCAAGAGTGATGAGATATGCACCAAATAAAACAAAATTATTATCCATGTAATCAATAACATATTTTAGTGAACAAAGTTCTTTCTTTCTTGGTGTAATCGTTAGGAGGAGTAAATAAATAATACTGATTTTGCTTGTACTTGTATTTCTTTTATAGAGGCTTTTACAAAGCAAACTTGAATTGAACCAAAATGTTCACGAATCAAAAAAACAATTGATTTGTAAACTATGTTCTCGCACTTAACAATATCATTAATTATTATGACATTTTAATATCTTAATATCATTTTATAACGTCAGAAATATACTCTCTCTCTCTCTTTCGATATATATATATATTGTAAAATGAAATGTTGATCTGTTTGTACTCCACTAAACTTAATTTAAAATAAATTGTATTTAATCTATTTAATGAATGAGCAATGATTGGAAATATTTAATGAGAAGGAGGACTATAAAATTATATAAGCCGGAAATTTATTGCAAACACTCATTTATACAGTCTCCTGATTAACACACAGCTCTTAGAATTACTTTAGTTTGGTCAGCATAGTAGTAAAGATCAATAACATCAGGGCATAGTAAACAAGTTTCTGCTAATTGCGTTCCAAGTTTTCTTACTTAGGAAAAAAATCGAGCATACTAGATAACATAAAGCCATCAAGATCCGTCAGAAAACGTAAGCTGATAAGGTAATATCCCACAAAAATCTTTTATCAGCGTACTTGTACAAATTTAAACATATATTATGGATATGTGCCATGCTAAAGAATAACATCTTGTCTATTTTGAATTTTACACTTGCTGTCATTTCACTGAAGAAATACTATTCAACGTACTTAACCGATTTTTGACTTCTGAAAGACAGGAGAAACGATATAACTAGGCAAATCCCAATAAGAAAAGAAACAAGAGTTTGTGTAAGAGTAAACTATGTAAAATAAATTTACATTTACATCAAATGATCAAAGTTTGAATTCTCAACTTGAAAAGTAAATTAAATTGATGATGTAATTGTTATTGCCCGAAAGTTTTCGAAGGGTACTATTGGAAGAAAATTATCCTTAAAAATTTGACTGAAAACAGAAAAAGAAAAAAACAAGCATCTATGTAGTAATGACGAAAAGTTATCCTTATTTAGAAACCTATTCATGGTTGTTATTAAACCTACAAAAACCTAGTAACTATTGTAAAATAAATAAATATGATATTCTAAATAAACATCATTCATTTTTTAGTCATATAATAAACTTCAACTAATAAGAAACAATGAGACAAAATAGTAACAAAGAATAAACGCATATCAAAATAAAACGTAATATATGAAAAAAATTAAAGATAATTTTACAATCAAATAATATTAAATAATTACTTGTGACCATATTACACATTAAAAACTAATACACATATTAAATAGTGAGAAATATAATACACATTTAATCAAAAAGATATATATATACAGTGTCACTATGACAATGAAAACTGCTTTGCTGAATGTGTTGTAGGTGTTGTAGTTTATTCACGATTAGTACTACCTTAGCATATCAAATTTACGATTTCCATGCAGTACCTAATCTTTTACTTTAGAAACAAGTACCCAGTAATCTGTGTATTCGGTATATGATACCGAATAGACCGAAGTTCACTTCCTGCCCCACCCTCACCACTGAAAATTAACTATTTATACAAAACCCCTTTCTTGTTTATATTTTCTGTCCTCTTAGTGAAGACTAGTACTTTATATAATGTGTGTTACGTCCTGCACTGTACGTTTGTGAGTTTGTAAAATTTCATTACAGGAAAATAAAGTCAAAGATTTTAAATATATATATATATATTCTATACATTTTAACATAAATTTTATACTAACTGAATTACACGAAAGAAAGTAGTGTACATTGGACAGAATGAATTCAGATAATTTTAAATAAAATATCAATATAAAAATATTTAAACTTAGATTTTTTTAAATATTGAAACTTACTTTATTGTTCATTGCTAAATGATAACAAAAATTGAAAAGATACGCATAAAATAAACGAGTCAAAACTTATTTTTTAAAAGTCTTTAATAGATGACCGCTTCTTGTTACAAGTTCTATTTTGCACATGGCACATAGGAGCATTGTAGTAGATTCCAAGTGTAGCGTCTTATGAAGTTACCGTTTTATAATGTTAAGAAGAAAGTAAATCGTTCACGAAAAATTATTCCTCATTTTATTAAGTATATTCTTTTAATTATGCCGCATAGTTTCGAAATAACCATACATATATATGTAGTGTGTCCCAGAATAAGGAAGAGTGAGGCAGGAGTTGATTCCTTGAGGCCAACAGATGAAATACGGTTGTGAGCAGTACAGGTGAAAATGGAAAAATAGATGGCTATGACGCTCCAAATCACGAACGGAATAATGAAAGGTTCTGTCGGTGAACGTACGGGGTCTGGCTAAAAAAGAGAACGGACTGGTGCCAAAAGTAAGTACGCTTTATTGTCACTAACTTATAAATTAAAGGTGATTCCCTTCAATATAGTCCCTTCCCCTCTCCATAAACGTTTGCATGTAAAGTTTCCATTGTTAGAAGCATTTGTGGAAAATGTCACGTATCACTGTCTTGAGTACTGCTGCAGTTTTCTGCTTCATCTTTTTCTCAGAAGCTAGTTAACGATCGAAGGAGAATGCGAAGGAGCATTATCGTTATCCACAATCCGCTCATTGTTCTTCCACAAGAGGAACCATTTCTTTCTCACACACTTTTAGCTTCGTCAAAACCTGCTGAAAATACTGTTTATTCACTGATTGATCTGGGAGTATCCATTCAATCAGGAGCAGGCCATTGATATCAAAGAACAGAATGAGCACGACTTTTAATTTTAATTTGCTTTTGTGTGTGCAAAATTGCGCGGACATACTCTTTATCAATGCCTAACGTATCTGCTTTAATTCAAAAGCTGTGGCTGCGATCTTTCTGGACAATGTCAGTCACTTTTGCCACATTTTCCTCTGTTGTTGCTGTGACAGGACGACCCAGTCTTTCGCCATCATCAACGTTCTCGCGTCCCTCGCTGAAGCGTTTGTGTTATTCAACATTTGGGTAGGTGATTTCGTAGTACTACCATACACGTTCTTCAACGTTCACTCAGTGATTTCTTTAATTTCACAAGAAATCTCAAGTTAATACGCTACTCGATTTTCTCATTTGCCGTTCTTCCGACAAACATGACTCCACAACTCCTTGAATCGGTGCTCACAGATTAAACTCGACTGAGAGTGGAAACTCATGCATATCATACTCTTCCCGAAAATTCAAGGTTACTCTGCGCGCATGTGCTCCCCACTGCTCCTCATATACTACTGATAGGGTTGCAATCCCCTTACTTTCAGCCAAGCCTCGTATCAATGTAGAACTGTCAGAACAATGATCCCCTGGTTAATGCATTCGACGTGATAGTGGCAGTAATCCCTAGTACGACAGGACCGCTAAAAATGCAATGATCACAGGCAATGTATGTGAAATGTCCCACATTAAAAGTGATTACATGATGTGGTCAACAGCAGTGCAGTAAGTATTTGACGTGTATTGATGTATGTTGTTGTGTGATTAGAAATGCTAATTCATCGTCATCTATGTGCCTGGAACGGATGAAATTCGTGTGATACATGAATGAATAAATGAATAAGTGTGATATATTAGATATGCATTTAATGTATGACTTTGCAGAGTGAAATTAAGTACAATTTTCTCAAATGATCACCAAGATTTATTTTAACGATCATCATATTTCTTCTCGCTTATTCTCGCTCGAAATTAAAAGAAAGTCTACGCAAATTAGTGATAAAGATACGCAAACTATTATTGGTATTGGTTGTTGAGGCTGCAAGTTCTACTTATTGATGTTTAGTAGGTGGATGAGCAAGAAAAAACACAAAAAACTAAATCACATGTTGGGTGGTATTGATAGGTCAAGTGATGTAACGTCGTTGATTAAAGAAATACATATCCGAAATTAGTAACAACTCTACTGTTACTAGTAAGAATGACTTCCTTTTGTTAATATTAACTTCATTTTCAGCGATGGGGTTATATAGAACTTGCAATTTAAAATTAGCTCCGCATAAAAGTGTGAGAGAAGAAAACACATCTCATGGTTTGGTCTAGAAAATTTACTTCACCCGAGCATGATATCCAAAAGTGGGTGATAAATTTAAATTGTAGTACCAACGACTATTTTCATTACTTTCGAGACGTAGGGTAGTAAAGAATTGACAGAGTTAGCTAGGTTGAACGAAAAAAAGTAAGGGGGCGCTAAAAATGGAGGGGCAGAAAAAAACAATTTTAGGTGCCATTGAAAAGAGGAAGAGTAACTGATTGGGACATTAGCTGAAATAAAACTGTATCATGAGGGGGGTACATGAGGGGCGTGGCCGAAAGGAGAGAGAGAGAGAGAGGACGATGGAGGCTACAGTCAATGGACGGTATCAGATCAGAAAAGTATAACGTGAAGACGAAGAAGTTAGCGGAAGACTGTGGAGCACGGAAGCTTCTGAGTTGCAGCAAGTGACCTGCCATAATGGCAGAATATCTGTGATGTTGACGATTATTATGATTAAGTGTATGGCACTTGAAAGATTTAGTGACACTATTTTCAACAATTATGAAAATACATTAATATTGGGCTCAACTATGTTACAAACATAAGTTGCCCATAGTAGTCGTATGGTAAAATACTGAAGTAAGAGTGATTAATTTTAGACTCTTAAATCATGCGACGAATATGAATAGGAAGTCCTTCAGGATGGCTTTGTCTGATTATTTTGATAAATATCAGAGCTAAAACGAAAGAAAGATAAGATCTTCTGAAATATGGGTTTAGTGTTCCACCCCCACTTCCATTGCTATATTAAAACCGGAAGTTGTAAATCTACCATCTCCGATATCAGGCTAGATGCACGTAAAGAAGAAATGGTAAGAGATAATGAAAATACAATTGGATATGGTTTTAACGTCCAAAGAACTATCTATCCCTTGGCCTTTATTGTAGCCAGATGTGATCTACAATTCCGGCTCCAATACTGGATCCCTATAGTTTTCCTATCGCAGTTTCACTTCGGAAATGAAACTCATTTGCTGTTTAATACAAGGCGAAGTCATAAGACTTGCAATACTTTCACAACCCAAACAGCAGGCACGTGTATGTGCTGTAACCGACCGTAAGTACAAAGCCAATCTCGTCCAAGATGTAGTGTGGTAAGCGGACTATTTAACATGGAGACCACTACTTCGTCAGTATCTTTAGATAGTCTTTATCTTTAATGTTCGGCAGGACTTGTCGCTTAAGGTTTACTTCCGATCATTTTTCCTCTTCTCCGGTATAGTCTTACCGTAAGTTTTGTAGGCCTTAATCGCGTAGGACCGTCTCTCTTGTCAGGCACGTAGCCAGTTTATCATAAAGTCCGTGACATGAAATACTGTGGTCACCACACCACGGTTCGATCATTCTAAACTACTTTACTGGAACATATATTGGTTTGTTTAGCCAGGATTTCGTAATGCGGGGGGTGGACGTGACATGAAATACTGAAGGCCCAGGAACTCGATCAAATCTAAACTACTTTACTGGCAACATATATTGGTTTGTAGGACAATAAAATGAGGATATGTTAGTTAAGTATTTTAATAACAAACAGAACTATATTTCCACATAACTTCTTTGTTTTCATCATTCCATTAATTACTGTCTGTTCGAAATGACAGGTTAAATGAGCAGTAAAAAACTGTTTCTGAAATAACATGTTTGATACTGCAGAAAAGAGATGACGAAAAAATATGATAAAACATGTCCACGCTGTTACACAACGATACTATGCTTTCGAAAGCTTGAAAGTTCTCTGAGTTGTAGCAGAAATTCTGAGGAATCCGTAACTTTTCTTGAAATTTCAAATTCCTTGACTTTTCCAGGATATCCCGCTCATTCGCCATCATGTATTGCAAGTAATATGAATCTCCTTGTAAGAAAAAGTAACCAAAAGCATGCTGAAACTTGTTATTTTTAACGCTGATTCTTTTCTCGTTTCATTTTGTTTCATTCTTGCTTAATTTTTCATTTCTGGTTTCGAAGGGGGGGGGGTCCGAACCCCCCTTGGCTACGCGCCTGCTCTTGTAATGCTGAACACATGAGCCATTTTAGTCAGCTTGAACTACATAACTACGCACCAACAGTTTGTCTTCTTTGGAAGTCAGATATATCGCCCATTTTCCACTAGGCCTACCACTGACTGCTCAGTTCATTGCACACACGCACTCTGCTGCTTTTCACATAGTACGGAGTTTGTTATACATGACACACTACCACCAACAGTCCGGCAATTCGATCGCCGCCTGGACGTTACAAATCCAGATATCTGACTTGTTTTCAACTTCAGGTTTTCCATTAATCTGGTAACCATTTATATATTTTTAAAATTTATTTCGAATTATTTAATTTGCTAATGTAATGAACACACCTAAAATTTAATTTGCCTATATCTTAATAAATGACATTGATTTGCACATTAACCTTTATCTCCTCTGAAAATACTTGTACGTATACCCACGAAAGATCCGCTCTCCATAACCTAGTTGTCACTTAAGGATATAAAGCATTAATATTATCATGAACATCTATTAGATTTCTGAAAAGAAATAACTCTTTTCTCATCAGCTGCGTTCTTTTACCATCTAATTTACTGTGAAAAGTATCTGCTTAAATTTGTTTTCGATGTTTTAACAAAATAGCAATAGATTCCTTGCAGTGAAGTGGAACGGTTTTGTAGCTTGTGACTTTGGTACGATACCCGAAAAGTTTTATCCGTATGATTATGTATAATAATTAGATTTTTATACAATACATGAGTAAGTGAAAAAATATTTTTTGATATGACTAAAATGGCTATCGTAACAACGTTAAATCTTATTCTAATTGCACCTTTAATTAGTTAGATAGAACTATTAGGTTGAATAAACGTAAAACAGTAATACTTTCAACGTACTACAAACTATTCGCTTGTTCTACATTCTCCCGTACTACTTATTAATTGATACAGACCATGTGTATCTTTTAACGTTTATTTTCTCACATTCTTTACAATTTTCTTCAAGCTTCGAATAACAAGTTAGTTTACTAATGCTCAGTAAGTGTCATGTCATTTGAAAACTGTACAATTCTATGCCCTTCCGAAATACCATCTTTCTGATCAGGTCACCTTTCACTATTCCTTCTAATTAAATATTAAATAATGCTACTAAGCTACACTGTTTTGAAATTCTTCTTTAGCAACATTTTTATCCGTTATTTCGTCCTCTATCATAATACTTAATTGTTAGATTTTTCTATAAAATCAATGGAAAGTTCTAAGTTGCAACGAATGACCTGCCAATAGTGGCAGAATATCTACGATGATGATGATGATGATTTTCGACCCTATTATTGTCAATAATTCAACAGTAACTCTCGTGTCTTTAACTTTCATGTGCCCAAACCTTTCCTCCTATATTTCCTCGGTTGTTCGAACTTCTGTACAATATTCGTACTTTAATGCTTGCTACATGTGATGTGAGACTAATTATGCTATATAGTAGGGTGGATCGAAAAAATCAAAAGTTCTTCATTTAAATAGCACTAGATGTCAAAAGTTGTGTATAGACTAGTATAACATTTGTGAATTTTTTCATAATTTTTGTACTTCA
This sequence comes from Thermobia domestica, assembly GCF_964235325.1. Lineage (NCBI taxonomy): Eukaryota > Metazoa > Arthropoda > Insecta > Zygentoma > Lepismatidae > Thermobia > Thermobia domestica. Next base: position 155,791,050 of record NC_137463.1, read on the forward strand.
TCTTAATTCCCCGCAAGGGACTCAAAATTTTGCAAGTTTTATGAAAATTTGAATTTTTTGAAAATATTGATTTTTTAAAAGCTGTCCAATGAAATTGAACTAGGTCTGAAAAGTTTTGTATTGACTAGTGTAACATTTGTGAATTTTTTATAATTTTTGTCTTAATTCTCCGCAAGGGCGTCAAAATTTTTCAAATTTTATGAAAATTTGAATTCTTTAATAATATTGAATTTTTTTTAAAGCTGCCCAATGAAATCGAACTAGATGACAAAAGTTGCATAATTACTAGGTTGACTACACCAATCATGATTTTTAAAATAATTTACATCTTCATTCCCCGCAAGGGCTTGAAATTTTGCAGTTTTTATGGTAAATTTTGAAATTCCTCTTAAAATATTAGAAAAGTTTTAAAATCCGCCAAATCGCTTCACACTTGCTTACGAAAGTTTGTGTTCGCTACCATAACACCTATGGTTTTGAACTAATTTTTGTGCTTTATCTTATTACCTGCAGATGCCTTAAAATTTTGCAATTTATACAGTAAATCTCAAAATTCATTGAAGACACGGATAATTTTCAAGAATTTTCAAACAATATCCTATTAGATTTCAAGCCTTATGCGTGACTAGCATAATTTCGATGATTTTTAAAAAGTTTTCCTTCATTTCCGTTACCTCCAACAAGTTTTAAAGTGCAGTTTCACAGTAATATCTAAAAGTACATTGAGCATAATATTAAGATACATTATGTAAATTTAATTATTTTGCATTGAAATTATTTTTGATATGCGCCTCTTTGCTGATTCCCAGAAACACCTAGAACTCAGCACGAGGAGGTGGCTGCATATAGATTTCCGCCCATCCTCCCATCCCATCCACCCTACTTTTGGAAATTATCTCTTTAACTCGTTGTGTTTCGAATATGGGCACAATTGGCATATCCAAAAGTCTCATCTCGAGCTCGAACTCATCTCGAGCTAAGACACCACACACTTCAGACGAAGCTTCGGTAACAGTTTTAATGCATCTGTCGACTGCTTGGGTATGACATGGCAAGTGGAAAACATGCAGAAGGACAGATGAACCTCCTGTTACACATGCGACAAATGTCTCATCAGGGGTGGCTCAGTTCCTTCGCGTTCCTGCCAGTTGATTAGGTCAATGCAATCATAAGCAATAAAGTGTATTGCTGGAACACCTGAACTTGCCTACAGGAGGTGTTTGGTTTGAGCTTTTGACCTTGCAACAAGGGTTCTACGCATAACGAGTTCTCGAATATGCTTTGGATCATCGGCGAGCATAGATACCAGTAAATGTTTTGGATGCGCGAAGAAACCATTCGCTGAATTGTCCTATCTACAATGAGCTTCAGTTCATTGCTTAAGCACCGTGAAAAGGCTATAATACGATATAAGTTCACAGGAACATCCTTGATAGTAGGGTTATATTTAATGTAAAATCACATCGGAGCATACACTTTCATGATGATTATAAGAAGCTCCTTCAAGTTCGAAAATGGGTCAGTAGTGCTTATGTACACTCTAAGCACTACGTTAGCAGTAGTGAGTGATCCATCATGCATGGGATAACTTTCCAGGACTTCGTGATGCAAGATTTGCTGAACACTCGTCATCAGAGATTGCTTTGCAAATATCCCACATATATCTTTGGTATGTGCTACGGTTTCTGACGTCTTTTTCTTCCATGGCCGGGAAATTCGCTTGAAAATTAACGATTGGTAAATCCTCACAGTTGGCTAAACTTTTTCGTATAGTTCCCAGAATTTTTGAGGACCCACTGTTCCGCCATCTAATCGCTGTAGAATATGTCTTAGAATATACCATAAAAACTGCAAACTTTCAGACCCTTGCGGGGAATGAAGATGCAAAATATTTTTAAAATCATGAATGGTGTAGTCAATCTAGTAATTATGCAACTTTTGTCACTTAGTTCGATTTCATTGGGCAGCTTTAAAAAAAATCAATATTTTAAAAAATTCAAATTTTCATAAAAATTGCAAAATTTTGAGTCCCTTGCGAGGAATGAAGATGAAGTACAAAAATTATGAAAAAGTTCACGAATATTACACTAGTCAATACACAACTTTTGACACCTAGTGCTATTTAATTGGACAAATTTTGACTTTTTCGATCCATCCTACTACTGTATATAGTCTTTTCTAGCAACACTATCTGTTTCTTTCCTCTCTCTCTCTTTCAAGAATTCTCTCTCTATCTCTCTCTCTCTCTTTCAAGGAATCTTTTCTCATATTCTTGATTAGATTCAGAATTTTTTTCTTTTTTATAAACTCAATTGGTATATTTCTATTACAGTCTTCATCTAAGATATTGTATTTTTTAATTTATTCCAAAGCATTGTCTTTGCATTCTGTGCAGACAGGTTATCTACTCCTACCCTCATACAATATTTAACCACCTTCATATAACTCCTTCCATCTTATTTTCTACTAACATTATTAATCTCTTGCTTCCTATAAATTTCCATAGATTTTACCTTCACCTTCCTTTGTAAGGGTCTAGCTTAAGAACACAGTACATGGAAGCTTTTCAGTTTGCAGCAATCATGGCAGAATCTATGATGGCAGAATAATTCCTCTGAAATTAAACTATGTTCTTACTCTTCCTATGGTTGAAATTTGTCTTGACGTGCTAAATGTCCTAATTCTGTCTTTAATTTCCATTACATCGTTTTATTTTCCTCTTTATTGTCATATTTTCACATATTCGTTTTCCTCATTTTCATTAATATCTGTAAGGAATAACTTGTAAAGGAAAGCCTAGCTTTCATAATACAACCAAAGGTTTGTAATGAGAAATTTGAAAAATATGAATCAGGTAAAACGCTTTTAATTGATTGATTAGTTAGAGGTACCATCAGTAGCGTAGAGTGCTATGAGACACTGAGACACTGTCTACCCTTTCAAATTAAAAGAACATAGTTTTAGAATTTCATAATTAATAAGAATCAATATACATTTCATGTTGTAGAAAAATATATAAATAATAGGGTCCATGATAGGTTGGTTGATAGCAATAGTGGTAGAATCTTATTTGTAAATAATTTTAATTTTCAAAATTGGGAAATTAAAGTTCTATCTCCGTCAAACAGGCCACAGAGAGACATAAAGAAATCTGTCTCAACACGGCTGAACAAGTCAGTGGAGCTCCTACTTGAAAGTTGCGCGCTCATGTGGCTGTGTGGGGTTCTCGCTCGCTGAAAGAACCTGGCAATGAGACATGTTTCAGGTTCAGTGATACCACACTCAGCGTAATTGTACTATTGTAAATCCAACACACTTTTTCCTCTTCTTTTTAGATATTCAATCATATTTCAAAGAAAATTTCAAGAAATAGAAGAAAAAACCAAATTGATAAAACCGGAACAATTGCTGAAAGTTTTATGAATACCAGTAATTCATATAAATCTTCCACGATTTGGCTTCGGCTTCTTTTTAATCGCAATATCAGTGTATCAACACTGCGAAAGGCAAAAGCGAGCGCAAGATGTTTTATAGTATGCTATTCTGTTGTTGCTTTTAAAATCGTTAGCTAATAACTTTGTGTGAATTTGGATACGTGTGTTAATTATGTATTATGTGAAAACTAAATGATTATATATAGATTTATTGCACCAGTTGTTATTAAATGGCATGCTAAGTTGTCGTATGAAAATTAGCATCAAGTTTAAAACATAGCCAATTTCTGAGCTTACTTTTTGAATCAGAGATCACACTTTACAAAGGCTAAACAAATAAGAAGATATTACATAGGAAGTAAATTATTAATTCAATTTAACGTATCCAGTGTATATACTGAAATTCTTCAGAATAAATTAATATCGATATGCTTGTTTGATTTAAACGTTGAGGGCTTTGTTGATCAAAATTAAGTCTCCATATGTTATATAAAGTGTGTCCCAGAAAAAAATATAACAATGAAAACATTCATGAATAGAAAAACAAAAAATTGTAATGATGTGAGAAGATATTCTGTACATATGTTGGGGTGTATATTTTCGTTTCTACCACCAAAGAACACTAATCAATAGTCCTGAAAAAAACGAATGAATTTTGCTTTAATACGCGACATAAGGCGATTTACAATGTTTTTGTCCAATTTATCACTAGCACATTTCCACTGCCGTTTGAATTCTTGCACGTTCTTCGCTGCTACGTTGCTCTCCTTCAACTTTCTTTTCATTGCTGCCCAATATTTTTCAATGGGGGGAGGTTCAGGGCAGTTTGGTGGATTGGCAGCTTTCGGCACAACGTTCACATTCTTCTGTTCATACCATACTAAAGCCCTGCGACTGTAATGAGGAGTAGCCAAATCGGGCCAGAAAATAGTATTAGCATTATGTTGCCTAAAAACCGGCAAGAGCCAGTTTTCTAAACATTTAAATATCTTGATTAATTGTCCCTGAAGTGATGAACGCCTCACTTTTCTTTCCACAGTAACAAATTGCTTGCCATACCAAGAACTTCAGTGGAAATTTTGCTGTGCGTTTGGTTCTTACATCTGTAGAAACGTCCATTCGACTCTTTGCCACATAATATTTTGGTCCTGGCAGTTGTTGACTGTCGGCTAGAACATAAGTTTCGTTATCCATAATGAGACACCCTTGAAAATTGCGAAGCATATTCGCATACAGTTTTCGTGCACGCATTTTCGAAATATTTTGTTGTTTCTCGCTTCTGTCCGGCAATTTAACAGCTCGAAACGACTTTAAACCTTGCTGTTTTTTTAATCCTCTGCACAGTTGACTTTGTTGTCTTATACCTTTCAGCCATTCTGCGTACAGACGTGGCTGGATTTCTTGGATATGCACTCACAATTTTTCGCACTAATGCACTGTCACTTACACCAGCTTTCCTTCCACTCCCTTTCTTCCTGTCACAGGTTAATGTATCCTTGAAACGGAGAATAATGTCCCTTACGGTTTTTTTATGCAATTTAAATTCTTTTGCTATGGATGCATATGACCGTTCAGGATTTTCTTCATATTTGTAAATCACTTGTTTAAGTGTCTGTAGTTGTTTTCATGCCATCTTGCACGACTGTTTGACAACACCACATGTCTACTAGCTACAGCACTACTCACAACTGCAAGCTTCAAGTACACAATGAAATGAGTCCTATTCTACTTGATATTTACGAGAACTTATTTTAACAAGTTGTTACATTTTTTTCTAAGACACACTTTACAGTAGTGCAATCTCGCAAAAATCAGTTTATAACGAAATTTGGTTAGGAGCTTCATATTCCTTTCCATCACCGAAGCTGTATGAGACATGGCTCTACAACTTAATGTTAGTTCCGAACTCGAGAAGAAATAATAATAATATCTACCAGGCACGCACCCAATTTTTTGTTGCGAGGGCGGAGTTGCCCCCAACTTTTTGACAAAAAATAAAATGCCACCTATTTGCTAACTCCACATTTGTGTAGAAAGTGTTCCACAGGTCCGACACTGTCCAAAAGATCTGCCCGAGCAGACAATTCCTAACTCCATTCATGGCGGAGGGGTGCAGAGTTTAGGGGGATCCAAGCAGCGCCCCCTAACTTAGATTTTTCTGGGGGGCAAGCATTAATACGCGTATTTGGGTCCCCTAGAAAAGTTGTTTTTCTAATTCTTGGGCCCCTTCTTTCCATCTTTCTCTTACTCTTTATGATTCCCCTGGAGCCTGTGGGCCCTCAAGTACGACAAGGTCTGCGGGGCCGTTAGTTACACCTCTGGGCTCGTTCCATACATGACAAATTAATTAAGGGGACAATATTGACAAATCTCAAAGCCATACGAATAAATATTATCTCTAGGGCCTCTAATAGCTGACATTTTTTTTACTAAAATGGGCCCACGACTCTTTTGTTTTATTTCGTTTTGTAGTGAATCTGTTTGATGCTTCATTTATAATTTCATGTTCGTATCGTATATGGAGTAAGAAAATTTTGTCTTAAAATGGGTCCCCCTAGAACGGCGGCGAGCTTCTCTGGGGGGCAATTTTCCCCCGCTCCCCCAGAAGTTACGGCCCTGGATCCAAGCCACTACGTCTATGTAGTATTGAACGGATATTATTCTGCACTCGACAAGACAAGTAACTGTAAAGTACTTTCATCTATATTTTCAGGGGAAAAAATATGAAACTACATTGTTTTTATAAGAGAAATAGTACAGGTGATATGTAAGATCAAATTTTCATTCTACAACAATAATTTCTCTACTAAACAAGCATAGTTTTATTAAGAAAATTAATAAAAGTATATTGACTTAAGAAGTTTGGAGATGTCGGAACCCGGTTAACTCCTTCCCCCTCGTAGGTGCGCCTGTGCTGTCTCCCCTTTGCGAAAGTTAACGCTACGCTACTGGGTATCATGGCATTGTTGCTACATTCAATTAATACATATGTAAATTATATATAAAAAAAATTCAGTGTTCCTGAACTGAGCTCAAGAAATCTTCACTTACTATAATTCTTTGATATCCTTACCTGTTCCCAAAACTGTTCCTATCGTAAGGATAATGCTGCCGATCCAAAACCAAATTAGATTCGCAGAAGACATGGTTTTTAATGGTTTCTTCTGGATCTGAAACGAAATATAACAGATAATGATTTTTTTTTCTGTTTGAATTAATATTTAATTTTGAATTATATTAAAAAGAACTATTTGGAGCGAGGAGATGAGGAGGAAAACAGTTATGTCATAATTTTCGATGAACTACACAACTATTCAGACATAGACTAATTAAATTCCTAAACAAGTTGCTCATACTTCGAATGAATGTTAAGAGCAACAGGCGCACAAAGTTATCTATGACATTCTAGAGTTAAACAGAATACCTTTTTACATTTAAAATATTTCTTTTGAACCGCTCAATAAATACTAAATACCATTTGATACATTGAAATGTAATTTTAAAAGAGTAACACTAACGTCATAGAATGCATTGAACTGACAAATGACCTATAATTATAGACTGTTATAAAATTTAATATAATTATGATGGTCCTCGGCAAAACGAACGAACAGATAAATACAATCAGTTATATTAGTGTAAAAATAATATTTTAATTCAGAACACACAACTATGTCTATTTACTCGTATAATAACATTGAAAAATAACGTAACACATTATTTGCTAATTACGCATCTGTAGGCTTCATTATAGGCCTAAAGAGAGAGGAAGTAACAGCATAATATCTCATTCCAATTCCCAAACCTTTAGTCGTAGTGTACAGTAAATAGGAAGGAAATAAAAGGAACCGCGTGAGAGAGCTTAAACTGCGAGGTACATCAGGGTACCCCATGATAGATTGCTAGCCAACTTTGAGCAAGTGAGTTGTCGCGGAACGCTACGCAATTCATGGATTACGCGACACTATGCCATCCACGTTGACCACAGGCAGAGTTGACTACCTGCTGAAACAGGACTCTGCCATTAGGGTCGGCCTTAAGCCGATTGGACCGATTGCTTCCAATCGGGCCCCGCGCCTAATGCGGCCCCGTGTTAGTGCCGTCTAATCTACTCTCCAGTGCCATTTCAACAACATATTAGCCCGCAGAACAAACGAGTGTGTTGTGGTTCCTATGTGACTAAATTTTGCTCCTAATACATGTAATTAATACATGCCGTTCTGCTCATGGGGTCCCCGGCCAATTGGCTATGGTACCATTAAGTTGGCTCTGATACTCTCGGTTGTCAAGTAAACATAACAGCATATTGAATACAGGTACATTCATGGACTCCACAACGAAGGGTATGGTCTCTCCCTAACAAATAAATTATTTTTTTTATTAAGTTTCCGGGCACAAGCAAATATTTTCTGAATTAAATGCTGCAGTAGTTTCTTTATTTTTTTACATTTCTGTTGTAAAAAATAGATATTATGTCCAGGGAGTATTCTGTACAGCCCTAACACCCCTAATACTCCCTCAAATTTCCTTACACGCACCTTCGGTATAAAAATATTGTTTTCTTTGAGTTTGTGCAAAAATGTATATCATTATTCTCGGTGCACACCCTCTTTTGTTTTGAACGCCCCACTAAGTAAAAGTTCCTGGCGTTGTAGTTATGTCATGTGATGCTACCATGAATATCAAGGTTGTATCAAGTAAATCAGCCTCAGTGCGACTTCTTTGCTTATCATTTCTCTTATTATAGCTGTATGAAAAATACAAAGCCAGAGGTCAAACTTTGCCCTCTCCTGCGAAAAATTTCGTGGATGTATTTTTTGTAATCAAATGAAAAAAAAAAAACGAAGATATACTAGTGCGTACTGAATAGTTAGCTGCTTATGAAAGTTTGTCTTCTAACTCGAATAATCCAATGGAAAATATGTCACCCATCTTCCATCAGTTCTTAAGGTTTGAGATCGTCTCATTATCATTTCAGTTTGTCTGCGATCGAGAACGATTTAAAGCTAATTATACCTTTCATAAGTAGCTACCTACGATGTTCTCACTAGCGTACATAGGTTCCTGACTGAAAAAGATACAAGCTGTTAAGAAATCTTTGAATCAACGAATTCATAATGTGCATTTCTTTATGTCTTACAAATATAAACTTATGCAAGCATAGACTTTACCATTGTATTTCTTGTAAAATTCTAGCCCAACTTGATACATATTACATGATCCCTTCCTATTTAAAAAAGAAAAAAGTAGAGCGAGATACAAGATGGCCGACTTCAAGATGGCGGCCATGATAAGCATATCCTCAAATAAATGTCTACTTCCTCCCGGTGTCGGTTAATGTGTTTTGTTTTTTTATCCCTTTACCCGTTTTACAAATAAAATGAAATTTTCAAACTTGAAGCAAACTGTTATTGCTTATTTTGATCAATCTGGTTTTTGGCCACTGTGGCAGTTTTATGGGCGTAAGCACTTTAAATTTTGCTTACGCTCGTTTCTTGGTTTTCCACATTTCTCTGACAAGTTTGGTCAAGAAACTAGATTTCGACATTGATAGGTAAGAGAAGAAAACTATGAAAGACTGGTACAGAACATTCTTGAAAAACTGCGAGGCACAAGGGTAAAATATGTAAAAAATTCATTCACTATCTGCATTTCCATTTGAGTTATTTCTCTGAAAAATTTGCTGCTATAAGTAATGAACAGAGTGAGCGTTTCTACCAGAACATTTTGCAGACGTAAAAACGTTATGAAGGGAAATTGGACCTGTTCAAGGCGAGAGACTACTGTTAGTTCCTCCTGAAAGAGGACTTCAAACGGAAAAATGTTTCTAAACTGTCTTTAATCATTTTTCTTAATCAAGCTTATAAGTAAACATGTGGGGTGTTCCGGGGATAAACTGACAAACTTAGCATATGTGTTGACGATCTCAATACAAGAAAAATATTTTTCTGCGACTTTGATCGGAAACGCTTAATTACGGACATATATCTAGTTAAAAGTAATTACTGGAATTGGTGATTCCTCTTACCCTTTACTATCCCTATTTCCGTAATTAAGCGTTTTTGATCAATTTTGCAGATTTTTTCTTGTATTGAGTTTCTGAACACATACAAAGTTTGTCGGTTTTTCTCGGAACACCCTGTATATGAATACGTCATTAAAACAGAATTTATTTTCATAAACACTTATTATTTTATATCTAAAATGACATTTACTCCTGTCAGCAGTTAATCTTCATCTTTATTACAGCAGAAAATCTGAGGTTGATACGAAAAACTGACTGTTTTTTCGTTTTTTCGTTTTTTCGTTTGATTTAGTACGGATTACGTTGTTTTATTTCTGCACATTTTTAAAAGTTGAAGTATTTACGATATATAAAATGGACATGCGTTATCAGAGCTATAAAGTTTATTACTGAAACTATATGTAAAAACTCGAGACTAGGTACACCACAGGCGCGCTAATCACTAATCGCGCTAATCACTAAACCAGCGGGGAGAGCGCAATATATATAGGGTATATATAGGCGCAGATCCAAGGGAGACTATAGCCTCCCTTGACGCTCAGGTATATACTGGATAAAATGGGTTTCAATCCTGCTTTACACTGGATAAAACTGCAAACTATGGTTTAATCCCTTCTTTGATCACATCTTGGATCCGCCACTGTATATGTATATATATTTATGTGTGTGTGTGTTCTACAGACCTTGGTGCAAGTTAGTTATATACCTAGGGCCCCGCAAAATGTCCCCAATCGGGTCCCGCACCACCTAAGACCGGCCCTGTCTGCCATGATCTGTCAATCCCTAGATGTGACAGGCCAGTCCTATTCAATGTGTGTCACCTTGAATTAACTAAAATTGTGCAAAAGGCCACATAAAACCGTAAACATACAACAATTATTTCGGGCACTTTGCCATTTTTTGACGAATAGCTCATAGAGTGTCTGCCATAGAAACCTGTCGTAGAATATCACCGATGAGTTACTGGAAACAATATCACTAAGCTTTACGCGCTGCTAAACGGGACTCCTACAAATGCTAACTACAGCATCAGAATTTACTCTTTCTGTACACTGGTACGTATCAATGTTCACAAGCTCACATTTGCTTGTCTATTTCCTTACGCCAAAGTAGTATATGCTTATTTCCTGTTAAAGCATAAAAAAGTTAATGGTATTTATATACAGTGTGTCCAGTTGAAAATATATCAATAAGTAATGAAAATGCTTCTACAACCAATAGTGACAGACCATCCGGTTTCGTCCCCTACAGCCGTGCAGAGATAATTTAAGCACCCGTATGAACAGGGATCGCCAAAATGTCATTAAAAATAGCTCTATGTTAGGAAGAAACGGAATTATAATAAATCAATGAGTGATGAAAAAAGAGGAAGCAGTGAGATGTGGGAGTACACGACTACAAATCCTGGGATTGACTGCACGCGAAATTGTACAGTCCGCAGCAAAAATCCTGCAACATTGGCATGTAAGTTTATTGTGAAACGACGAAGTCTTTTGCTCCAAAACAAGTGTACAGGGGAGGACGTTGAGGTTTCTCCTGGCGTGATTCGTGCCACTTAGACATGTTGATTCCCTGCGCTGTTAGGTTTAGTTTCACAATAAACTTACATGCTCATGTTGCAGTTGTTTTGCTGCGGACTGTACAAAGAAAGGTTATGGTTCAGAGCCTACAAGTTGATCAAAAACTACAGCCTAAAGAGAGATCACGTCGGCACAAATTCGCTGTTGAATGCTATCGCGCATTCCTTAAGACAGCTCATGGGCTTCTGTCCTCCAAGCCACCATGCCACTGCCGTGCCCTCCAAGACAACTATTCTTAATTGAATAATAAAAATTATGATTGGTTATAACTAAAATCCACTTGTAGGCAATCTGGGCAGTCTGCCTACCCTCATCGGCTATTTTGATTGCTCTGGAGATCATTCCATGGACCGTGTTTTGAACTACCTGCCTCTCGGGAAAATGTCTCTCTTTCCCTGGTTTCCTGTGCTGAAACTGGTTTTAGTCAGATTAGTTTTCCTTTTGTGTGCATGTGTGTGTGAGAGAGATACGTCTAGTAGACAGACCGATGACGACAGTTTAATGTGGTATCATGAAGCCGACGACAGATCGTAGCACAGCAGGGGCATGTAAGGGCGCCGATCCTGGGGGTGGGGCGAGGGAACGGGGCCCATCATAGCTCATGTGGGCCCCAATTATATTTATAAATATTTGGCATAATTTGAATGCAATTTGTCTTAAAATTCTCATATATATATATATATATATATATATATATATATATATATATATATATATATATATATATATATATATATATATATATATATATATATACCTTTTGAATCTGAATGAGCCCCCCAAATTTACAGAGAAATCGGCGCCCTTGAGGGCTTGATTCATATAGTGAAGTTAGACCCTTACACAATTTTCTGACAGTCACCTTCCATACCTCATACCAAAGCCACCTAAGTAATGACGTCTTTCTTTTACTTTTAAAGAAACATGAAGTTCATTTGTTGTAGTAATGTTGTGATCTTCCGTTTGTTCGAAATAACATTTCGATGATTTTCCAGAGACAATTCTGTCAGTATAGCCTGCCGATATAAGTACTTCCAACCGGACCCACTGAAAGTTAAGTAAACGAAGTGACGTAAACGTAAAATATAACCATTCTTTCTAGCATAGATATCCGTTGTTTAACTAGTATTTTCTTGGAAAAAAAGTCGACAAAGTAGTAGAGTTTTGTGGGATAATGCTTTTTATAGTAATAAACGTAATCACAGTTTTATCCTGCAATCAAAATTGTCAACATTTTATGAGTCTTGTTTTGTAGCTCTACTTACTTTATTGTTACTATTTGTTACTGGACGTTTTTTGTTTCCTAAAACAATATTTAGCTGTCATAAAACTTGATGTCTGATGAAGAGGACGTTAGGTCTTTGAAACTGTAACAAAAAAACATATAGTTATTAAATAATTCATTTTGTTCTGGTCAGAACTGTGTTTTAAATGTTATTGTGATTATCCAGAACCACGGAGTTTATTTATTAGGTTGAAATAATTTTGACTTTTTATTCTAATAATTGATACCAGTACCTTTCTCTTCTCCTATCATTGGGGCCGCGGTGGTTCAGTGGTAGAGCATTCTCCTCTGGTGCTTGGGGTCCCGGGTTCGATTCCAGCCCCCGCCAAGTGAACTTTGTGGTGGACAAACACCGTGTGTGTGGATTTTCTCGGGGTTCTCCTGTTTCCTCCCACTTTCTTTATTCCATCATTGCATTCATTATTCATCATCACCGTCTCCTTTAGCCTAACCGGCATAACCGTGGGACGTAAAACTCAAAGATTTCATTTCTTCTCCTATCATTATGGTCATTCACAGTACTCGAAATCATAAAAAGGAAGCATATTCGTTCGAGATACATCGATTTATGAATTTTTAAATTGACTTACCAATAAAATGATCTGGAAATATAATGCAAACAAACTTTTCGCACACAATCCTGTACAAGAATATGCAGCTTGTTTATCTTACAAGTAAACCTTACGTTTGGGTGAATCGAGTTGCTGACTGAGACACATATGAGAAAGTAGTACTAAATGTGGTCAGTATTTCAGTGAAGTTTTAGGTGCGAAGCTCCAGGGGTTTAGGAGATATAGCTACCAGAACATCACATGGAAGTACAGAATAGTCTTCATACAGTTGGAGGTAAACGCTCTGTAAGACCTCTTGTAACGACAAAAGATGAATAACTATATATGGGTACATATTAGGACTAGGGGGAAGTCATATAGTAAGGGTATACCTGACGACGGCCATCTTGAAATCCGCCATTTTGAATTAAGGTTAAGTTTTTAAAATAGGAATAGGGTCATGTGATACATGATTTAAGGCGCAAATTTAATCAGAAGAACAATGGTGACGTCAAGTTTGATTTACGCGCAATTGGTAAAAAGTTACAGGGAAATTAAATATTGTTGCTGCATATGTATTAGTCCTTTACCCCACCTTGTAAATTTTGTGTTAATAATAATAATTAAATAAAAAGCAGATGGATAAATATTAGGTCTATGGTAAGAGTTGCCTTGATGGCGGCCATGTTCAAATCCGCCATTTTGAATCAGATAAAAGTTTTAAACAAAACGCATAACAGTGACACCTTATTAATAGCAATTTTTACCATAAATCCACCGGTATAACCATATTTGCTTTATCATTAACCAGCACTTGTTATCGCATAAACAAGTTGCTAATTTAAGGAAAAATGACCAAAGTGGAATTGAGTCATAATTGAACTTGGGTGTTTCTTCCAGAAAAGTCCTCAATTAGTACAATCAATATGTCGTTCAGAAAAGAGTGCATGACTTGCACAAATGCTTTGCTCACAGTGAGCACACCTGACAAAGGCAATCGAGTTACACTTGACACATTTGTCGTTAACAATTCCGTCAAAGCAGTAGTCGTAAGGAGCAATCCATTTAATTTTGTGCTGGTTAATGATAAAGCAAAAATGGTTATACCGTTGGAGTTATGGTAAAATTTGCTATTAATAAGGTGTCACTGTTATGCGTTTTGTTTAAAACTTTTGTCTGATTCAAAATGGCGGATTTGAACATGGCCGCCATCAAGGCAACTCTTACCATAGACCTAATATTTATCCATCTGCTTTTTATTTAATTATTATCATTAACACAAAATTTACAAGGTGGGGTAAAGGACTAATACATATACAGCAACAATATTTAATTTCCCTGTAACTTTTTACCAATTGCGCGTAAATCAAAATTAACGTCACCATTGTTCTTCTGATTAAATTTGCGCCTTACATCATGTATCACATGACCCTATTCCTATTTTAAAAACTTAACCTTAATTCAAAATGGCGAATTTCAAGATGGCCGTCGTCAGGTATACCCTTAATATATGACTTCCCCCTAGTCCTAATATGTACCCATATATTTGTTATTCACCTTTTGTTGTTACAAGAGGTCTTACAGAGCGTTTACCTCCAACTGTATGAAGACTATTCTGTACTTCCATGTGATGTTCTGGTAGCTGTATCTCCTAAACCCCTGGAGCTTCGCACCTAAAACTTCACTGAAATACTGACCACATTTAGTACTACTTTTTCATATGTGTCTCAGCCAGCAACTCGATTCACCCAAACGTAAGGTTTACTTGTTAGAATACTAAATAGATAATTTATTCTCTCTCACATAGCAAAATGAAACAAACACAGATGTACATGTATCTACCGCTACCACAACTGCTGTAAACTGCTATTTAATATATACTCAATAAAGTTTCATAATATATATATATATATATATATATATATATATATATATATATATATATATATATATATATATATATATATATATTTGTAGGAATTTCCCTTTTTAATCCAACGCAAGTTCTTCTATAAATATCAACTGTACTGTAGAAATATTTACAATAACAAACTACTTAATAAATAGTACTATGTGAATTAATTCCAAGAAACTTGAAACAAAATTCTGAGAATCAAAAGTCAGGCACGACTAGAATGACACTATGCTCCCAAGTTGCATACATTATTACTTAAATATAGAGAATTCAAGCTGTATGTTATTTTAGATTTTTGTAGGTAGGTACCTACAATGCAAACCATACTCTACAACTATGCGTCTCAAACGAAAAGAATTGAAAGAATTTAATTGCTAAGTTTTGTAGTTCAGCTTTAATATTATTTGAGATAGTAAAATCAATCTTAATGGACATAACTGCAGAATTTACCAAATAATGATGGAAACAGTAACCTCATTTCAGATTTTGCAACGGTGAGAAGAGGGGAGAGATTGTCCACCGACATAAGAGTTTCATGCTTCTCAGTAGTACATAAGAATACCATTTATTAAAACCATTATACCATTTATTATTTGTGTTTTTGAAACTAGGAAGGGGAGCAAATTATCCCATGGCCTCCTCAGAAGACGCCCTTGGATGAAAATACAATTATTAATGTATATTTGTTTTGGAGGAAGGCAGGTCACTTTATTCATGGCTGTATCACTGACAATATCAGATCCACGTTCATTGTAGGTAGGTGTAAATTCCATTCAAATATTATACGGAAAGTATTCAGAGAAAATTTCCATGCAACTACCAAATTAGAACAAAACTAATTTATTTTTGTAGATAATTAATTTCGAAGTTAAATGATGTTCTCGTGGCAGTGAAAACATGTTTCAAATACTGCATAAGTAACACTATTAAATGTGAAAAATAAAAGCAACAACTAAATTTATTATCTCGATTGCCGAATATAGTACAGTTAATAGTATTCTCATGCTATTGATCAAACATAGGGTTAATGTCGTAGTACTATAAGTATAATAACCGCATTCAGTGTGGTAAATCCGTTGGGGCTCGATTTCCAGTGAGAAACTGTGAATTGGATCCTACATAAGCCCTATGGTCACATCTCAATAAGCCCTAACACTCTAAAAGACCAATCCAATAAACTGATCAACTCTAAGTATAACATTTTTCTCTATTACGTTTTCCTAATAAATTAAAAATCACAGAGTTATATAATATTATCATGCTGCAAAACTAAATCCTTTCATTATGAAAATTTTTCTTGTAATATATTTGTCGTGAACCTTTAGTCACTCTATTGTAGATTGAATAACGCTGTTTGATCTGTGTTACCCTCTGCTAACATTGGGGAGTGTGCATTGAGAAGGGCGTTGAGAAAAGGTCGTGCGTGGTTCGGTTTGACACGAAATTTATATAACCCATACAAGGGTAGGGCAGAAGTTTCCCTACCCATCATTAGTTTAATGTCAGCAAATATGGTTAGGGTGAGTCACATGCATCCACCTGAAAAGGGAAGTGTAGTCTCACATATTTTTCTTTCTGGAAAAGAGAAGTATTGGTCATTTTCATTTTAACTTGAAAGAAACTTAGAAAAAAGAAAGCACCATAGTAAATTGATTTACATGGACTTAGTATTAATAATGCAAAAGATTTTTTGTACACTCGTTGATTATGGCTGAAAAGTCTTCAAGTAAATTTCAGCAAACTTGGACTTCAGGACTGTCAAATAATTTAAAGGCATTACAGCTCCTATAGATCATGTAGTTGATACATTTCTCTACGTGCAAGCATTGATACAAAAGAGAGAAATCTTAAAGTATATTCTATCAAATCTGATAATTTCATTATGGATGACAATAAAAATGGATCTTAGGATAAAAGGTAAATATTCGCGAAACACCCTGTGAATTAAATTTGAATTTGAGATTACAGTGATAGAGCGTTCACGCCTTGTTCATAGGGTTCATGGTTGGATCACAGCTCGCGCCAAATGGACTTTGTAGTGGACAAATACCGTGGGCGTGAGTTTTCCCGGGATCTCAAGTTTCTTCTACCTCTTCATTCCACCATTTCATTCATTTTCATCATCACCATCTTCTTTAGCCTACACGACAATATCGTGGGACGTAAAACTGAAATATTTCATTTATGAATTTGGAATTCCACTATCGAAATGTAAGTAAATTATATTGCAATAAAATGTAATAATTACTACCCGTTTCATCTTGGGAATAATTTTCCTTTTCACCTATGCTCCATACGTATCATGTATAAGTTGCTCTCGAATTTTCAAATATAATTATTTCAAAGCATCTTGTGAGATCAGTTTCCTTGATAGCATATGAAACATTACATTTCTTAACAAAATAAGGAAATGTATTGAGAATCATACTAATATCTCATTCAGTTCAATCCTCGGCGATATGTTGTACTGTCATAAAATCCATAATTCAAAAATTGAAAATAAGCCTAATCTATACGCAAAAGAAGGCGAAAAGGTTTTGAAAACAGAGAAATATAATTATTCTCATTTGTCCATGGGAAGAACTTCTAAAGAAATGGCATGATTTATTTTTCTTTCCTAATGAACAGCTTATGTATTTACTTCATAGTAGTGTTGGCAATGACACAAAAATATCTTATTTCGTCTCAATTCCCGGAAACATGATAATTCTTGTCTTGTTTTCGAGACGAGGAGAGTAATTTCTCAAGTCTCGTTGGGAACACTGATTCACTGAAGTCTGACATCCAAAACACTATTTTAGTGTTACAAATTTATAGTTATAAAAACGACATTGATAAAGTGATTTGGCGAATACAATGAGTAGCATTTATTAAAGATACACAAGTCATTACACAATATACTTCGATCTCTAAGTATAAATAACTCTTAGATTGAGTGTGAGTGACTAATTGAATGAATTATCAACATCGAGGCCAAACCACTTTAGTTAGAAGCTTGATATTTTGACAGTGCATAGGATTTGTGACGTAAGGTACTCACAACATTAAGGAAGTATTTTTCGCAATTTGACAAGGAAGGAGGTGAAACGATTATCGTAAAATGTCTATCTATTTTTTTTTATAACCATTACAACATCCACACCTTTCTTTTCTTTCTAAGGGAAGTATCAAAAAAATCTGTAATACGTCTGTAATTGTTTTAAATTAAAAGCTTAAATACCAAAGGTGTGTTTCTAACCTTAAAGGATTTCGAGATATGGTCATCCTGCTATAACAATTGTAAATCCACTTTTTTCCTTATGCTTCCTGCTTTCTTTTCCTTCGTTGAACGGTAAAACTCGTGTCTAATTATTTTAAATAGAAAGTCAATATACACACTTTTACGTCTTTACTCTTTAAAGATTCCAGGCGTATTACAGTGTTTTTTGATACTTTCCTTAGAAAGAAAGGAAAACGGAGGAGGTTGTAATGATTATAAGATGTCCATATCCCCAAATCCCTTAAGATTAGAGATACAGTATGTTACGGATATGAACCTTAATATATTAACTCCTTATTCGAAACAAATAAGCATATGCCACAGTATTTTCCGAATTTTCGGTACAGTATTTCCGGAAATTCCGTTTATAATAAGAGAAGGAGAAGCCGAAAACTGGTAATAAATATAGTTTAAAATGTTACATCACATCTAGTGATGTGAGGTGGAAAATTTTCCGCTATATTTTTCCGGAAAATTTTCCGTTCTAATAAAATATCAGTAATCAAGTAACAATTCCTCAGTGATCATAAAATTGATTAAATTCATGTATAGATATGTTAAAAATTGAAAGATCATTTAAAGAATCTGAAAATTTTCATGGCTTAGAAATTTTCAGTACTATGTAGAACAAGTGAAAGAATTTTTCATGAATCGAAAAATTTGTCTGTCCTGCATGGAAAAATTGAAAAACTTTATGTGTCCGAAAATTTTTATCATTTTGAAGCAAAAAGTAAATCGGAAAGTTTTATTGCTCTGTGGAAACAAGTGAAAGGAATTTTCATAGATCGGAAAATTTTCATTGCGATGTAGAAACAAGTAGAAAAAACTTTTCGTAAGCTGGACAATTTTGAATATTATGTATAGTGATATTAGGTGGAAAATTTTCCACTATATTTAACTGCACATTGAGCTACAAAGTTGAATTCCTGTAGAGGAAAGTTAGTCAGCAAAATTTTCCAATTAGCTTCGGGAACCGGAATATTTTCTAATATTTCAAGTTGGGAAGTAAAATTTTACATAGTGTTTCTCTCTTTCTCTCTCTCTCTCTCTCTCTGCGAGTTGCTAAGCAGTTAGCATACGCACCTCTGGCATGGGAGACCTGGCTTCGATTCCCGGCGAGAGCTCATGTGGTTCGGATTACACGTTTATCAGTAGGTAACGTCTGATATAGCCTTGCTGCTGAAAGGGACGTTAAACTCATAATCAACTCAACTTAAGTCTCTCTATCTCTCTCTCTCTCTGTGTGTAAAGTGCAGGGAAAATACATCGAGTTCGTAGAGTACAAATATCCCATTCTGTTATTTAAAATTTAAATTTATTAAAAGTGATGAATATCTTCCAATTCATAAAAACATTCCCTATATCGTTGTTTAGCTGTAAAATTTATTGGTAATAAATACCGGTATTGTCTAAAAAAGTTTCATGAAGTGAAAATCTAACGATTCTTCATTTCTTCAAAAAAGTTTCAAAACCTTTAATGCATTCTTCCCTCAGAATCCACCTTTGATCTCAGAAAATTATATTTCGTCAGTTTAATACGCGTAAGACGAAGTTTTCTCATAGCGTTACTACTTCGGTAGATTTACATACTGCAACATTTATAAATAATAGAGATAATATAAAGTGCCTACTGTAAATTTTTGGATAACGAAAACTTGGATTTAAGTAACGCATGAAAACAAATAATGACCATTTTCTAAAAAAAAAATTATTCATATATTTATTCAGAAGAGAAAGTGAAATATAACTAACAACGAAGATGATTTGTGTAGTTGTTCTTTCAATAAAATAATAAAGGAAACGTAAAAAGCTGCACTGTTAGTTTGCTTTCTAAAAGCACAAGAAATGTCATTTTAATTTACAAAATAGAAAAGTATAATATTTTTCATATAGATATGTACTTGTTCTATCGAATTGGTATTATTTCTAATACATTTCCATATATAAAAATGGTAGTTTTACAATACAAATATCTGCTCTAAGATGTTGATTATACGCTCCCGTATCCAGAGCAACCCTAATCTTCTTAATCTTTCCGTTGACAGCACACCCTTACTACCTACAAAAACAGTCAAATATCTTGGAATTACATTTGATCATCACCTCACCTGGAAACCTCAGTTAAAAGACATTACTAATAAAGCGTATATTCGCCTGAACTTACTGAAGAGTCTGACAGGCACTACTTGGGGACTTAACGCCGACACGCTTCTGAAAACGTACAAAGTTTTTCTTCGTCCAATCCTCACGTTTGGTTTCACTGCCTGGCTGTCTGCTTCATCTCAATACTACGAAAAACTCAAAGTTCTTGAACGCCATGCCTTACGAATTGCCTATCGAGTTAAGCTTCCCAGTCCCACCCGAGAACTCTATGCGCGACACAGTTTTCCCCACATCCTCTACCATCTTGAAGACCTTCGCACCAAATACATTTGCCGCCGCCTTGCACTCAATCAACCCCTTCTCCATGATACTTTTGAAGCACATGCTCGCAGTCCCCCTCCATTGCTTACACCGTCTATTCCTACTCCTCTCGCTTTACTGTTCACTCTTTACCGTTTTACTCTTCCCCCAGACCACCCAGATTTTGCTTACTACCAGCCATATTGCTCCGATGTCATTCTTCCTTACATTTGGCCATCACATGCACAGTGACACCTATTGTATCTAACAGGGCTCCCACTGTCTCTCATCAATGCCTAGTGTCGCCCCTAGGCGAGAAGCTAACCTGCATCTGTCTATCTAACACTTACCCCTGTGATGTGATGTGAAAGTGCACTTCATTCCCATCCCTTAGCTTCTACCCTTCCTCATGATTATGATCAAAAGATCATAATGACCAAATGATGTAATATGATTAATAAAGCCGAAGATAAATGCAATGTGTATACACCCCTAAGCTCCCCACAACAATTGTTTACAAACCATTCTCATTTAGCTCACAACTCTTCCCCTACAGAGGGCGTAACCCTCTTCGGGTAGTTGCTCACCGATGGTGGGCCGGTAAAAAAAAATGTTGATTATACAAAATTTCAATATTGAAATTATGAATTACGACGTTAACCACAATAAAATCAAAGCGTTTCTTCTTATTTTTTGTTACAAAAATAATCTTTATAAGGAATTTTTATGTAGTTATTTCATTACATAGGCAGGCCTATATGTTAAGAAAAAGTGGAATTTTCTGGTTTTGATATATTTGATAAATTCAGAAAGGTTTCTTTTCGATTTCTTCTTACATTTTAAATATTGGAATGGGATATTTGTTCTCTACGAACTCTATGTATGTTTCCTGCACTTTAGACACATACACCACACACACACACAGAGACACGGAGAGAGAGAGAGAGAGAGGGAGAGAGAGAAAGAAACACAATGTAAATTTTTACTTCCCAACTTGAAATATTAGAAAATTTTCCGGTTCCCGAAAGCTAAATGGAAAATTATAATTCGTTGCTGTCTAACTTTCCCCAACATGAATTGAATTTTATAGGAATAAATATAATGGAAAATTTTCCACCTAACATCACTATACATAATATCCAAAATTTTCCGGCTTATGAAAAAAATTTCTACTTGTTTCTACATCGCAATGAAAATTTTCCGACCTATGAAAAATCCTTTGACTTGTTCCTACAGAGCAAAAAAAACTTTCCGATTCGCAAGAAGTTGCTTTACTTTTTGCTTAAAATGATGAAAATTTTCCGACACAAAGTTTTTCGATTTTTCCATACAGGACAGACAATTTTTCGATTCATGAAAAATTGTTTCACTTGTTCCTACATAGTACTAAAAATTATCTGAGCCATTAAAATTTTCAGATTCGTTAAACGATCTTTCACTTTTTAAGATTTCTATACATGAATTCAATCAATTTTATGATCACTGACGAATTGTTAGTTGATCACTAATATTTGTTTAGAACGGCAAATTTTCCGGAAGAAAACTTTCCATCTTACAGTACGGCTAAACAACGATGTAGGAATAAGGGGAGTATGTTTTTATGAATCGGAAAATTTTCATCATTGATCACATCCTTTGTGGACCTCTCGTAGCGCGGAATAATTCTGGTAACTTCTAGATCAAATTAAGAAGAAAATCAGGTTATAAATTTAGCACGTACATTTAGAAAACAAGGCAAAAAAATGAGACGAGATGTGACGAAAAAACAAACCGAGAATCCAGACGAGACGATAAAAAATTCTTAGGGTATCGAAACGAAACGAGAGTTTAAAAGAACGAGAGGAGAAGGGAAAGCTTATTTCTCCTCTCGGTTGGCAACAGAACTTCACAGTATCACTTACATATAAAATTTGAGTTCACAAGTCATAAATGTAGATGGTGAAGGTCGGAATACGATATTGAATAGATGTAAAAATCAGAAAAAAAGATGAAGAATCTACTTCGCCTTGTGAAAGCATGTTAATCATCGCGCCTTTCTAAATATTACGCAATTTTCATGAGCACTGCGAATGATTTCTTGCACAGTTCCTAATTACAACAGTTGTTCTTGGATAATATCACTCAAAGTCAAGGGGACAGAATAATTCACAACTTTAACCCTTTAACGCGCCATTTTTTCCTTAGACACTAATTGTTTGCTGAGCAAAACCATATATTTTCGTTAAAAGTTAACTATGTTACAGTTTCACCAACTAACTCTTTGGCTTCATCAGACACTATGAGGTACAGGATAACTGTACAATCTTTATATATATATACACAGCAGCTGAAACTTCTTTCTTTTGATTGGCTCCTGGCAGCAGCGAATCCCTTTCAAGTATATTATTTGAAAATTTCTACATAGATGCTAGATATGGCCAGGAGCCAATCAAAAGAAAGATGTATCAGCTGCTGTATATATAAAAATTGTACAGTTATTCTGTATCTCATAGTGTCTGATAAACCCAAAGAGTTAGTTAGTGAAACTGTAACACATATTTAACTTTTAATGAAAATATATGGTTTTGCTCAGCAAACAATTAGTATATATGTAATTATATACAAAGCAAAGCTTCTACTTATGGAAAATATCAGATTTTTTCCGATCAAACTGACTTTTTTTTTAAGTTGAAGCGGTTCTTGTGTATTTAAACACGGAATTTAAAAAAAATAATACAAATAATATGTGGTCTATGGGATATTTTATGCTGTTTGCCTATAGGGTTTGTGCAAAGTTGCGAGTTGAGGTTTCTTCGGAGGCAGATTTACTCCAGTTGGTTGGGATCGAAATTTTGAAAGATATGATTACAACATAATTCAACATAGAAAATTTCAACATAAAACAAAAACTTTCGCAAGCTTCTACAATGCAATGAAATGCTTCTAACATTACTAGTGGTAAAAATAACTCATGAAGTGTAGTAGTCCAGGAACAACGAGGATGAGCTATCCTCGGCTCGGGACACTATCAACTCTTCTATTCATACAGCCTCTGCCGAAAACGTACCTATCTCGAAACTACATCCATGGCGGCCATGTCTACCATCTCAGTAATCTTCACATGATCAGGCGCTCTCGAGAGTTTTACTCATATTACATGCGCACCAAGAACGAAGAGGCCCTACGTCACCACCGGTAACTCCAGCACATAGTTCATAATTACATTGTTGTCTATAAACTTAGAAGCTGGATCAAGACGTGCAATACATTGGACGTACTTCACATCCCACCAAATACTGGAAAAGATTCAATGCATTAACTGGGAAACTTACTCGAATACCTTATCTACTCATTGACGGCGATCGTCCACTAACCATCGATACTGCCAAAGCTGGCACATTTGCAAACCATCCCCAAACCATCTTCACGCCATTTCCTCCAGAAAGATCTGAACGACACCATCCTGCATACAGGTTCAATATTGACTCTCCCCATCTTCAACCCAGTCCAGAGCACACCTTACCAGCTAATCACGAACTTACTACCCCAATTACAGTTTCAGAAATTCGAGCAATAACAGCACGCAAGAGTAACGCCGCTTCAGGGATGGACCTTATTACCTACCCCACATTAAAGAGAGCCCGCTTTGTTTACTAATATTATTAGCACATATATTCACTTTCATTTTACGTACCGGCTTCATTCCCGCCAACTGGAAACCCTCAAAGACTTTAATGATTCTTAAACCTAACAAGCCAGCTACTTCTGTATCATCTTACCGTCCAATCTAATTAACCACTGCCTTCTCCAAGATCCTTGAACGCATACTCGTCATCCACATCTATCTCGCCATTATCTCATTCCGCTCTACAAAACATGTTTTCGTCCTCATATTGGTGTCCACGACCAACTCTTACGCCTCACTAATCTCATCACCAATCATTTCAATTGCCTACAGCCTCCTTGCCTAATTCTCTTCGACTTGAGAAAGCTTTCGACAAGGTATGGCATCTCGCACTTTTCTCTAAATTTCTGTCCTGTAAGATCCAGTGTGTTACATCCGCTTCATTTTTAACTTTCTGTCCTGTAGCATTACATATATGTCAGTAAACAAACCTTATCACATCATGTTTTTATTCATTCCGGGGTTCCACAAGTCAGCTCTGTCTCCTCTTTTATATTTGCTCTTTGTTGCCGATCTTCCTCCACTTCCTCCTAACGTACATCTCTTCCAGTTTGCAGACGACACAGCCTTTCTTGCCCTTGGCAAAACGATTCATCAATTAAACCCTCACTACAATCCGCTATTGATATATTTGTTCGCTGGTGCTCGAAACGGTGATTACGCCTAAATTCCGAGAAAACCCAGGCGATAGTTTTCCTTGATCCTAAGCGACGATCTCGCGTCCACAGCAATTTAACCCGTCTGAGGCTTTCTGTTCTTGACACTTCCATCAATCCTACCAATCACGTTAAGTATCTCGGTGTCACGTTCGATACTCACCTCACTTCGCTCAGCGTACAATAGAATAAATCTTCTTCGGCGGCTCACTGGCACAACCTGGGGACTACAAGCAGCTACGATTCTCTAGACATACAAGGTATTCCTGTGACCTGTCCTTAGCTATGGGTTCGAAGTTTGGGTCGCTGCACACTCTACCTTCTACAATAAGCTCAAGATCCTAGAACGCCACGATCTGCGCATTACTTATCGTATAAAGCTGCCTAGCCCTACACAAGATCTGTATGATTGCCTTCCATTTCCGCACAGAAAAACTCACATAGAAAAACTCAGACTCTCCTACATCACGAACAGATTGGCTCACAAGCAACTACTTTTCCTTGATATTCTACACCATGATATAGACTACGCTCCCTACAATCCTGTTCGGCACCCTCAGTTTTCCTACTTTTCACTCTATATCGTTATTCACTGCCACCCAATCATCCTGATGAAGACATTGCATCAGCCTTTGCCGTTCATTCAGATTCGCATTACATCTTTTCATCATATGCACAGTAATCCATCTCTTCTAATAGGGCTCATCGTGTCTTCCATCGTGATCCTGAGCAGCCCCAGGGTCAGAAGATAACACGCATCTGTCTCACTAACCCTTTCCCTCTGTGTTGTAGCGTTGAGTGCACCTCACCCTCATCTCCATCTCATCACCCATTCTCATAATTATGGATAAAGGCCATAATGTCTGCTCTGGTATTTCTATGCTACGAAGTTTAGGATCAATATAGTTTATATGGTTTATTAAATTACTTCAATCATCCCTGCTACCTTCTTCTCATACCTCTACTCCTTCTCTTCCCGAAGAAGGGCGTGACCCTTGTAAGGGACTAGCATGCCTTCAGCCTGCTAGCATTTGTAATAAATAAATAAATAATAAAAAATTGAATACAGCATAGTTCTACGCCTGGAAATATCAATAACGAAAGAGGTTATGCGCCAGATAGATTAAAATGGTAAGGTATATATTCCACACGACTTTGTCAGAGGAAAATTTATATATTATGCAGCAGATAATATAGAATACTTGATGGCAAAGGAACTCTACATGGAACAATCATGATCTGCTACCAAGAGTGGTTATCTGAAGACCAATCCGAAATGAAAGGTTTCAGGTCCAGTGAGAAGTCATTCATTAACAGTTCCTCAATGTAGGACCACTTTAATGAAATATAAAGTTCCAAAGAGCATTAGATCCGGCTTTTACAAAAGAAATATTATATTCGATAAACCAGATCTATCACACCATGTTTTACTAGACATGGCGTGATCACTAAGGAAATATGTAAAGTGATCATCAGAGCACACGATGTGTTTCTCATTAAAGAGTGAATCACGAGGAGTATATGACATAAACAGCCCAAAAGTTGACCTGTAAGATACATTGAATCAACGAAGAGAACAAATACCTATCAACATGGTCAGCCTTTAGTTCAACGTTATTGGATGTTCCTGGAAGAAAGTCATGAGTATGTGTACTACCGATAATGTCGATTGGCCCCATGGATTATTCACTTCAATTAACCTTTCTTAGCCAACTGGATCTTGTTAATAAACACGTCTGTGGCAATAATAATCCAAATGCATCTTGACTAGATCTGGGTCTTTCTAAGCCAGTCCAGCAAGTAATTATTCCACGAGAAGATCTTCATCACCGTTGGATTAGGCTGCAAAGCCTTTGTAATGATACGTGCAATTGGAATTTATATTTATGGAACTGGAATTCCTGACCAGTGGTCAGTGATATATGATGATAAGTGATAACACAGTCAAATCGTTTCAGATAAGAGCTTCGCACGTGTAATTGAAACACGCATTTGTATCCTAATCTCTTTGCAAAACTTCTATTTTCAATATGTCTTTGAAGTTCACGAAAGTTTGTACTTTAATGTTAATGAAGTGCAAGATTTACGAGCAATTTCAATGAAACTGGAGCACAAGAACGTCTTACTAAACTCTCATTTGTAATGCAGAAGTATAATCTCTTAAAAAAGATTAAAAGATTTTACAAACAACCACCGCAGGATCCACCCCTACATACTTCCTTCTTTCCAGAATAGGTCTAGTGACACCACTAGAATGTACTCTGGCCATGTTGTTTTAAGTAGTAGCTGCATTAGCGCCGTTTATGCTCCTTCCCTGTTATTTTAGTACAAATATAATTACTGACACTATTCTGGAGTAATGTAGCTAAATTACCTTGAGTACGGTATCACTTATAGTTCAAAGTTTTCAAATGAACTCAATTACAGTAACTTAAATTATCTAAACAGTGTCATGATAAACAAAGATGAAGTTAAAATCGCCCCTTCCTCAGATTTTAAAATTAATCAATAAAGTTTGTTTCCAACTTTCCTCTGTTCATGGCGTTTGCTAGTCGATCGACATTTCCGAAATCCACAGTTATTACCAGTATCTATTATTACTGACTGGAATTTCAATTTTTATTTCAGTTTCTTTCGTTACTCCTCGTTTGCAAGCACATTCAATAGCTCGAGAATCACTTTCTATGAACTGATTGAAGTCCGTTTCCTACTTTTTAGATACGTAATTTCAATGTCAACAGTTTTAAAATTAGTTGGCTTTTCCATTTCGATTTTCGCACCAAAATTAGAAGTTCAAATAGAGCTCACTGTCATCGTTTAGTATGTCATTCACATTGACGTCATTAATGCTTACTGACTGCCGAATGTACCGTTCACGCACCCACGACCTTTTATGAACAGCACTATGTGATTTGTTAGAGATTGAAAAATCTGATTTCTATTGTTTAGGTTGAAATTAGTCAATGGGAAAACAGTAAATTCATTCCACCTAATGAAAGGATATCAACAATAACTTATCTAAAAATTACTTTATTTTATGAAGCAACGTATACGATTTCGTTCAGGGCAAGGGGATAACTGCTTTTGCACAGGGCAAGAGGCAAATTAAAACCAACTTTAACAAGAAATTTGAGGTTTTGTAAACAAAGAAATACTGTGAAACAATGACTGTGTTTTCCTGGAAGCTTAAGAACTGCTTATGTCTGCCGATATTGAAATGGGTGAGGACAAGAAAGAAGTAAAAAGAGAACTACTTGCTTCTACAATGCACTGAATCACTAGTTTAACTTAAATTCTAAACAGTTTCTAAGAATTAACCTATAAAGTACAAGAGATAAGAGTTAAATAACCAGAACTACAACTTGCTCTTCGTGAAAATATCGTTTTCTCATTCAAATGGTCTGAGTATTGTTTGTTGAATAACTGACAAACGCATCAACCCGTTATATTATTATACGGCATGGGAAGAGCAAAGATGAACATATACTCATGTTCATTGTTGAATGTGTATTGTTTCGAACGTACAAAAGAGAATTGACAATGCTATCGTAGAATGAACCAAGAAAGAAAACACCAAAGCAACTTCAAATGAGAAAACCAGAGAGAGCGAGATAAAGAGGAAAAATGCAATGGGGAAGTATGATAGAGAGCATTTTAACTACAAATTGAGCCGAGGAGAAACAATCGAATAATGTTACGAACTCTCACTTATAATGAAATCGTCCTTTTCTGAACAACATAGAAGAAACATGTTGCTATGGATAAATTTCCAAAGCTTTAGTATTATTAGATTATACATTAAAGTAGTGCTATACAGTACTAACTCCAATAATCAACACAGTATTCATGTAGTACTGTATATTTAGATGAAACTCGCAAGTCAGTTATCTTATACAACATTTTATTCTGCAACAAACTGGTACACAATGTATAGTTCAAACCACTGGCGCAAATCCCGTGGGGATGAGGGGGACGTGTCCCCTCCAATCTTGTAACTGAGGGAGACTGTCCCCCAATCATCCGATTTAAAATGCTTTTTTGAGGAGAAATTTGAAAATTTTTGTCCGATTGCCACAAAGAAGCGTGAGATGAAATTGATGTTCCTCAAATCTGCCTGCCTCCCAAAGTTGAAGATAACTCTGACCCTCCACAACATTGTTTTTCAACTTCATAAATATTTTGAACATTGCAAAAATAAATAAATAAATAAAAATATGGGAACGGTCTTACCCTTTCGTCCCCCCCCTCCCAATGTTGAAGAGAGATTTGCGCCGCTGGCGCAAAGCACCAGTTTGAAACGAAGCCATTAAATAATTTATCCCTTACTTTGGTATTACCTGTACACTAATGGAAATCAATGACTATCTATCGACATTTCTAGTTCTCTCTTTATTTCTTCTCACACTTCACATATTGTATATAGCGTACCCTAGTAACTGAAAACTGGTAATATATTCTACATTATGTACTTTCTTTCCTTAAGTTCTGTAGTTGACACAGTTCTCTTCATCCTTATTGGCACTACTACCGTCGATTTACATTAAAGTCCATCACAAATTTCTCTAGAGTTCACCAATATCCTTATATGTTTACGTTTCCAACAAGCTATATCTTAAGCAAATGAGAATAAAATTTTGCTCTTTTATCTCCTACTAAACCATATTTTTTACCCTTATTTATGAGTGTTGCCAACGAGACGAGTCGTCTCCTCTCGCAAACTTTTGTCGGATTGTCGTCTCGTCTTGAACTTCGAAGATTTTTTTCTCAGAAACCTTTTCTTGTCTCGTTTGATAAATGGATGTATAAAACTAGCTAAAATGTCCGTTCTTTGCACGGGGAGAATAGGTTTATGGAGAATAGGTTTCAATTTCCTTAGGATATACATTTCAATGAAAGTGTAGTTTTAAAAACTCATAAGATTGTAATGTACTTGTGGCATACATTTTGAACTTCCTTATGCCTTAGGATACGACCGTAAACATTCCGCGTTTATAGGAAATAAAGGGGAGAGTTTCTATAATATTAAACTTTCCCTATTTTCACTCAAAAAATGTTTAATTTTAAGTTGAAGGTATGAAATTCGTTAAATAAACTTTAATTAAGAATAAAAAACATATATACCACTCCTAGATGAGGAAGAAGGCATTACTTTTATATGGAAAAGTGAAATCCATGCAATGAAAATTCTGGCCATACTAATATAATTAAAAGCATGACATTTGAACATAGAACTCTTCGTTACGACAATAATGAATGAGAAAGGATTGTTTTGAAATACCCATATAAAGTAAAAGGGATTCTAATGTTTTGTCCAAAACAGGGTATCACATAAATCCTTGAAATCAAGGAAATGAAACTTGATTTATGAACTCCTCATTAAAAATAAGTGGACACTTGTCGCAGTTTTTCTTAAAATTCCCGTTTTAAGAGGAAAGGGACATTTTCTATTATTTTCCCTCTGGATTAAAAGGGACATTGTTTGTAGCTTGTGGAAACTTCGAAATGAATTTTGGAACATACTTACGAGAGATGTTTCATAATTTTTATTTCCAACTCTTATTAAGTTATTTTATTTATTTATTTATTGCATTAATTGTTGCACGTGCTTAATCGTATCCTAAAACGAAAGCTTGATTCTTCTGCTTTACAAATAAGGTTTTTCAGGTCACTTCACTGACGACGACGCATCCGCAGCTTTAGTGATGGACTACATGAACACCCGGTTAAAACAGCTTTGATCGAATCCCGGACTGTGAACGGTGTGACAACGGTGTGACTGTGAACGGTGTGTATTCGCCACCGCATGAGTCCTGTGTATGAGGAAGCATGTGTGGGCATTACCACAGTGAGGAGGTATGGTCGGACTATACGCACAGAGAACTCAGTAACATTGTGTCTGTATGACAACGCCCTAGTAGATAGCTACCAGAGAGAGTGGGAAAAGTTGTTGCGTTGGTCCGTGGTGATGGACGCATTAAGCAAAGGAAATTGCATATATTACTTTCATATTACTCAGAACAATGAATCACATCATACGCGGCGAGCCTGGATTTTAAAAAGTGTGATCAAGGCGGGTTCTACAACGGTTTACAATGGAAATGAAAGAAGTCCGTAAAAACGCACGTGAATAAAATTTGGCCCATTTTAATACTGAAGGAGGTGGCTTTCTCATGCGTCTCGTAACTAGGAACGAGATCTGGGCTCATCACTTTCAGCCCGAGGCTAAACGTCAGTCCATGGAATATAGATATCCATTTTTCCCTGTCCAAGATGTTCAAAACGTAGACATCAGCAGGGGAACAATGGTCACGATTTTTCGGAGCAGTGAAGGTGTGCTGCTGATTGACTTTTTTTGTGGAACGTGGCGCCCCTATCAACTCCGAGCCCTGTGTGCAAACACTAACGAAGTTGCGTGTACATCTGCGTAGAGTTCGTCTTCACAAAAATACCATCCTTCAACACGAAACGGAAAGCTACACACGAGCTGGGAGACCATCGCCGCGTTGCAGAAGCTCTAATTCGGGGATATTTTCCACCACTCACTTTAAAGTTCTGACCTGAACTCAGTGACTTTTAGTTGTTCCCAAGCTTAAGGAACACCTGCAACGCTAGCGTTTAGCATCAAACGTAAAGCTTATCAAAGCAGTACGTTCCTGGTGTTGTCAGCAACCGGCCTCGCTCTTCACCGACAGCATGCAGCAACTAGAGCAACAAGGGTATGCAAGAGCACAGACATCTGTATGGACTATATTGAAAGTGGAAAGACTCTTCCAAAAGAAGAATATTAGAGCTTTCGTTTGAGGATAAAATTACTCATATAAACAAATAAGAAAAATTAGATGGTTGGAAGAAGAAACGAAAGTAGTATATACCTCGAGCTCATAGATTCCAATCACCACTTTGATTAAAGGACATTTAAAAATGGAGTAGGGGTTCATAATTAATGCGAAAAATAGAGTAACTCACAAACTCCTTAAGATAAGGAGATGAAAAGTATATATACCCTCCTAACTGCAAATAAGGGGAACGTGATCCAGCATTTTCCAGAATTTCGATTCTAAGGAGTAGGTGTAATTTATACTTTTGGCACACTACAATAGATATTGTCTGTTGTTTATGACAGCAATACGGAAAACTAGTTATCAGTTTGAAATACATCTTGGAACATAGTTAATTCCTGCCTCAGGCCGTTTATCTCATTTATTTACAGATTGTACCGTAAAAATGTTGGTTTGTACCGGCATCAAATTTGAGAAAATCAAAAAATAAAGTGGTCCTGCTATGTTCACGTGAACGTAGCAGGACCAAAATACAAATTTCTACAAATCCAAACATTTTTCTGCACAAATCGCTTGTAACGCGTTTGTATCGGATTGTACCGTGAAAATTTTCATTTGAAAGGACTTCAAATTCGAGAAAATCCAAAGATAAAGTGCTCTTGCTAAGGTCACTTAATCATAGCAGGACCAGAATACCGAATTTGAAGCCGGTACAAACGAAAATTTTCACGGCACAATCTGGTACAAATGCAGTACAAACAATCGTACAGAAAAATCTTCAAATTTGTAAACATTTATCAGTGGTCATGCTATTTTCACGTGAACTTAGGAGGACTACTTTATTTTTGATTTTCTCGAATTTCAATCCGGCACAAACGAGAATTTTTACGGTGCAAACCAGTATGAACGCAATACAAAAGATTCATACGGAAAAATCTTCAGATTTGCAGAAATTTGTATTCTGGTCCTGCTATGTTCACGTGAACTTAGCAGGACCACTTTATTTTTCAATTTTATCAAATTTTAAGCCGGTACAAATGAAACTTTTTACGGTACAATCCGGTACGAACGGAGTACAAACAATTCGTACAGAAAAATCTTCAGATTTGTAGAAAGTTGCATTCTGGTCCTGTTATTTTCAAGTGTACTTAGCAGAACCACTTTATTTTTCGATTTTCTACCGGTAGAAGCGAAAAGTTTTACAGTACAATCCGGTATAAACGAATAGGGTGCAAATATTTATAATTTTCAAATATCATCCTGCTAACCACGTTCACATATGGTATTTTAAATAAATAAAGGAAAATTTCAATATTATATGAATATCGCCTCTTTCCCTCCTACGATCGGAATTTTCAAAACTGCATAAAGACGTATTCTCTTATTTTTATTTAAGAGGTCATAAATCAAATTTCACACCTCCACCTTAAGCGAGTCCCAAAATTCAGCATTTAGTGAAAGAATAAAGCGAAAATTCAATATTACTGAAATTGTTTCCCTTTCATCCTTAGTTGCAAAATTTTCGAAAATGCTGAAACTCGCTATCTTCTTATCTTTATTTAAGAGTTTAAACTGATTGATTTTATAGAAATGACCCAACTTCTCTCCCTTAGAAACGGAATTTTCTAAAGGATTTATATACCAAATTTCACATCTTCATATCTAATCCAAATGGCGTTCTCCTTGAAGGGTAAACGATCTATCATTCACAGAAAAAAATATTATTATACCATAGCAAAACACAATTCCACTGTTTAAAATACACACCAATAATCAAACATTCAGATCATTACAATAGCTCCAGCTTCCCCCACCTTTTCAGGGGCAGAGTTGAGAACCATCCTCACTGGAGACTCACTCTTCTTCTCTATTAACACTTCAAGTCGGGTAAACCTGGAGCCACTAAAACCTATTATTCATAGTTCTAAACCTTATAATATTAAATGATACATATTAAGTGTATGTCAATCCATATTACTAAAAATAATAATAATAATATACATACGAGGTGTGTTCAAAGTGTATCAAACCTTATTTTTTCCCCGCGTAAACCAATGAAGCGCGGGAAACTTTCTTCAGTGTAGATGTAGAGGGAACAGCCATGAGCAATCGTAATTTTTTTCCCGCCCGCAGAAAGTGTCAGTCACTGGCAATTGGCGGATTTCGTTTTTTTTTTTTTTTTTTTTTTTTGTAAAATGACAAAACCTTGAGCAGCGATATTGTATCAAATTTTGCCAAAAAGCGTGGTGATACCCAAGCGAAAGCCATTCAATCGGATCATAGTACATTCAACATTGAACTAGAATTTGGACATGAGAAGGGTGTCTGCGAAATTTGATTTAAGCTTTCATCGCCAAACACAACATTCCTGTGTGTCGTCAGGCTCCGTACTCACCCGACATGGCTCCGTGTAAATTTTGGTTATTTCCCAAGCTTAAAATGCCACTAAAAGCAACCCAATTTAAGTCAGGAGAAGACATCATGCGGAATACGACGGCAGGATTGCTCCATTCCAAAAACTGCATTCCAGAAATGTTTCCAACAATGGCGTGAACGCTGGAAGAAATGTATACATTACCTAGGAGACTGCTTTGAAGAGGATTAGTGTTTGGGATTTTCAAATCAATTAATGTAATTTTGTCAATCGAATGTTCGACAGTTTTTGAACATACCTCGTTTTACAATCTTAAAAATATAATAAAGACAATGTAATAATTATAAAACTTTTATGTGGAGTATGAAATCTATATATTTTCTTCTTTTTTTTCTTATTTTGAAATCAACACCATTTTTCCCTGCTTTTTTCTTAACAGTTGCTTCATTATATACTAATTTTTTTCTTCATCATACCCTGACATATAACAGTAATTATTAAAAATAAAATCATACCACAAGTAACATTAATCAATTAACCAATTACAAATTACAATATCATACAAGTATAATCCACCGCATCCATAATAATCTAAGTGCGTGTTGAAGATTTCATGCGACGATTTTATTACATAATTAATTATTCTCTTTTGTAAAAATTTCGGAACTACGAACTTTCTATATACAGATGATAAAGATTTTGTAACTGTTTCTCTAGAAGCAGATAAGTATCGTAACTATTTCAAGCTTTTTTACCATCGTTAAAATACGTCCTCAATGGTTCATATTTTACTTTTTCTCTTTAATTGCGTTGGTCTCCATTTCTCTTTCTTCTCATCTTGTTGTCACATCAATGATATATTTACTCTTATCCCTGTCCTGTAAAAATAGCACGAAGTTTCCCAGAGTATAGGTTAAGACAACATCACATTGGACGCTTTCTGAATAAAGAAACAACATTTGAATAGAATGACCCAACTTTTCCTTCTTAGAAACAGAATTTCCGAAAATGCTTTCCTTATTTTTATTTCCGAGTTCATATACCGAATTAATTTAACCTCATTCCCACATTCGTCACTTTATAAATAAGTAACGAGAAATTTCAATATTATTGAAATCACCGTCTTTTCTCCCCCTATGGAACAGAATTACAGGAAACGCTAAAATATAGATTTTCTTATTTTTAATTAAAAGTCTATATGCCGAATTCCAGATATCCAACTTAATGATAGAACGTACAAGCCTCTGTCTTGCCGAAAGGACTTCTGTACACGAGCCGCCGTCATGCCGGCACAACGCACCTCCTTAATGGAAAGAACATGAGTTTGTCCTTCTGGAAGGACGGAAACCTTCCAGCAGTACACATTTTAAAATGTACAATAAACAGTATAAGACTTTGCTGAATTATTTGTATTTGCTGAATCAAAATAGGAGCGTAAACGTACACACGATCACCTTCACAAAACATACTATCATTACTGAACTAAGTCATATCCACATGATTCCTTTTTGCGCTAAAACTAGAGATCATGCTCTTTTCACCAGGAGAGCTTTCCGTCCTCCTGGACCTATACAAAGTACTCTAATTTATAGATAAACATGGTAAGATTTTTAGGACGTTACGTCCTGCAGGAATGACGTTGTACGTTCTAAGAATAAGCAAATCCTAACATTTGACACTTTCTAATTAAACAATTCAAAATTTGAGTCTTTTATAAATGCCCCTTTCAGGAGCGGAATATTCGAAAACGCTGAAGCACGGGTTCCCTTATTTCTACTGAAGACTTCATATGCCTAGTTGTATTTCTCTAACGCCAGGATTCATGAGATACACTATTCTTGGTGAAATTCTTGAACCCTTCTTTACCCTCCGTAGGACGATATATCATTAAATTTATCCTTATGCGTTGCTTTGGTTACAAAAGGAGTATTCGCTCCAAATTTCACCATAATACCTATAGTATTATGGCCTGGGAGATGATGAATCACCATTTTCGTCTCCTACAGACCTAGATTTATATCCTGATTTTCTTCTTAATTTCATCTAGAACTTCTCCGTGTCATGAGAGGTCTGCAGAGGATGTAATATAACAACATTTAAACCATATTTATTATTTATTTTTTTATTATTTATTATCACTTACCTATTTTTAAACGTTGATAAATGCTCCTCATTATGTTCGAACGATCACTTTTCAAACTAATAGTTTTTACTAGGAATCATGTAATACTAAAACAATGCTTGAGATTTAAGACTTCGATGAACTACTGTTCCGCACGAGACTCAGAAAAGTTTCGTCTTGAAAATAAGAGAACTGCCATGTTTCTCGTCTCGACTCTTGATTGAAAATGCACTCCTCTCGTCTCTCGTCGCGTTTTGAAAAAGAGACGAGAAATTTCTCGTTTCGAGGGCAACACTATTGTGTATGTTTTGGCCTAATTAGCTTTTCTTGTGTATTCCTCTCTGTTGCATACTTTTAAGATCTTTCTCTCTAATTCGCAACGAGAGAGAATGTTGCTGTTGAATCCCATGAAGCTCCTTACATCTGTCATTTCTTCCTCACTTAATACCTTTGTCATTTCTTCTACGCTTAGTACAGTCTAAACATACAGGATAAACTTATTTCTTATAGTACGTGTATGATGGTTACAAGGGACTCATATGAGAATTAGCTACGAATCCTTCATGCGTTTAAATTAGTTCTGGTTTTAGTTAATGCAGAAAACATTTTTTCTTTTACCTATTTTCTTTCTTCTTATGTTAGATAATCTACTTAATTATTCAATAATTCAGGTTTCTAATTACTTCTCAGTTTTACTTTCTTCCTCTTCGTTCAGCTATTTGTTTGATTCATATAATAGTCTATATTAAATGAGCATGTATCTATGAAGTCAATTAGTTATAAACAAAAATATAACGATCCATGGATGACGCGAGAATTGAAAGCACTAATAAACAAACAAAAGAAAACTAAATATTTTGTCAAGCCAGAAGAAAAAATGATGTATGATATCAGAGATACTCAAATCCAAGGAAAATTGTTAAAAGAGAAATGTATTGAAGCAAGGAAATCTTATTATTCAAGCTTAGAAAATAGTATTATAAGAACAGCTCTTATTCTAGAACATTAATAAAATGACCGTAAACCAGTCCCAAAGCAAATAATATATAATAATAGTATGCTAATCCAAGACACCATTGAAATTGATGAGGCATTTAAGTATGTATTGTATGAAACTTTTTACTATGACTTAGGTCAAGATGTATTGCCTGAAAATATCGGTAGTAATAGTTCCCTAATCGGAATTCCTATCGTTATTGAATTTGATGTAATGAAAGCAATTAAAGTAATTAAAATAAGCACCACTCCAGGTCCAGATAATATTCCTTATCATGTAATAAAAACTTGTGCAACAGAACTTTCAGTTAGTTTGGCAAATATACTAACGTTTCATTCCTTACAGGTGTATATCCTTCAATGTGGAAACAAGTATATGTTGTTCCGATATATGAATAAAGTGATAGACAGAATGTTAGTAAAACATGCCAATGACTCTTGTCAATAAATCCTCGAATGTACTTGAACTAATTATATTCAAACACATAGATTTTAATGTTAGAAATATCCTAAATGAGTCTCAACATGGTTTTTATAAGGGCAAGTCAATTGTAACAAACCTAATTCATTTTACAGATGTTACCTATCACGCACTGAAAAACAGATTGGAAGTCGATGTAATATACATAGTAGATATTTCAAAAACGTTTTATAGTATCTTACTTGCAAGTTATCAAACATTAGTTTATCACTTTTGTACATTCGCTGGTTTGAAAGCTATCTGTCAAAGAGAATATACAAAGTTAAAACTGGGCCTGTAGATTCTCGTGCAGATTATGTAAAAAATGTAATATCGCAAGGGATGCCCACGGAAGCACTCTTAGTTTCTTATTTTTAAATGATCTTGCTGAAAAAATAAAATATTCCAACATTCTCCTATATTCTGACAATATGAAGTTGTTCAGATTAGTCAACACTGAGTTTGATAATTATTTACTATAACAAGACTTAAATGCAGTAAACATGTGGTGTAGAAACAATTTTCTAAAAATTAATGGTAAGAGAACAAAATTTGACATACATCGACAAAACTCGAAATTATGTCAGTAAAAACGAGGTCAATGGTGTACAAATAGAGAAAGTAAGCATTACTAAAGATCTAGGTATTATATTTGACGGTCAGTTAAAGTTATATTACTACATAAATTATATCAACCCTCGGTTAGCCGCAACATTTAGATGAAAGTTTTTTTTTTGTCGCAAAGTATCAGATTGATACATTCGACTTTCCCTTTGATTTAATACTAGTAATTATTTTTTATTATCTTTTTTAAAAAGAACATGAAAGCATTGTCTTATGCTATGGTGATTAATTACATCGCATTGTGTTTTAAATGTTCTAATTTGAAGGGAAAAAATAAATTTTGAAAACATTATGAAATCACAGTAGCTCAAGAAAAAAATAGTCACGAAATAACTCGCAAGGTATCAGACTGATAAACAAACTTCTGGAAGCTTTCTTCTTCATATGCTTTTGTATCTAAAACACAAACATATTACATATTGCTTTTATTTATTCAAAACCTAAAACACTAGACAACTAAAGCAAGATTATTATAACAAGTCAATCCTCCGTGAATGATATTGCTAAGCACAAACGCTGCTTAGGAATGTTGTTTGCTTCTCTAAACAAAATAAGTATAGAAGACTATATAGAAAAAATGAACTTATATTAAGTCATTATACTCCTGATATCGTGATAGTTCGAATTTAAAAAAAACAAAAAAACATAGAAATATAAACAATCACAATTTACTCGTCACTCGATTCAACTTGTTGTAATGTTTCTAATTGAGGAAAGCAATCGGTGCACACGGGATCCATATTCTAGAGACAAATTGGTCAGCTGCATTTCTTGCATTTAGTTCTGGTCAATCTTCGCTTTTTGTTCTTCCTACATAAACGCAGTTCCGTCGCTTTCCTGAACGTTCAGTCCTTCACCAACTGATTCTTCATCTGCTCCACTTGTTGACGATACTTTTCCAGACTCGCTTGCAAAGCAGAAGGAATTCCTTGACTTAGGAGACTTCTCTTGCAGAGCTGCTCATGCACAAGCTCATGACTTAGTTGTTTCAAGAAACGCCTCCTAGTAATTTAGCCTGACCATTACAAGAAAGATTATTTGTGAATTTATACCAGCTATATTAGCATCGAGAAAAAGACAACACACGGCCAGCCCTGTGTATTTCTAGCTACATTGAACGAGGCACACATTTTGTCCAAAATGTCAACACCTGATTTCGTCTGATTATAAAAGGTAATCATTTTTGCCTTTGCGGCAATTCCACTTGTTTCATCTATACGATCATCAAAATGCCGGCTTGATACTACTAAAACATTTCGGTTTTTCTTTGATACATAAGAAACAAGAGTAACGTCATTCGAAAATGCAAACATGCTTGACTTTTCAGACCCATACTTTAGATTCAAAAGTTCCAGTGGCAACTGTCTTTTATTTTTCTTTATGGTTCCCACATACGATAATTTCTGCACTTTCAAGTCAATACTTAGGATCAAATCGGTAAACCAATTGTCCGCAGTTAAATTTCGTCCTGTTCCAACTATGGTCTGCACTAATCTCTTCACAACATCAGCCGACTTGTTACTAATGGAATAAGGTCCGTCAGGTATTTTTCCCGCATAAATTTCCATGTTGTAAGTATAATATAATTTTGCATCAACCAATGCATATATCTTAATTCCATACTTAGCAGGTTTTGTAGGGATGTACTGTTTGAAGCGGCAACTGCCGCGGAAGCTTCCAGCTTTTTATCTATAGTAACATTAGTGGACAAAGAATAGTTCTGGCCATTTTTATGTTGAAAGTGCGAAACCCAGTGGCAGACCTGTTTCTGTGTCTGTTCCCAAAAATGTGCAAGCCATTAAGGACATGATAATGGAAGATCGTCGACTAACAGCCAAAAGGATTGCTACATGTTTGGGCATAGAAAGATTTGGTACCATTATTCATAATGATCTGGATATGAAGAAGGTTGCAGTAAAGTGAATCCCCAAAGTTTTGACGAAGGAACAGACGCAGGAAAAAGTCAGAACTTTGCGGACAGATTTGGAATATTTTGCAAGAAGTGTGGTAGTTTTTTTGGAGAAACTCGTAACTGGTGATGAAACGTGGATCTATTGTTATGATCCCGAGACTAGAGATAAGTCTAAGGAATTGAGGCACAATTCTTTTCCCCGGCCAAAAAAGTGCCGTGTGCAGAGATCTGCACAGAAACAAATGGGAACAAGCTTTCGGGATAAGTACGGACTTCTACTGGTGGATTATCTTCCAGTGGGTGCAACGATTAATGCAGCATATTACTGTGGTCTCTTGAGGAAGTTGCGCGAAAACATCAAGGACAAATGTCGCGGTAAGATTTCCAAAATTATTCTGCTTTTGCACGACAATACCTCCTCATACACAGCATCTGAAATACAAGACACATTGACCACCATAGGCTTTCAAGTGTTGCCTCATCCCCTTATTCGCCGGACCTAGCTCCATCCGATTATCATCTGTTCTCAATGGTCACCATTTTCAGAGTGTTCAAGCGGTAACT
Source organism: Thermobia domestica (assembly GCF_964235325.1). Classification (NCBI taxonomy): domain Eukaryota; kingdom Metazoa; phylum Arthropoda; class Insecta; order Zygentoma; family Lepismatidae; genus Thermobia; species Thermobia domestica. The sequence continues at coordinate 155,831,653 of NC_137463.1, forward strand.
GATGGTACAGATAAGTGGTTACACAAGCAGACAAAATACTTCTATTTACAATGACTTAAAAAGTGTAACGACAGATGTCGCAAATGGGGGAATATGTTACATAGTGTGGGAGTTTCAGCTTCCTAGTTCATTTTTTTTCTTGGTAAGGCTCAATCTTTATCAGCATCCCTCGACTGAATACAAGAAAGTATTGAAAAGAAGAGAGAAAAGTACGTTGTAATATTCTTAGATATTTGAAAATTACAATGTTAGACACGGGAGCCAAATGTGATAAATTTAAATATATACCAGTACGACATCATAAAAGTAAAACACAGTCTTGGTTCATACGCCCCACTTCATTTTATACATAAAAGCCACCATATTGCTGTTGTGTGGAATCCGTTCACTTCCTTTCCCAAATTTGCTAATTTTTGCCAAGCTTGTGATAGTACGTCCAAAATTCTAATTTTGTGAAACATCGACCATTGTGATCACGGAATTCAATACTTGGCGCGAATACGTAATAGTGTTTCCTCAGTGGTTTTTAAAGAGATTTATCAGTTAGTTGTATTCAATTATTTAAAGTCAGACAGAAGCATACTTTGAAGCAAAATACCGTACCATTTTTGTTGTCACAGAACTTTTTTTTTTATTTTCTTTTATGATTAAAAAGGTCTGTATAACATGAAAATGTTTCTTTGTTCATTTGATGGTTGCTCAGTGCATGTTCATTATATCTTTCCATTTTATACAAAACTAATACGTCCATATTATACATAAGGATAATGTATAGTAATTTACAACGCTGCAGTTACAACGTAATCACAGAGCTCTATCCTTTGCTGTGTAGTAATACGCAATGTTTATATTTCCGTCAATCATAAATGAACCGATTTTTGTACTCTAAAGTTTGTAATGGGTAAATTCATATTTCATGATATTGAGAATTGCGAACAACAAACTCTGCAATGCAAATAATGACAATTATTTATCTTTGTCCTCCTAATTAATGCAATATAGTACCACAACAGTAGTGCATATTTGCATTTAACTTTTACTGTTCCACACAACGTTATGAACTAATGAATTCACTTATAGATTAATTGTGGTAGAAAACTAGTGTGAAAGACACGTGCATTGTGAGCATATATTCGCGTTAGGAGTAGACCAAAATAAGTGCTTGTAGATATTGAAGCCACTTTTCTATTACGAGAGTGTTCCGTTGGTCTCTCCCCTCACAATCTATGGATTTGTTAGCTTCCTTTGTGCCTCTCTGTTGAATTCTTTAAGATCTTTCTCTCTTCGTGTTCGATTTGGCAATATTGCATGTAACGCGAAGCAGGTGTGTCCACCGGCCTTAAGTATGGATTGAATTAAAGTGTTGGCGGAGATTATCTACATCAGAGAGGGAAACAGCTGCGAACATGGAAACGAGAATACTCTCTTTCGTTATATCTTCGACAACATTTTCCTCTGCAGTAGAGTTTCATATTCTCATTAGATCTATGTACATCCCTTACGACTTTATTACTACATAGGAAACTCTAATTATCTAAGCATAACAATATGATACTTTCTATTACCATAAATTCAGCAGAAACATTTACATCAGAAGATGGGAATTGTAAGTTAAAATGAAAATTAGAAAATAATCAGACGTTTGAACATATTACTTCAAGTACACTAATGTACTTAGCATTGGGTACTTTACATCAGGTATACTACAACATGAAAATATGCACAAGTGCAAAGGTAATCGATAGGCTTTCCGTGAAGACAAAGAGATACAAAGTAACATGGCAAACTGAATAATGATGACAGGAAAAATGTTGTAAACATGTCCCTTCATCCTTGAAAACAGAGAGGAAGAGAGAGAGAGAGAGAGAGAGAGATGTTGACTCTAATTCCCTGTAAGCAATTATACATTTGTCTTCAAACACATCCAAATTGCACCCGAAAGTAATGACACCTGGAAAATAATTTTAACTGAAAACATGGATGCAAAACGAGAATTAGTTTAATAATCATGGTGTCAAAGAAACTTCCTTAACAGCCATGCTAGAGACTTGCAGTTCAGACATAAGCGTAATGTAATATTGCAGGTACATGTTATAGCAAAGGGAACATTCTGGGGTAGGTGATCTTGGTGGTGACTATCTAGGTAGCTGCCATTCAGGATTCAGATCAATTGTTTTAAGTGGGAAGAGGGCATATTACACGTCGTTTTAGGCTAGAACTTTGTGAGAAACACAGTGGTGAAATCAGTTTACAGATACAAATTCGGTGAAGAATTATAGATTCGATGCTCATAATTCATGATTCATAATAATAATTTCCGATATTTGTTGATAACTGATGATAACTGACATCATACGTCTTTAGTTGCAGGTAAATAGAAAATGGTATTGCCCAATAATCAGTGAATCCAGATCATCCTGATGTCGGGCGGGAGCAGTTCATGGAATGCCGCCAATGATTCCAACCAAAGGAATCCGCATAGATAGCCAGTGTCTCATTTGTGACTGCTGTAAATGTGATTAATCAGTTTGAACAAACGAGTTCAGTGCAAGACAGATGTCGATCTGGAGGACCAAAAACAGCAACGGACGACTGAACAGCAATGACAGTACTGTCATCATTCATAGTTACCCAAGAAAAGTTTTAGACAACTGTTCGCCGAGTATGGTGTTAGTAAGAGTTCAATGAACAAGATTACGCGAGACATAAGTGGTATCCATAGAAGATGCAAATGCAGCAATATCTCAGCAAAGATGATCTACACATGTGGATGGAATTTCGTGAGCGGTGAGTCAATCAACTGGAAATTAACCCTAAACGTGACTTTGAGCAAGATCTTCTCCATAGTGATGAGGCATATTTGATGTCGACGGGGAGATAAACAGATACAACATGTGTTGTTGGTAATCTAATAATCAACATTGAGCAAACCTGGAGCAGGGAAGGTGACTGTGATGTGGCATATAGGATACACTTATCAATGGTCCATTTTTCACTAAGGAAGGAATGAATGCCGGCGGATTACCTGTAAATGCTATGAGATAGATATCACATTATCTTCAGCGCATACGCTAGATGGATCTTTCCCAGACTTCTTCCAACGTGATGATGCACTAGCATATTTTAGGAACATTGTTGAATAGATCCTTGATATCCAATTTCGAATACATGGCTCTGGCAGACAAAGGAAAATTGAACAACCAGCCAGGTCGCCAGACATTAAAATACTTGAATTTTTTCTTTGCTTATGAAGCCTTGATAAACCCACGGTTAATGATGTTCCACGTTACATGCTTCAACTCCACCACTGAATCGCTGACACCTGAAATATTATCACTGCAGAAATGTTCAGCGTGAATGAGATGTTCATGCAAAGAACTGATTTCATTATTGTTTCAGGTAAAATTCTAGGCAAAATGATGTGCCACATAACCCCCTTCTTACTTAAAAGAATTGACCTAAATCCAATCTGGCGGCTACCAAGATGACCACTGTAAAGGTTACCTACTCCAGCAATGTTCATTTATCACATAACATGTTCCTACGATGATACATTACTTTTATCTCTGATCTACGAATCTCCAGTTCTGTTAAGTGACTTTTGGGATATCCTGTACAATATACATAATATCCATCAAACTGAAAGACAATATCAGAGGAACACAAAGTTCAAGGAGGGAAGACCTGTTCCACCTTGTCTTTTCAATACTTGCCTTGTAACTCTCAGGGACATATATTCAGGACCTTGTTTCAAATTAAAATAAAGATACTAATTTCATATTACCCTTATTCATTGATGTTGGAAACTGATTTAGAAAAACAATTCTGAAACCAATGATGGCTAAGAAGAGATCTTGTTTATGGTTCAGACAAATAACATAAAAGGCTATTTGTTGATATGGTGTAGGAAACAAAAATTTGTAGCGCAAATTTTCAGAAATGCTACCGTGTAAAAGAATCAGGAAGTATTATTTTAGAAGTATTTAGAGAACATTTTGACCGAACTATTTTTAATCTACATAGCCATATGCTTGAAAGTAATATGTTATAAGAAATTTCAATATTTTGGATTTTTAATACTTAAGCTTTTTATCACAAATGTTCCACACTATCATAGATTGAGTAGAAATAGTGTGGATTCACATAAATCAAAGAATCGATCAAACTATTATGGTCAGTTTCAAAATCAAAATTGGACTAAAGGAAACAAGTATCTTTATGACTAAGAACATGTTTAGGCTGAATAGAACAGAGAACATTATTATTTACCCTCTCCTTCTATTGTAAATGAAGTGACATACTCTAGGATCTACCTGTTTGTTTCTTTGGATTTATGTCAAATTCATTTCTACATTGCAATACATTCAATACCCATATGCATTGCCATCGTATTTTCAGAGCTCATCGATTCATCTGTATAAGTAGGGACAATTGGATGTCGGAGTTCTAACCCACTTAATGCGTACTGATGTGTTGTATATTAGGGTTAATTCCCTACAGGAAGGGTTGAAACGCTCTAAACGTTGAATAGGCCTTGTGAAGCAGGTGCACTGAGATATATGAGATCTCTTGGGTGTGCTTTTATATTTCTGAATTAACCATTCAAAGTCTACTGTTGTGAGTGTTAAAGCCAGGAGGGTTTGCATCGACTAACGCCAATCTTTGCAACATTTCTATTGCACTATTCAGTTATTATAGTGGAAATGGCAGTATTATATACATTGAAGTAAATAAAAATGTCACTGTTTCTGAACATTAGCTTTGGATTATTTTACAAATGTATAGAATAATATTTGCATGATCGGCAAAATGGCTTCGAACTAATGTTAATTGAGTATTAAAAATATACACAATCGATTTTTTGATTAAATATGGCTATTAGTTACAGCTTAAGTTACCACTCAAGAGAAAACTTCGCTATTTTAAGTATTATATTCTTAATTTACATGCATGTAGATATATATTCTTATACAAACAACTGTTAATTATCCAGTATACCAACACTCTACAATGTACTTATAAAACATGGAAATGAAATATTTGTTTAAAGTCTGGATGATTAATGAAATGATGTATGATTAATGAAATTGAATGACTGTGCAATTATTTTTTGTCCTCCCAGCGGGAATCGAATCCGAGACCATATGAGCCAAACGCGCATTTGCTAGCCATATCAGTAGGGCAGTAAGGAAGACTGCACGACATGAAGTTTGACGATGAATATAGATGTTACTTCATCATAAAGCATTAATATTATGTCATTAAATATATACGAATTGTAAAATAAATGTGTAATCGCTTCATTATTTTTACGAGTATCATTAGTCTCTATAATATTATATTATGATGTTAGTTTGATTTTTCTCTCTCAAAATTATTAATACGATCAAAAGGAATAAAATACAAGTATTTTCTGTGATAGTCAAATCACACTCGTAGTGGATGTACGACCAGCAATAATAATACTTAATTTCTTCAGAAAAGGTTAAATTAGCAGGGGAGGCTCTATTAGATAGGCACGAAGTCACGTGCATTCCCAGTTAAGAAGAAAAATAATTAAGAAAAATAGTTATTCATGTATACAAATGAGGAAAAACAAAGAAAAAAATAGTTACTTTAATATCGATTCTGCAACCTTCATTGATGTTTTTGAGAGACTGATGTTGGTATTTGTCTCTGTTCACGTGTTCTGGCGTAGTTCTTTCTAGCGACCTTCTGCCTAAGAAGACAACCCCTTAAACGCTTGCCCTTACGCAGAATGTAATCACACATTTTTTGTGATTGAAAAAAAATATTTCCCTAGTTCTTGTGCAATGGCACCAGGCAAGGGGAAGAAATGCAACGATGCCTAAGTTATGTATGCTAATGAATATTCAACACGAGCAAAGCGGGGATATAGTCCTCTACTGGCACACACACACACACACACACACACACACACACACACTACCTGACTGAATCATATTGTTTCAAGAATGAAAGGGACCTGCAGTAGAATTTCCAATCATTGTTTGTTTGCAACACTCATACACAAATTTAATATGATGGAAAAATAAAAATGCTTTCTTAAGTACTTTACGATTTCGAAATTCAAGAACACCTGATGTATTTTTAACATCTAATATAACTGTTTGTCTTATTTTTATTTCTTCTTCTTCTTTTTCTTCAAGCAGCTAGGAAAATAATTAGTTCCTGAACTACATTTTAAATTAATATACCTCTCATATGTTACTCTAAAAGTAAGTATACGAAGCCAGAGACAACTATGTAAGTGTTACATTTATAATTGAAATAAATAATTCTAAAATAACTAGAGAATAGGCAATTATCAAGTAATGAAGGGTAAGTAGTTTTATAATGCAAAAAGCTCACAAAGTTTCAGTATATTTAGTCCTCGCTAGACCTGCCGAACTTCCTGCATATTTTGAAGCTTCCTCGTGAATATATGGCTCAAACGCGTCTTCGGCAAGAGACATGAGGATTAAATTTCCGATAAGAATATGTATGGTTCAGTCTACGTTAAACAGTATGTCTGTGTTGCAAATTAATAGTCAACTGAATTTACCTTGGAAACGACTCAAATTGAATGAATACTTGGATTTCAATGTATCATATAAATATTATCATGTCCCAGTTTTAGAAGTTAATAAATATTATAAGTACACGAGAAACGAAATTAGTTAACTTTTCAGTATTATTTAGTTTTATTGTATCCGAAGAGGTTAGCGCAGGACCGTGGAGCATGGAAGCTTCTCAGCTGCTGCAAGTGACCTGCCAGTAAGGGTAGAATACCTATGATGATATGATGTATCTGTTTCAAATAGCACTCTTATGTATGTAACCGGATGATTTTTACAGAAGCGATTGAGAGGAAGGCACCTAGATTAGTAGTAGAGAGGTCAACTATAGCGCGAGAAGTCAATGGTTAGATCCCTGTCCACGTTATTTTGTGGTAGACAACATGGTATCGCATAATTTTCTTGAGGTATCTAATTTCTTCTCACATTTTCATTTTACCAATTATTTCATAATTAATTTTCATTAATTCAATTTCATTTACAGAATCCATTAAGCAAACTGTTAACATTAACTGTTTACAACATCAACTGTTTCTCACTTCTTAATAGCTTGATGGATAAATTGATTTGAGTTTAGCGTCTCTTTCAACAACCAAGCTATATTAGACATGGATCTATAGCTTAACATGGGATCCAAACTACAAGAGCTTCCACCGGGAATCGAACTGCGTCTCCTGCGCAAATACCTATACGCTACCTATATATCTACTAGAAAGCTCTTGAGTAACTTGAATTATTTTGTGCTGAGAAAGAATGTAAAGTTAAATTATAAATTCCGAATGTAAGACATACTGGATATATGATTATAGACTGGTATTTTTTCCCAGAAGCGTACGAAAAACTTCACCAAGGGGAAGGAGATCCAAGGTTCCAGGTTAATTTCAAGTGCTTGTATACATATTTTAATGTAATACATGCTTATTGTTTGCATAACATCTTGCTCAAGGAGGGGTTCAAACCCTGAAATTCCCCTTGCGCACGCCATTGTTTCACTCAACATCAGAACTTAAAAATACTACCTTCTAAGCAAAACATTAGTGGAGGCCCTAAACCCGGGAGATGATTTAGCGACGTCGAAGAAGAGAATGCAAAGCTCTTTCACCATCATGCCGATGTCACTTACCTCTTGTAGAACTCTAGAGACACCAGTGAACACAAGCATCAAACAGGTTACTCTTGATATCAAAACAAAGTACAATCTCAATAGTACGAGTTTATATTTTTTAAGCATCCACCAGATTCTAAATCGTACTCACTGAATAAGTGAAAAAGCACTTATTTAAACTCTTTCTATTTTTACTTTCAACCGACGATAAGGGAGAAGAATGTACGGAGATCGCCAAAAATTGAATTCAGGATTTCAACGATCTACAAGTTTCATGTCCCATACTTCCGCGAAAAAGGCTTTTTTGAATGTCTATCCGTCCGTTCCAAATCTTAAACTTAAAATTTTCATAGTATTCTTTAACCTCTTCAGGGAGTTTGGCACATATGTTGCCATTAATTTGAATGCTATTTTAACTGCTAAGAAAATGGTCCTCATCTGCTAAACTCTCACGTTTGTTACCTTTAACATTATTTGCACTTGTTTTATTTCCCAGTATGAACTAGATTTGCTGTTACAAACAGACCACGAGAAGGTGCAGTGGAGAGTTTCTGTAGAAAAGTTGCTTATTTTTTTCTTCTAGTGATTGTTGTTGACTATTTTTTGTGGCTAGAATTTTTAATATCATCGAATACAGTGTTTTAATCTAGTTTAAGCTGTTGTGTGTCTAACATGCGTTGCAAGCGGGGTGTTTTGAAACGTACACATTTGTGTAGAAAGTGCATTATGGAAATGCATTGCATTATGGAAATACAGTGAATTGCATTTTGTGTGAAAAGACGCTGTCACATAAATTTATGCATGTTTTCCGCGGGATAGTATCTTTTGCCCCTTGAAGCGATGGAAGATATCAGACAATCAGTTCGCTTAATGTAATTAACCTTAAAAACTTTAAAAGCTGTGGATCCTGGAAAACAAAACATATTACGTATGCAAATTAAATTTACACAACAAAAAATAACATGGATAGTGTGACAAGCAGGGAAAGCAGAGAAACTGTTATATGGTAAGACGACAGAAGCAAAAATCACAAGCTAAATGTTTAAAGTGTATAGCAAGAAACCAAGCACCCGAGTATGTGGTGTAGTGGATAACGTACTAACCTATCAATCAGCTGATCCATGTTCGAATCTTAATATAGTGCACCTTTTGTTTCATCGAAGGAACAGCTATTACTTGTAGTATTTACTTTTATACTTTTCGTCAAAGGAACAGTCATTACTTGTAGTAGTTTCTTTCTTTTCTTCGAAGGAATAGTCATTACTTGTAGTATTTACTTTTTTTTTTACTTTTCGTCAAAGTAACAGCCATTACTTGCAGTTTTGTTTTGTCGAAGGAACATGAGTAGAGTTTCACATATGGTTTCATTCTGTTAGATTTTTTCATATTCTTGTCTAAAGTAATAATATAAGGCTGAAAGTATGATTCTCCCTAGGTAGATCAAAAGTAACGGTGTTCTAGATTTCTTTCCATTAATAAAATATAAAAATAAGGTACATCCGAAACTAAATATACAATAAATTGAAATGAAAGTAGCAAGTTGGTGAGTCACCACTGGCCAGAAAAGCAAAGCAATATAAAGTGATGCGCTTTCAAATGCCTGTCGTATCCCTGTCTTAATTGTGAAATGAACACACTTTAAAAAAAAAAAAAAAAAAAAAAAAAAAAAAAAAAAAAACAGTTATCAATGAAGTATTGGTCTGTGTGAAAACATAAAGAGAAGAGGAACGAAACAATATTAGTATATTTTGTTTTTATTATTAGATGTTTCAGTATGTTAATAAAGAAAATTATATTCACTATTTAATGAGAATATGATTAATAAACTAGTGTTCATACCGAGTGGAAAGACAGTATGTGTTCTGCAAGGTCTTATTCTATTTGGGAATACTCACGTGAGAATGAAAAGAATGTAACATTTATGGAATCAACTATATCAAGAGATGGATTCCTGATGTGAGTTCATTTAGTTTAGGATCCCAAGCTAAGTTGTAGAACCATATCTCATATAGTCTCAGTGCTGAAAGGGATGTTACACACCCAATGAACCAACTGATCAGTCTTAGAACTATCAGTTTGAGGAAAGATGATTGGTTTGTGAACTGTGAAAGGTCTCTATTAATCTACAACCCATGCATGGAACAATTCCCATGTAACTCAAAATAGATTAGTCACAAATCTGTACACAAGTTGATCGCTCGCTGAACTATTGTGACCTAAAGAATAATTAAACTTGATTTGAGCTTACTAAAATTGCGCTTCTAGGTTCCTAATACGGGTTCAAAAGATCCGTAAATATATTCTAAAAATCAAAAACTAGAATATACGATTCGTTTAAAAATATAGGCTGGAGGAAGCTTTGAAGGTTAGACACGAACTAGTTGAAGTGCTCATTCTTCGAACTAGAACAATAAATTTATGGAAATATTATTTGCGAAATATTCAAACCTCTTCCCCAATAGAATAGCATATCAATCGAAGTGAAATGAAACAAAATCCAAGTGAATCCAACTGCTAAAAATCTTCTAGATTTATTGTAAACAGCTAAACTACTTACTCACTGGCCAGTTTTTGAACACATAATGCAAAATTAAGTTATTGTAGCAGTTGCCTTGCTTTCTTTGCTAGAGTTGGAATTTGCGAAAAGGTTTGGACCATGTTGTCACAGATATGTAAGGAGGAGTACAAATGCCGAGTTTCATCTTTCTATGATGAGAGATTTGTCAGAAGCTCTCTTTTTTGGAGTATATTTTTAATACTCCTTTCCTCGCTTAGAACATGTCTTATATGAAAGTAACATGAGAAAATCCCGGCCAGAGTTAACTACCAAGTGGAAATCAGAATTTGGTAATGGAACTTCGGGGACATCCTTCGCGAAAGACACACATTTAAAGTGTTAATATTACAAACTGAAGGAGTGCAATAGTGGGGAAAAGAGTCTTAAAGATTCCAACTCGTTCATGTACGACACGACTCGAAAATTACTGGGTGGCAGAGTTAGGATCCTCGCCTCCCGTGCAAAGGGTCCTCGGTTTGATTCCTGCTTGAGTCAATTTTCTTGTTTTTTGTTTTAACCAATAAAGTATCCATTTGTAACTACAAGTAAAATATCAATTCATCATATGTTTGAAATACATAAAACAATAGAAATGTTGAAATCAGTTGTAATAACTTTGAATATTTCACGTTAACGATTAATAAAATGTAACCTATTCCGCGTTGTATATTGATGCCACGGGTTATATTATGGTTCGCACAGTCGTCGTGAAAAAATGTTCTTGACGTTTCGTGTCTATATCTGTGAACAGTATGAGAATTGACCGGATTTTGCAAGGGAGATGGGTTGTGTTTCAGACGACAATAAGGTGGCAAACTATGACAGTTGTAGCCAGAAGCGTCATTTGGGGAGAGTAGGAGGGGCAATTGCCCCTCAAGAGTTTGAGGAATAAATATACTTTAATCGATTGTTTACTAATATACTAATATAAAACGTGAAAGTCTTAGGTCGATGGTTTTCTTACCTCCCTCAAACGAAGTCTGAAATGACGTACCTGATTATAGCATACATCCAGTATTACCAAAGGGAATTTCTCCCTCATCCTACTTGTAATTCACACTGTCCACAGATATAAACTCGAAGCGTCTAGAACATTTTACACAACTACTGTGCTAACCATAATATAACTCGTGATATCAATGTATAACGCGTAATAGGTTACATTTTAATGCTAATTAATATGAATCATTGAAAGTTTTGATAACTGATTTGAACATTTCTATTGTCTTATGTATTATAAGCATATGATGAATTAATATTTTATGGCTACTTTATTGGTTAAAGCAAAAAACGAAAAAGTTCATTCGAACGGGAATCCAACTCGGGACCCTTTGCAAAGGGGTCGTAGATGCTCTGCTAGGTCGTCACTTGATAACTTTACGCATCGTGTCATATGTGCGCGAGTAGGAATCTTTAAGACGCTTTTCCTCCACTATTTCTCGCTATTGTGCTCTCCCAGTTCGCAATATTAACACTTTGAATGTGCACTACTACCTAGTGAAGGATGGACCCGAGGTTCATTTAACAAATTTAATGACATAGTGACATTTTGCACTATGATATCTGTTTCGTTAAAAACTAAAGGTGAGTATTTTATATCTAAACGAAAAAAAAAAATTAATTATATTTAGATCCAGAATGAAAGATGATGGAAGCCTATGTGCTGACCACACACAAAACAACTGAAATCCATCTGCTTGACCATGGCTACTTACAAACTACAATTGAAGAGGATTCAATTTACTTTTGAGCTGTAAACTTATTCATGGTTTGTTTTAATAGTAAAATCTACAACAGTTTTACGCTTGTAAAATTCTACTTCAGCTTGTTCGCTTGACAATAAATATATAAATAAATATTTGCAGAATATCGAATTACACCTTAAACTGTAACCATATTTTTCCTTTTTTTCTGGAGTCCTACCTGATCAATGAAAAAATAAAAAAGTAATAGGACGAAGATTCGAACACAGGTCGCGGGAATGGGAATTCTATACGGATCCAACAAGCTACGGAACAAGATACAGAAGTCATCCACTCTATACCTATGTGGCAATAACCGTAAGCTTCAGACTGTGAAAGAACGTTGATTTTTTCCTTTTTATTAAGTTTTACGATATTTCTATAGTGTCTTGTATTAACTGGAAAGAGAGAGATTATGTAGTTATCAATTTGGTTAGGAATTGAGGTTATAAAACCTTTAAAACATTTAATTAAACCACGAGGTGGTAGCAAGGAATGTGTACCGATTTCATTCCCATAGTAAGGGGCAAAAGATACTATCACGCAGAATTTTTGTCGTTGCAAAATGTCCAGAAGGAGAAGGTTAGGAGAGGAAGATTTTCTAGAAATTCTAAATTGTGTTGATTAGCTTAATAGCTCTGATTTGGATTTGATTGCAAGTGATGAAGAGAGTGATCCAAAAATTCTTAATGACCATTTGGAGGATGCTACGTACAATGATATAAGTGAAATATTGGAATCTTTCGCAGCTAGTAATGATCAACCTGAAATTTCAAAGGTAGCAGTGTCCCAGACTGGCTGCAACAGTGATAAACATCAATCTACACCCGTATCAAGACTTTGAGAAAGGACGCTGGACATTCTGATCATTCTACCTATCTGTTCTCGATACAATCTCGAGAAAGGATTCTGCACATTCCCATCAGTCTACTGATATTTCCGCGCCGCAAAGCTTGGTGAAGGATTGTGAACTTGATACAGGGACAGTATAAGGGACTTTTCACCAAGTAATGCAAGGAAACCAATATGGTACGCAAAATACGGACAACGATTTTGCAGGGAACCCCCTTCTGTCAAAGGCTCTACTAGCTTCAGCTTTTCTCAGGTGAGAATCCAGTATCGCCTTATTCATTTTATCAAATAGAAATGAATAAAACAATAAAATTGAATAAAACATATTGTTTGTAACACTGTAATTTCAACAGAAATAAAGCCATTATTTCTACAAGTTTTCTACAAGTTGTCCTTATTTTGTTATTTCTTTACATATTTTGTGAATGTCAATATTTTTACCATATCCGCAAGTACACATTTGTGGCCGTTTGAAAATGGCCTTGTGATTGGGTGGAATTTGACACTAGCGAAAAAATTTCACTTTTTATCTTTAAGATAAATGCCAATAACCAAAACACAAAAATATGAAAGAAATCCGAGTCTTTGAAAAAATTCGTCCCTGTAGAGGTTAAAAGAGATTTCCAAATTATCTTCGTACCTTCAAACAAATAAGAATAGCTCACTAAACGGCACAAGTGAATAATACCTAGTTTCTAGAAAACCGTTCCAACAATTTTGATCATAATTTCATAAATCATTAATAACTTTTTCTCTGAAAGGGGAACTTTATTCTTGGGAGTGAATTCTTTTTGCATCAATTTTCCCAAAAGCGAATTAGGCGATTTTATTTATATTTCATAAAGACTTAAGTATTAACCTGCCAATGTGGTATAACTCGTTTGTCCTTTTGAAAACTCCAAAAGAGATAATTTCAAAATAACACAAAGTTTTCTCTTGTGAAAATTCTGCCATTTTCACAGAAATAATGAATCCTAATTCTCCATTGATATTAATATGATGCATTAGACATATGTCTTATTCTATTGATAATAGCTGTGTTTCATAACAGAATAATAAAATCAGAAATATTCTTGTCCATTGTAGCACAATGTTTTTCCGATTTTAGTTTAGAATATAGATAGTATTTGCGTAATATTTATTATTCTATTGACTCTACTATTTAACCCTTTTAGGGTTTCCATTTTTTTATGTAAATTTTAGACTTTCACTCAAACAGCTACTGCTTACTTACTGTTCATCGTAGGATCATACGTAAATAAGCGGTCAAAGACAACATTACGCCATGGTATGTATAGATACCATAAACCCTAAAAGGGTTCATGGTATTTATATAGCTTTAAGATTGTTCAGTTGAAGGGAAGTATTTCCGCCTATTTCGTCACATTGCACACACTCAAAACGTGACAAAAACCTCAAAATTCGAAATAATCAAAAATACGAAAGACCTTACAGATTTACTCGTAATAAGGTAAGACATAAGGTATGAAGAAATAGGTAGGTTTTCCGTGCAGCTCATAAGGGTTGCGCCTACAGTTAGTACCAATGTGAAAGATTAAAGTCGTGGAAGAAGGCCATGTATCCACTCGGTAGCGGACGCAAAGTTCATGATGTGAAAACAAAATAATGTTTCGTTGTTAGTGTCAGTGATCATTGTACAGAACATTGTTATACATTCGTCGTTCAACAAAATAATGTTTCGTTGTTAGTGTCAGTGATCATTGTACAGAACATTGTTATACATTCGTCGTTCGTGACACATACGTAGAACTCTAATATGCTTTCATGTACCAGTCAATATGTGGATAAATAAAATTAGTTCGAAAACCAAAATTGTTATACTTGATATTGAATACATTGTACTAGACAATTCGTACTATTTATTTCGGTGGACGTTTCTTTCTGAAGGAAAGTAATCAGGTGTTGCCTTTTGGTCTCTCTGTTTCCGTCTACATTCCGCAGGACTTGTAGAAGCCTCCTTTGTGTTGTTTCCTATGACATTTCTGGAATGACAAGGAAAAATAGTCATTAGCCTAAACATTACTCGCAACAATATTACCCTACTTACATACAAATATGCCTTTCAAACCAGATCGGGCAAGAACGGGCAACATTCGGTCTCTTTCTCTAACAAATAACATCCCCTACTATCACATTCAGCAGACAATAGTACTGGACTCGGCTGGACTCAAAACTGTATATGAAATTCAATATCAAGTATACCAATTTTGGTTTTCGAACTAATTTTATTTATCCACATATTGACTGGCGCATGAAAGCATATTAGAGTTCTACGTATGGGTCACGAACGACGAATGTATAACAATGTTCTGTACAATGATCACTGACACTAATAACGAAACATTATTTTGTTTTCACATCATGAACTTTGCGTCCGCTACCGGGATGGATACATGGCCTTCTTCCACGACTTTAATCTTTCACATTGGTACTAAATGTAGGCACAACTCTTATGAGTTGCACGGAAAACCTACCTATTTCTGCATACCTTATGTCTTTCCTTATTAAATCTGTAAGGTCTTTCGTATTTCTGGTAATTTCGAATTTTGAAGTTTTGGCCAGAGTTGGAGGGTGTCTGGACCATTGTGCATTGGTCAGATTTTACTGTAAAAAGATGTTTATGGTATATCTTGGTTACGCTTTGAGCAGATGGAAAAAACAGTGCTTCCCTTTACAGTTTCCCATACCACGCAAATTTTAAATCCGCTGTTCAATTTTTATTCTATTGTTCTCGCGGAAAGAAAACTACTTGCATTATTAATTGTGAAGTTTTGTGCGATAATGGGATTATACACTGTAATAAATGGGATGTAAATGTGGCGTCTAGGAAAAGTGTGAGAGAAGTCAATATAATTGCACATTCATATTTACTACATATTACTACATAGTACTAAGTTATATACGTTAGGATCGTAAAGGACCTCTCATATAGGTACTTTCTATCTATAGAAACTGATTGCGGTAAAATTTATGGTTTTGGGAATAGCTTATGCCTCTTTGTGTCTAAGTGACTAACACGAGTGTTTCCGTGCACATGATATCAGCTTCCATTTCCGGTGAGGAAATGAAATTAAATCATTTATAAGTGTACGTCCACGCTTATATTCTACAGGCTAAAAGAAGTGGACAATGATTGATGTAAATGTTTGATAATGAAAGAATTGATAGAATTAAATGCAGGAGAATACTGAACAACCATGAGAAAGCTCACAAACACAATGTTGGTCACCACAAATTCACTTGGACTAGGACCAAACAAGGGCATTTTGCACCAGAGATAAGGTATCTTCCACTGAGCCACCGTGTCCCTTATTTGCGGTGAATTGTATCTTCGGATAGAGACTCCAGTAGTGGTTCGGATCCCAGTTTGGCAATGACTTTCGTCTCATAATCTCGTTTATAAAAAGGAATTTAAACAACTAACCAATCAACTTTTGGAATATCAGCTTATTTAATGTTGATCAGATGTCACTATGGACAGGATTACGAAAATAGAGCTTTAAGAAGCAACAAGTATTGAGAGTTACATATAGAACTATTCAGATTCCTTTGTTAAAGATTAGATCAGTGTTTTCCACTTTTGTGAAGTTAGTGACCCTATGAATGCCATGAGCACCGTTGCCATCTTAACTCAATCCACCCATATACAAGGCTGGACATAAGACTTGGCAAAACAGTCTAAGAAACCAGAAAGAGACTTAAAAACTTAAAATCAGTTTTGAAGAATATGCATTATTATTTGTAGAAATGTCTAATGAATTTTTGATAATTTGTAAAATGCATAATGGCTTTTGTCCAAAGAGAAGAAAAAATTCCAACAGGTCATACAGGGTGCGTTCACAAAGCTTCAAGACTGGTCTCAAAATAAACAAATGCATTACACATTTTTGTACAACGCTCTAAAAGTCTTCAAAATATGACATTTGGGCATCAACACACCGCTGCCAGCAGGTTTTCTATTGTTTATAGCCTCCCTGAAAGTGTTCGCGCACTAAGCTGTGAAAGGACATCATCGAAGCCGCCTCGACTGCTGGAATCGTGTCGAATCGCTTCCCTTTTAGGTCTTTCTTGATTCGGGGGAACCAAACAGTCGCTGGGAGCTTGGTCGGGGCTGTAGGCTGGATGCGGCAGTGTTGCCACGCTAAACTGAACGAAAAATTCACTTTTCTCATCTTCAAATCTTCTGTTACTAACTTGAACACAGTAGTCAGTCCCAATCCCAGTTCATCGTTAATTAATCTAACACGAAGACGATGATCAACGTTTAAGAGTTCATGCACTTTCACCAGATTTTCCTCAGTTAAGCTTCTAGCAGGTCCCCCAGGGCGGTCAAAGTGTCGGGGGTAAAAGTCTCGGGAAACGTGGGGGAACGCCGTCTCCCCACTTTCAGAAAATATCTGTGGCGTCCCCCACTTCTAAAAAATTACAATGGGCAAAGATAGGCACGGGGGACAGCGTGACGTCATGCATCCCCCTACTTTTTCAGATCCACTTTTACCCCTGAGTGTAATACATGGCTCTATAACATGAAAGTAACAGAGGTAAAGTTCTATAACACTCCCCCCTTTTCCACGAGTTTCAATCAAGAAAGTGTTTTTTAATTAATTTTTAAAAACATCCAAATAGGACGACTAAAATTTCTACCACACTGCTTCACTTTCGTCTCCTTCATGCGCGGCGCGGATGCGATCACCTAGCATAATTTGTTTTCCAGTATATTACGAATTACGAATTTTCTACTCAAAGTTCGTAGCGTTATGCGGTGCAACGTCACAGAAATAAATGGTCAACAGCATTTTTTAGGAGTCCAACACACAGTATGATTAACGTGAGATGCAGGAAAAGTCTTACTGACACTTTTGAAAATGTGACAAGTATTTGTTAAATGGTGCTGAATTGGGTAGAATTGTACCAACTTTTTCACAAAAGAGGCTGAAAATGCCTGCGTGGTACCAAGGGGCCGATGAATGTCAAAAACGGCTGAATTTGGTACAATTGTACCAAATGTGGCAACACTGCAACTGACGCTTGTGGAGCGCTTAGCTGACATCCCCTCTACTACACCCTGTCGGTAGAACGCGTCTGCGCGTGCGCCCCTACTCAGATAACACTGTCTTGAAACTTTGTGAAGGCACCCAGTAAAATCTCAAACCCCCCACCTCCCAATTGCACCTTTTTGTTCCAGCGTTCTTTTCGGAAGAAGAACGCCCTCTGCTTGGTGTTAACGCCCTTGTTGAGAACCACTAATTAATGATTACGCAGCAGTTTATATTTCAGTATTACAGCGTAATTTATGTCTACGTAGTTAGATAAAAGTGACTTACAGTTGTATTTTAGTTATACATAGCATTTTATGGTACTAGGGTAACTACAAATCGTAACTGTGGGTTATTATTCATAGAGTAAAAATTAAAAGGGCAGTACTGACCAATTCTTACCTCCTTTAAAACGATGTTTACATATTTCATGCATCTATGGCAAATTTCATGCCCTAGTGCAAAAGCAGTTATTGTAAAGAAAAGAGCTACTATGACATTCTTCTTTACCAGAAAAATAACACAGAATTAAGGGTAGAGAAATATTCTGGAGCAGTAAGGTACGCAGAAATTTATTTCGAGGGGCCCAAATTCAATATGAGGATAAATTATATTAAAATTTATAAAATAATCCTTAAAATTAGACTTATATTTACATGAAAATCGGATTCTCGGTGGGGGGAAATTCTGGACTCTCAGGACTTACCCCTCGGTACTCCCTGCCGTGGAGAGAAAAGCATAGAGCTTATGAAATTATAAAATTTTTGGGAAACCATCAACTTTTAAAATTCTAGTTAATAACATTATGAAGTTAAATATCAACTAGTGAAGTCAGTAGTAAAACGTCCTCCTAATTTAATTACTTTGTGAAATATAGTACAAAGTTAATTGTAAAAGGTCTCAGAAAAAGTGCTTCAAAGTTCGCAATTAATATTTAAACTTCATTCCAAAACATATTTTTCTTTCTGACATTTAAAAAATAAATGCAATAAATATAGATTCCTGTCAATAAGATTCTATTTAAAAGAACCAAATTCTAAGGAATTCACGTATTGTAACAACACATCTAATGTATATTATTCAGTGTTTTGACGTTGTGGTAGTAGAAGAAAACCCAAATATACTCGAATGTAAGGAAATGGGCCTCAAAGTAAAGGTACATCAGGAGCATATGCTAACAAGTAAAGTCTATAATTATATGTAAGAAAATCAATTCACCCTGGATATATTTATTTTCTTAAATTAAAACACATTAAACTTACTATATTGAATACATTGAATATAAAATTATGGTAAAAAGATATTGTGAGCTTAGCGATTGAATTTATTCAGAATAAGTTGAATCACAACTATGTTATAACTTTTATAATACAGTAAGCTTTTATTTTTTAAAAAAAGTCACACCCTTCCCCCAACACATAAAAAACTAGATCGATATTCTCTGTTTTTCCTCTGATTTATTTCGCTCGATTATGGACGTTAGTTTTAATTATGAAAAACTCTGTGTGTTAAAGCATAAAATATAAAGGGAGGAAAAATATTTCAAAAACTAATCATGCCATTGTCATCTATTTCTAACGCTTGGTTTATTCCACAATAACTCTTCTTTGTCTTTGATTTTTTAAATAGGAATACTGTCTATCTTCTGTTCAATTCGTAATAGGGAAATATTTAATGCGGAAATATTTAATGCAATTTTAACTTTCTACAGAACTACTATGGTGTTACACCTTTCAACAATTGAAGCATTGGAAACCACAAAATTTAGACACTTTCTTCATTTATTTAACATGCTTCCATATTCATCATGCGAGGCCAATTAAAACTGAAATAATTAACAATAAGTGGGGTAACAGTACCAGTGATCATCACTTTAAGGTTGAAAAATGACTCTTTGTCTCTTCTGTGAGCATCATGAATCTTTCGGAGCTGTACCATAGATGGAAAGACACATTGATCCTTCCTATACATGACCATGTAGTTAGAATTCAAAATCGAATGGCCGTTGAAGGAAAAACATCATATTTTGAAATCCGTTGTATTGCACCAATAGTCGTCACCTCAAAATCGAAATGTTCCAGAGGGCGTCAGGATTTTGTATCAGTGTCTGTCACTGACATAACTTGATATAATTTATTCAAATTATAACTGTTTATCAGTTTAAGGTTAAGAATAGTGTATAAAGTACTAAGCTTAATAACTGTACATCCTTTTAACACAAGAAAGAAAATACAAATTTTTCTAGATAGGCCCTATCTGTTTTCTGTAAGAAAGCTTAAACAATATACTTATATTGTATTTACATATTGTTATTGTTCATTAATCTTTTCTTATAACTCACGATCAGGCCTAGCAATGCGCACAAGACAAGATTTGAGGCTGTCCCCCTTTCGAAAAGATGCCGCAAAAGTTATGTCTCGTCTCGAAAACTGAATCCGTTTCTATCGAAAGAGCTCTGCCTCATCTCGATGTCAACGAAAATTCTGTCTCGCCTTGAGCGCATTCCTTATCAGGCTCGTAGCCAAAAACTTCATTTCGGACGGGGTTCGATAAGGCTTTGCGATATCTGGATTTAGATATCGATAATCAATATCAACAAAATATCGAAACTTATTCGATATACCTAAATATCAAAAAATATCGAAATATAAACAATATCAAAATATCGAAAATATAGAAAAATAAGAAATATTGAAAATATCGATATATTCATCAAAAATTTAGATATCGATATTTTGATATTTGCAAATATCAATCCTTCGATCGAAATATCGCAGATCCCTAGGCTCCAGCTATTCCCCTCGTCCCCCAGGATTCCGAACTCTGTGTGTAACTATCGAGAGAGCAAGATTCACAGTTTTAATAAAGCGGGCGAAAGTTGTGTTGACAGTGTTTATTCCCGTGACGACTATGGATTCCTTTAATATACAAAGTATGATCCAGTAGTCGCCAAGTGTGACGAACTCTAGTACGAGTAAGTAAAACGCGATCCAGTAGTCGCCACACCCATTAACTCTTAAAATTGCTTGTAGATATAAATCTGGCACGACAAACATTTTAGGGATAGACCCTATTAAATTGAAGGTTCAATCACTCAGATTAATAAAAACTATAGTATCGCAATTGATAAGTGATCAAAACATACGTGATTAGCTTATGCTTTTACGCAAGTGAACATTTTCTCGCAAGTTATTTTATCACACACTTCACTGGTTTTCCCCAAAGCATCCTCCACCGAAGGTTCTGTTACACGTCAGTAAAAAAGAGTGTAGCGAAGCTAGCAGCATATATCTGAATTTTTAATTTCATGTATTTTTCTTATTTTAAGGATTTTAGTATGTAAAAGACGAATACTGGTGCAGTGACGACCACCGGTGCTTTTAGCCTAACAACGATAATGGGAAATCAAGAAAATCAAGTAAGGTCTATATTTAAATGTACTTGAGACTTACTTGGTGGAATTATGAAAAAAATTGGAGTAACCTGGATGCTGGAGATCGGATTCGAATTCCAACCTCTTCATTCCGAAGTAAGTATTAACAATAGCCTACTGCCATTAGGTAAGTTTTATAAATATAGTAAATACAACATTTTAGTGTGTAACTGCCTGACTGAATGTTTTCTGTTTTCCATTTTTACTCAAGCGCCACTAATAAGAAAATTCTTATTTTGTTACCCGGACATCTTAATCATTATTATTATTTTTTTATCGTCACGTTATCTCCAAAGAAGGCCATTGAACAAGATATGAAAGCAAGATAATAATAATAATAATAATAATAATAATAATAATAATAATAATAATAATAATAATAAGTCCAATTTAAACATAAGTTACAGAATAATAACATTCGAAATATACCTTTCTATAATATACTCCAGTTTAAGTACACATTATATGTATAATTAAAACGCCTAAGTTGTTTGTGCAAAAGCCAATACAGTTTCCAATGCAATTGATATACTGTTGATTAAAAAAAGGAAACAAAATACAAATCTGCAATTATTCTCTTCCAGTCGTGCTTCGAACTGAATATTTTGTTGCTGCTTCACAAACAACGAAGGTTCTAACCGGTCACCATTACAAGAGCATGTAGGCATGTATTCTCAAACGTAATGTGGTTTACTTGCCTTGTTGTTCATTTAAATGTGTATTGGGTGATGTGTGAATGAGTTTCTCTTTGACTTTATAAAGAAATAATATATGAATGAAAGTAATAATAGTGCATACTAGGGTGGTTCTTATTGATAATTGACAATGTTGGGGAGAGTTTCGCTGATTCCAGCTTCTAATCTTGTTCCTAATCAGTAAAAACAAAAGAACAATAACGACTTGGTCGAATGATATTTAATGAAGTCGCAAGTGGTTTAACACTCATAAAACCGGGGCATTTTTTGAAAAAAAAATACCCAGAAAACCGGCCATTTTTTAATTTTTCATTAAAGAATTATAAAATATTCTACTGCTCAGTAGGTGTGTTTATTAAATCAAATTAAGGTCATTGCCTCATCTACATCCATAAACAAACCAATCATACATGTATCCTTAGCCGAGATATATAATTGTTTGTTTGACATTATTTTCAACATAGGAAAAACAATCTGTGCTTTGAGTTCTTAAGCGTATTTAAGCTTGGTATGAAATATTCTGGTATGCAAAGCCCACACTGCATTCAGGGCACTTCCACGTTGTATTATTTTGCATTATTTTGACTTTACTTGTCTTTTTCAAACCTCATGCTATCATACCTGCAAAGAAAAAAACTCTGTAACATGCTACGCGATCAAATAAAACTGCTTATTGTTCTCGCTTTCTGCCTACAATGGAGTTCAGTTTTTTTTTTTTTTTTTTTTTTTTCACAAAAGTGTAGCAGCATGCACAGGTATCCACATTGACGCTGTAAAATAATTTTTAGTTTGTCTGGAATGCAATAAGCGACGCTATATAATAAAATGAGATTGCTCGTGGTACGCACGTGCATGGCCGGTCTGGACAACATAGCACGCTTGTGTCCTATGCACGAACATGGCCTTCAATGTGATAATCGATTTCAGACCTGGACTATACGGACACTGTCAACGCCTCGTTAGCAACACGGAAAAATGGGCGTTATTTTTCAGACTATACAGGCGCTAAATACGCAGTGCATGCACGGTACGTCAAAGCCTCATGTCAGTAGCTTAAACTGGTCTCCTCAACTTTATATTTCCCATTTACAACAATAATTTATTTGTTGTGCTATACTAAACTTTGTATCGGGAGGACGTTACTTATTGCTTCCATTTCTGTATGCAACAATTGTGATTCTAATAATATGGATTGCATTTTTCATTATATTAACTTTTCCTCCATCTTCTACTAAATTGGAGGGGATCACGATAACTTCTTACTCTTGGCCACGCCATTCAATATTTCTAAATTTTCTCTACATCATATACATATGCAACAGCAACCTCCGGTGTTAACGCGCCCAGATGCATTGAATATTCTCAGTGTGTAAGGGAAATTGACGCAATACTTCCGGAAGTATGTTGGTTAACAGGAGCGATAGTAGAGCAGTCAGTATCCTGTTGATAAATCACATTTCCCTGGATTTAATCAATGATTGTAACTTTCATAAGATATCAGTCCGAGGTTATTATTGTCCTTATCAGACAAAGGTCAATGTACGATACATGTCAGACAATGAGCAGACGAGTAAGTACTAATACAATCATAGTCGGTCAGATTAGACTACGATATATTAGCAACATAACATTACGAAATAAGATGAGAACTCCAAATGGGGTGAGCGAGTATAATGCATCAAATAAACAGTTCGGATGCTATAGTATTTAAGACTGCGAACGTAGTTATCCACACTGAATGGCGATCGACAGACAAACCCAGAAATCGCATAATATCAACAAAGTACACTGATAAATAAACCCAAACACAGTGGCGGATCCAGGACTGACTTTTGGGGGAGGGGGCAGTGGGTTGTCATACTGCTACTTAGAACTGATTTTAAAAGTTACAAACTGGGAGGGTTTTATTTATATATATAAAATAAAAAAGTTTCCCCTTCTAAGGGGGCCGAAAACTTTCCAGTAACTCTAAAATCGATATATGCTTTTTAAAGCAAGCTATTCCAAACTCAATAATCAACGGAAGTCTAGGATAAGCAAACTGATCTGAAAGAACTCCAATATTACATAGAAAAAAATACCACCATCGAACTATTTTCTAGTAATAAAGTAGGCCTGCTCATCAGAACACAGTTTATTCATATTAACTCCTTACTGTATATCGTTAATTATGGCACCTTAGCTGTTGATAAATATTTCCCGCCGGGGCACTTAAGACACTTTACTTTAAGACACTTTACTTTTAAGTTTAGTCCATTCAAACCAAAAGCTGAGAAAAGTATTCTTTCAAATCTTCGAACGGTAAAATACTTTCGTTCTCCATCTTTATAAAAACAACACCAATCAAAGCAAAATAGACTCCCATTGCACTCGTAGTTCACTCACTCAATGTATTGATTTGGAGCTGTCAAACTCTATGACAAAATCTTTCACGTGCTTGCAATCAGTACATGTGTTTTCTCTGAGGCTGTACTCATCTTCCAAAAACAGCAATGGCACTAAGATCTTATCTGTTTTCTTCGTGTGTCGGTGAGTGACTGTCAGCCACTGACATACGTAGTTCATGCTTCATTATTCCATTCTGAGAAATTGACTTACAGGAAAGAAACATTTCTCCCGAAAAAAAAAAAAAATATATATATACATATATTGTAGTTACACATCCGAAATGTAACGCAAAGTAGGTACGTTACTTAAAAGTTTGTAACGCGTTACCATTACAGTTACTTACTTTCGTTACGTTACTTCTGAAGATTGTATATAAGTGTAATATGTAAGCAACCAGATATAATCTGAGATGCTTCAGAGAAGAAATAACGAGAATAATAGTATTATTCTAGAGATCATTTATTAACCTGTTTGTCATCTACCTGTGAGCATGTACAAACAATAAATTTCAAATTACAGAGTTTCATATTCTATAAAATTCTGTAAGAAAATTAATTTTTTAAGTGTAAAAGAGTTTTATGTCATACATTTCTATCGACCACCTGACTTTTCACATGATCACATTTCCTTATACTCCTAAAATAATTTCCAACTGTTAAATACAAGATATTTGCTTTACAATGTTTACCCTCTCAGTTTCTTCCGAAAACTTCATTTGCTTTTCGGGCGTAAGCAGAATACAAATGCAATCTAATTGAGTTTTCAAGTATTTCCCGCCAATCTTGTTAGGTTTCCATGCAAATATAGCACTCCAGGGCAACTTAAATGAGAAAATTATGGTAATGAAATAGGTATTCAAGACTGGAAACAGTTT
Organism: Thermobia domestica; assembly: GCF_964235325.1. NCBI lineage: Eukaryota > Metazoa > Arthropoda > Insecta > Zygentoma > Lepismatidae > Thermobia > Thermobia domestica. The sequence goes on from NC_137463.1 coordinate 155,856,934, forward strand.
TCATATTTGAGATTTTGAAAACTGTAAGTGGAAATACGTAGGCAACACCTTTATTTTTATGGTTCAATACAATATCCCAGTAATATAAAAGCTGAAGCATGTGTATATGTGGATTTCTTAGAACCTCATAACGCTTTCAGAAAAGACTTGTACACAATCGGTAAAGCAAGATCGCATGTAATCGTAGGATGCCTTGCATGATTAGTAATATCAATGTTTCGACTCAAAATTATATCATACAAAGGTTTCCTTTATCATGTCAGAAAACGCAGTAGTTAAGATTTTCAATAATAGAGGCTCTATTTTTTTCATTCGTCTGTGGACCATACGGTGAAGATATTGTAAAGTTTACGTATGCAGTTTGTCAAAGAACCAACGAAGTACGGTTACAACTTAAACTCTTTCTTACCAATTAGTCTTCACTGGTTTTATACCTTTAGAGCATATTTACACTTTTTAAAGGAGTACTTATAATTTATTTTTCATTTTTGTTTCAAAATTTAAAATAAAAATAGCCTTACAAATTTTACAAGGTAAGGTATTAATACATACTTACATTTTTTTAATGCAAACTATCCAGCTTTCGTCATTGTTGTGCGGTACGTCAATAAAGGTATGACATGTAACTGAATCAGTAGTTTTAAAAAGGTCATGAGTCAGAAAAGTAAAATTATGAGAACATCAAAAAAAAACTTTAGTCTTTGAAAATTCTGATAGACATAAAATAATCGACCTAGGTTTAAAAAATGGAGTTTTCTTATCATTATGCGAAATGAACAACTTGTTATGAATAATTATTGTTACAAAATAAATAAATAAATAAATAAATAAATAAATAAATAAATAAATAAAAGGTTGGACCATGGTGGAAAGACTACAAGGTGGATGCAATGCAATGCTACATTCTTGTCGCTCTGGCGCATGACGCCATTTTGGTCGCAGTCTCTTCTACTTATAGTGATCTTCAACGAAGCAAAAATTTTAGTACAAACAATAATTATATAAACGTAATGTAATCAATGCTTAAGCTAAGTGAATTCAAAGAAAGATATTTACAATAGCAAAAGAAACAGCAATATCAGTTCACATTAAACAACTTTGAAGCTTGAACAAGCCAATATTACTCACTACATTTTCTGCTTTTTCTTTCTTTTCTTTTCTTTCTTTTCTTTTTTAAACATCTGAAGTAATACACTCGAGTATGTATAGGCCTGAATCTATAACACAGTGTGTCGTTAATGCATTTCATTATTATATATTTATGTATGCTCAAGTATATTTTCGTAACACATTGATCGGTTTTGATTCACTATTATTATTATTTTGCTTGAAAGAGAATTCTTTACTGATGACCCCATATACATTTTGAGAATATCTCAAGGAAGAATTCATGGTTTTCGTAAACAGAAATGCACGTACGTATATTTTCGTTATGCTTGGACAGTTTTTTTTTTTTTTTTTTTTTTTTTAAGAGGTTGTTCCTACTTAAGTTTCGTCAGAATCTCAGGGGAGATTAAAAACTTTATTGAGCAGGGACGCACGTATTTAAATTTTAAACATCGTTTTTATTTTTGATTTATAAAAAAAAATCATCTTATTTGAAGTCGCTGATCGCTTATTTATAGAATTTGTATTTAAACAAAAGGTTTGGTGAAACTGACAATTCTCTGAATATTAGTGTCAAAATTTACGCCATAACAAACTGTATTATTAAACATTTGTACGAAATAAAACGTTACATATACTATTGTGTTCTAAAAATATATAGAAATAAATATTTATTTACAAAGCACCTTAAACAAAGAAATTGCAACTTGACTATTTCAAGCAAGGAACAAAGTACTAGGCGTAGGTGAAGATGATGTAGGAGTGTTAGAGCTACACTAGAAAACATATAAACCATAAAATTACATAATTTTCTTGATAAGTTTTCTCTTTTCTGTCCCGTGGACTAAAGAAGACAAAAGATAAATGCAAGTGAATGATTATGTGGAATTTGGTGGAATGAGAATGCAGGAGTACCACGAGAAACTCACGGACACGATGTTGTCCACCACAAACTCACTTGACTGAGAAGCGGATCAGTGTACCTTGCACCAGAGGTGAACCTTCTGCCAGTGAGCCACCGTGCTTCCTTGATTGGTTAAGAATCTACCATATTTTTAAATTTACTGCAGTCATTCTTCATTTTGTAATTCTGGAGGGGAGCCCTAAATATGTATATGTAATTATCCAAAGTTATGATTAAAATGAACAAAAATTTCAGAATCTGAGTGTAAAAATGACCCGACAATGTCGCCTGACATGGTAGGTGGATACTTTATTCTCTTGATCTAATACATTGTTATATATCTTTGTAACCGTTAATCGTTATTACGAACCTTCCATACGTTAGTTAATTTGAAGTGCAACGTCCCGTTTTAGCACCGAGGCTACAGGGAATGCAGACCTCCAGAATGAAATGGGACCTGAACTACTTTAAAGCGTTCTTGCTCTCCATTTGCGTAACTCGAGGGAGGTAAGCCTCCTAGACAGGAACGAATCCAGGACTGACTTCTGGGGGGGGGCGGTGGGTTGTCATACTGTTACTTTTAAGGGCTCCAAACTTTGGGATGGGTTTTATTTATAAATATAAAATAAGAAAGTTTCCTCTCTGGGGGGCGATTGCCCCGATCGCCCCCGCCCCCCGGATCCGCCCCCTGCTCCTAGATCATCGTGCCTCTCTTCTCGAGTTACATGCCTGCCTCTGTGGGGAAAATTTTGTCTCAATATCTTATGTAGAAGCAGGCCGGTAGCCAGCCCAAAAATGGAGGGGGGGCCCGATCCAACCATTTATAGTTCATCACCATATTATAGTGCATTTGCAAGCCTTCCGTGAAAATTTTAGGGGGGCCCGGCCCCTAAACCCACCCCCTGGATACGGGCCTGTGTACAAGGAAATGATGATAGAAATGATAACCTCTGTCGGTTCCCCTCCCTCATGATTTCGAATCCGGGTCTTATCTCAAAGTTCGTATTTTTAAATTGTACTATTGGATTTTTGTATGCATAATCAACACAAGCCACTGTAGCCCTATATACTATTATTACATATTATTAATAGACCCTACTAAAAAGAAACTACATAATGAAATCGATTTTTTATAATTTCATTTAACATTGCATTTATTTCTTTTATGTAAAACTTATCATATTTTAGATTTATTTTGTCCTGTTGCCTGCAAGCTAAAATCCATTTCTGGAGACATTCCCTCTCTTTTTGAGGAAATCTAAAGTATTTTATATTAGTTCCCTTAGTTTTTCTGTAATAATTACTACAGCCGTACACTGCACAGTTATGCATTCTCGATATGATTTAAAAGAAAAAAGTAACAAAAGAATTTCCAGTTGTCACTGCCTTTTCCCGTTGTCTCTTGCAAACCAGATGACGTCACAGCCACGACAGCGCTCCAGGCGACAAGCGCATGCAACCACCTTGTAGTCTTTCCACCATGGGTTGGACTAAAGCAAAATAGTCATTTCTGACTCATGACTTTTTTCAAAATTACTGATTCAATTAGCTTAAAGGGCTGCTGCATTTTAAAACCAACAGGAATGATAATTAACTCATGCTTTGGAGGAAATTTGGAATCCCGAAAAATTCCTGATGGACAGATGATGTAAATTCGGGACGTCTGGAAGCCCTACACAGTCTAACTATGCATTGCCTCAAATATAGTTTATTCTTTATACAAGACACGTAAATATGTAAAACAAAAAATTCATACTATATTGTCCACAAAATTCCTTAATGTATTATTTTTCTATCAATGATTACAAATCAATTTCCATCGATCTTAACTAATATAAATCTGTAGTCTTTTAAGATCTGTAAGAATTTAATTTCTGAAACAAAAATGGTAAGTTAACTGAATTGGTAATATTCTGTTTCGATTAGATACACTGAAATGTAAGAGAATAATCCAACTTAGCAGTCTGAGGTATGTGTGAACAGAAAATACTCGTGCAATATTGCGGTATTTAATTTAGTTAACGAGAACAAAAAATATATTATAAGTGTGTAGAATATATAAAAATACATCCTAACTTATTCATGCGAACTTTGTTAAAATGCGCGATATATTATATACCGGTATATATATATATATATATATATATATATATATATATATATATATATGTGTGTGTGTGTGTGTGTGTGTGTGTGTGTGTATTGGACAAACATCATTCAAATGTGTACCATGCAAATATCGGCAGGGTGACATTGTTTGACAAACTCTATTACATACAAAAAGCTAGCAGTGTTGTCAAACAAACATAAAGCTATATTTTTTTATATAGTACTGCGACAGATTAATACCTATTTCAAATCTACATATACAACGAAAACTTACACTACCATAATTGTCATTTCAACATGGAACATGAGAAACCGTGGAGTGATGGTTTGTATCAGCGTAAAGAAAACCACACATATTCTAACCAAAAATCCATATTTCAGCAATATGTAATGTGTGTATGTAAGGGATTCTCTACAGGACATAATTAGTGATATACTTTCTTTTACTTTCTTTTCCACGGTGGACATAAGCAAAATCATCGAGACTCACTCAATCGCCTATGGTTCGCCTCGAGGCTAAAGAGCAAACTCAAACTTCAACATGTGCCTATAAAACCTTCTGAATAGGGATAGGAATGTTTGCTCTTTTGTATATGACTTTATGGAAAAATAGTACCTTTTCTTTCGCATCAATACCATAAGGTAGGGTTTTTAAGAATTTGTCATACAAGGGAGGGGGATATATGAGATTAGAGACATGGACTTTGATACTTTGCATTTCATTTAAAAGAATTTAACACTTGCTTCAGTGTTGAATTTTGAGTTAGAAGGGAAGAAAAGAGGCAGGAAGAGAAAAGTGTGAAGTTGCAATGATTATATTGCCTATATCTCGGTAACAAGTTTAGAAAAAGAGAGATTTTTAATTTAAAATAATAAATACGTGTTTCAGCATTTTTGGATGTTTGATCTAAAATGAAAGAATAAACGGTGGTTCAGTACAAGTCTATATGAGGTGTTCAAACTTCGTGTGAGACTTCGAACTCACATGAATTATATACGAAAAACGAGGAGGGAGGAAAGTAAAATATTACAGTAACACGTGGAGATATTTATTAATAACACTAGTTAACAAAATTAAACTTTTTGTTTGTTACATGAGAAAAATCACTTGATCTTAAAGGAACTTTTTGCGCTGAATTCGAATATGCACTCGGTTTCTCTCCATCACGTACAGTTTTCCCGTAACAGAGGGATTTTCGGGAAATTCCCTCAAAAATTTCCCTTTTTCAGATATTTTATTCCCTTAGCTCCTGTCCCCTTACATATAGTAACATAGAAATTATACCTAAGTATACCTTGATTTATATTTAATAAACCCTAAAAGTTTCGTAAAAATCGCTTTGTTCTTTCTAGAGAAATAAATATATTTGTATGTATACTGTGTGCACTGTTTATTGCACCTGATAGTAATGCTTTCAGATCTCCTGAGTTGGGGTAAAAACGATTTGCTTTATTACTACAAACACAGACATAAAAATGAATATTTACAATAGTCAACAACACACTTGTATTGCTCTCTGTAAATTAGAAACGTGTATAAAAATAGAATGTACTTCCAACGTATATTTTTTTAAAACGTACAGTATATGTATATCTTAATACATATATATACAATTCTCCAAGGTAGTTGGTATTTTATTAGGACTGCAGTGCGGTTACACGAAGTACCAATGTTTTTTATGTTTATGGGATAGCCGAGCTGATGACAAACATTATGAAGTGAAGGAATGGGAACCTAGAGTGAATTACGTACCTGGAGAACGCAACGTCAAATACGCTCCTTTGGTAGATCCTAATAAGATATTACTGCCGCCACTTCATATCAAGTTAGGACTTATGAAAAACTTTGTCAAAGCCATGGACACATCTGGTGAAGGTTTCAAGTATTTGCGACATAAGTTCCCTAACCTGAGTGATGCTAAGATTTCAGCGGGAGTGTTTATTGGTCCCCAAATTAGGAAATTAATGCTTGATGATAGCTTTGACAGCAAGTTAAACAGTGCTGAGCTAGCTGCCTGGACAGCATTTAAGTGTGTTGTGCGCAACTTTCTGGGCAATAACAAAGCTGAGAGTTACACAGAAATCGTACAGGACATGATACAGAAATACAAAGAGTTGGGTTGTAGGATGTCTTTAAAAATCCACTTTTTGCACTCCCACCTCAGCTTCTTTCCTGCTAACCTAGGTGCTCTCAGCGACGAACAGGGGGAAAGATTCCACCAAGATATAATGGCAATGGAGAAAAGGTACCAGGGACGATGGGATCCTTCAATGATGGGGGACTATTGTTGGGGTCTTGTTAGAGAATGCAACATTTCTTACAAAAGAAGGAAGTAGTGTACGTTTTTGTAACCCAATGGAAGTTTCATATATTGTGATAGTTTTGATTGTCTTTTCATGACCTTTTGGTACATTTGTATTATTGTTTATTGTAAATTGTCACACTTGTAAATTATATTGTATTATATTTTATATATGTGTTTGTGGTAATAAAGCAAAACGTTTTACCACAACTTAAGAGATCTGAAAGCATTACCATAAGGTGCAATAAACAGTACACACAGTATACATACAAACATATTTATTTCTCTAGAAAAAATAAAGCGATTATTACGAAACTTGGAGGGTTTGTTAAATATGAATCAAAGAATACTTAGGTATAATTTCTATGTTAGTATATGCAAGGGGACAAGATCTTGGGGTGTAAAATAAACGAAAAGGGAAATTTTTGAGGGATTTTCCCGAAAATCCCTCTGTTACGGGAAAATCGTACGTGATGGAGAAAAACCGAGTGCATATTCGAATTCAGTGCAAAAAGTTCCTTTAAGAACAGGTATTTCCTTTTATGTAACAAAACCTTTGTTAACTAGTGTAATGTATAAAACCCAAACATACCAGGAAATTTTATCAACAATAACAACGAATTTTCAATCAACAATATCGAAACAAGAAAAGTAATCGATCTCTAATCAAACAAAGAACAACTTCCGTTTCATCTAAATAATTAGTGTAAGAACAAAGTGGTGTGAGAAAAGATACTCTGCAAGCATTTCACCACCACATCAACAAAGGCAGTTATGAACTAAATAAACCTTTCTGCCCCAAGCATTCATTAACCATATACGTTATAATTTCTCATTTAAAATCGACGTATCAAATGGTGGTCAAGATTATTAATGACGATTAATGGGGTATTTAATTATGCTATAAGTGCCGTTTCTACCAGTAGTTCACGTATAACCATCGTGTTACCGTGTATATATATACACACACGCCTTATCTCTGTCCACTGTCTTTCCTCTCACTTCTCTCTCAAAGCCATAATATCAACATAAAATCTTACTTCAAAAATCTTTTGGATTGGCGCAAATGAAATAGATTTTACGTCAAGTCGGAAACCACCATCTATAAAACAACTAATGTATCGATTGAAGTCATGCGTACAAGGTTCATAATGTTCAGGAAAGAGGCTTGGGAGTCCAGTCAGTTCAGGAGTGTGTTGTTGAATAGGATGATGTGAAAATACATTACGGATAACACATAATTGCGAGAGATTTTTCTTAGGAATTCCAACTGGAACATTCCAAACAACTAGCAGTAAAAAATTTCAACAGTGCGGAGGCTAAGAGTGGTGAATAAACGAAACGCCCAGTTAGTTTGTCAAATTTTGTGCCAGTGACAATATTAAAAATGAGCCCCGCGATCACCACGAGCATCATGTTCTGCTAAGCTTCTCAGAAAATACGTGGGAGCGAACCCGAAGAAAAGTGTTTGTGCAATTCCAGATGTGTTAGACATATATCATAACACTATTATTCAGCGACTCTACGCAATCACTTTGGTGGAAATGTTGGAGTTATGGGTGCCACATAAGTTGACACCGCTGAAAAAGAATTGCCGTCTGTAAGTGTAAAATTCTCACTATGTATGGAATAACCGATAAGGTTTTCTGGATTGTCAATTCTTAATGTCTTGTTCGAGTATACAGAGATAAGTATGGCAATAGCCAAGGGAAGATGAAAAAAGAACAGAGAACATAAGCCACAGGTAACTTAACAAGAAGAACGTTATCATCTTAAGGTAAGTCTCAGCTCAAGTTGTGATAAGCTCCTCTTCATAAATAAGTTAATGGAATAATATCTTTAACTTCAGAATATGAAGAAAAGAGTAGAAAAGTTAGATGTATTGAAAACATTACTAGCTTCCACAGCATACTCTTTAATTGGTGTATATTATTTACCAAAGTCATATTATATATATATATATATATATATATATATATATATATATATATATATATATATATATATATATATAGATAGATAGATAGATAGATAGATAGATAGATAGATAGATAGATAGATAGATAGATAAAGTATAAACCATCCTGGGTGCACAAATGCTTCCTTTCGGAGTTATAAGCTGCCGAAAACATGAAAATATGAACTTTAGAGGTACATAGCTCCAAAACTATGGGACCTATCATAGTCGGGTCAAGACTTCACTTAGAAACTAGTATATGTCCTATCCAAATACCCATGTTTCAGAATCATGCGATACATCCATAACAAGTTTTATAGAGACAGTTGGAGAGTACTTCAAATTATAGGACGGTAGCCCGACTCCCTCTATAAAAATTGTTTCGTGAGTACCTAAGGATTCTGAAATACATGTTTTTGGATAGGATACATATTAGTTCCTAAGTGAAGTCTTGACCTGACTACGATAGGTTCCGTAGTTTTGGAGCTATGGACCTTTAAAGTTTTTTTTTTCATGTTTTTGGCAGCCCATAACTCCGAAAGGAAGCATTTGTGCGCCCAAGATGGTCTACTCTTTTTGTCTTGTCTTGGCATCAGGAATCACCTCCTAAACGTTGTCGGTGTTGTTTTGAAACACCCAAGAGATATATATAGGACGAACTGCCTATCACACGAGGAAAGGACCTGAAAATTATAAAGAAGAACTGAAGATTTAGAGAAGAATGGATGAAAACCAGCCAGATTTATATCACGAAGTATCTATCTCAGACTAAGTGTAAATAATTTTAGCAACAGTCTCGGGATACTTCCATATGATTAAACGTGTCTTTAAATTTCTCTTACAAACTTGATGGTAGTTATTCTAACATATATTTCAAATTTTACTAACTGTAAAATTGACGCTACAGAGAGAATAACTATACCTCTAACAAGTAAGAGGCGCACTGCAGAACAAGACAAGAGAGAAGAGTTGCTAAAATAGCTACAATGATTTCAATCGTAAGTTTTCTTTTGTAACTATAGATATGTCCGAATATATTACGAGGATAAATCAATAAGTAACTGCAATAATTTTCTATTGCTATTCAGGTTGGCTTTATGGCATTGTGTCTCACCAGATGCTAGGTATCACCGTTGGCTTTGCGTGTGGTATTTTGCACTGTTATCATATCAGTTGTTTTGCACTTTTGCGAAGTAAAGATGGCTGCGCCACTCTTTGTATGAACCAAACAGGAACACCGTTCTGTCACCCGTTTTCTTTTGTCTTCTTTTTTTCTGAAGATGTACCCATTCATAGAAGACTTTCAACACAATACGTGGACAATGTGTTGCCACAGCGTGCTGTTAACCAATGGATTGAACAGTTCCAATGTAGTCGAACGAACCTGAAAGATGAGGGAACAGCAGACGTCCAGCTGCAGCAGTCATTATTGAACTAGTCCGTGTCTTGATTCTAAATAACAGATGAGTGACTGCAGATGAAGTAGTAACCCATATACATATTAGTCATGGTTCTGCATATGACACCATGCATAACAGATTTAACTTTCACAAAGTGTGTGTGAGATGGATTCCGAAAAAAAACTCGATGAAGACCACAAGCGAAACCTTCTGAGATTCTGTTAGCTAGCACCTACTGGGCCGTTATGCTAACGAAGATGAAGCGTTTCTCAGGAGAACCATGGCTGGAGATGAAACGTGGATTCATCCCTTTGAATCAGAGAGTAAATGCCAGAGCATGGAATGGAAATACCCCGGATCTCCCGTCAAGACGAAATTAAAGAGCCAATCTTTTGCAGGAAAAGTGATGCTAACAGTGTTTTGGGACTCACAAAAGCCAATCCGAAACTACCTGGAAAAGGGGGTCAACAATAAAAGGCAAAGTAATATACTGGTAAGCAAGTTGAAGTCTGTAATTCATAATAAATGCAGAGGTCGATTGTTGGAAGGCGTTCTTGTGTTGCATGGCAACGTACGTCCACATACTTCCGTCTACACCGTTCAAACTCTTCAGATGCTGCGTTTCGAGGTGTTGGCGAATCTTGCATACTGTCCCAATTTCACCTGATCGGATTACCATCTGTTTTTGTTCACTTAAAGATGGTCTCAGACGCCGTCAATTCAGCTCCGATCAACAGGTGAAGGAAGCGGTGCATTCGTGGATTGCTGCGCAACCGAAAACATTTTTTCAGAGGGTACTGGAAAGCTTGTGGAACGGTAAACCAGGTACATTGAAAAGCAGTGTGGCTATGTTGAAAATGATATGAATAAAAAAAAGTACTCTTTTGAACTAAATTTTATTCGATCCCTTAACGAAAGCATTATTTTAATTTATGGATTTTTTTTTTTTTTTTTTTTTTTTGCAAATTACAGTTGTCACAAATTTCATTAACAACTCTACAATACTGTGTAAATTTTGTGAGAACAAATATACAAAAAAGTTTACAGTAAGAACAATGGAATGGAATTTAGGACACATGCAAAAGTATTATTACGTTAATACATATATTTGGATCATATACTATGATCTTTGTTACTTTGCTTTTAGTCTCTGACTAATGGCGACATTGTCAAGGACTGAACTTATTTCCCTTCGTGCTCCTAAATTTGCCAAGGTCATAGTCTGACATTTGGCGTATAATTTTCCAGTTTTGCTTTCTACATGATATGTTTAGCCACATTATATTTATTAAACTGGATTCAAAACATTCTTCATGAACTGGATTCAAAGTGGTTGTCGCCTCCTAGGATGTCTGTACTTCCTAGGATTGTGGGTTGTAGAAGAAAAATCTCGTCCAGGTCTTTACCAGGAGGTAATGTGCCTAAGATCGATAACACATTCCCGCGCTGGATGGCGATGCTGATGCGTTGGAAAAGGAATGCAGTAGCTCGGGGATCACCAGTTTTGATCGCTATCCGATGACCAACTTCATTAATGAAATTAGATCCTTCGTGACCCCAAGACAGACTGGTTTTTATTGCTACTGTTACAAACCAATTTTTGACCAATAGGTTTGTGTATTTTAGTCTTTTGTCTGATTTGTACTCTTATAGTAATAATTAATAAAAAATTGATTGCAGGTACTTATTGACATACCTTCTATTTCAGATGTTCGAGTTTCTTTAATTTTATTCATATTTAATAATAAATATCTCTAATATCAATGCTCTAGTGCACGATAATGTATTATTAATATGTACAATTTTGTATTGATTCAATAAACTAAAAATCACTAATTTTGTTGCAGTACATACAGGATATAAAGATATAAAAGTAAGCTGTACGTTAGATATAAAAATAAACTCTGTCTTTTCAAAAGCTCTTAACATACACTGCATCGAATTAGCTTAAAAATTACCAGATTCTGCAATGAAACTACTTTGATGTTAAGAAACAAACGCTTCAAAATGCATCTCGCAATCTGAATAAGAATATTTTTTTCAAGTTTAGTTTGTAAATCTCTTTATTCAAGTAATTTTCAAGATTTATACTTTATACGTAAATTAGTTTTAAAATAACATCTATTGACCATAACTGTTTTAAAACCTGGATGTGTTTTTGAATTATATAAAGTTGAATAGTTTTAAGGCTAAATCAATCTTCGAAAAGAAATTTTACGTACTATTCGTCACGAAATACTGCCTTTCTCACTAACTATAAGCAAAAATTCATTAAGGAATCCATATGTTGTTTTATTTCTCATATGTTACTTCTTAAATAGACAGTTGTCATGAACAGTTGTTAGTGCATTTAACTGCTTTCATGAAACAAAATTAGATTAATAACCATTTACCTTTTTAGTTGTGACTTACAACGTCCCCCATATTGAGTACGTTCATTTTAACAGGGCTCTCAAAGAGCACACATCATGCTTTAAAAAAAAATTACTTATTTTATTAACTTAAATTCATAACCCATTTGGAAACTTCCCTAATAGGTATTTCATATTTAACGTCGTCACTATGTTCCTTTATTACAATTCTTGTACCTTTGTCTCATTTTGATGAACAGTTGTTAGCATACAGGTAACTACTCTGTGCAATCCTTCTTTTCCATTTCATATACTTTGATGAATTTCCCCCCTTTAATGGAAAAAGCTTTTAACTATAGGCATAGCATAACCATAAAAATTTAACTGCTTTACACTTCACTTCGTACAGAGTTGGTAAATTTTACCCTGTTGTAGTATGGCTCTATTATTAAACCACTGGATAGCTTATGTAACATTGACGACTATGCTTTTCTTTAGTTGTAACCATATTTCTTCTATCAAATTTCACACTTACAAACCAAGGTCAACAACAATTTTAAAAATTGTTGTTTCCCTATCAGAATTCCAGGGATAAACAAACAAACAAAAAAAAACGATATTTTTGTCTTCTTACTATTCACAAATTGGTTAATTAATAATTTTGTATGGGCACCAATTAGCCAATATGATTGAATTCTGTCGATGATACTGCTCAAACATCTGTCAGATGGCAATTTATATTATTGGGTTGTAACTTTAATAGTGCCAACTATTTATTTACAACTGATACAAACCAGATATATAATACAAAGATTTACAATATAATCATTTGCAAAGCAGAAGTCGTTGGATACCTGTAGCAGCAACTGTTGTGTTGATAGTTGTAATGACAGGTCTACTACTTGAAGAATCTCTTGAACAGTTCTCAAATGAATGAAATGATGAGGTTCCTACATCTTAGGAACCAAGTTTAAGTCACAAGGGCTTAAATCTGGAGAGTAGGGAGGGTGTTACAGCACTTCCCGCACCCATCGATAGAACAAATCAATTATACCTTGGCCTGTATGCGCCCGAGCGTTGTCTACCAAAATGATAGTTAGATTCTGCAGAAGTGTCGCTGCTTCTTTCTCAAGATTGGTCACAAGTTGTGTTTCAGAAAGGAAAAGACTACTGCGCATTGACGGTCTGAATGGGGGAAAAGTATGTGTTAAGATTACACGAGAATAGGGTTGCCAGATTTAGTAAACGAAAAACCGGGACACTAATCTCAGGCTATATGTAAGGTCAGGGTTCCTACTCATTTGGTCAGAATCAATTACCTGTCTTTCCCAGCTTACAAATTACAATTTTTCAGTTCATTCTGTACACACTTAACACAAATGAAGCCCCACATGGGATGTATAAAGAATATCAAATGTTAACATAAGAAGAGGCGTCCCTTACTCCAAACTCCAATTTGTTCTGTTTAACAGATCCTAAATATTGCACGAATTTATGATTGAAGAGATACTTTTTTCTTTGTTGTATCATTACCTGAGTCAGAAACACTACTCTAAAAGAAATACAAATTTAGCAAGAGAAAATACATTTACGCTAAATTTAGAGCGATAAACAAAAAGGAAAGATCTTTAAAGATTTACGCAGGCTGTCCAAAAGTTTGGCAGAAAGAAAATCCAGTATCAAAATTAAACAAGAGTTTAACTGCCACTTCTTGCGCTTGATTAACTTTTACTGAATTTTAATCTGAAAATTACTGAAAATTTGACTTCACTTTACACCGACATAGACTTCACTCTACACCCACTGGACTGGATAAAATGTTTGATCGTAAAATTGTTCGTCAGAAGACGGCAGACAGAACGAAATAGACAGTTTAAATGCGGTTAGCGACTGAGAGCAGTACCACCAAAGTTGATTAAAATTTCAACAATGAAGCAGTTCTGCGATGCTGATTGAAGTATAAAATAAGTAGTAGTTAAAGCTCACCATCGAGAAAAAGACATTCTTTTCCATTGAAAAGGATATTCAAGAAATTATTGCCATAACATATGCCCCTCTTGAATATGTTTTAAATCCTTTCTTCCAGTGGTCGAAGTGAGACGGTATGCGGTGGTATGCCATACCGCCTCTGGTTTTTTAGTGATGAAGGCATAACATCTCTGGTTTTTCAATGATTAAAACATACCGTCACTGGGAAGTAGGTGCTAAATATCTTTAATAAATCCATTTTTATACACAATAATTAACGAATAGCTTTGGAAGTAAAAAGATTTTACTTCTTATGTAGAAATAATTTCTAAGTTGACAATACCGACATTTTTTAAAATCTTTTTCCTATATTTTGTTCTTAAAATGAGATATCTTCAAAGAAGTTCACCTAGTTTATATTTTGATGTGCCATATTGAATTTTTTCTTTGTTGTGTGTCTTCTTGCCTTAATACATATAAATGCCGTGTTTTGATCATGGGCGAATTTAGGGCTTATCCGCTGTGGGGGACCGACCTTCCGGAGGTTTGAAATACCCCACAGTCGAGTGGGAGACCTGGAGATTTCAAGCAGGAAATAGTTAATAATCCTCATACAGTTTTTGAGCATTTTCGTGTATAACTCTCTAAAATATAGCATAAGGGGATATTTTTTATTTTTTTTCAGAACGTTGTTGGCGGGCAATCAAAGTCTGTCCATATTCTCCCTCCCCAGTTGTTACAGAAAAGCTCTCCAATGGTTTTCAGTCATTATGTAAATAGAAATGCAATCTTTTAAACAACATATCCTCACTGCATGTCAGCATTTAGATAACCGCTGTGTCGAGTCAAAATCGTATTAAAACATACCGACTCTACTTTTTTCCCAGTTCGAACACTGCTTTCTCCCCCTCCGAAAGCTAAACAACCCACAGGACGAAAAAATTGGATATGAATTTCAAACTCCTTCTTGTTTGTTTGGTAAAATTAATTAGCTACACAAATCTTCCGAAACCTTCCGTTTTTAGGTGAGACATACCAGTTCTTTCAGGTTGTTTTTTCAATCTGAAGAGTGGAAACCGGGACAAACAGGTGTCCCGAAGGCCTTTTTCGGAACAGTTAATTCTTTGAATGAAAATCGGGACTATCCTGGAAAACCGGGACGTTTGGCAACCCTACACGAGAATCACCATAATTTTCACGTTGCTTGGGCTCTGACAAACTTTGAATTTTCGTGGTGACTCATAATGACACCATTCGTTTGATTGGTGTTTCAATTGTGACTCAAACGATTTGGTCCATGTTTCATCGTAATGATACGGCATA
This sequence comes from Thermobia domestica, assembly GCF_964235325.1. NCBI lineage: Eukaryota > Metazoa > Arthropoda > Insecta > Zygentoma > Lepismatidae > Thermobia > Thermobia domestica. Next base: position 155,872,356 of record NC_137463.1, read on the forward strand.
AGAAAGCCTCTCCTTCTGCACATAGCGTTCCAAGTGGGTACAAGCAGCGTCGTATTGTAGCTATTTCTGCATTTTCTTTAACTCATGCAGAACCCATCGTGATACAATTTTTCTCATGCCCATGCGGGAAATCCTTGGATATTTTATGAAACATTGAATGAGGAAAATGAACAAGAATCGAATACAATATTTTAACAAACAAAAATAGTACATCATTCAAGTTAGAAGAACACTGTTATAGTTCGAAAGAAGCACAGCTACACATCTTCATTGATCTACTTTGTCTCAGTACAGAATAAACTCTCAGGAGGAGTACTATGCCTCCGATGGATACATTCCTTGAGTGTATGAGTTATCCTTTACGAAAAACACAGAAATATGTATGATGCGAGGAAGTCCGATGTTTTCGTAAGTGTAAGTATCAGGAATGTCGTATGCTTTACAAACAATCAACTAACTCAATCCATTTCTTCGTTCTTTTCAACAAACTTAAAAAGTTCGTTACTGAATTCTCTATGTCTGTGTGTGTGTGGATGTCTTCTGCCCGTTATTTGCGAATGTTTCAATTTTGAGCTCTTCATTCGATGGATCATCAAAAACTACCTGACAGAAGTGATGGAGTTTTTCGCCTCTCCCTTACTGTTCCCGATATATAGGCCAAAAAATGTCCCGATTTCGGGAGATTTAAGGAGCCCTATCTCGGAAACCATAAGTCATAGAGAGATTATATTGGTGTTAATCAATACCAGTGTTGATTCAATATCAACGTCTGTTATTGATTTAATAACTATTGCGTTATTGGTTATTGATTCAATAATTATTGTGTCATTAATTATTAGTCAATAAATTTAATAGCCCTACAATTTCATATAAATTTAAAAAAAAATTAAGTTCCTTCTGGCAATGCTCTTCGAGTAGGCGAGGGAATCTATCACTGGTGCATTTACATTCGTGAACAAAAATACTATTAAACTTTCTATGATGCGGCATTTTTACCTTTAGTATTACCTGAAGGTGTTTTACATCTTACTCTTGAAATTTCCCTAGTTTCCTTTGTGGCGCTCTTCTACTTTCTGTGCTCTGAATTATGAAAACTTAAGAATCAGTTTTGATTGCATAGGAGGGACAGATGGGCAAGTGCCCACGCTCAGTGACAACTTCTCTTCCACAGACATGTTGAATTGTACTGTAGATCAAGCAATATAAAATCATCGTTTTCGATATACAAGAAATTTAAAGGTAGCGTCGTCACTATTAACAATCCTTTAGTGAGTTTATTTTAATTAAAATACTTTTCACTGAATATTTTACATATTAAGAAGTGGGTATTATAACTCAATGAAGCAATCTATATGAGTTAAGTCAGTATTGTTGACTTGTAGATTTGATGTTAAGACGCCTGTCAAAATGCAGTACATTGTAATACGCTAATACCTTACAATCATATGAAGGGTGCCCAGAAAATATTCTTACGTAGATTAGAACGTATCAACATAATTTGAAGTTACCTGTAGGATCTACTATTTCTCACTGCAGCACCCTGTCACTACATCATGCTTTTGCCATCTGGCTACGAGCTTCTTATTTCGGCATCGTGGATTTCGGCTTTTTATTTAAGATCTTTTCTGCTATTAGAAAACAGTCTACATCACTTCCAGAATACCACTAATAATGCTTAAGGCTCGTAAATCAAATCTACATTATATGCTATTCATTCAACTTATATTTCTGACAGTTAATCAAGAACACTATTTCTTACAAATGACCAAAATAATAAAATGTATTAAAAGCCATTTTAACGTCGACTTACCGACCATCTGCCCACGACCGCAGTAGGCAAACGGCTCACTAATTGAGAATAAATTATCTGAAGAACGTACTTATTGTTTTCAGACAAAGAAAGCTCTTCTTATTTCACATTTTGAGCGTTAGTACCTTTTTGTACATTGATTTATCACACATAGTATTTACTTCAGCAATACATCTATCAATTTTAGTTTCTCCTTCAAAGTCGGAGCCCAATGGTTCAATGATAGAGTATTCATTTTTGATGCGAGTGGTCCTTCGTTCGATATCATACTATGAAATTTTGTGGTGCATGACACCGTACCCATGATTTTTCCGTTTTTTTGTTTCTCCTACTTTCCCATTTCATGAATTGTTTTGCAATAATTAGCTTTCATTTATCATTCACCTGCATTAGCCTAAATGACACAATCGTGAGACGTTAAAGTCTTAATTTCATTTCATTACTTCCTCCGAGTTTCTTTTAATTTAACGTACCACGATTATGCCCTTTAGGCTAAAAGGAGAAAGATGATCAATGATAATGAATGATTATGACATTAAGTTTCTGTGCTCTTCCATTAAGAATCGAATTCGGAACCATGGCACACACGTTAGCCATTAGACTAATGGGGAAGTCTTTCTGTATTGAAACAAAGTAGATTACTGCTTTTATTCGAATTCTAATAGTGTTCTTCTAACATAAACTATGTACTATGATTTTTATTTGTTTAAATATTGTACTTGGTTCTTGTTCATTTTCCTCGTTCAACGTTTCATAAAATACCACAGAAATTTTCCAATTTCTTTCGTAGTCAACCTTGCGCTGCCTCTCACCTCATTCAATTGTATATTAATAGCATTTACGATTATAAATAAGGAAAATTCCTTTTTACCCGATTTCAATCAGACATATTTTTCTCGAGTTATGGTTGTGTTTGCATTCGTTGATAAACTTTCGGCTGGTCACAGCGCCGCAAGGAAGCATTTGTACATCCAGGTTAGTCTATACTTTTCGTCTCATCTTCATGTCAAGAACCATCTCCCAAACGTTATAGGTATTGTTTTGAAACACTATATATATATATATATATATATATATATATATATATATATATATATATATATATATATATATATATATATATATATATATATATATTAGTGTTAGAGTATTATGTATGTATTAGAGTCAGTTAGAATAGTTCGTTTTTAAGGGTTTAACCCGAAATCTGTAGAAGTGAAACAATTGGGCAAGGTATTAAAAGTTAGTGAAATGATATAAAAGAGAAGTGAAGAACGTAACCAAATAGTAGTTGATTTTCTTTAGATTGAGTTGAAGATACATTGATGCCAAGAGTGGCTCATGTTATATTTAATGGTATTTAAAATACAGGAAGGTTCCTGTTAGAGTTGACAACTATAATTTTAAGTGATTGATGCTTAGTATTTTGACAAGTCAAATAAAATTGGAATAGAACGGACGTGTTTCGGCATTCTTGTGTGAACACTGCAGTTTGAAGTAGTTGTGGTAATATTTTAGCGATTTAGTATTTGTGAAAAGTCTAACAATATATTATACTCCTTTGTCAAACAGTATTGAGCTTGTAGCATTAAAATAGGAACGCTTTCAAAATTTTAATTAGAAACCCAATCGGTAAAAGACCATTAGGAAGACCTAGGTGCAGTTGGGATGACAATATTAAAATTGATCTTGCAGAAACAGAAATACAAAGTAGAAATCGAATCATTTTGTGCAAGGATAGAAGTCAATGGAAAGCGTCACTGAACCCCTACGTTCCATAGATCATACATTTACTTAGTTAACTTATATTGTAGGTCCATGTCTCACACAGCATCGATGCTGAAAAGGGACACTCAATTTTAATAAATAACAATCAAGGAAATTAAGTCACAAAATTAAAGTGCTATCCCCAGGGCGGTCAGATAATTCATTTTTATTATCTGACACTCAGACACTAGAATACAAGTAATATGGATTTTAACTGCAATATTCATGTAGAGAGGTCAAATAATGAGATTGTTATTAAATGAAAAGAATATTACATAGAACTTTCAGTACAGTATAATTCTATAATTCTGGTTTTCGGATTATTCGCAACTGAACGCTTGCATGACGTACATGGGAATGTTCCCGGAATGTTGTAGTTTTGGCATTTGTGATGGAATCACAATGAATCGTGTACAGTACGGTTCTTAGTTTGCCTAATTATGAATTTGACAAGTGTGAACAGGTTCTAACAGACAGAGTACGAGTAGTGTAGCTGAACGGAGGAGTGTGTCGTGATCAGTTGGTACAACGTCGCAGTTCAAGCAATGCGCAAACATCAAGATCATGCTCAAATTGGGGAAATCTGCTTCAGAGACTTCTATAGCCTTAAAAACTGTTTGGCATCATTGGATGTTTGGTTCTTCCCAAAGCTAAACTAGGTCTCAAAGATACCCGTTTCAGCACCGTAGAAGAGATACGACTCAACTTCGTAAGATATCAAAAGAGACTTTTCGTCGGTGTTTCCACTAATCGCAGGAGCGGTGGAACAAATGTATGTTTGTTCCGAAGGTGTCAACTTTGAAAGCGAATAAGTAAATATGTACTTATATTGTGGTAATAAAAAAAAAAAAAAAAAAACTACAACAGAATTCCGAGAACGTTTTGACCGCCTCTCGTATTTTCATTCCATTTAAGTCTCAGAAACATTACAATTAGAATGAGTATAGAAATTGCTTTAATAGGCACTAAGAGTTTAACTATTTTATAGCAAAAATTTTTAAGTGGATTCTATTTTGATAATACAAATATTCGCAGAAAATAATTCTCTATTTTGAAAATAGAATGATTATCATAATAGCCTCTTGTACAGTGGTTTGGGTTTAAGTTTTCCCAAGTATTGTGTTCGTCCTTGTGGGTTTAACGTTCCTTGTTAACACATAGGTTATACACAGAGAAAAATCCGTTCTCCGGACAGCGGTATATTGTACAAATATACGGTATCCTCTTGCTTACTATAGCAATCTGTACGGAGCATACGTTATCCGTATGCTACATAGGCACTGCCCTTAGATGTTACATCATGCCGTTGCAAGAGATCTGACATCTAACAATTTTCCGTATATCACATGCATATACTTATGTTACCTTCGCCAGCTATATGTTATATACATCCATTTGTATGTGAGATCCTGACCGCCTACATTGTTTCATACGAAAAGTACGTATAGATGGAACACTTACACAGAAAGTATTATAAAACATGCGTGTTCAGTTATACGTCTGCTGTACGTTAGGTCCAAAAACTACAGGAATTATGCATGTAACCTATCTTTTTAAGTACGCCACCTACATTTTTTTTCTCTCAGTGTAACAGGCAAGAATCTATAGCTTAACTTGCATAACAGCCATATTAGATCCCACAGGAATTGAATTCGGAAACGTAACCATTTAAGCACGACAAATCATATGTGTATTTCGCTAAGACTGAGATTCGCGTAGCATTGTTGAAAGGATACTTTAAACCAGAATAGGAAAAAATAGTTAAAAAAGAAGAAAACGTGCTTAAAACATGAAAAAAGTGTTCAAAATGCTTTAAACATGTTTCAAAATGCACACACACACACACACACAAACATGTTTGAAACATTTTGAACAGTTTAAAACATAATTTTAAACATATTTCAAAATCGTGTAATAACACATTTATAAAGACTTTTTTGCTCTTGCAACCGATCTTTTCATTTATTTTATTCTCGTTAAGACTACACTGTGTCGGGTTCGGAATATTTCAGTATAGATTAGTAATTCTCAACTTATTTCATATCACTACCCCCTTCTATTACACCCTCTTGCCAGTGACTCTCGTAAGTACTTTCTTGGTTGTAATAAGCTTTTTAGATAGATTATAAAATCTACCTACTATAGAGATTTCACACAATCTATCAATATGCATGGCAATACAAAAGCCCTCACCATCCTTGTATGTTGAAAACGGGTTACGAGAGAGTGATGAAAGTTGGATTTGGTCTGAAACATCAGATGGTGCCATCAAGCATCATGGCCGAAATCTTTGATTGGTACTAGAAATTTCAAATACAAAGGGAGTCATGTTACATGTTTTAAGGCTAGAATTTTACCAAAAATACGGTTGTGCTGTTATCACTTTGGAGCTATCGCTTCCGAAAGTTTTCTAGTTATGCCTTTAGGAGCTAAGCTCGTGTTTCGTGGAGATGAGTCAGTAATGTTTGAAAAGTAATGTTTGAAGCACACTTCATGTTTTGCTAACTTTAGAATATTTTCTGCAAGCCTATTTAATTAGTTGTTTTTTTGAGTCAATAATATTGAAGAAAGGTACTATCTGTGGTGTTCAGAGCACAATGGTCCAGACTTGTTAATCATTCCCACGCAGCAGCGTACACAATATAATGTTAATATCTTAAATTTATGAACAAAGAGGGGGAAATTAGTCCTCTTCCACCATTCCATCAACGCCTTGTCTAGCGGTTGTCCTATGAAACTCTAGTCCATATCCTTTCACGTGATTTTTGTTCAATTTGTTTCGTATCCTTGCCTAAGAAGATACTGTTTCAAAAGTGAACCTTTCTGAAAACAGACTTTGATCCCTTGAGTTCTGAACACCTCATATCTAAAAATATTTTATAAAAACTGAGTTGGAGTCAAATTTATCTTGCAATCCAAGTTTGTTCGAAACGCATAAAATTAGTTTGTTTAGATTGATTGATTTCAGTCTTGCATCAGTAGCAAGGCTATATGAGACATTGCTTTTTTTGTTTGAAATGGGATCCGAACCACTAATTTTGAAATTTTTAGGTCGAATCACAGTCAAAATATATACAGCAAATTCCGACGTCTCGTGCCTCTACCTTCAAAATTTAATGTTAAAAGACCGAAAATTGCGCCCTGTAGCGTGGTGCATATATACAAACAGACGAACAAATTGAGATCAAATTGTCCAAGACGCTGACATTCAGACACTGATGTTACAATAAGTATCACGCTTTAATGGTTAATTACGCGGGCGACTGCCATTTAGAACAGAGGTGCGAAAGAGGGACGAAATTAAATTTTCATAATATAATGAAAGAGATATTGTTGATCCAAAATTAATTCTTACCTGAAGTTTCCAGTTGCATCTGAACCACATCACTGACGTTAGAATTATCAGAAGCAAATTTTCGGATCAACACTTTTACATTTGTTTGGGTTTCCGGTTTTTTCACAGCATTGCATTTTTCATAATTATTTTTCATTCTTTGAACTAAACCAACCATTCCTTTCGTACATATTTTACGAGTTCGTACGGTCGTTTTCTTATCTAATGAAGTTTGAGTTTCTTTAATAAATTTGTTCCAAATGATGTCAATTTCTCTTCCCGTAAAACTCATGTTAAACGATTCCAAGTTGTAGGGAGACTGAGAACCAACATGTACTGTATCAACGAGTGCCTGCGATATTTTAATTTCAGAACCGCAATTCAGTAAATAACCTTTTGTTTGGTTTCTGAATACAACACAAAAAGTGTTTCCATGATAATTATATTTATTTATTTTTTAATATCAATTCTACAAGTAGTCCAACCTTCGACTACACTTTCTCTCAAGTTAACTGAGAAGCATTTAAACAACACAATATACTTTAAAAATAAGGAAGGGGGAACAGACAAAATAAATTGTAAATCACCACATTAATCTGCTGTAGCCAGGAGAAATCAAAACATTCACATGCGAAGAAAATAGTCATCTGAATGGTGGCACTTTTTGACAATTTTCTTTCTCTGGCAGATTTTTTTACAAAAATAAAATTTAAAAAAATAAAAATGTGTTTCGAACAAGTCTTAAAAATACACATGTTTAAAACAAAATGTTTAAAATGTATACCATAGTTGTTTTAAACAAAACCTAAAGTTTTAATCATTTGTTTTAAATATTTTTATTAAACAAACCAACCCTGCTTTAAACTCAAACAACTAAATAGCATTATACTATACGGTTTCCCTGCTGATCAGATTATTTTTGATCTCAATTTGTGTAGATAATCCAAATTCAGTGCCTTTACATGCTTTACATTTTTCATCAATTTTCCATAATCTTTATTTTTATAGTAAACAACGAAAGACAACACTAAAAACAAACATACGAAATGTTTTAAGTTTTAAATTGTTATTGAAATTAACCCCAGTAGGTAAGTAAATATTTTTGTGCCATGAAACAAAGGCTGCGATATTAAAATATACTAAAAGCACTTTTCTTTCAAAGAAATTTAATAAATTATATTACGTCAATGTACTGGAAACTGTATTCAGGTAGAAACAACTCTATAAAATTTAACACACAGAAACAGAAATAAATATAACGGCTGTGGATCCTTGTGAAATATGCTATTAGTTTGATGCAGTCAATTAAATGAATTGGCTCGTACCAGCTGACAGCCAATATAGTACAGATGACAGCTTCATATTTCACAGTCGTTTTTAATTTTGTTGGAATTTTAATCTACATACTGGTCATGCATAAAAACAACTGTTTTATATTTTCACAACATTCGTACATAAGTTTATTTGTGAATAATTTGCATATATAGATGATGAAGTGATTGGATTTTCTCCTTTAGTATTAATTGTCAATACAGCGTTGTGTAACTACATGCTCTCAACCAGTGTTTCCAATTCACGTTATGATGCCTTTTGGTGACAGGCGTCGATATTCAGCTCTGGTCTAGACGTCTTTATATTTGTTTTCGTATTCCTGCTGTTTTGAGGTTTGAGTAAATCAAAACCGAAGGAGACTGACTAGTTCAAAAGACTATAATATACATTCTAACAAGGTACATTCGCCAAGTGTCCCTTCGGGATTCTTGTAAAAGTGATTCAAATGCAAAGCTCTCCGCAATCCAATGTGCATTGTACTAATTTTAGCGGCCCACAAGGGTAATTTTCATATTTATGGGTCTTCATATATCCGGAATTCAACCATACACTACTATAACGCTCGGTCACAAATTTGCTTTTAGTTTCTTTAGATATAATTGGACATGAATTTGGGCATATTCAAAATAAATTGGATCAAGTACTGCTTCTCTGACAGATGTTACCCATCCCCGCTGCCATTTTACATCCACCACATTGGATTCAACTTTCGTTTTTTTCAAATGAGAATATGTGCAAGTGATACATCAAATTCATGTACAATTTTCTCGGAAACTCACTGCTGTAGAGAATTTTACCGTAGCTTGTACCGTTTGTAAGGTATTGCATATTAAATGTCAGGGATTTCACGAATATTGAACCAAATAGAAAGTTGTGCAGTACCCCGTGTGTATATGTACTCATTTACGTGATTTACCGTTGACGAAATATTTTCTGAACGTACATACATACAGACACACAAACGTCGACACGGAAATCGTAGGTTTTCACCCAAATCTGGTCGTACATTAGGCATTTTGAACCTAATACAATACTTCCTTGTTCTAGTATAACATAGAAGTAATAACAGCCACTCAACGAAATGTAATAAGATTATGACTCCAATATTGTAAAACGTTTGTATATCCCTACAGTATTTTTTCAGTTAGAAATTGTTTTGATTTGTTAACATCAAAAACGTAAGCGTAACTGATATTACTCTGGAATGTCTATTGGCGAAGTGCCTGGAAGGACTTAACATGCAATACCTTAAAAACAGTACAAGCTATGGTAAAACTGACTACACTAATGAATTTCCGAGAAAACTGTACATAAATTGATGTATCACATGCACTTATTCCAAGATAGCGACCGGGGTGGGTAACATGTGTTCGAGAAGCAGTACTTGATCCAATTTGTTTTATCTATACCCACATTCATGTTCAGTTACATCTAAAGAAACTAAAACCAATTTAGTCCGAGCGTTATAGTGTATGATTGAATTCCGGATATATGAAGGTCCGTCCATAAATATGCATATTACCCGTATGGGCTGCTAAAATTAGTACAATACACATTGAGGTGGGGGAGAACTTTGCATTTGAATCAATTTTACACGAATCCTAATGGGACAATTTGCAAATGTACCTTGTAAGTCGAAAGAGCCAGAAAAATGATAATGTGACCATTGCTACGTACCAGTTCAAAGAAGAAACTAATCCTGATTCCGGTGGTAATGCTTAATGAGCTCCTTTTGGAAGATGTTGGAAGAAAGCTTCAATGCTACGTGAGATGGTACCCCGATCGTACTCTACTGATGATATCCTGTGACAGATGGTACCGTTCCTCACAAAGTGTTTCACGTAACTGCTTTTGTTCACGGTTAAGTGTGGTCATATTTTCTATAGAACTCAATTCCAAGGATTATCCAACGCATGGCAAAGTTTGAACACAATTGGTTTACTCTATGACATAGTTTTCCGTGATCCGTTAATTATGTTATGCCACGTGACAGTTGGCGTTTTCTTTTCTTAGGATAGTGGGATTTTGTTCAATCGTTTTCTGTCGATCCTTTCCACACCGACTGTTGACTACTACCGGAAAACTTTCAAAATTGCCTTTAATCGAATAATACAATATGGTTCCAAAAGTGATTACTAGCCGTGGTCCAATTGTGTCTCTCTGATATTGATTTGTGGTTTTGCAAACAGAGACTTCTTTTTGGAGACCTTTCGGTACATTTCCGGACCATTCAAATACCGTTGGTCGATTCGTGCTGATATGAGGACAGATTTGAAGACTGGATCTTTCAATTGCGGACGGCCGCACGTTTCAGGAATAGCATTGATCTTGGACGATCCGATATTCAGTCCGCTCATGTCTTTCCGTTCAGTTTGAACTGCACTGTAATCCTATCTACGGTTGCCAATAATTTCTACTGCACTCCCAATCCCCAATTATGCAACTTCATGTTAAATCTCTCAACTCCCCACAGTTACATTTTCGTGCCATGGTATCACTTGTACTTGCTGCTAAAAGCACTACCTACATTATACTCATCAGCTGTTTCCATTTGTTCCGCGTTTCCGCGAAATCAAGTTGAACCCATTTACTTATGACAGAATAGTGTATGTATCAAACCATTTCTGGAAATAGTTTTTATTATTATTACAATGAGAAGATCAATTTAATGGAAATAAGGAAAATGTTACTGACGTACATGTAAAGAATCAGAAAACTTTAAATAAGAAATATGATATAATAAATACTGATAAATATGTATGGACATTTTCATTTAATTTTGAATATGCACTTTACAAGAATGTACTGTTCATAGACATCTTAATTATTCCAGATTTGAAGATTATTAGTATTATTAATTTTAGTTTAACAAATTGAATTCCTCAACGGCACTAACGGAAGCGTGTGCAACTGAATATATATGAATTTTCCCTTTTCCGAACTCTTATTCTTACAAAATTGTAAAATGAAATTAATCCGAAAATCCAAATTAAAAACATGATGCTGTTCGTATGACATTAGGTCTTTGACATCTGAATACAAAATTTCTCCATACTTTTGTGACCACGGCCATCATCAGCTTCTGAAAACAGTCTAATTTTATTATCAAACTTCTTTCTTTTCTTTTTGACCCTGGCAAGCACTACTTCCAACAAAGTTTTCAAGCATTTTCTCTTTTACGTGATACCCCATCCTCTCTCACACTCACTCGTACTATCATATAGGAACATTTTCCCAGCCCCAAACAAAGAGAGGAAGCAGGCTGTTGAGGTCGGGTCGATCATCTGCTCTTCGCTATTCTCTCGTTCTGAACCAACACTTCAGTTGCCGTGACACGGATCTGAGCATCGTAGCGTTAACACCAGCTCCGACCAGGAAAGGGAAAAGGAATGGGAGGCAAGACGAGAGTAGATGAAGCAGAGAGGGGAACACGCAGATCTCAGTCGTCCGTGATTGCTAGTAGAGCATCTTAAACGGATACTTCACTTAAAGGAAATTTAGTCTCTCGGCAAATGAGACAGAATTTGTTTTCCGATAGAGGAAGAAGAGATTGGAAGTACGGAAAGTCACTGCACTGTTAGTGAAGTCTGAAACGGTACTGGGTCTTTTGGATTAATTAATGCTATTTCTTTTAGTATGAATAGTATCAATATAGTTTTAGATATAGTAGATATAATATTTTACAAAGGAAATTTTAATATTGTAAGACTCAAATTTTAGTCAATATTAGTGAAATAATGTACTCACAGACGAACTTCATGTTTAGGACAGAAAATTTATGATTTCCAAGTTGTGGCACACTAAAGCCATAATTGATGAAACTACTACGACACATCAACTGATTAGAAAGTAAATTATCTTTTTCAAAAAAGTAAAAACTAGTACAATATACACTAGTTAGATAGATTTCCTGTAAACAGCACGTACTAGTCTGTTGTAAGATTGTTAACTTCATACTTTCCTTTTAAAAAATGTACATGTACTTTACACTCCTTAATCACATGAAAATAAAAATAGCTGGACAAGTCTCAAATGTCTATATTTTGAATGATAAGAAACTGTTTTGCCATTATAGCAAGAAATGTCTATTGCTTTTCACTCCTCAGAGAAAACAGTAAAACCTGTTCATGATTAAAATTAAATTCATAACTATAGGCCAACTTCTAAATTTCACCATCAAACATGAATAATCCTAAACTCATTTTTCAGCTTAGGGTACTGGAACAAGACAGTACTGTAAATTAAATATTTTCAGTTTCAATAACAGTAGTGTGTTTATTGCTGATATTGCTAGTGCGTTAGGAATGTCATCACAGGATTACGTTCAGACAAAGTACAAAATACGTGATAAATCTCCTAAAATCACGAAGATATTTTTCGAGACAAATGGAACACGATTTTATCTTGATGATCTTTTATGGCAAATTACCAACTGCATGTGCATTCTCCAAGCCTGCACCTCAGTTGCGTAATATCGTGATAACACTGAACGAGCTCTGGCTACATACAATTTACACGAACGTGAAGTATAATAACTTACTATGCTGACCATTTACAGTATTACTTTAAATGCCCGGTATTTAATTGAGGATATTTTATTTTAAATTCATTTAATAATGTGATATTTGGAATTTTAGGAATAGGTTAAATTTGTAAGATATTCGCATTATATATTAAAAACATCCATATTTTTGTATGATTGAGAAAAAAATGAAATCTTTAAATTTTACGTCACACACTTATGCCCGCTAGGAAACGGTGATGATGAGAAATGAATGAAATGGTGGAATGAAGAAAGTGGGAGGAAACGGGAGAACCCCGATAAAACACACGTACGCTATGTTTGCCCACCATAAAGTTCACTTAGCGAGAGTTGGGATCGAACCAAGGACCCCATACACCAGAGGTGAACGCTCTATCACTGAATGCTTGAGAAGAATCATGCAACAATAGCTAATATGTCAGTGTATAATTAAATCTGATAGCAGTTATAAAAGAAAAATTATTCCGAAGTTATGCTCTTCGAATACTGGGAAAATTACATAAATCTGTTGAGTAGTTCCTGAGATATATTTGAATAATAATGCAAATTCCCTCTTCATAATACATGCAAACAATGTACAGATTAATAGAACCAAGTTTATATAAAGACCTTTAAAAATTACATTTATCTCTTTCATATAGCTTTAGATCATTGTTACTTTACAGAATAGTCTGATTTGTCATGAAGTCATGAATAGTTTCTAGAAGAAAATTGTAGACATCTTCATGCAATGCGGCACTCAGTTCAATCAGCGAGGATGGAAGAGACCTGCTCAAGGTTCTGAACTCCAGAACTGTCTCTAGACGTTGAATGTCGTTGAGATTTTCGAAATGGATATGTCGGAGGGTGTTGTAGTTCATCGATGTTCATGAAATTATTCCTCAACAGCGCTAACAGTGTTGAATGGCGCATTGTCACAAGCAGTGTTGTGTTCTGTGAAAATAATCACAGAACGCACGATATATCAGAAAGTTGTGGCACACATGCCGCTTACATGTTTCGGGATAGAGAAAAGATAGCTCGAATCATAAGATTCTTTGAGCGTTCGTCAAATACAAACATGATCTGCCGTTGAAAAATGTAAAACAAAACATATTATATATGTCTTTCCGCTCATTGGAGGTTCAGTTTGCACTTTATTGGTGCCATTTGCTTCTCACTCAAGAGTTGTTAATGGTCATCAGTGATTGCAAAATTGAATTTTATCTGTGGATGTTCAGATTATGTAAGTCGTGTTGGGCTGTTATTGTTGAATAAGCTCTTCTAGTTACTGATTAACTTCAATTGTCTCCTTTGAAGCCCTCTACGGTCTTTTGTACTAATATCCTTCATTGCTTGGCGATCCCTGTCCCTGTAGCTTCTCTTCTGGCCATTAATACTCTTTGTCGAAGTATTTTGCCATGAGTTCTGTTACTTATGTCACACTTAACAACTGGCCAACTTAGATACACTACACTTGTACCAAGCTTCCGTTCTACTGCACTTGATATATTACAAACAATTACCTAATATACTACTAACAAAGGCTAGTCGTTGCACAAGAATTATTACACTTACTACCACAACACACATATCCTACATGTTGTGCGTATATCAGGTGTTTGGATACCACACAAACAAACTTTGAGAAATGATTCGTTAAAAGGAAATGTTTTCAAAATAGTTTGTCAGGGCAAGATACCTTGTAAAAGCACGAGAACGAAACGTCGGATAAAGACTTAATTGTTATCTTAAGCCTTATATTCCGTTAATGTACCAATATATGTGAAGGTTATAATTAAGAGAATGAAGGAAATCCATTAAGTTTCCTACAAAGGGAAGATGATGAATTACAAACATTCACTAGTAGCCTATATTAATGATGTCTACAGCTCAAAATAATAAATAAATGTTTATACCTGTAAATTGATCTGATATTTTCTACCATTCCGTTAAATACTTGGTGGAGAGTAGCTACGAAAGGACGCGTTTGTGCACCTATACTAGCCTATACAATCATGTTTCATGTTTCCATACAAGAAATCAATTCCCGAATTTTGTCGGTGTAGTTTACAAATATCCTGTATATATTGTGATACGTAATTCATCAATGACTGTTGTCCATCGATTGCTGGATAAAGGTCTCTCCAGTTATTCTCCGTAACTACATATATCCTGGGAAATTATTTTCCATGTCAGTCTGTAGTATTTCTGATTTCATCTCAGATCTATGCATGAGGAAATTTCCATGTTGTTTTCTTGTTTCTTAGTGTCCAATCAAAGAAATTCTCGAACGGAATTCTCCGGAACGGTTATCCGACATCTCACAGCCTTATTTTACGGCCCCACCTGAAATAAATCAATTGAGTAATAGTAATATGCTGGTTATCTTCCTGGTATTGCAGCCATAGACTATGATCCACAGAACGACAGTTACACTGTTGTCGGCCGACTTTTAAACTATAAGCTTCACGCCCTCTATAGGCCTGAACTGTTAAGTATGATGTGTGTATGATTAACTTGATCTGTTAAGTGGCTACTATGTTGTGACTTTCAGGAAGCCTTCTGCAGAAACACATTCTGTAGAGAGAATTTCATTCGAATTAAAACATACATATATATATGGGTTATTATTAAATGAATTTCCACCTATATTTATAATGCATAATATTAAGAACCAATTTAAAATTAATTTGAACGATAAATCCATTCATTCATGAGAAAACGTTTTTTTTTTTTTCAGAATAAAGATGAGTTCGTTTTCCTAAAAACTCCCTTTAACTCTACAATCATCGAGAGACAGGAACATCTGCCACTTGCTAAGAAAATAACCTTAACAGTGAACCATACCATACGGTGTACTCTTAATGTATAGGCTACTATTTTGTGTATTATAAATAAAAACATTGAATACTTCTCCAGGTAATTTACTATTTGAAAGTTCCCAACTAAACAGTGAGTTCAGTAATAGATACGTAGTATATATACACAGGGAGTTAGTGAACTATACCGACAAACTGTAAGAGGTCATTCCTCTCATCAAAATAAGAAGAAAGTTCATATGCACTTATGTCGAAAAGTGCATAATTTCAGAGCTAGAGCCGTCCAAAATTGCGAAAAAGCTAAATGTCAACATTCCTTATTACAAATTCCAGAAACTGTGGATGGTGGTCCTTATCAGCGTAAAGGAAGCCACGCATACCCAATCCAAAAGTGCATATTTCATCAATTTTTAATAGGTGTACAGGGTATTCTCTACAGGGTGTAATTCTCAGATATGTTCTCAATAGCCTTTTCAGATATACCCTGATTTCAAGGAGGGTCGAAAGTAGGCAGGAGGTAAGCCTTGACAACAATGGACATCCAATGCTTCGGAGAGAAATCGGAAGTGTTAGGAACCGGCAGCTCCATGATTTTTGTGTTCGGAATAACGTATGATGCGATGTATTTTTTCACGATATATTTCAGGTTTTCTTTGCTTACAAGCTTGAAAGAAAACATCGCAGCATGCGTTTTCCCGAGTACGAGACCGTGCTGCTGACGATCCTTAACACTTCCGACATTGCGCAAAATGATTCCGTCTTCACTGCTATCAAGACTTATCATTTGCCTACTTTGGACCAATCATAAAGTCAGAGCATATATCAAAGTTCTGTGGATGGCATGCCTGGGTATTTCACGCTGCTACACCAATTGAACATTAATGAAATGTGCATTTTTGGGCTGCGTATGCATGACTTCCTTTACGCTGATAAGAACCATCATCCACAGTTTCTCAAATTCAAAATAGAGTCTCTTGAAATTTGGCTTTTTCGCGATTTTGGACAGCCCTAGCCATGAAACTATGCACTTTTCCCTACAGGTCCATATGAACTTTTTCTCTTGTTTTGATGTAAGGAATCACCTCTTAAAGTTTGTCGGTATGGTTCATTAACACCCTGTATATATATATATATATATATATATATATATATATATATATATATATATATATATATATATATATATATATATATATATATAGGTTTTGTATAGTGTGAATTCTATGCTCATAGTTTCGGGTTCTGTCAGATTTCTGATTCTTTAGATACTGTTTTAAATTTATGGCTTGCCTCTAATGAATAAAATATAACAACAAACAAACAAATGAAAGTATTTATTCCTTCGTTCATTCTCAAAATTGAAGTAAGCCATGGATGCAATAAGCAATATTTCTAATATTAGATTAGTTAAGAAAAACGCTTGTCCGTATCACGTAGTGATAGAAATTGTGACAAAGGCTTGCAAGATTCTTGTCGAATCTAGAATTCTTTTGACTTATTCTCATCTTGAAATCTAAACTTTTTTTTTCCTTATGCTCTTATCCCAAGAGAATCACACGCACAATATTATACTCTGTTGCTTTTCCCGTCTTCCCTACAGGCATTGAAGGTTCGAAAATCAGAAGCAATAAATTCGGAAGGAAACGGTCCGGCAGGAATTGAATCACACTTTTCGATGCAACGTGTGAAATTTTTTCGTGCTGCTTCCCTCCTTCGTCACAAGTTTCGTATCCTTTTATTGCTTCATTTCATAGCGAAAAGAGAAAAGATTTGAGAAGTGAAGTGGATGTGAACATGACGATTGAAAACCATAAAAACTGTACATTAGCGGGAAACAAGTTCACAGACAATGTAAATTACAATAATAGATGAAAAATACCTCCAACATTGTTATTCAGAATATTTAACATAGATAAAACATGAGCACGCCATATTAATAAGAAAACATGATTGCAAAATTTACAGAATAAATATAAAATTGATACTATTAAGCCTCTAAGGTTAAAATAACTAAGTATAAAAGTGGATGTATGTATTAAATTTTACCGTTTGTGATTTTTTGATTAAATCTATAATTTGCATACTACCGTTTTCATATATATAT
Source organism: Thermobia domestica (assembly GCF_964235325.1). Lineage (NCBI taxonomy): Eukaryota > Metazoa > Arthropoda > Insecta > Zygentoma > Lepismatidae > Thermobia > Thermobia domestica. The sequence goes on from NC_137463.1 coordinate 155,890,047, forward strand.
TAAAATGCTAAGTTTAAATGTTTGTGGCCAATCCTCTCCGTTTTTACTGATCGATTGCAAATTTTTGTGTAGATTGTTCAGTTCTAATTGAGTATTTAAAAAAACATGGCTGTTATTTCTTTATCAACTTTTTAGAGGGTGTTGAACATTTTTTTAAAAATTGAGCATCGTATCCTACGAGTTATACATTCCAACACATCATAATTGTATACGGGAGTAGTATATCTCTCTGGCGTTTGTTTCATGGCCAAATTATAATGATAGACGAAGGATAACCATTTCTCCAGTCTAAGATGAATTTTTATTGTTTGCCCAATGAATACCATACATTACTGACATTATAATTAATTGCGTGTGCAATGTATTTACTTTCTACATACTGCATGCAAGAAGAAAGAAAACACTGAGCATACATGAATTAGAAATTCCAATCGGAAGTAGGCTCAAATCTTGCAAACGGTGCGTGATATTGAAAACATAATCGAAAAAAATCTCCCCTTTAAGGTACCCCTTGCCGATTTTTATCAAGACGTCGTTCACTTTGTCTGTAAAGAGACATGTACATATGTTGTGAGGAATATAGCAAGGAGATTCATGCCCATATGTGAATGATGCGCTGTGTAGAGAGCGCAGATTTAGCTAGTATATATATACATATATATGTTCCAATTTTACATATAGCCCTATAGTAGTTACACACTCACGATAATATGAAACTATATATCCTTATGTCCTAAGACAGTGCTTCCAATTAATGTGTCATTTAGTCTCATGGAGTGTGACCTAAAATTTTGAAATTCAAAAATCATGAAGCATTTAATACTTAATTAAAATCAATTGCACTAGCCAACGCTTCCAGTGGTAGTAAAAATGCACTGCACTGCATAAAGTCACTACTTTACAGAAATGTATACGACTGTACTATTATAAGTTATATTACTATTAATTAAACAAATCAAAGAAATGTGTCACGATATCCTGACGTAACGTAAAATGTGTTCTCAGTGTAAAAAAGTTGGAAAACACAGTCATAATATATTCCTTCTTATACAGAAGATTTCGACTTCAAAGTATTCTAGATACAAACCTTAAAGCAACTCATGTTTTCACATTACCGGTTTGGATATAGGAAATAAAAAAGAAACCTTTAGAGATACTGGATGGCTCCAGAGAAATAATTGCTCTAAGGACTTACGGGGAAAATCGAATGCATGCCACAGACTTTCATAATATGTCATTATTGAATAATATGCCATAGGCATCGTTGCTAGAAAACAAAACAGGGTAGAGACGACAATTTTGAAGGAATTATGTCCTTCCAGATTGTAAAGATTGTGTATATTTGGCACTGATTGTGCATAGCTACACACATAACATGCGATGTGCATATTTGGAAACAAAATACAGGATACATTTTGTGAATCGGTACTTACGTTTCCCTTAATGTTGTTGTATGTACCATAACAACTAGTGACATAACCGGAGTAAAATATATATGCTAGGTATCCTTAACAATTCCATCAGAATATATCATTAATAGCTTCTAGAAATTATTTGACAGCACTAATCAATGGATAAGCTGAATCAGGATCTTTTGTTTGACTTACTTACAATTAATATATTTTCATACATATAATTATCTAAATTACTTTCGAAATAAGATATGATCATGAATTACACAAAGACATTTGTTCACAACATTGTGTTGGACAAATAAGTACTGTAACAACTAGTGATATAACCGGAGTAAAATATATGCTAGGTAAACTTAACAATTCCATCAGAATATGTCATCAATAGCTCCTAGAAATTATTTGACAGCACTAATCAATCGATAACCTGAATCAGAATCTTTTGTTTGACTTAGTTACAATTAATATATTTTCATACATATAATTATTTAAATTACTTTCGAAATAAGATATGATCATGAATTACACAAATGAACAAATAAATTAAATATTATTCTAATATTGTTTTTATACTTTCTCTCTTTTTTGTTCTTTTTAAGCCGAGAAAGACCATGATAATTTTATCATTAAAAGGCGCAAGGAGTGCCTCTGAGACTCCCTGCTGCATATACAAGCTACCTGAACCCATCACGACCATTTGTATTTTCCGTCATTAATAGGAAAGGCTAGTCACTACTTTGCTATGAAATCATTCGTCAATGGTATTAAAAAATGAAGAGTATTAATTAATTAGCAAACTGCATACTTCAATAGGAGCCTGAGAGACACTCCTTTTGCCTTTACGTTAGTATAAGAAAATGATCCTATTTTTCTGAGGTAAAGTAAAAAAATGCTTAGAAAACGCAATCAGAGGGTGTATTTCAATGAGATAGAAGAATTCAAGAGCGCACGACACGGAACGAAATATCTATTAAGAATAATGGCATTAAAAGTTGACCAGGGTGCCTCCGAGGCACCCCCTAGGCTGTCTTGGGTTAATCAATGCAATAGCTACAGGACGTTGTATATGATACAACAAGAAACTGGATAAATATAATAATACTTGTTGTGCATTGGATAGACTCTTCTTGGTTTTCTTTATTCAAAAAACAACGCCTCGTTATTCAAACGCTGTTTGCTTTCGGGCTTGATTTTTTTAAATATAAGCCATAAATATTTCGTAATACTTACAACGAGAATTGAAAGAAACTTGAAGTTCGCACACTCCTTGGTTCCTCTATGCTAGATCTTTCTCCGAAAATAAGATCGGGCCTTGTATTAATGTTTTCCCGAAAATGATTAGGATATATTATAGAGAAAAATGTACCTTTCGAATTGGAATGTAATGTGTTTCGAGCTCTGCAAGTACTAGGGCATATTAAGGAAGTAGACTTATTCTTTGAATAGGGCTTATATTACGGAATAATCTGAAAATTATACTAGGTTCTTGTTTCCAGCGAAACGCGATAGATCTCACTTCGTAGATGCGTATTTTCTCATTTTACACAGTTTGTTCTGCTTGATGATACGCAAAATTTATTAATATGATTGATGTATAACTGACAATGAGCACACAAAACATTTAGCTCGAGACCGACGAAATGACGAAATATCACCGCTCGTAAGAATCAAAGTAGGCTAGAGTTATTCAAGATTAACCGTGTACCTATCGATTTTATGCACTGGAAGAAAATGGTTAAAGATATTTACATACATATTTAATAAACTTATAAAATATACAAGATAACTTGTTTTGTTATGATTTGGTAATCCATAACAGACTAACGGACAAATAATACGTCTACTATTTTGTCCATATTCTGAGTTTCATTCATAGTTTTGTTTGTTCTTGTTTGTAACATAGTATTTGTTTGTTTGTCGGACATAAATAGTGAGGTAATCAGATAATTAACTGAAGTAGAAGGTAGATTTTATAAACACCAGTGTGCAAAGTCTAAAATAACAGCGACGAAAGCTAATATGTTGATCGTACAACACTTAAATAATAAACACCTGACAAGCTAGATCCTTCGTCGATTTTAACAGCGAAAAATATTAATTTAGTTTAATATATAACATACATACACACAAAACACATGTTTAGTTAATGTACTCTAAACACACAATACTTGGAACGGAATATCATCAATTCCATTGAAGACAGGGAAAGTTCTAAAAACAATAATAATATGAATGTAAAAGAAGTGACGTTATAAATGCTATTGTTAAGTGGTTTACATTAGAGACACAATTATTTGTAAATGGTGTATGTAACTGTCATAGGCGTGCCCACCAAAAATTTTCTGGGGGGGACAGTAAACTTCACTCAACATTGTGGGCCAAATTTAAAGAAAGGCTGATGTCATTGCACCCCCCTTCCTTAATTTTCAAAATGTTACATAACAAGAATTAAAGTCAAAATAGATAAATTCTATCAATGGTGATAACAGGTTCCATTCCAGCGACACAAAAAAAACTATTTATGGTACTGTTGACAATATTTATTATAATTAATGGGATTTCCAGGGCGATGATATTAATTTGTAGGTTTCAGGACAGTACAATGAACTTATGATCAGTGACTAAGCATATTATTCAAGTTCATATTTATATGATTTGTATTGTTTACAATTTTAACACTGAAATTGGGTCTTTAAGTGTCCTGTTAAAAAGCTCCAACCTCTGATAATATCTCTAGCCATATGAGCCCAACAAATGTAGATCCTTCGTGTTGACAATTCCGTCAGTCTTCATCTTTTCCAACGTACACAGAATTTCTTCATAATGTTAAACATCTCCCGTTATTAGACTAAGTCTACAAATTCATCTAGTGGGACACAAGGATTTAATGTTTACAATGTTTAAGACGAAACCACAAGCATTAGCCTCGATTAGAGCAGAAAATCGTGACCTCACTGAAAGTGACTGCGAAAACAGTACTCATAGTTCATGCACCCACTGCAAAGAGTTTCTCACTACTTCTGACGCACTACAGGCATCCTTAATCACAAGATCAGTACTGTAAGCTCCACAATGTACGTACAAGGCAAGAAGTTGCTGTTTACATATCATAGATGGAGCACTAATTCCAGAGCCATCATTCGTATTTCCAGAGCCATCATAAAATTGTTCACTGAGTTGAGCAATGGAAAGCTGGAGTCTCACCATCTCATCCAGAATAACTGAAGCTATAAACTCATCAGTATTTTTTGACACACTGTAGAACACAAGAAAACTTTCATGAGAACAGAGGTCTTCAACTCACCTGGCACAAATACTTAATTGTTCTTCGCCATTCACATCACGGGAACCATCAGATACGATAGAGAACAGAGGAGGGTTTTGAGGTTTGATTTTGTTACATATAAACAAAGCAATTTCTTGGCCCATGGTTTCCAGATTTCGTTCTGGATTTTAACATCCATGAAATTACATCTCTTCATGTTTCCCTTTATCCGGCTCTTCAATAGTGGAAAATCTTCAGAGCAAAGGCTCATCATCTGAAATAAATTCCTGAACCGGGAGTCATGTCCTCTAAATGCGAGTCCTTGTCTTGCAAGATAACGTATACTTGAGATTACATTTTTTTCAGGAATTTTCTGGCTTTCAGTTGTTCATCTAAAATTTGTCTGTTTAGTTGGTTTTCTAGTGGATTTTTTATCTGCGTATAGCGCAGTACAACCAGTTTATAGTATTCTGAAGTTTCGTGTATACTTAATTTCTCTTTAGCCTTCCTCCAGTTACAAAATCCTACAGTAAAGAAAGCGTCTTCCATGGTTTTAGTAAGAACCTTTTTTAAAAAATGTTTTTCAAGAAGTCTATACAGTAAAAACAGAAAATGACGTTAATTTTGTTTGGATCGACGTGCAGCCACGGAAGGAACCAAGTTGGCACAAATTTCAATGTTCAACCTTTCATAGACTGTTGTGGAAAATTTGTAGGTAACACTAAAGTCTAATTGAGCTTTGAAAGGTTCGAAGGGTGGGGAAAATCTGAAACTCTTGCTAGACGTGGAGATTGAGAGATTTCTATAGACATTGATGGTGATGGTGACCGATACAAGATTTGAATTTCCATTGTCAGTTTCAGGTTGTAATCCATCAGCTGGACTACCATTTGAATTAATTTTTCTCTTTTTTCTTCAACAATGGCACTGCTTTAGCCCACGTGCTGTCTTCTTTTCTTTTTCTTATGAGAAATTGATCCATTTCAAACAATAAAACAATACTAAACAGAAACAAGAGATGAAACACTTTATATCAATGTGATATTCACAGTAACACACATAAACACAACTGTCTCAATAGCGTTACTGTTGGAGAAAACACGCTGCAAAACATGTCCTTTAAAAAACAATGGCGCACTTGCGCGCAGCACAGTTGACAAAGTTCAACAATACATTAGAAAGAACACGCAAAGAGACTTACCTTACCCGCACACGAAGAAAAAGGTCTTTTTATGCAGGGTTTGAGTTATATTTCCGAAGCTAAACAGTGTTGTAAGTCTTCCATCGATTGTCCAGGTTGGCACAATAATCGTGGTATTTTTACACGAAGCCGCTACAGCAAGAGTCGGTAGGCCTATATTAAATTTAAAAAAAAAAATCATTCCACATTTTCTCTCTTCTTTTTGTAATACTATAAGAGTAGAGGAAAAGGAATCTTTCTAGATACTTAGAAAGCGACATTTTTTCTTGCAGCTATCGCTTTCTTGGAGGACTGAAGATAAAATCTCAAGGCAGAAATATTTGTAACTGGGCATGAAACTTTTGATAAGTACTAAGTCAAATTCGAAATATTTTTGCCTTGAAACCAAGTTGTATATCTTTCACAAAGCGGTAGCTGTTCAAAATGAAAAGACACATTAAAAATTGCGTACTTTCAATAAGAATCTACTATTTTCATTAAGATACTAGCTTACACAAATAATTATAACGTCACTGATAGGCTATATAGTGTTCATTGGATCAAACACTCCAAACAATAAAGATTCACCTTACACTAGAGAAATAGTTATGCTTTGTTTTTCATTATCATTTAACCATAAAACAAATGCCGGAAAGATATACTAATCTCGGATACAAATGTGCGGTGTTGGGATGTGTAAGTCGTTGAGATATGATGCGTTACTTTTTAAATTTTCAATACTTCCGCGTACTCTTAAAAAATGTAATAAAGAAATAACGTCCATTTAAAATAATATTCTATTATAACTCAACAATCTTCACAAAATTTGCAATCGATCACTGAGAATGGCATCTTTCCAGAGCTTGTAGTTTCCAAGATATCATTGTTAAAGGAATTTGCCACAAACAAATAAACTCTTCTTGACTACAAACATATAAACGTGGCATTTTAACATATAGATATTTCAAAATGTTCTTTTTGCTGCAAATGAATGTGTGCACGCTTTATGGTAGTTTTCGACGTAGCTAATACAGTGTCGCTACTTTCTGTACTTCATTTATATACGCTGGTAATTGTTACAGAATTTTCTTCAATGAAACTGTAATTCCTTTCAATTCCAGGAATTATTAATTGACAATTGACCTTCCCATTCCAGTATTTCATCATTTTTGCCGAGATATTTGGGGAATAATTTCTGCTGTACAATATTGAAAAAATGAAATCTTCGAGTTTTACGTCCCACGATTATGCCGGTTAGGCTAAAGGAGACGGTGATGATGAGTGATGAATGAAATGGTGGAATGAAGAAAGTGGCAGGAAACGGGAGAACCCCGAGAAAATCCACGCACACGGTGTTTGTCCACCACAAAGTTCACTTGGCGGGGGCTGAGATCGAACCCGGAACCCCAAGCACCAGAGGTGAACGCCCTACCACGGAGCCACCGCGGCCCAAGCTATACAATATTCTGAGGGGGATAATCCCCTCCTAAAAATTTCTGGAGGGGACGCGTCACAGCAGAGTTTGAACATAGCACATATTCCAGCCCTATGTAACATAGCAGGGTTGTATTATTCTCTTTGACATCGGTCAAAATTTAAGGGTCAAAGTACTATTTGGCAACGAGTGACAGATCTGAGGCCCTCAAATTCGTGATCAGTGTATGACATCGGTATTAACTTATTAGTGTCGAATTCGAAATCTCAAAAACCGAGACCGGAAGAGCAGTTTTATGGGTCAAGATGACATCGTAGCGACACGGCGGTTTCTGATTCGTGATCAGTGTAAATGCCATCGGTATTAATCGGTAGTTGTCGAATTCGAAATCTGAAAAAATCGAAACCAGAAGTTTGGATTTATGGGTCAAAGTCCTATTTGGCAACGAGTGACAGCTCTGTAACCCTGAAATTTGTGATCAGCGTATATGATATCGGTATTAATTTGGTGGTGTCGAATTCGAAATCTCAAAAATCGAGACCGCAAGTGCGGTTTTATGGGTCAAGGTAACTTCGTAGCTACTTGGTGGTTTCAGATTCGTGATCCGCATATACGACATTGTTATTAATCGAGTAGTGTCGAATTCGAAATCTCAAAAATTGACACCGGAAGTGCGATTTTATGCGTCAAGATGACATCGTAGCGATTTGGTGGTTTCAGATTCGTGATCAGCGTATATGACAAGCATATTAAGAGTGTGATTTCGAATTCGAAATCTGAAAGAAATCGAGACCGGAAGTTCGGATTTATGGGTAAAAGTCCTATTTGGCAACGAGTGATATTTGGCCTATTTCAGGTTTATCTAACAGCGTATAAAATTACTGTGTACGACGGGTTATCTGAGGAAAAGTATTTTTTGATGGGTACGGTCAGGGTAAGTGTATTAATTTACTGTATAGTAACAACCATTACAATGTAATCACAAACTTAACTGCGGTATTTTCATGCTCTTACTATTGCGAAGAATGCCATAAAAATTTCACATTAAAAACCGACATGTGGGTCTTGTAAAGCCTTGTGTAATAACTGCCGGAATAATCCATCATGCACCGTTAAAGAAAGTGTAATATATTGTAAGGAATGTAATAGATGCTTTTACGGAGCTCAATGCTCTAATAATCATAGGACTTCATTATGCGATATTTTGAAAGTGTCGGCTCAATGTCTTAAAGCATACGTGGTGAAAAGGGCGAATCCACATGTTTGTGGGGAAGTATTCTGCACGGAATGTAATAATATGATGCCATCAGAGCATTTATCTTACATTCAACGGAGCAGAATACGTACTCAACAAAAATGATTATTGGTGTTTTATGATACTGAGTGCTGACATAGCCGATGGTATTTTATAGAGCATGAGCCCAACCTGTTAGTAAGTCAACAGATATGCTAAAACTGTAAAAATATGTGTGAACGGTGTGGTGTATGCGGTATTAAAGAACATGTATTTTATGGAGAAAAATGTATTGTAGAGTTTTTAGATTATTTGGCACAAAGGCGTTCTGGTATTAATAAAATAGTAGCCATTGCTCATAACGCGAAGGCTATGGCGCTTATTTTGTTTTACGCACAATGATGCTTGAAAAGTGTGGACTCCTCGATAATTATACATGTGTGTAAAATTTTAGCCATGGGATATTTATATTTAAAATTTATTGAGAGCCTAAATTTTCTTCCAATGCCTTTGGCAAAATTAAGCGATGCGTTCGATTTGCCCGTCTCGAAGAGCCATTTATTTAAGACGAAGGCCTCCTTTATTTAACACGAAGGGCAATCAAGAGTATCGTGGTGCGTTACCCAGCCTTGAGTATTATGATGTGGGCAACTTAAAAAAGACACAGGAAGTGAGGTTTGCCAAGTCGTATAATGAAGAAAAGGAAAGACTTGGGAATACGGGTTTTCTTTTAAAAGAACAATTAATTAAATACTGTGTAAATGATGTAAACGTGCTGCGCAATGCATGCATAAAATTTATGAATAAATTTGAGCTTATATCGGCCGTCAACCCGTTTCTAGAAACTATAAGCAATGCCAGCGCGTGTGATTTAATGTATAGGAAACAGTTCTTGCAATCAGACACCATTGGTATTATCAAACATAGCGGGTACATGTGGCGGGATAACCAATCTTTTGGCGCCGTTTAGTGGCTCGTGTACGAGGCGGACAGATTAAAAACACAAATCCGGCAGAACGAAAGGTTGTGGTGCGTGGTGGCTATAACGTGGATTGTTATGCGAGCTATAACGGCACAGAACATGTTTGGGAGTGCCACAGGTGCCTATTTCATGGTTGCCAGCTGTGTTACCCGACAGGCCGTGATAAGAGCATATATAAAGACTCATACACTACTTTTATTATCCTCTATGAGAATACTATAAACAAAATTAATAGATTGAAAGAACTGGTGTATATAGTGCATGAAATGTGGGAGTGCCAATGGCGAGACTTTCTTAAAGAACACCGATGGCACATAAATTTGTAAAAAACGACAACATGACTAAGAAATGTGCAATTCATCTGTAGGATGCCCTGTATGGTGGAAGGGTCGACGCAATGAAACTCTACAAAAAGGTGAAAGAGGGAGAGCGTATCATGTATACCGACATAATCTCCCTCTATTCTTATTGTTGTAACGTGAAAAAATATCCTGTTTGTCATCCGAAAATTTATGATGGAGATGGCGAGTGCCCCGATATTTCGGAATTCGAGGAGACAATAAAGTGTATGGTATTAGTACCAGACAATCTCTACCATCCCGTGTTGTCCTATCGGAGTGTTTCAAAATATGTTTCATCAGGCCAGAGGTATGCGTGATATATCATTAGATAGTCATTATTTGGTATGCTTTAAAAATCCACGTGATCAGGCGCAAGTTAATTACCTAGCACGTCAATTGTATCCAGATAACAAAATTTGCGGAAGCCTACCAAGACACAACTCGAGATCCTCATGGTTCTTACTATTCGACTTAAAACAGAATACCCCGATGAACATTGTGTATGAACAAATATTCTTCCCACAGATTCTTACAATTATGTTTATGTACCAGTAAAACAATATTCTAGATAGTGTAAATATTTTCATAACCAATTTTACTATAATAGACCGTAAAAATGATTAGTAAAGAAATGTACATTTACTGAAGCTTTTGGCTAGGGCAAAACCGACAGTACGTAAAGCGATATTACCTAATGCAGACCCCGATTTAATTCGCTCCATTTGCGAATGATCATATAACGTATTGCAGGGAAACGTTCCGTTAAATAAAAAAGAGAAAAATAGATTAAGAAAGTATAAAAAGGATCTTAAATATTTAGTGAAAAAAGTTCCAACATTGAAACAAAAGAAAAAACGAATTATTGTACAAATAGGCGTTTTGTTCACTGCATTGCTTTCACCTATTGTAGGGTTTACTGTGTGCTTTAATTAAATAAATATGCAGCATGCGAAAAAACTTGTTTTAATTGCACTAGAAAATTTGCATCACTATCAGACAATATCTAATGTAGATGACGAAATGAAAAATACTTTAAACAATAAGAGTATGAGTGTTGAAGAAAATGGGTACGTTATAAATATATACTGCAAAAATATTTACACATCGTACAGAAACCTACAATAACACCATCAGCTAATGTTGAGACGGTTAAAAAGAGGAGGAGGAGGGAGAGGTAAAGGATGAGGAAATACTATCTACACTCCCCGAATTTTGCTTGCGTAAAACAAGACCTTTATTACGTAAATTAAAACAGAATCCCAACTTTCAATGGGATGATAATGTTAATATTTATAATAAATTAATTCCAGGTGCTAATATAGTAGATTTAATATCGAATTTTGTTAGATGTTGTGAGAAGAATAATCCAACAGCCGGCTGGGAGCCCTTTGCTATACTATTAGCAAAATCTAATATCCCGTTAGAGTATATAGCTAACCCTCATCGTATAGCATATATTTGTAAGCTAACAACTGGGAAAGAAGACGAAGAAAAGGAGGAGGAGGAGCCACCACGAAATTTAAATGACATGACTATAAAATATGAAGAAGCTCGCTGCCGTTTATTATAACCCCTCGCATCCTGCTTCATTTTCAACTGCATTGGAATTATGGAAAGCTGTAAAGAAATCAGTATCATTACACCGTGTGGAACAATGGTTAAAAGAACAACCGGTATATACACTGCACAAACCTGCACGAAAACAATTTCCACGTAATTCCTATCTAGTGTTTAATATTGATGATCAATGGCAAGCTGATTTAAACGATATGCAAAGTCTACAGAATATAATGATGGGTACAGGTATATATTAACAGTAATATATATATATATATATATATATATATATATATATATATATATATATATATATATATATATATAGCCGGTATGCATGGGCCGTGCCTGTGCGTAAAAAACTAGTACCGATATTATAAATGCATTTAAGAAAATATTTGCATGTACTCGGCGTAAACCGCTACGTCTCCAAATAGATAAAGGAACAGAGTTTGTTAACAAACTGTTCCAGATGTATTTGTAAAAGGCAAAATATTCAGTTTTTCACAACAAAAACCCCCGATATTAAGGCAAGTATAGTGAAACGTTTTAGCCGCTGTTTTATGCAGCAAATGTGGAAACATTTTACATCGAAGAAGACGAACATTTTACATAAACACGTTGCCCAGGTTGGTTCTGGCATAATTCTCGTCCACATAGAGCACATCAATTATCACCAAACAGTGTAAACCAGGATATGTTTCAACAAGTGTGGAATAAATTAATATCGCCGCATACTAGTGTTGTTAAAGCTGCAAAATATAAAGAAGGTGATACTGTGTGTATTACTAAAGCAAAGCGACATTTTGAAAAAGATTACAAAGAAAATTGGACCATGGAAATATTTAAAATGAAACACGTGCAATATAAGGAGAAAAAAGTGGTTTATGTGTTGTAGGATTTAAATGGAGAAGTGACTGACGGTACATTTTACGAAGAGGAATTACAACAGGTACCGTTAGCAGTGTTTTTGAAATAGATGAGATTTAAGAGGTGAAAGGTAAACGGGTGCTTGTTCGCTGACGTGGGTACCCTGCTTCATTTAATTCATGGATTCCTGTATCGTATTTAAAGAGTGTTTAGCAGCAACAACATTAATACTATATTATAAAATAGTAATATATTTGAGTATATAGCGAAATGAACGACCCTTATTTTCTATATTATTCTCATCAAGCTGTTACTGGTTATAATGTATATTGTGGTGCATCCTTCCAAGAAGGATATGATATTCGGAGTTTTCTAGGTGGTTTATTTCCTAGAGTATTTTCATTAATAAAACAAGGTGCAAAAATTGTTGGTACAGAACTGTTACGTACAAGTATTAATTTAGCCGGAGATGTATTAGGTGTTAATAGACCTATTGACGTGGCTTAACAGTCGCGGTGGGGGAAGCAAAAAGTAATTTAAAAACAAAAGCTCAAAATAAATTAAATCAGATATTAGAGGGGTCAGCTAAGAGAAAAAGAAAAAGATAAGATTGCTCAGAGAGGTGGTAAGAGCAGGAGGAAGAAGAAAAGAAAAACAGATAGTTTTAATTAAACTATGGAGCAATGTAGTTTTTACCTCACGCTTCCCAGTAACAGTTCTATGGAATATTTTCCATAAAATACTTTATCATGTTATACGTCCAAATTATTTCATCCTCTTGTGCTGGAGAAAGGTGTGTAAGAGACAACAGTTGTTGAAGTACATTATATATCTTCTTTTCAGAATATTTTCAAATACACTAATATTATTTATTATCGTTTAATGGATAAAGAAGATTGGCGCATAACTACCATTTTATCAGGTCACTATTATCAAGTTGATATTCTTTCGGAAATTAATCATAAACGCGATATATTGAACTTACATTTGAAGGTTAAGGCATCGATAAAATGAATTGAGGTTACCAGGGTGAGAAAAGATTTTGGTGAGAATATAGAAGTACGGTACAAAAAGAAAATATTACACTTGTCCATCACGTGCGTTACCCGGCTAATTTACAAAACTCACTAACCCCAAACATGTATATTTATAGCGATATTGTAGAACCACAGCTGGTGGGCGATATTGTTGCTCCACTGTTACGTATTATAACTAGAAATATTAGAGTACGGTGCTAGTAATGTGCATATCTTTGAAAATCCTCATTACGTCATTATGCAGCGTAAACAGTTGGATCAAATTGTTATTGATTTAAGAGATAGTACAGGTAATCCACTTCCCTTCCAATATGGTGGTATATGTGCAAAATTACATTTACGACGTCATGATTAATAATTATAAGGTATTTAAAAATAAGCCAATGAAAATATTAATAGTAAGAAAAACGCATTCTGAGTGTACGAAATCAGAATTAGATTAATTTGTGGGTTTGCCCGCTCAAACAAATATTATAGGTAACTAAACAGTACCATATAAACCGGTGGCGTCATTATCTGATAATGCACCAATAGAGTTTGTAGTCCCCGGTCACGGTGATGATTATATTGATTTACCGCACACTATGTTACATATTAAAGGTAAAATCACTAAGGCTGGTGATTCAAATTTAACTTCTACCGATAAGAAAATTGGACCTGTAAATAATTTTCTCAGTGCAATGTTCAGTGAGGTACAAATATATCTGAATAATCAACTTATATCCTACTCCTCGCATACATATCCATATCGATCCTATATAGAAAAACTAGTAAATTATAAAGTCAATGCAAAAACAACACACCTTCAGACTGTTATGTGGTTTAAAGATACTGCAGGTCATATGGATACTGTGGCCGATAGTAATGTGGGGTTTAACAGCGTCATCTTTTCACTGGGTTAAGTAAACCATTTGAATTACTGGGTTATATTCACGGTGATATATTCAATCAGGAAAAATTTCTATTGAATGGTGTACAGCTGCATATTAAGCTAATTCCCGCTAAAGCGTCTTTTTATCTAATGGGCGAAACCGATGCTGAGGGAAAAGTTAAAATTACAGATACAACACTGCTCGTGAAAAAGGTTGATGTATCTCCAGCTGTAAAAATAGCACAAAATAAAGTATTACAAAATCCTAAATTTAGAATGAAATTTCCTATAACAAAGGTGGAGGTAAAAACAGAAGCTTTACCACAGGGTATTATGGATAGCACACTTCCAGACCTATTTTCCGGAATAGTGCCTAATCGTATTATTACTGGTTTTGTTACTAATGCTGATTTTAATGGTGCCTATACGACAAATCCTTTTAATTTTAAGCATTTCAGTATGAACTTCTTTACATTGTATGCTGACGGAACACCTGTTCCATGCAAACCGTTACAGCCAGATTTTGATGATAACCTATATATGCAAGCAGGGTCTGGTATTTATCATTCTAATCAAGATAATGATATTTCGCTTGCCGAATATCCTAATGGTTATACTTTACTGGTATCTGATATAACTACTGATTCTAGTGCTAGTTCGGCATTTCATACTAGTCCACAACGTCAAGCAAGTGTACGTTTAGAGGTTCATTTTAGCCAAGCATTGACATCTCCTGTAACAGCAATTATTCACGGCGAGTTCTCATCAAAACTAGAAATTGATTTCCAAAGAAAAATATATATATTGATTAACATGTTAAATACACTTCAACTTTATGAGGCATTACATTTTACCAGTGTATACGCTGCAGAACAATTACCACGTTTTATTGACACATTTCCTGCTGCGAAATTTATAAACACTGATTCTAGTGTTAAACCAGGTGAACATTAGATTGCCATTTATATTTCAGAATGAGGGTCTGGTGAATATTTCGATAGTTACGGTCTTCCACCGTGTATATCATATCATTTATAAGGTTTCTAAAACGTAACTGCTTATTTTATACATGAAACAATAAACGCATTGAAGGTGATTTATCTCAATTTTGTGGACATTACTGTTTCCTGTATTTAGCATGTCGTGCGTCTGGTTATTCATCACAGCATTTCTTAAATAAATTCTCAACTACCACCATTAATGCTAATTATATTATGCTTTATTCATTTACGAAAATATAATGGTCACTGGAGCGAGATTAAGTTCTCCGTAAACCACACGTGTGTGTGGGGGGGGGGATGTTTGTGTGTGTGTGTGTATGTCGGTCACTGGAGAGAGATTAAGTTCTCCGTAAACCATGTGTGTGCTGGTCACTGGAGTGGGATTAAGTTCTCCGTAAACCATGTGTGTGTGTGTGTGTGTGTGTGTACGTGTGTGTGTGTGTGTGTATTATTTTTTAATCTCGGCTCTGCTATGTTACCATTGAAAAAAGTGCTCGTAAAAGAGAACGAGTATATAATTGATGTTATATAATGTGAGAAAAAACGCTACCGGCAGTGTTATGGTCGTTCATAGTCTTGCTGTTGTGTGTAATGTTTCTGCGCATGCGTGTTCCGCCGGTCTACTCTGATGCCATTGGTAAAAAGTGCTCGTAAAAGAGAACGAATACATCCCTGATGTTATATAATGGTTGAAAAAGCACTACCGGCAGTGACATGCTCGTTCTACTATGTTCATATTCTTACTGTCGTGTGTAGTTTCTGCGCATGCGTGTTCCTGTGTGGTGTTCATATGCTACTCGTTGCGCGTAGTCTGCTCCACGGAACCGGAACAGGTACTACTAGAACATGAGTCGGAACATGAATCGGAACAGGAATCGCAATTGGAACAGGAACTGGAAGTTTGCGCATGCGCAGTAGGTCAAAAAAGTGCGTCGAGTGCCACCATCCTACTCTAGTGACATAGTAACATCTTAAAACTAGTCAAGATATGGTTGTCTTAATTGTTTTGTTTTTCGTTTGTTTGGTTTTGTTTTTGCTTTGTTTTGTTTTTGTTTATCAATCCCTTGTCTGTAGTTGTCCCTGCTGTGGTGACCTTCCCTTCTCTTTTCTTTTTTCCCTTTTTCAATTACTTTTGAAATAAAGGATACGAAAATAAAAATATTAAACATTCCCTATGATGATATCTCGCCGGTTTTGAATGCTCAAGGCACTGGCTGACAGTTACGCGGCTGACTGTAATAATAATAATAATAATAATAATAATAATAATAATAATAATAATAATAATAATAATAATAATAATAATAATAATAATAATAAATTCATGCAGTTTTTACATTTGATTTTCGTTTAGCATCCCTTTTCAGCAACGAGGCTATGAAACTTTATTGTGATATTAATAAAAATATACAACAAATAGGTTTGGAAAACGACACTCCTTTGTTAATGCAGTTCCTTGATGAGATTTCTCATATCACTCACTCCGGAATGAATGGACCATTTGTAATACAGCATTATACTTTAGATCGAGGTCACGTATTATATAGCTTTTGTGCTGAAAAGGGACGCTGAAGTCTAAAAACAAGCATCAACATAATAGCAGAACAGAAAAGAAAGAAAAAAACATTGTTTTTCAGCTGACAATTTGTCGTCCATTGTTAACGTATTAAATTTTTAAACTATTAGATTTAACAGGAAAATTAGCTAAACATCAGGGTACTCATGAGGTTTTTTAAAAAAAAGCGTGCTGGATGCGTAAGAAAAATATCGGTTCTCGTATAATTGATAATATTGTGCACATTGTTGTTA
The DNA here is from genome assembly GCF_964235325.1 of Thermobia domestica. Taxonomy (NCBI): domain Eukaryota; kingdom Metazoa; phylum Arthropoda; class Insecta; order Zygentoma; family Lepismatidae; genus Thermobia; species Thermobia domestica. The sequence continues at coordinate 155,907,041 of NC_137463.1, forward strand.
TTTTAGAGATAGCAACTAAATGTTTCTGGACATAAAGAACAACTTAAAATGTTGCTATGAAACTCTACCTATGTAGCTTACAAAATAATCAGAATAAACATCTTTTTCTGTTTCTAGTAATTTTCTTCCATTCGTCATACTCCAAGCACTGTACTCACGACCTTCCATCATCTTCATATGGTTTGAGACACAGTAAACAAAAGTACTCATGAACATGGATAAACTGGCAGTACTCTCACAATGCGACGTTTTCTGTCCTGTTTCTCTTCGGTGTGTCTTTCCGTCTCCTTTTCTGGTTTTGTCCTTGATTTCTTCACAATTCTTTTATTTAACTTTTGTTTCACTGTAACAAGGCATGTTGCGACAGCTGTTGCAACTTACCCCTTACACACTTTACTTCACAAAATGAAGAAAATGTCTTGACTATTATTATTTTACAAGTGAAAGTACGTGTTTCATTAGTAACATTATAGCTAATTTAACTTATTTGTATTAGTCGCCAGTCACTTCAAAATAAATTCTTCAAATTTTACTCACCTGGTCTGAAAATAACAATTCTCTCTGTCAACAATTACAAGTTCGCGGTTACCAACACTCAACCACATTTATTATTTCACAAAATGAGCATGCGTGAAGGGCAGGTTCGTTCTTATAACTGTTCGCGTTGAGGAGATAATAACAGTGTTGTAACCTGCCCCTATTGCAACTAGCCCCCGCTACCCCTATGTAAAAATTCCCTATAATTAATAACTTCAGAAATATTTCCAAATTATTTGCATGTTTCGTATATCGAAAGGAAGGTCTTTAGTATAATACAAAGGTAAATTCTGAAGTTTATTAAAAATAATGATTTCGAACGTTCAGAAATAAAGTTATTAGCCTGAGAGACATTTGAAATCATTCGAGACAATGTTGAAGTATGCTTGAAAAACTACATCATCATCTAGGTATTGTACCATTATTGGCAGATCACTTGCTGCAAATGAAAAACTTCCATGCTCCACGGTCTTCCGTGAACCTCTTCGATTTCACGTACGATTTTTCTGTTTTGATATCGTCCATTAATTTTAGTCTTGTTCGCCCTCTCCCTCTTTTTCCTGTGACCACACAATGTAGCACGTCCCTCATGACAGTTTCTTTTCAGCCAATGTTCCAATTTCCAACCATTTTCTCTTCTTTACAACATCTAATATTGTTCTTTTCTACCGCACCATTACTAACACCCACACATTTGTTTTCTCTCGACAAAGCTAATTCTCTCATTCTTCTCCATACCCACATTTCGAAAGCTTACAGTCGTTTTTCATCATTTTTCCGTAATGTCCGTGTTTCTGACCCATACAGTGCAATACTTCACATGAATCATTTTATGAGTTTTCTTCAACTCTATTCAAGGCCCCACAAAGCAACTGCCTGTTAATCTTTTGGCAGTCTTATCCTTGCTTTGATTTCACTTTCGTACTTCATACGATCACTAATAATACTACCCAGATATCGAAAACTAATCACTTGTTCTATTTTCCCCTCCTACTTCTATATTTAACACTGATCGTTTCGTTCCAGTCACCAAGACTTTTGTCTTTGTTACCGGTACATTTATTGTCATCTCATATTCTTCTCAGCCTTTCCTCATTTTCTCTAACATCTTATTGATTTTATCTTCAGATTCCGCAACAAGCACCATATCATCTGCAAACCGTAACAACTAATCATTATACCTTCTACCAAAATGCCGTCCTCAATACGTACGATCTTTTTCACTATCTCTTCCAGATAGATAGTAAATACTATTGGCGAGAGACAGTATCCCTGTTGAACTCAAATTCTGTCATTTCCTCTCCTATTCTAGCACTTACTTGTTAGTTCATATGTAAATTTCTTATGAGCCTTCGATCTTTCCATTTCAACTCAACCTTCCTTGGAACTTCCAGCAACAATTCCCATGATACTAAATTCAATTTGTATTTGTTTTGATTCATTAAATCATTCTGCGGAAGGTGAACACTATCACATTTTGATGTTTGTATTGCATAAAATCCTGAGTTCAGAATATACGATACAATTATCCATAGTTGTAGGCTTATGTAGTAAATAGAGTTCCTCACAAATTAAACAGAATTCCACAGAGATTCGAGGTGAATAATTACCTTGGCATTGCAAAACCCTCCGGGATCTATTCCTACCATGAAATTCTTCCGGAACATTACGTCTTTAATTAAGATCTGCAAATAAGTGGAACTAAGTGAATTGAAAGAGCCATATTAGCAAACTCAAGTCTCCTTCAGTAGCAGTTACGTAGTATTGTATTCACTTTTGTATTTATAGTAGGCAAAACCTGCATAAACCTAAATTTTGAAATCGAACTCAATTGTTACTAAAGCTTTGCATAGGAGGCCTACTTACCATTCCTTATAATTAGACTAGAAGCAACATTTCAGAAAAGAACTTACGTATTTGTATCTAATATTAAATGTTTTATTGATTAGTAATAGTGGTTACTGTTTCTTAGGACAAAATTGTTTTATAAGAATACATCAGAAAGGCAACTAGTGCGTGTATTTGTGAAAGCAAAAAGGCATTCGCGTTTGGGTTAATGTGTGCTGGATAGTGCTAATTCAATCTTGACTACTTTTCTAAATTTTTCAATCATGGTCATTCGGCAGAACAGATAAGGTGTTTATTCATCATTTCTATATACAGATCAGTGTGAAGTAATTTGTCGTTTTTGATCTTGATAAACATATACATGTATTTTAAATACAGGGTTTTCATAAAGTATGGACGGATTTAATTCGCTTATAATTTACATAAAAATGCTAATATTGAAATCAAATAAAGTGCAAACGGTAGCAGAAGGATTAAATTTTTACCTGTAATCTGCACCAGCTCAGTTCATTCACCGCCATACCTCCAACTGGGCGCCATTTACGTCCACACATTCGCGTAGGCGGCGCTGGAATCCACTCACAGCGTTCCGCCGTGTTTGATCCGAAATGCCACCCACAGACGCCCTGATTTTGTCCTTTAAGTTCTCCAAACCACTTGGCTTCTTTGCATAAACTTCCGTTTTCACATGACCCCAAAGCCAGAAGTCGCAGGGGGTAAGGTCGGATGATCTTGTCGGCCAAGCGGTCGGACCACCGCGGCCAATCCATCGGTTAGGGAATTTCTCGTCAAGGAACTGTCTCACCTTGATTTCATAGTGAGGGGGTGCCCCGTCCTGTTGGAACACGATGTGCCTCCAGTTCCGGAATGAGGTATTTCTGCAACATATCCAGGTACGAATCTCCATTCACGGTCTCCTCTTCAAAAAAGAACGGTCCAATCAGATGATCATAGGACACAGCGCACCAAACGTTCACTTTAGGGCTATCTCTTTCATGTGTCTCAAATTCCTTTGGGTTTTCCGTGCCCCAAACGCGACAGTTGTGTCGGTTAACCTTCCCGGAGACATGGAAGGTTGCCTCATCTGAAAACATGATGGCTGAAACGAGAACGTCGCCATGTTCCAACTGCTTGAGCATGGCGTCACAGAAGTTGAACCGGATGTCCAAATCTTCATCATGCAGATCCTGGACTATCTTGATTTTGTAATCTTTGGCCTTGATCGTCTTCTTGGCTATCTTAAACACGGTTGTCTGTGGAATTCCGAGTTCCATGGACCGTCTAGGAATCGACTTCTGTGGGCTGTTGATGATGCTTTCCCTTACCCTGCTCACTGTTGCAGGCGATGTTGGCGGCCTCCCACTTCGAGGACGGTCCAGGACGCTTCCTGTCTCCAAGAACTTAGCATGCCACTTTCGGTTTGCACTCTCAGTCGGTGCCGGCTTTTTGAACTCTTTGGTGAACTTTCGACACACTGGAATTGGTGATTTTAGCTCTGCGTACCACAGAATACATTGCGCTTTCTCTTTCGCCGACGTCATCTTTGATACGGTAAAAAATAGTCTTCTCAGAGGAGTTTTTCATTTATTTATTTCTTTAAAAGACACACACACCAATACAGCTTACAACTTACTTTTAACAGTCAACATTGAAACAACAATGAAAACAACAATAGATGGAATTTGGTAAGAAACTGCCCTTGCCCTCCCTCTCCCTCTCTCAACGTGTTCAGAGTTGCCGCTTATCTAACAGTGTTGCCAACTAAAAATTGAATCCTTCCGCTACCGTTTGCACTTTATTTGATTTCATTATGACCATTTTTATGAAAATTATAAGCAAATTAAATCCGTCCAGACTTTATGAAAACCCTGTATATAAATATATATTTAAAAGGTATTAGACCTTAAGTGTAGACCACAATCAACTACATTTGGGAAATTATTAAACAAAGCGTTACTTATTTTGTTTTGTTCAAGATCATTAATGATCGCTTGGTGGTTTCCAGGTTTTGTTCAAATCAACCGATTCTTTTGTAAGAAATACAACTTCATGTTGTTTCCGGATTTGGCTTTGATTGAATTTGCAAATTTAATGATCACGATTGAATTTGGCAGGGCACTTAATAGCTTGTTATTGATCTCCACAAGAGTTTTAGTCCAAACCAGTTACGCCGTTCCTCACAAATGGGCATTTTCCAACTCGACTCTACACTTTTCAGAATATCTAAGGTTTTAGTGCAGTGGCAGACTCATGTAGAAGGGGAGAGAGGCTCAATTACCCAACTGATTATGATACAAACATCCACTTTCATTGTCATACATGCATTATATATTATATATATAATTTGATGGCACGCCTTACTCTTTAGTTTTTTGTTGATTAGAAATCCAACACCGCCAATCTTGCCACAATCTGATCTTCTGTAACAGAATAGGTGAACTTATTTCAATTCAAGTAGTTCAACTTCTTTTTCTCCTTACTTTGCTTAATTCGATTATGTCCGAATAGATCTTCCGTAGCTCCCCGAAATTCACTGTGGAAAGGAAATTTCAAGTTTGCACCACTTTGAGGTACAGATAGGATGTTTGATAGCTGATCCGGCCGATTCCACACATCTTGAGTGATTCTTAGTAATGCTACGTGTTAAAATTATTCAAATAATTTTACTTCTGTTATTCGGATATACGAATGTTCGTTTTCAAAAATTCGAATAATTATTCCATATTTGAATAACTGTTCAAATAATTATTAATTACTCAAATATTCCAATAACGAATATTAGAACAACCCAATATTCGAGTATCCAAACAATGAATTATTCGGATTTTGACAGAAATAATTCTTAGGATGTAGTTCTTTTCTCCATTAGACACTATTTACAGGATCCTATAACACGCTATTAAGAAGAAGGAGTGGAAGAACTATAAAATGTATTAGAATTTGGTAGCAGAAAATTGGGTGGAGACTTCAACGACGGAATGAGATAAAGAAAGAGATAAACAAAATATCAGTAAGACATGGAAAAGGTGACAAACGTGTAACCTTTTAGAAAAATTTGCTGAACCTGAGAAGATGTACATTGTGAAATCTTTCTTCTAGGAAAAGTCACACAAATTAACTAACATGGAGACACACAAGTGAAATAACAAACAAAATTAACTAGACCATATACAACAGAAGGTACTTGATTGAAAACTAGAATGTTCTGAACTGAAAATTAAAATTAAATTAAATCTTCCACTTTTACGTCCCACGATTATGCCGGCTATGCTAAAGAGGACAGTAGTAATGAGAAATGAATGCAATGTTGAAATGAATAAAGTGAGAGGAAACGGGAGAACCCCGAGAAACGCACAAACACGGTGTTTGTCCACCAAAAGGTTCACTTGGAGTGAGCTAGGATCGAACCAGGGACCCCACGCACCAGAATTGGACACTTGACCATTGTGCCCCAATGTTCTGAACTGGTTTAAAAAAGAAAGAACTATCGGATAGTAAGGTGAAAGCTGGATCTAAAATACGAAAATCGAAAAAACAAAACCTACTTTGTTGTACTCGAAGAGAATATTAATGTATCAAAATCTAAAAGGAAGATTTTTTAAAAAATCTGATTGATACAACTATGAAGATAGAAAGTATTAAGATGAACAAGAATTAGAAAAGTATCTCAGAAAGAACACAGCATCTGATGAAAGAAAATAAACGAAAGAAAAGAGTGACAATGCGACATCTAAAGCAAAATATGTAAGTCTTGTTAAGTAATATTGAAGAAGATTCGACACTAATCTCATGAAAAAAATAATAATAATAATTCACAATATGATCCTTAAGGAAGGAGGGCAGAGCTGAACAGTGAACTATAGCATTCGCAGCTTTAAAAAAATAAGAGAAAAGAAAAGATGTCAGAATCAGTGAAAAAACCTTGAAGAAATATTGAAGAATATGTGGGTATTCAATAGCAAATTACATATAAGTAATGAATGCATAATCGGAAGTCAGAGAAAGCGAAGATGAAGAAACAGAGATACCCAGTGCAGCAAGAATAAGGTTCACACACTGTAAGGAGCATGAAACGATCAAATATCAGAAAATGGAATTACACAGATATGAAGTGGTAAAAAAATGAGGAAAAGTTCTAGCATAGCATTATACATAATGATTATTAACTATCTGACTTCTCTAGAAGTGAAGTAGTCCAATGATCCTATTGCTTCATAAGAAAGGGTATAAATCTTACGTATTTCTAGACCTACAAATCTTCTACCTTAGGTGCCTACAAAGTAATTACGAAAGTGTTGAAGCTTCTATTAGATAAAATTAACCTCTCCCACCCAAGAGTAGAAACCACATTCAGAAGTGGTTACAGCACAATCTATCATATTCAGTTGTGAGGGAAGCGATAGATAGATGAAACGAATATGAATTACCCATATGTGCTTCGCTGAATGTCTAAAAAAGCTTTCTATTTGGTGATGACCTCGGCGGTTGTTCAACACTCTTAAATCAAGCTGTGTCAAAAAATATTAGTTGAAAGCTGCAGACAATAACTAGAAACAAGTCAGTGCACATATCTGTTTTACCGATACAAAGATTATAATAATAGAAGAGGAAGGAAGAGAATGTCAAGGTGAACTATTTCTTCGAGGCTTTTTTTAAGACACGAACTTCAGTGTGTATTTTGTTCGCTCAATTAAAAAAAATAAAGATATAAATGTAAATAGGAAACTTCTGATACATTCCGTTTCGCTGATGACGCTGTTCTCTCTGTAAATACTCAGGCAGATCTACAAGATATCATAGAAGAGGTTAACTTGAACAGTAAGTCAATCAGTTAAAAATGACCATGGGGAAAACGAAAGTGATGTTTAATAGAGCTATTTCACAAGCAATTCAAGGATTGAAATTGAAAATACAGAATTAGCAGAAATGAATATCAGCCTCCATGAGAAGATATTCATGAATAGTAACAACAAAGAAAAAATGGGATGCGGGCAGTAGATTCGATATATTGCAAGAATAAATTATAGTCAATATACAAAAACAACTTTTGACTAGATACGAAGATAAGAAGAGAAATAGGATACGTCTTCATTCAAAGTATGTGACGATATGAAGGACAGTACTCGGAAAAAGAATTATCCAAGATCGATGGGGTGAGAAAAGGATTGGAGAGACCTTCATCTTCAGTGGATTGATGTTGTATATGGCTATATATCGAGTGAAATGAAATGAAATCTCTGAGTTTTACGTCCCACGGTTATGCCGGTTAGGCTAAAGGAGACGGTGATGATGAGTAATGAATGAAATGGTGGAATGAAGAAAGTGGGAGGAAACGGGAGAACCCCGAGAAAATCCACGCACGCGGTGTTTGTCCACCACTATATATCGAGTGTTCTGAAAATGGCGCCCACGGACGACAGACCATTATTCTACAAGTCGAAATAAATCAATATATATATACACCGACAACGTTTGGGAGGTGATTCCTGATACCAAGATAAGACTAGAAGTATAGACCTGGGTGCACAAATGGCTCCTTTCGGAGATACAAGCTACCGCAACCATGAAAACATGAACTTTAAAGGTCCATAGCTCCAAAACTATGGGACGTACTCTAGTCAGGTCAAGACTTTACGCGGTACTTTCGCAAACATTTTTATAGGGTAGTTGGTGAGTACTTCAAATTATACATCCTTAGCCAAACTCTCTATTGTTCGCTTGTCACACTGCACAACCTGAGTACTACGTAAACTTTCCTTTGGTGCCGCTATTCCTCACATCAAATGTAGGGTTCTGAAAATTCACACAAGCCTCATGCATATGAAATCGTAATATTTCGTACCTGATACGCTCTCGTACACATCCTTTAAATTTGGATGGAGTCCTTCATTCCTTCTTGATATTGAAATTTTCCTAAATAGTAGTGTAGGTAGGCCCATCATCTCACTCTAATATTATTTCATTTATCACCAAGATCTTCATAATGAAAGCTGAACACATATTGAGAAAAAGTGAAAAATTATCTTTGGAAATAGGTCAAATTAAGTTTTTAACTTTGTTATTGTCCCTTGAAAAAGAAAATAAAATCACTTTGTTGAAAATATTAGTTAAAACATGCAAATGTTTTTAGTTTATCGTGAAGGAAAGAATACTATTAGCAGAATTCGTTTCAACAATTGCACAAGAGAGTACTTATTGCCATATAGATATCTTTACAACAATACATAAATTGAATGTTTTCTTTCTGCTGCGGGATCAAGTGGAGAACGCGCGTGCTTTCTGTGCATGGTGCTCTTCCACGGTAGATCCTCGGTTGTGAGTCTTGCCTTGAAAAGAAACTCAAGTAGTAGTTCGTGCCATGCGGTAAATCTTCTGAATGTATCATAAGCTCTAATCATTTGCTTATTTGGCGAAAAGAGACCTCAGAGGGTTACCATATGTCTCTGGGAAACTCCTTAATCCAACATCTGAATAAATAGCTTAGTTGATCAAACATTGTGAAGTTAATAGAAGCATTATAAGAGGAATATAATATTACACGTGACTGAACTGGATGACTTAAACAATCTCTTTTAATAAATTAAGAAATAGGAATAGCGGTTGCTACAATTTACTTCTTTTCGCTTCATAATGCGGCACATTGGTACAGAATGGCTCACTTTCGTTGAAAGCTGCAAACAGTAAAAACTGATTTTTCAGCTAATCGATAATTGCTATTGTCTGTTGCCTTGTGTATGTGTAACATGCAAACCTTTATTTCTTGCTAATCCAAGCTTTTTTTAACTAACAAGAGTTGATATTGGGCTTATGTCAAACTCTGATTTCAATTGAAAACGAATTCATCCATTTTCAAATCAACGAAAAGAAGAGGTTAATCTATCTGTATAAAAACCTCTGGTCTCGCTCTTCGATCCTTACTTTCAATGTTTCTGCTCTACGGGATAATGCACTATCCAACATGCACCATTATTTCCTGATTCTCCTTTTTTTACCGTTGTATACTATTTTATTTTTAATGAGACCTCTTCTCCAATGAAAAAAAGGCTTCCGTTAGCATGTATTGCTCTGATCACGTTTTGTCAAACTTTAACGAGTACCAGAGGAATAAAACAAAAAAGTAGACATTATTAATGCTGCCATCTGTCAGTGTCGCAATAAAGAAAATGACAGAGCAAAGCAGCAAAACACATTAATATCGAATGCGCTGAATGTTGATGAAACATATGTGTCAATTGGAAGAAAAATCGTTATTTTTTCCGATAGTCATAAATGATATTAAATAGAGAATATAATGATTTCATTTAAGTATTAGATAAAAGTCAAAATAAATATAAAATCTATCTTATTTTTAAATACTAAAGTTACTTAAGGTTCCTACTACAGTATGTGTGTGAATCTGTACTTAATCTCGTATTCTGTACGAACTCTTTGTGAAACTTCCGCTGTACTAAAAAAAATTGAATATGATTTTATATGTGTAAAATTATATTTTTAGTTCAGTATAACACTGAACTTTATTATATAACTATGAATAATTCTTTACATGAAAAGGGCTTGTGATAAAAAACAATTTAATACATTACTATAATATACTACATATAGGCCTATACGTGGCCTCAGGATCAATCGTACGTGACACCAAATACAAGGTTGAGAAACTTGGTTTAAACTAGTTATCTTTTCGAATTAATAAAGTTCTTCCTCTTTTATTAATCCATTTTTTTTTAATTTTTGACACCTTTTACAGTCTCTGTCTTCTAATGTGAAAGAATACAATAAGTATTACGAAATACTTAAGTACAATCACTTTGCCTACGTGACATATATAGAGAAGCTCTGGAACCTAAACACGATATTCAAACAGAGTTACGGCGCGTTAAGTGGAATAGTTTTGTAGACTTTTTTCTTTGAAGAAGTATGTTAACAGTTGGTCAAGAATTCCTAAATTTTCGAAAATAAAATGCTAGTAATTGATTCAGCCATAAAAGCTAAAGGTGTGTTAGTCCTATTAAGCCTCTAGCTAGTGAACTTGATCCAGTACAGAAGAATAGTTACACTTTAGAGTACTTAGTAAGAACATGGGAAAATCGAAACATCAATTGGAGGAGATCAAAGGCTTCTCACTTCAGCTACTTTTCGAATTCAGAAATCGCTACAATATGGCTCTTTCTGACGCTTATTTCGCAGCATTCTTGTTGAATCCAAAAGAAAACTTAACAGGAATTGATTTAACAAATGAGGAAAAACAAGACACTTTGGAGTTTGTAAGAGCCTGATATTCACAAAACCTTTCTTTCTTTCTTTGATTTTGAAATATGAGGATAAGATTAACAATTTAACTAACCATATTTTGATTCTATATTAAAGGCAACCGTGTCAGTATGCCAATGGTGGAAAAGCAACAAATCTCAAATACATGTTGTGACTCTATAATTGCCGCCGTAGCAGACTGCAATGCAACACTTCTTGGAGATTTCAATCTCTCCATTGACTAGCTTTGCCCCACACGTAGTGTCCCACATTCTAAAAACTATAATAATGACTATTGGTTTCTGGACAATTTTATACATGCTCTGGGCTTAGCACAGCATAATATGCATTCTACTAGATGCGATAGTAACCTGGACTATATTGTGTCAACCCACAAGTCAACGGTTGTGGTCCCTAAGTTAAATTTTTTCCCGTCTGATCACGATTTCCTCAGTGTGTTCTTTCCTCACGTCAAACACAAAATTTATCAACGACAAAAATCAGTGTATTCTTTACCCTAGTGGGTAGAGGCCCCTTGGAGTGAAATGCGTCAAGTTCTTCATACTTTTCCATGGTGCTTACTTGCCTCACGCTCAGTTGACGATGCAGCTGACTTATTTACTGACGTCATACAGGCTGTGGTTAAAGATTTTGTGCCTTACCGTAAAAGACCATCTTCAAAGTTCCCCCCGTGTTTAATGAGGAATTAAATTGCATACTTCGCAACAAAAAAGTGCATGGAAGCTATGGAAGGATGGTCCCAGTGAATATACCTACAACAACTTTACAGATATTAGAAGACATAGTAAATATCTTATGAAAAGAAAGTATGATAAATACATTGAACACATTACAATCGATACAAGTAATAACCCTAAGCGTTTCTGGACCCTAATAAACAACCGAAGAAATAGTTCTCGCCGACCGAAGAAATAGTACCGACAGAACTGACCTACAAAAATTCATGTGTACATGAAAAAGACAGGACAAAGGTATTTAATGAATATTTTGGTAGTAGTTTTGTTTCATCCCCTCCCACCTCTCCTTCGTTCCCCTACCCTCTTCAACCTGTTTGTTCTGAATCTTTGTCTTCCATCAGTACTACTCCGACAGAACTACTTTCTCTTCTCTTGACATTGCCCCAGCAGCGTGCCTTAGGGCCAGATAATATTTACACTTGCTTCCTATGCAATGTTGCCATTTCACTTTCTCAACCCCTCTCGAATTTACTAAATCGCTGTTCTGCAGAAGGTGTCTTTCACACCTGTCGGAAGAGAGCTAATATCACTCCTATACATAAATCTGGTAATAATAAAAATGATGTGTTCTCCTATGGACTTATTTCTTTATTATCACCTCTCTCTCTCTCGTTTGTAAATAGATAATCAAAAACAGGATCTTTCAATTTGTTGTTCCATTTATAAACTCCTCACAACACGGCTTTTTGCCAGGAAAATCTTGTGTTACTAGTTTATTTGTTCTTCTGTCCGATGTGTCCTCAGAAAATTCTCAACTCGAACTTTTTGTATTTGGACCTGGCTAAGGCTTTCGATTCCCTTACACATCATCTTCATATATACAAACTCAATTCTAGATTCAATTTACATGGCAAATTGCTTAGTCTTCTGGAAACCTATCTCAGTAATAGGACACAACGAGTTTCAGTTTCAGGTTACTTTTCTGATTTTATTCCCGTAACTTCTGGAGTTCCTCAAGCCAGTGTTCTCGGTCCACTTCTATTCATATTATACACGGACGCCTTCTTTGTTCAAAAACAGCTCTACCAATATTCTTCTATTCGCTGATGATTACAAGTTCTACAGACAAGTTAAATCAGAGTATGATGCGCTTGCTCTTCAACATGATGCTTCAATTCTTCTCAACTGATGTAACTCTTGGAAACTTAGCTTAAATATCGAAAAACTGTGCTTCTCTTCCGATTTCTCTAAAACAGGAACCTATAAAACACATTTACAAAATTGGTCATAAGAACATAAATCCTGTCTCCTCTTTCAGAGATATTGGTGTTATCATTGAGACTAAGCTTAGTTTTGCGGATCATGTAAGCACAATATCATATATTGCTATGAGAAAACTAGGACTCCTTTATCGCTTCATTGACATAAAAAATCCTAATTCCTTAAGCTTGTTCTATAAGTCATATGTTGCTCCCACTGTTGAGCACTGTTCTCCTATCTGGTCTATGGCCTGCCCTACTCCGTCCTGCCCGAAAAAAATTAAATTCCATAATTAATTTCTTTTTAGTCATTGTATCCTACCGAGTACCTCACCTCCCAACACTTCCAAAAAATGACGTTTTAAAATTCCTCAATATCAAACCTCCCCTAGTGAGAAACAAAATTACTGACCTAATATTTTTGCAAAAAATCGTAAATGGCCACATATCATGTGAACAGTTGTTAAGTAAGATCCATTTTCGTATACCCGCTAGAACAACATGATCTAGTGATCTTTCTTTACACTCGAGCGGCGAGAGTTAATATTGTCCAAAGGTTCGTTCTAAACCGAATTGTCAGTACATATAATCAGTTACCAGAAACTGTAGACGTTTTTTCAAGTGAGTATACTTTCAGATCATCTATAAATAAGCTATTTTTGTAATGTCGTTGTTGTGTTGTACGTACCATTTTGATCTCAAATTGTTATTGAATTATGTTATCAAAGTGTTAAAATGTTTCAGTGTAAAATGGCCTAGTGCTGTATCTGAAACCTGTTATAAATAAATAAATAAATACAGAAAAAATAATTATATAGACCTATTTTTCGTTATCAAAAGTTGCTAACTGTACTAGTTTAGTTTTATTCAACATTGTTAAGGAACCATTCGGAAATCGAAAGATGATTTCTGCATAACTTGAGGAAAGGGAAGGGGGCCGTTCACATATGTGTTTTGTTATCAGAAATCGAAGTAAAATATTCAAACAAAGGTATTCAGATTCTGGGTAGACAAGCAAATTTTGGAGGGTTCCAAGAATTCCTCCCGCGAATGAGTGCCCGAAAGCTAAGTTTTTTAATTTTTATTTTCAGCAACAATCATGAAGATGACAGTTCAAATAAAATATTAAGTTAAAAAAAAGTTACAAGTGGTTTACAAGTAGTAGTGAAAAGAGACGAAGTATAACAACTATACTTTCTAGTTTCTACTAGTATCAGTAACTGTCAATATTCTTTGATCTATTCGAACAACATATTTATTATGTCACTCCCAGTATGGTTACAATGATTATTATACTAAATTTTATTTGAAGCACGTTGAATTCTATATAGAAAGTCAATTCTACGTTTGTGTTCTTAATGCTAAGTCATAATTCAATTTGAGAAGAGATTTCAAAGTGACAATAATAACAATAAGCAAAATATACTGGACATCTTTACGTGAAAACCTATGTTGTTTTCATTTTCTTTTATTGTGCCTACTACCCCTTTATATACAAAATGTTTAGATTTTAATATATGTACATTACTTCAAAACAAGTTTCTAATACAAATAATGAAACTGACTACCCTCCCCTTCCCTAGAAAACGGTTTAAACCAAATAAACCAGGCTTTGGAGTTTTATTTAAAAGAAATATTTTTAAATACATAACTCTAACCAAATGTAGAAATGTAGTTCGGATTCAGCGCTAAGGCAATTAATTACAGACTAGGTCAAACCAAATAAGGATATTCTTCTAAAACGAGAATATGTTTTGTTGTACCATGGCAGGTCAATACTGTTTTAAACCAGAAGTTTGCCTCTGAACTTCTTGTCTGTCAATTTTGCTGCGAACTTTTAATTCTCAGGAATGGTTTGTTGAATTTAAATTTGATAGATATGTTATTCATGACTTATTTAAATGATCATCAAAATCAATTAAGTTATATCAAAACCAAAGGCCAAGTTTGACCCAATACAAATGACATTTCACTTCTCAAGAACATTTCGACCGAATTAAATTGTACTAAATTTATTAATAGTCCATTTAGGTGGTTCTGCAAATTTGTCGAAATCAATAATACCAAAAGTGCACTTTGATCAATCGATTGTTGCACTAATAAGTGATGCTAGTGTCAATCAATATCGACTTTAGCTGCGATCTGGAAAGAATTGATATAACTATTCGATAGATTGGTACATCTAATCTATGGTTCTTTATTGGCGAAGTTGGCACATAGTGCAATTTGTGTCTCAAGACGAAGACTCCTAAGATATATATATATATATATATATATATATATATATATATATATATATATATATATATATATATATATATATATATGTATATATATATAAGGTGTTTTCAAAACAAGACCAACAACGTTTGGGAGGTGACAAACGTTCGACTATTGTCACAACATTTTTTTTAATTCAAGGGCAATATGTAACAGATGGGTATGTTCCAACGGAACTGCATGATCGGCCTATGGGAAGACGGCATATCGTGTCACAAAACTAGTACATGTATTGGCACAACAGCGACACGTATGCGAAATAGGAGTGTCAGCTTTGCCACTGGCGTCCTGAATAACAGATAGTTGTATTTTCTGACGAATCCAACTTCAACTTGTTCTACAGTGGTGAAGGAATATGTGTGAGATGCTCTCATGATGAGCGCAATCTGTGAATATGCATTGCCAAACGGGCCTGTTTGATGGTGTGACAGAACATTGAGTACAAGATGCATTCTCGGCAGCTATGCACGACAGCTACTTTACCAGCGACTAATAAATCAGGAAAATTCTTGCGGTCAGATATATTTCAGTTGGACAATATGTATCCGGAAATGTGCAATCCTTCGAGGAACGTTGGGTACTGCTTTTTTTCTAGCTTTTACGATCGCCTGTCATCTTTCCATTGAACCCTTATGTAAGATACACTTGATCCCAACTTGTTTGTCACGATCTTCCAGCAGGCAGTGTCGATATTTTGCGGACATGGATATAAGCAGAATGGCAGGCGATTCCTTAGCAATATATACAATATCTCTTTTCATTTGATAGCATGATGCTATGATGAATCCAGCACGTGGAGGCTTCAAGCATGCTTATTTATCAAGGGTTGAAGTGCAGTACGGTTCCAAAATTGTAATCATTTTGAAAAATCGTATAACTAATCCGTTATATCTATATACGTATCTCGTATCTATCCCTATCTATCTATCTACATCTCTCTCTCTCTCTCTCTCTCTCTCTCTCTCTCTATATATATATATATATATATATATATATATATATATATATATATATATATATATATATATATATATACGAGGGCAAGTCAAGAAAGACTTGGACTGATTTTTTCCCCGGCAGTTCTGTTAACGCTGGAGCTTCATAGTTTGGCATACAAGTAGGGTGGGTCTTGCTGTGCAAATATATAAAATGTTGTTAAGGAATCATTGCATGTTTGGTAACCACGACTTTTTATTGCAGGTGATGTTCTGTGCCGCCTCTAGAAGTCGCCTGTAGAAGAAATGGAGTCATTACGAGATGAACAATTTGCAGCTATACGGTTCTGCTATCGCCTGGGGAAAAGTGCAACAGAAACTCTAGGAATGTTGAGAGCAGCCTACAAAGATGACGCTCTGCCACGAAGTACCGTGTTCTGGTGGTTCAAAGAGTTTAAAGAGGGCCGAATGACAATCACGAAAGCTGGTGGACCAGGTGTATCAGCGTCAGCTGTTACTGAGGTGAACATTAACACGGCAGCAGTCATTGTTAGAGAAGATCGCCGCATCAGTATCGACGATCTGGCAGCCGCACTACGCATATCTCATGGCAGTGCCTTCAAAATTTTGCATGACCACCTCCACATGAGCCGAGTGTGTGCGCGATGGATTCCGCGACTCCTGACACCAGAGCAGAAGGCCGTTCGAGTGGAGACTTGCAGGGAGCTGTTGCAAAGGTTTGAGGATGGTGGAGACGCCTACCGCACCGTGCGACTTTTTTCTATTCCCTGCACTAAAATCCAGACTGCGTGGACGCCGCTTCTCCGATAATTCCGAGGTTCTGAAGGCATCGGAGGTGGTTTTGAAGGACCTCTCAAAGAATGGCCTGCGACACGTGTTTGAGGACTGGAAGACTCGAATGAAAAAGTGCATTCAAATGGGCGGGGACTACTTTGAAAAGGATCATGTGCCTGTTGCTGAGTAATAATAAATTGCCTAGAAAAAAAATCAGTCCAAGTCTTTCTTGACTAGCCCTCGTATATATATATATATGTGTGTGTGTGTGTGTGTGTGCATTTCTTGGTTGCTACAATTTTCACAAACGGAAATACAATACTTCTTCGTCTTTTCAATGTTAAAATATTTAAACAGTACTTCAGAAAAATGTCGGAATTATGAATAATTTTGAAATTTTGAGTATGGTATACTTATATTGGTAAGACTTTATTTTCAATTATGTTTTCATTATTATACTAATTATTCTCGAAATATTAAGGAAAATATTTTCAATAAGAAACGTTTTGGAATTTAAGGACGTTTTGAAACCAAACCTTCTGGATAAGTAGTATTTTGTTCCAAACTTGTTAGGGTCAATCTTTATTTTTTACATTTTAATTCAAAAATAATATAAAGCTTGGAATACAATACTCTTGATGCGTTACTATTACTAGAATTTCAGTACCATGTAAATACAAAGATGTCAATATAAGATACAAAAAAATATTCATATAGAAAATAGTAAATTACTAGGAATGAAAGAAATGCGAAAAGCAATACGTAAATTGCATAAGTTATAATCATCGGCATCGTCCATTAGGTTACATTCATCATCATCTGAACTTTCTCCTAAGTTTTACCTACCTATAATATCAGAACAAAAATTCAGGTCTGGATTGCTTGACCAGTATTTCACGAATCGAAACGTGAGAAGTTTTTAGACGTCCTCCACTTTTTCATTTCTAACTGCAAACACCTTTCCGAATTAACGGTAGTGTGACGTCTGTCTTGTACGCATTCTTCTTGAACAGCTTTCGTACCATATTGGTATTAATGTTGTAGAATTGTTCCATTCTTACTACAATAGGTGTAACTGGAATTTTTCCACAAACAATGATTTACCTTTTATTCAATGGTTGAAAAATTATATGCTATTGATTTGGTTTCCTCATATTTTCCTGTAATAGTTGCTTCCAGTTGTACAAGGGACATTCGTTAAACATTTTAATTACTGTACCATAATTACGGAACACTTCAACATATTCTTCAGGCTATACCACAGTATTATGACCCTTTAGTTCAAGCTCAATCCTGGCAGAAACACGATCAGGAGGACGAAGATATGAATGTCCTGGAATGGGAAATATTGAATAAATCTCCTTGACATGATTGGGAGCGTATTCATTCAGCCAATAGGATAACATGCAAATTATTGCAGAGTTCTTATTCTGCTCTGCACATCCATCTGCAGAATCGATTTTTTTACATGCCTTCAAATAATACGTTTAGCAGACTGTGGAAAACTGTTAATGCAATTTGCGATGATCCCTTCACTGCGTCTGTTTCTGTCCAGTAGTATATAAATACTTCGTCTTTAGGTTCATTATTAGGCTGACGTACCTTCGCACATTGTGAAATTAAACTTGTAAAAGTGCCTGCTGTAATAAGCAGCTTGATACGAAACTCGAGGAAGCACATGATTTTCTATTAATTGAAGAAAAGAGTGATTTCTTCATTGCTGATGCTCCTCACTGTAAGTAGGGAATAGATGCTTCATCTTTTTTATGTACTATAAATTCAGTTTGATAAGAAGTATCCCCTGACTGAAGTCTCAATCCAAACCGAATATATTTGGAACATTTATCCGCACGTACAACAAGATTTCCAAACCTTGTATATTGTATTCAGTTACAAAAATGTTCTAGAAATACGAGAGTAGAACTTCAGGTGAGTGTTTCACATTCTTATTATACAGCTGGTGAAGTTTTGCTACAGACAATTAAGTTGTTAGGTTTTGCTTCTTCCCACTTTCTTCTCTTCAATAATGTTTCTCTCCAGGAACCAGGATTTAATAACCTTTTTCTTGACTTCAAACATATGGCACTTACGATCTCCTCCTCAGTTTTCTGATGCCAGCTGTCCACTTTTAAAGTTTAGCTTACATACAAGCTGCATCCTTTTCTGAGCACACCAAACACCCAACAAAAAAAAAAAAAAAAATCTTGCAGACTTGCATCAATGTTTCGGTGTCACGATGGAATTTCGGAACGTAGTATCGAACCCACATCTCTGTTGTCTATTTCCTGTCTTTCCTAGGCTTTTTTCCTTCTGGCACCGAGGACAACGTATGCTTCAGCATAAAATTATCTTCATTTATTTTTCTTTTATCGGAGTAGAAACACTGTTGACACTAGCGAACATCTTGCATAGAAAATTCTTCTTTTTCCTTCCTTTTCCAGTGGAACTTGGTGCAACAATATTTATTTCTTCTGGATTTATTGGTTCATTTTTTTTCTTGAATTCTCTGCAGTGAATGCTTTTTAAATTTATTTCTTTGAAAAAAGTAATAGTGTAATGAATATGCTCTTCAAGTTACTTCAGTTGCTTCAATAATGCAGCAAGACAAAATCAATCATTGAAAAATTTTGAAAATTTGCAGTTACTCAAGACTTTTGCAAGAATAAAATGAAGGTAAGTCCCATAAAATTCAATTGTTTATCGTTATTTCTTTTTTGCTGTTGACTGCATAGCGCCCGGACAATATACGCTTTGAAAAAAAAAGGAATGGCCATGATCACTTAATGCTCGTGGATAAGAGACGTTTTGCATTGAAAAAAATTATCTGCTGCTATGTCTTATGTTGTTATGCATGAGACCCCTTATGAACTCAAATTTAGTTTTCAAACCGATTTTTTAAAAGATTTTAGACTGTTCTGACAGGAAATCCATGCAGAAACAGAAGGACACGACCTCAAAGAAGTAAATGCCACTGTTACCTCATTAAAAAAAAAAAAAAAAAAAAAAAAAAGTAGGCAAGTGCAGTTTTGATAACAAACTCGACAATGAGAAGTATGCAAAATGCAGACATGTTTCCTATGCATAAACAATTTAAACATCTACACTGAATGCATTCAATCATTTTACTCTTATAGCATTTTTCAACATTCCAAATAACAAGTTAATATTCTGATTATCATGAAGATTAGGAATGATATAACTTCAGAAAGATTGACTGGATATTAAAGTCTTTGCTCAGGTGACAAAAAATCAAATTTTCTACGAAGATTTTGTTCATGCTTGAATATGACGAACGAAGATTAGTTTACAATCAACATTTACTTCTAAATATCTAACACATAATGTCGGATCATCAAATAGTTACTTCATCAATACAGTTATCACAGTATTAAACCATAGATTTTACTTTACACTTATTCTAGCGTGTTATAGCTTTATCCTACAGTGACTAAAATTATACCTATTGTATATCGTTATATGGTCACTAAATAATAGTGAACAAAAGTTTTCAATCAATTTAGTAATTTATGCCTTTCGTAGCCTAGTGGATAAACCGTCTATCCTTTCTGTCCGTGTGGCCTGTGTTCAATTAGTGGTAGCGGTCCTTTCCTGGGATAGAAACCCTAGTAGTGGTTTAGATAAGCAGGGGTTACAACTAAATACTGGTTTTGTTTGTTTTATTCCAACAATATATTGTTGGAATAAAACAAACAAAACCAGTATTTAGTTGTAACCCCTGCTTATCTAAACCACTAGAGAGTTGATACTTATGCAAAAGTGTGTGTAAATTTATCATTTGTTTATTGTTAGCAGCATAAACATGAAACAAGTATTTCTCTTTAGAAAGTTGGACAACTTAATGTTGGTTGGTCTGTTTCTACATAAAGTTGAATTTGGGTTATTTGCAATCAAAGTTTGCATTGATAAAAATTTTAAGGTGATTATAGCTTTGAAGACTAATTAATTGTATTTTTTCAATTATATTTGCAACAGAAGTAACATTTTTCCATCTAATGGTGATAACTTGATTTGTAAATGTTTTTTGTGGGTTGATCCGTTTTAAAATCCCCCTTCATATGATGTCTATAAGTGCAATTTCACTGGACAGGAAAAAGTTCTCAAACGTAAGTTCTCGAAAATATACTATCTGTCCTAGAGGTACCAAATTTTATTCTTCAAGTTGGTAATTTTTGGTTAATAGTTACCGTACTTTTAGAAAAAGTCAGATCATATTATGGTTATTTAAGACTATATTCTACTTATCAATTACATTTAATATGTTAATTTACATATATGTTTACATACCAAGCCACAAACAGGCCTCTTATGTTATTTGTCGGTTACTACCACGTGTTATTTCGGGTACTATAAAGTGTTTCTCATACTGTTTCATATGAAATGCATCTGAAATTCCGAACGAAATTTGAACACGTATGCAAATTTAATTAACCCCTTCTATTTCCTTCTCATCCTTTACAAATAAAATATTAAAAATGCTTAAAAAATGTTGAATTATTATTTTAAATCAAAAGTCCAAGTATTAAATTACATGTCTGTCATCTTTAAGGGGTTCGGAGATACGGAGGTATAATAATTATAATAACTGCAACCCCTATTTCACCCCCTTTGATGTTTCCAACAGTTTTTTTCCTCTCTGCTAAGTCAAATATGAAAAAAAGACGCTGAAACACTAGTTAATTTATTTTAAATGTTTAGTCAAAATACCTAATTTCATGTCTGTACTCTTGAGCCATTCGGAAATATGGGAATAACATTATAACAATTGCAAGCCCCATTTCACATTCTTCCATGTTGATTTTGCAAAAATCATTCCTTAGTAATGCATTATGTCACGAATCCAATGCACTATCCAAATTTTAAGCTTCTAACTTACGCAGTTTCTAGCTAGCCGTTGATCAGTCAGTCAGAACTTCTATAACACAGAGAGATTTTTGTGGAATAATGTTTTTGAACCGACTTGCAGCGAGAATACAACATTGATAGAAAGTACTGAGATTTCAGAATTGTTGGTATTACTAAAAGCTTTTCATTTTTGATTATCTTAGAAATTTATTGGTGTTCGTAAAAGTCACTAACTTTATAGATATTATTCAAATTTATCTCTATAAGAAAATAACGAATTATTTTATTATAGTATTATTATTCCTTGCATCAATTTACTTTATTATCTAAGTGGCGCAACATTTTAAATTGTAACTGTAGTGTACTGAGTGTAGTGTGTTGTGAGGAAATGTATATTATATTTTTTAAAAAAGAAAAAGTTACTACTAGCGCCCCGAAGTATAAGCGGAGACTTGAGTAACTATGAACATTTCGTGTATAGAGACAAGTGGCTGGGAAGCCATTGGTATCCTAAATAAGACACTGGGTTGATGTACCTTCTAAAAAGTCAAAATGGTGCTTCGTTGAAGTGGCCTCCGATAAGATAGTTAATTTTGTTAGCGTATGAGTGAAGCTGTTAGGAGTATGAGTGAAAATAGTAGTATGCTATTGATTACGAATAGATTTCAGTTTAATGGTGATTCAAGAACTTACATTAAAAATTCTTTTATACTGTTCTAAAATTATTGATTTGGAAGACTGTAATGTATGTACTTTTACATATCAAAATAATTATTAATATATTACATCAAATAAATAAATGGAATTTTATTTATGTGATTATCGGATCTTAATAGTGGATTTGTCGAGTGATGATCGTAATAAACATTTGTTCGGGTATTATATGTATAACACTCTTAAATAAGAAGTATTTAAATTATTTTGTTTGGGTTTTTAGCCCGGCACCAGGGCGTGTTGTATTGTAAATCCTACGCATCGCCACAAAGTTCAGAATACCAATTTCTGTTAAAATACTTATTTGAGTGTTGTACAGCTGTGAAAGTGACATTTAATACGAACAGTGCAATCGGAAAATAAAAATAAGAAAAATAAATTAATGCAAATGAAACTGGTTTCTGCAGTGAAATTGGGACGCTAAAAACTAACTTTACACGATTGGAGTTCATATCGCATTGACCTTGCTGTTTGGAGTGAAGAGACTTGTGTATTTGTTTCACTACGTCGGTTTAAACCTCTTTACTAGTGGTGTTCCGGAGAGATAGGAAAGTAAAGTGGTGTTCCTTGAACTTGTGCATAATTGTTCTATATTGTGGTAATGGCTTCTTCCGAATATTCTATGGGACGTAGACAATCATTTTTCAAATGGAGACGCAGGTATTTTTAATCAGTTCCCAGATACCACTGATGACAGTTCAACAAGAACCAGTTATGTAATTCAAGGACGTAGACTGGTATCAGAGGTAGGTAATCCTTTTGTTACGCCTGGGAGTGCAGAAAACTTGGAAGAACATAGGTGGTTGTTATCAACAGAATTGGTAGACGAACTAGTTAGGCCTACCGCTCACTGGCGACAAAACAGTTGCGCAACTATCTCGTCGCTGTCGCCTGCAGTCAGCAACTTCACGGAGACAAAACAGTTTTGTTGCCATACCCTCGCTCACTGGCGACGGCAACAGAAAAGTTGCCGAGCACTTGATATCACAATTTACATAATCGGCAACCGGAACAGTTCACATAATCGCTGGTTTCGGACATTAAAAAAAAAAAAAAAAACTACCGCCCATTCCAATGGTTAAATAAATAAATTTAAATAAACTTTCGAAGGTAGCGTCAACAGGGGCGTTATTTCAGACTTCACTTGAGGGGGGCAAGAGCACCACCGACATAAGACTTTTACGTTTTGTACTAGTATATTAGTTGACAATTGATTAAAGTATATGTATTCCTCAAACTCTTGTGGAGCAATTGCACCTCTTGTCCCCCCTAAATGACGTCCCTGAACGTTAATGAGTGACAAAAGTAACAGCATTGTGTAAGCTATTATGAACGGAAACAATTATTAGAATCAAAGGATAACAAGAATAACGGAATTATAAAACGACTGGAAATAACTAACAGAACGAAACTAACAAAAGCGGCAATCCGACAACACTGTACAGTAACTGTACTCTTAATGTTCTACGTATAGCCATAAAATAAAAATTGGCTTTCTTCGTTCTTCCCGCGTATTCTTCACGTTTTAAAATCGGCCATTTTTATACAGTACAGTTTTTTTATATATATATTTGAAATGGAAAGAAACTTGAAAATGATAATTTTATCTGTATTTTTTTCTAGTTGTGGTAAATTAATGAAAGTAGTAGTGTGTAGTATGACAGCGATATGTCATTATCGAAAAAGGTACCTACCTGTGTTGTTTTTCCTTGGCTGGAAAGCTCATTCTAGTTTCTTATAACAGTGAAATACACTTCCTTCCATAATTTCTTCTTTATATATATTTCTTCTTTAACACTGAGCGTTTCTCTATATCCTCAATTAATTGTTCATAGTCTTTATCACTAAAGACATGCTAGTCACTAATCAAAGAATGTATTAGTTTCCATTGCGAACACTTCTTTTCACGCGCTACACACGGAACGAACTGTTACATGAAAAAAAAATTGTAGAAAACATTTATTTTTTACCTTTCTATTTGGAGGTACCTCGGCAACTTTTCTGTCGCCGTCGCCTCAGTGAGCGGACTCTCATAAGACTCAATGCATCTTTAGATGTTGCGCAACTGTTCCGTCGCCGAGCTGTTGCCCTGCTGTCGCCCTGCTTGGCGACACCTCGGCAACTTTTCTGTCGCCGTCGCCTCAGTGAGCGGACTCCCATAAGACTCAATGCATTTAGCCAGAGCAACAAGATAGTTGCCCGACAAAATGTTGCCAGTGAGCGGTAGGCCTTAGTGATTGTGAAAGGTCATTTAAGCATGAAACAGACATGAGCGGGTTTCATAGTAGTGGTTATAAGAATCAGCTGTTTACGGTAGTTCATTCCATTTAGTTGATCATTCGGCAGATGTAGTCGATGAAAATAACTTTTTGTCGTGTGAAAAAGAATTACAATGTAATAATGGAAGTAGGAATAATTTTGTTAATATGCAGTCAACGCATATTGATTAAAATTTATTACACGCTTTTCGGCCATTCAGGACTAATTTAGATAAAATCACCGTAGGTGTAGAAAATTAAATAGTCTAAGCAATTAAATTAATGCATGTGATGGAAATGACGATATGTCAATGTTCCAATTTCTATTAGATGTTGAATCTTTAAATAAGATAAATATTTTTTCGTATGAACCCGTTGTTATGGTGGCATTGAGCAAAACTGGAGGTATTTTACGTAATAAAATGCTGGACTATATGAAAGTTTATGATAAATGGATAATGTTAGCTCATGTCATATTTTCTAATTTGAGTTCTTCATTAGGAAGACGAGTTGTAAATAAAATAAAAAATTGTGAGCGCTATGCAATCTCGGAGGCAGGATCCAGTAGAATTTGAAGAAATTGTTAAAAATGGTTACCTAATTCTATATGGTAGCTTAGATAAAAATCATGTAAAATATATTGTGTTGGGTGGTCTCGATCCACGATTTATAAGAGAAATATTTGGGGTTCGAGTCCCGAGTTCGTTAGAAGCTCTTGAGAGTGACTTACATTCCTATGTCATATATTTAAAGAATATAAATATGTATGATACGATAAATATATTTTCTGAGCCTGAGGAAAAAATAAAAAAAAAGAAGGCTTAAAAAAGCCTATAGCCTGCTTTGAGTGTGGTGGTTCACATTATGCTAATAGATGTAACATAAAACGTGCATTGAATATCTCGAGAAGATTGAACAGTTTGCAGCTAGATAATAGGGGGAGTGAAAATGTAGGAGGCGAAATTAATTTTGAAACAAGAAATTTACAAAAAAGATAAAAAAAAAGAACAGATGAAAACGTCAGTCAAGGGAAAATGTGTATGGATAATACAGAATGTAATAGCAGTAAGAACAGTAATCAAGTAGTTGGGGGGAAAGTGTTGCAGCCTTTGTTAATATTTTTGTTTTAGGGAAAAGAATTCAAGATTGCATAGATTCTTGCTCTACCATTAGTGTGAAAGACGCAAATGCTTTTAAGCAATGGAGTGATGAACTTAAAAATAGATTCAACATTAATCAGGATTCGTTCACAGGTAGAGGAATTGATAATAAAACAGTCACTTTTAACAAATAAGTTATATTGCCTTTAACATTACCAAATAGGATGTTTAAAATTAAATTCTACTTAGTTGATGAATTGAAACCTACATTTATTTTGGGAATTCAAGATTTGAAAAATATGAGAGTTTTAATTAACCTTGGGACAAATAAATTTGTTTTGAGCTTAGAGAATAACAAGACTATTCCTTTGTATTACAGGGTCAACGAGAATTATAAACTAAAAGCGGGGATTCATAAGTGAGGTGATTTCGCAATAGATGATGGCCTTTATGGTAGATTATTCATTCCATCCGGTGATAGGAATAACAGGATAAAACATAAGGGTTATCAGAAGAAGTTTACATATAGATAAACAATAAAAAAAGGAGTCACCACTCATCGCTTATTTTTATTAAAAAGAAAAAGTTATTACTAGCGCCCCGAAGTATAAGCGGAGACTTGAGTAACGTTTCGTGTATAGAGACAGGTGGCTTGGAAGCCATTGGTATCCTAAATAAGACACTGGGTAGATGTACCTTCTAAAAAGGTGCTTCGTTGAAGTGGTTTCCTATAAGATAGTTAATTTTCTTAGCGAAAGCTTAAAAGAATTGTCAGTAATTCTATAAATTTAAAAGAACTTGGTGTGGATCTAATTATTTAGTGGTGATTTAAGTCATAAGAAATTATATTCATTCAATATGTGACATGTGGATAATGTTGAAGTATTTGTTACATACGTCCTTTTAAGTTATCTGGAATATTCCGAACATACATGTGGTGATTGTGAGCCGATATTTTTGCTGAAACTGAGGATTCAACTAAGTGTTGGTAAGCTGTATATATTTTGTGTCAAACTCAAGTTTAATTTTGAATCAAGAAAATAAGCTGTCAGGAGTATGAGTGAAAATAGTAGTATGCTATTGATTACGAATAGATTTCAGTTTAATGGTGATTCAAGAACTTACATTAAAAATTCTTTTATACTACTCTAAAATTATTGATTTGGAAGACTGTAATGCATGCACTTTTACATATCAAAGTGATTATTAAAATATTATATCATATAATAAAATGGAATTTTATTTATGTGATTATCGGGTCTTAATAGTGAATTTGTCGAGTGATGATCGTAATAAACATTTGTTCGGGTGTTATATGTATAACACTCTTAAATAAGAAACATTTAAATTATTTTGTGCGGGTTTTTAGCCCGGCACCAGGGCGTGTTGTATTGTAAATCCTACGCGTCGCCACATGAGGAATGAAATATTAAAAATCACAGTTGTGGATAAACTAGAACGGATTTATGTGATTTTTCCTCTACATAATTTTACTGGAAAGAGAATTAAGTGTAACTCTAGTAAATCCATCATTAAAGAGTAGTCTCGTTTGTACCGCAATCTCTCCCAGGAAGTGGAATTATCTTTCAATGTGCTCCTGGATTTTGAGGCATGAATAATTTTGGTCGTGATGGTGCATTCGTCCAGTGGTCTTTGCTAGAATATTATGTCTGAGGGTAATTCCTATCAAAGGGTTTAGCTGTGATTTCTCTCTGATGAAGAAATTAGAAATGAACGAAAGAGAAAACCTTTCCAGCTCCCTGTTTCAAAGAGCTTGAACACACAAATGTCAGTGCATGGAAAATTCGTAGTTTAAAACGAGATTGTAACCGCTCATTCTGAAGGCTGGAAGAAATCTCTTTAAAACGAAACAGTCATATTACAAAGGGTGAACATTTCATTATTCTACAAATTCAATTACTATATGTGCATCCACATGTGTGATTTCTATTTTAATTAATACATTCAAACAGTATTTTGTAAAAAAAAAAAAAAAATTTTGTTAATGACGACAATCCTACTTAAATGAGTCTCTATTCGTTTCGATTTTCAGCTCATTATATTTCTGTCACAGAAGGATTTTGATTAATTTGTTTACTTGACTATATTCCCGATTGGGGACATATTTCATGAACTCGTATCGATACGTTTGGATCTTATACAGAATACCATGGCCGTACATATGTTATACGATACTTACGCATCGACTAACATGTGTCATGGCCATGGGAGGTAAGTTTCGAGGGGGCAGCAAATTTCTAGGGCCAGTTTTTCCACACTCTAGTTCTGAAAATTTCAGAAGTTCATTATACACGCTCATGTGGAGACGGTATGATTCTTTTACATTTGTTTTATAATTTTATTATTTTTTAACACTTCTACTTTGATTATTCACTTTATTGTTCCAAATGTTTTACGTCGCGCTGGTATTTATTATTATTATTATTATTATTTATTATTATTATTTATTTAACAATCTAACTCCAACAGGGACGATCATCCCCAATTATAGGAGCTTTTACTACAATTGATTTACAATTTAACTTATAGTTAAGCAAAAAGAAAAAAATAAACATAATATACACAAAGAATTTTACAAAAGAATATCAAAAATAATAATCATAAATATATAAATACAATTTTACATACACACATTTATATATTGTTTGATAAATAGTTTATATATAAATACTTCACCTTCACACATATAAACATACGTTCTACACTGTTTACATATTTACCTTTCATATACATTCAAAATTTGCAGCTATGTATTAGAATTAATTTATATTTTTAATGCGTTTTGCATAATAATATTGTACTTGTTAACATTGAAAATGAAATCCAAATCATGATTTCTTACCATGTCATTGTAGTTGCTTAATATTCTGAACAGTGGTGAATTTTTATAACGGTTCGTCTTAGGTATTTTATTTACGAAAAAGTTCCGTGTTCTTAAGTTACATTGACCTGCATTAAAGTAAATCTGTTTTAAAATGTCCCTACTTTCAATGTTTCCATTCATAAGTTTATAAAGAAACATTTGTTCATGTAATCTGCGCCTTTTATGTAACGGGATAAACTGAAATTCCTGTAATATTTCATTATAAGAAATTCCCATTCTATACGATGAAAAATTATATTTCTTATAAAAAAGGAAACGTAAAAATTTTTCTGAATATTTTCTATTTGTCTCTGATAAGAAGTATAATTCGTTGACCAAATTATAGACCCATACTCCAGTTTAGTTCTAACAAGATTATAATACAACAGTTTAATAGCCTCTAAATTTGTAAAGTTTCTTGTGTTTCTAATAACGAAACCTAGTTTTTTTATATGCTTCTGCCATAATAATTTGAATATGATCATTAAACGACATCTTACTATCAAAAACAATACCAAGGTCTTTAACTTGATGTTTCTTTTCGAGTTCAACATTATTCAAAAAATACTTGTAGTTCTGTATGTTTTTATAAGTTCCAAACCTTACATAATGACATTTCTTTACATTTAGTTCTAAATAATTATCTTTACTCCATTCAAATATGGCATTTATATCTTGTAAATTTTTCATATCACTTTCTTTTGAAGCTATTTTATATAATTTTATATCATCAGCATACATTGTACATGTAGAATATTTTATTTTTGCTGGAAGATCATTTACATATATAATAAATAATAGTGGTCCTAAATTTGACCCTTGCGGTACAACTGAATTCATATTATAATAGAATGATGAAGCTTGTCTATATGCAACATATTGTTTCCTTTCTGAGAGATATGAGGCAATTAAACGTAGGAAAGACCAATTAAGTCCAAAGCTAGATAATTTGTTTAATAAAACATCATGATTTATTTTATCAAATGCTTTGGTGAAATCAAAATATATGCTATCTATACATTTTTTGAGATCTAAAGCCTCATATATATCTTGAGTAAAATTTATAAGGTTGGTAATTGTCGACCTACCTGGTATAAAACCATGCTGATTTACACTTATACGGTGTATAACTTTGCACATGATTAAATATTCTTGCATATATTATATGTTCCAATATTTTAGCTGGGGCACAAATAATTTATTGATATAGAGATGTCGGCACATTTTAGTAGCTCGGGACGTCAAAAATATCCCTTCAGCATGCTCAAATTAACTTTGAGTAAACTTCTTAATAAATTTTAATATGCTTTATAATTTTCTAATTAATTGTTATCTTGTTAATTGTTATCTGTCGAGGACATTATTCATTTATTTTTCAGGATTAGTTTTTCAATATATTAATTGTGGAACATTAGTAGGCCCTATATAAAGTAAACAAACTCCAACCAATTATATAACTTTTGATTTTGAATTGCTGTTTCTAAATGGAATCACTGCCAGTTGGGTTAGTTTCTCTGGTTAGGTGTGAATACTTTTAACTACGTTTGTCATTATCCTCAGTATTTTAATATAAGGGTCAGTCCTAAGTAGAGATGCAAAAAAGCCGGCTTTTTTGAATCGATGGTTTTTTTCACATAAAAAGCCGGCTTTTTTGGGAAAAAAAACGAGAATTTTGGAAATTTTGGCTTTTTTCATTTTCATGATTTTTCTATCTAAATAGCTTTCTTATAGTATATTCTATACTTAGATAAGAATTCCATTACCTAAATGCCATATTTCGCTCTAAAATTCACCATCAAGATGGATGGAGCACATGTTTTACGAATTAAAGCTAACATGAAGAATGTAGTATTTGGGGGCAATTTTAGAGGCTATTTAACTTTATTTCAACTTTTGAGTTATCGATAATTTTTCTTCTCGATATCATTTCAGTTTGTCGTCTGTTTCATTTCTAAGAGCTTAGTACTCTAGCTTCTAACGCAGAAGTTAAACTTACGTTTTTCTATATATCCGTCAAAGCGTACGTTTTTCAATATATCCGTCTAACCGTACTTCCACATTTCTGTTATACTGTAGCTGTGCAACGATTTAGCAATAATTTTCCGGAT
This sequence comes from Thermobia domestica, assembly GCF_964235325.1. Taxonomy (NCBI): domain Eukaryota; kingdom Metazoa; phylum Arthropoda; class Insecta; order Zygentoma; family Lepismatidae; genus Thermobia; species Thermobia domestica. Next base: position 155,937,570 of record NC_137463.1, read on the forward strand.
ACAACCTTGAATACTAATTTATACAAATAATCAGTAGCGGATTTAGAAACGTACTTTGGGACGGGTTTCTCTGATTGTTTCATTTTCTAAAATCTAATTTTATTTGGGAGGAGCATGAAGTTTATGAGTACAGGCATAACTAATACTGTATTTCGTTTCGTTTATATATTTAGCGATAATCTTCCGGATACAACCTTGAAGATCATTTTATACTGAGAATCAGTGGCGGATTTAGAAAAGTATTTTGGGAGGGTTTTTTTCTTACTGATGTTTAGTTTTTCTAAACAAACTTTAAGCTGCCGTCAAATAAAAATTACGAATATGAGTAAAGGCATAACTAATAGATATTTCGTTTGTTTTAGACGTTCCGTAATTTTGGGGAACAGGCTTCAGTCCGAAAGACCGCCCCCCTAACCCTCGCAAAACCGTCACTGCTGGTAATTAGTAATAATAACGATTTAAAAACAATAAGAAATGAAGTCAGCCAACTCACAGTACACGCACTATTTCTACTTCATAGATGGAATGAAGAAAAGTTTTGTCAGAATGGTCAAATGCTGAGTTGAATTCCGGACTTCTCGATAGAAGAGCAAAAGCTCCAGTCAGTCATGTTTGTTGTGCAGTTGTATTTATCTTAACTTAAATATATTCCGTAGTCCTTTTTTTTTTGTGTGTGTAGGTGGGGTGGGGAGATTTCCATAATGATATGAAGGGTGTGAGCCAAGAACATGGTAACTAACAAATTTTCAATTGCTGAGTTACGCAGCATCAGATAGGCAGCAACGCATACCGCTTCGTTTAATCCCTCATGTATAGACTTATGTGAAAAATCAGCTTTCCGACTTTCAAAATGGATTGTGCAGCAGAAAATTTCTAATTTCTTAAAATAGTAAAGTTATGGGTTACCATTTTCTTATCTCACACCCTTCATGTTCAATTCCTCTTGTTAAAAATACAGAAAACTTGAGGACTGAATAAACCGTGATGGTGCTTATATAAAACTGTAGAATTTCAAGAATATACAAAACCAAAAGCTCTAGGTGTGCAGCCTTTAAGTGTATCATATAAATCTAAGTATTTTTCTTATGTTTTATTTTAATTTTATTTTGTTCCAAAAAGAAGGTATGGAATATTTTGAAGTAAAAATACTACATAGAATTTTGCTACTTATTTGAGTATTTTTTTAAAAGAAGTATTTACTTTTAGGGTTGGCTGGTTTACACCAGCTGTTTTTCTTCTTTTTTTTAAATAAACAACTGCTTTAAACCGAAAAAAATAAAAGGTACGAAAAATGCGAATCGTGTGAACTTCATGGTGACGTTTCCATACATCAAACCATGTGCATTAGTTTTATTTCCTTTTCACCTTTTAATCAAGGTGTCCCATGTTCAATTCTCGGTCGAACCACAACCCTTCTTTCATGCGTAAACAAAGTAGCGGTTCGGATGTCACTTTAAGCGAAAGTCTTCTCCTTGATAACCTCGGTATTACGTAAGGATGTTAAGCCTGAACATACGAAACGAAACTAAATTGTATATTTCTGCATGCCTGAATGCCTGTTGTTTTATAAAGAAACCAAGGTTGCTTAAATATACTGATATAAATTGACAAAATTTATCGATTGCTTACGTAGCTTCCAACATTAGCTTGGATTGTACTTTCAATGATATGTACGCACTAAATTTGTTATTTAATACCTCAGTTTTAGCGTACTGATTATGATACGTTGACCTTCAAATTTTACATGCAAAGCAATAACAGGATTTTTTCCGTTATTGTTTTACATTTAGAGTAATGACGGGATTTTCCCGATGGCTAGGGCGGGAGTTTCTCAATTTAAGAAATTTACTGACCGGACTTCTTTAAGCTTATGTGACCTCTTCCAGCATATCCCCGTTGTTGCATAATAACACCAAGGCGAAACAAACTTATTTCTGTCAATATGTAATATAAATACATAAAGCAAAATATCTAAACCCAAAAAAAAACCTGGTTTAAACCAAAAAAGCCTAGTTTAAACTCCCCCCCAAAAACGGGTTTTTGGCATTTTCAAAAACAACCATGGCTCTTTCCAACCCTGCTTACTTTTGTATGTAGGAGGTTAAAAAAAATCTTATTATATACATTGGTTAATCCTTTGGAATTCATAATGTAAATATGTTGAGAAGTAAAACTGTTTGAAATATCTTTTCGAAATTCATGGTTTATTTTCGAGGTTTTATATTATTATCGGCATCAACCACTAATTAAATGACTTTTTGTGTTGTAGAGAAGCGAAACAAAATCTGGTTTATCAATTTAAAGCAGAATTTTCAAAAAAGCCCAAAATTTCCCAAGCAGAAAAGCGAAGCAGAAAAAACCGAGTTTTTTTCCAAAAAAGCCGGTTTTTTTCCGAGCCCTTGCATCTCTAGTCATAAGTCTTGCGATATTTCCAAAACAAACAGCAGGCGCGTGTATATGCTGTATTCGACCGTAAGTACAATGTCAAACTGGCCCAAAAGACAAAGTCTGTTTAACACCAAAGCTGACAAATAGAAGTTTCCACAACGTACTTTCCAGTTATTTTTATTATTTTACTCCATTATTTCAATTACAAATTGAAGGCGAACAAGAAAACGCTTACGTTAATGCATTATATTTTTCTTTGTTTAGTAATCTCTCGATTGGTTCGACTTAGTTTTCTATCCTTTTCTCTCCTTAGAAAGTCTTTAAATTTCCTGGTAGTTATTCTTTTCTACATTGTTTAATATTAGACATGTATATTTCAATCCCAGTCTTCATCTGAGTATCTGTCATTCTACAATTCTCTCCATAGTCAATAAAATGATATCTGCATATTATCTCATAATCTGTCCAATCCTTGTATTTCTTTCTTGGTTCTTCAGAGTAATCCTTTTCCTACTATCATTTAAAATAAAGTTTTGTTTAATACACGTCTTACATCCATACACTTCCATAATCTATAAATACATTTTCAATAACCATTTCGTCAGTTTTTTTTTTTTTTTTTTACCGATATTTCCGGTAGGAAGCTTTAGTTTTTCTTCAATTCTTCCCCCCCACCCTGAATTTGTTTATGGCTAATGTTTCAGTTATACCTATACGAGGGGGGTGCTGGGAAGTCCTTAGCTTTGCTCCCTTCCCCTTCCGATATTTATAATGTTTGTTTTTATTTGAAAGCTACATGTGTCTATGTGTTTGTGACGAAATATTAAAACATTGGTACTAAGAAAAGTTATTTTTTTTAGGTGAGTGCTTGAGATGGCAGGGCAGCCCAACAAGTTCAACGATGTTGAGAGTCGAGCGGTGATGAAGTTCCTCTTCCTCCAGGGGAAATCTGCAAAGACGATCCATGGTGAGATGCAACAAACATTGGGGGTCCATGCACCTTGTTATGCCACAGTGAAGAACTGGGTTGTGAAATTTAAGACAGGCCATTTTGGCACTGAAGATGACCCCCGCCCTGGGAGACCATCCATAGTGCTTGTGCCAGAAATCATTGAACAGGTTCATGAAATGATTCTCACAGACAGACGAATTTCTGCTAAAAGTATAGCAGAGGACCTAGGTATATCCCGTGAACGCGTTAGTGTCATTATTCGCGATCATTTGCACATGAACAAACTTTCTGCCAAATGGGTGCCGAAATGTTTGCTAGCCGATCAAAAGCATGCAAGAGTGCTTGCTTTCAAAGAGGTTTTGAGCCGTTTTGAGCAGGAAGGGACTAATTTTGTGGAACGCTTGGTCACGGAGGATGAAACATGGATCTATTTATATGATCCAGAGACAAAGGAACAATCAAAAGAGTGGCGTCACAGTGGTTCACCGAGGCCAAAAAAGTTTCGTGTGCAAAAATCAAGTTCAAAGGTTCTTTCCAGTGTTTTTTTTGGGGGGATAAGGATAGGGTAATCTTTGTTGATTATCTAGAACAAGGTAACACCATAACCGGAGCTTACTATGCATCATTACTGGAAAGGCTTCACTCAGAGCTGAAGCAAAAACGCCGTGGAAAGTTGCCCCGAAAAGTTGTCTACCTTCAAGACAACGCATCTCCTCACAAGAGCAATGTTGCGATGCAAGAATTGGCTAGCTTAGGGTTTGTAAACTTGCACCACCCACCATATTCACCTGACCTGGCCCCATAAGACTACCACCTATTCCCAAACTTAAAGAAACACTTGAAGAGGCAAAAATTCGCCACCATTTCTGAAGCAATTACAGCAGTAAACTCATGGTTTGACACCCAACCAAAAGAGTTTTATTTAGAGGGCCTAAATAAATTGCAGGCCAGAAGCAAAAAATGCATCGAATTGAAGGGAGAGTATATTGAATAAATCCATCAAAAAAATAATTTTGTGTTACTTTTCTTAGTAAAGCTAAGAACTTATCAGCACCCCCTCGTACTTGTTATAGGCCGCATCACTCGAATTGGCGTGTGGCATCATCCAATAAGTCATTCATAATTGTCCACAAATACGAACAAAATCAATTATGAATGATTAGGTTCCTCCCTGAAGGTTTAGTAACACCCCACTACAAGTTTATTGGCTGATGCCATATGCCAATTCGGATGACGCGGACTATAGTTATTTTATTGCTCAAGCAAAAAAACAATCACTTCTTCAATCAGGTGAGCTAGTTTGATCTTAATTTCTATTGTTGTTCCAATTCTTGGAAATCTCACAGCTCTCGCTGATTTTCATGTTCAACTTGTAGCAAGGCACTTGCGACAAGAGACGCTGTATGGATACATATTTTATTTGTATCTTCTGTTTCTTTCCTTATATTATACACTTATTTCGCAGGAAGGCAATCATACTCGATAGGTTCTGTTTATTTGCTCTTTCTCAATGTTTCTAAATTACACTTTGATGTTGCAAATTACAAAATCAATGAACAAAGACAAGTTTTGAATCTTATGATACATGATTATTACAGGCAAAATATAACGAAATATTGAGAATAACAAAAAAGAAAAATCACATTTAATACTTACATCAAAATAAAATAAGTGAAGTATGTGCAAAAATACATGGTGAAATGTGTGCAATAGTACAGTAGTCCAATTCATTCATATTCCGTTTGAACCTGAGAATAACTTAATAGATATGTGTCTTTTTTTCATTCAATTGGCTTACATTCATTATCATTAATTATGCGACATTCATTATGCGACAAACAATCATAATATAGGCATTACAGAAGAGGAGAACCAAATTCGAATCTTGATTAAGTAATCCATTTCATTAATGAAACCGTACAATAAACATCAATTAATCAGTATTAATGGAACAAACTATAAGGTTTAATAGCAAGCTTTAATAGACATTTGTGCCATATTCACGATGATACAATAGAAGCTTCGGTGAAATTTGCTTTCTTAACGTGCAACAAAAACTACGCGAAGTTCAGATGGTTTCTGAATATCATTATCATCATAGGTATTCTGCCGTAGGTCGCTTGCCGCAACTGAGAAGCTTCCATGCTCCATGTTCTGCAACTAATCTAAGACATCTTAACGTACAATTTTAATGTTTTGATCCGCGGTGGCTCAGTGGTAGAACGTTCACCTCTGGTGCTAGGGGTCTCGGGTTCAAACCCTGCTCCCGCCAAGTGAACTTTGTGGTGGACAAACACCGTGTGCGTGGGTTTTCTCGGGGTTCTCCCGTTTACTCCACTTTCTTCATTCCACCATTTCATTCATTACTCATCATCACCGTCTCCTTTAGCCTAACCGGCATAACCGTGGGACGTAAAACTCAAAAATTTCATTTTTAATGTTTTGATATCGTCCGTCAATTGTAGTCTTCTTTGAACCCTTCCCCTCTTTCCTGCCACCATACCCTCTAGCACGTCCCTCATGATAGTTCCTTCTTAGCAAATGTCCCAACCAGTTTCTCTTCCTTTTCTCAGTAATATATAAAATTATTCTTTTCTTCTCCACCATTTCAAACATCCTCTCATTGGTTTGCCGCTCGACCCAACTAATTCTCCCGTTCATCTCCACATCCACATTTCGAAAGCTTCCAGTCATTTTTCATCAATTTTGCGCACTGTCCATATTTCTGCCCCATACAGTACAATACTCCACACGAAGCATTTTATGAGTCTTTTTCTCAACTCTTTACTCAAGGTCCCACAAAACAGATTTCTCTTCGTCCTAAAGGCTTCTTTCGCCATTCCTATCCTTTCTTTTTATTTTACGTTCACATTTCATATCGTCACTAATATGAATATGTGTAATGTAAATTTGTTCCATGAACAACTGCTCGCTCGTTTAACCTTACCACTTCTTTTCAGTAACAAGAAAGGAGACTTGTAGTTGAACTCAAGTAATATTCACTTAGAGTAGGCTTCTTCTAAACTAATACATTATATAAAAACATACATAATAGTGTATTAGATGAATTCAAGTGCACGATTTAATTTTAAAAAAAAACTATTGTTGAGATTTAAATAACACAAAATGATTTATGATTGTTGACCGCTTGTGTGAGAATTTGGTAACACAGAACAATAGGTAGCATAATATTGTGAAGTAAGTAAGTAGTAAATGTTTTTACTCAGGTGCGTATATGGAGAAATCCTTAAAGATAAAGTTGGGTAGGCATTTATGAGGGAAAATACTTCAAGTGCTGTTTCAGTATGATTTGTTTTAGCTGAACTAATATCTGCCGTATGCCACGCTGTAACATTCACTGTTTCTCAGAAATTCACAAAAAAACAAAATGGCGGTCGAAAGTATTTTTTTGTAACATAGAGAACTCAAAATATGTGTTTGTTGAACAGTTTGCAAACCGCTGAACAAAATTTCTATTAAAGTTGGCATAAAAATTCTAGAAAAACGATTTCTGGAATTTAAACATTCAAGTAATCAGTTGTCAGTGTTACCAACCTATTACAAAATCATTTTTTCCGATATATTCCTTGACATTCAACGTATCTGCGCCAAACTTGATATGAAAATTATTCGATATCCTAGGAACATTATTTTCTTGAAATTACATTGCATCGGTGTGTGGAGTATTTGGTATTTTATAATGATAATACATATATGTGAAGTAAATGATGCATTGTCCCAAACTGCTCATTTTATATCAGCTCGAACGTTAAAATTCCGATCAAGTGTCTGACTCATGCAAATGTCACTCAACTTCATTTGAAAGATGTTGTGCATGTCTTTGGTTTGCAGTTGCACCCAACTGTCTTACATCCAGTGATACAGGTACAGGTGATCCACTCCTCACAAGAGTCTGGAATAGGTGCCAATGTTAATAAATGAGAGACAAGTGAATTATTCTCCATTGTTAAAGGGTAAAGCAAAATTGGGTGCTGCAAATGGGTTTGTCTCCACATTAATCCCTGGTAATGAGAACGCTGTATGTGAAAGTAAAACGAATCTCTGGTTGATAGGAGTTTTTCTATTGTAATGCCCTTGACGAACATTCTAAACCGTAATTCATTGATGCTGTCAGTATTCAGGGCGCCACACACTTTGCTGAAGAAGATTTCAGCATTTTTAATAGTGTGGTCGCTAAGGACTGTATCAGCTGCTAATCCTCTCACCAGATTGTTATGCTGTGCAAACACATCCCAACACATCTTCTTCGTATGTCTGATCTTTGCTATCCCTGCTTTCATCTACAGTTTCTGGCATGACATCATGTGAAAGTAACTAACCAGAAGAACTAAGAGTCAAGTGTCTCTTATCAAGACAGTAATGCTTCTTGTTCTGCTTTCAATGCAGTGCAAAATAATCCTGGTTTCAGATTTTTCATATTTAGCCTTCAAGTCATTAGTGCCAAGGGTTGCATCAGAAGCTTTGAACCTTCCCTCATCATTGAAGCGACCTGCAAGAACTATGATCTTGTTGGATGGAGGAGCTTGCAGAATCAGCTGATATGAGAGAAATTTACAGAGATCTGCTTTGTTGTTATCGTCAATAATAAAGTTTTCACGCTTTGCAGGAAGAGGCACATCTCTGCTATCTATTGGTCTCCTGATTCCCACAGAGCCTTTCCCATGCAGTTTCCGTATGCCACTCTTGATTGAGTAATGGTAGAAAGATCAAAAATAGTATCAATGCACTGGAAGTGTTCCCCACTTTGGAAAACATTTTGAACTAAAGTATCTGGAACGCCTACGAAAGTATGTGCTGCCTGTAGCTTTCCAATTGCTATTACCATGGTCTTTCAATCAATGATTAGCTGTTATTCGCTTTCAAAATCTTTGGCGTCAAATTTGTTCGGATAAGGAACACGATCAATCAATATTCTAGCAAGAATAGTTTTTGAGCCTGAGCGAAGCTGCCCATTTGCTTCTGCCAGAGATAGAGGAACAAAGAACAGTTCATGCGTGAGTTGTTAAGGTTGACTGGATGTCCTATTTCATATGCAGCAATGAGTCGCTGCAGAATGTTCCTATCAGCTTTCACCGTCTTAATATTCCCAGTTTTTGCATCTAACTGTTTCACATCATACAGAGATGCAAAGATCAGATACTTGTTTTGAGGGAGCTTTCCCTTAAAATCTATCATTCTTTCTTCAGTTGGCAAAAGCCTGTTCTTTCAAAGGCATAAAACCCATCTTGTCCTTTCTACGCAGTCTCCAATAGATCACCCTCAATGCCTTGGGTAGCCAAGTCCTTGTTTGCAATGTTTTGCAATGTCTGAGGCATATTACTTGAGAAAAGGCCAAATCCCTGCCAAACTAAAACCAATGTATCGTCGTATCTCGAATCCAATTTCATTCTGCCTTTCATTGTATCGTTGTGAACATAGTTTTTTTTTCGTTGCCTAAAAGTCCAGAACCTCCAAATTGACTGACGGTGTTGAGCTTCTCAGCTGTTTGGGCGATATGTAATTTTCGGTTCCTGAGCTGTTAGTTATCTTTTGTATTCGCTAAATCTTAGTCCTGCTTGTGAAAGATGAAAAACATGTCTTATGCCACCACAGTACTCCTGATGATTCCACTGCTTGGGTCCGATTGATTGCAGATCTGTTGTCTGTGTTAAGCAGATTATTTCTTGTCAAGTAAGCTAGACTTAACGTCTCTAGACCTCGTTCGGTGTTACATATTAATCTGTCACTTCTATTTTGACAGATGAGGTACTCTTCAACGTCGGGCTCCTCATTACTTTTGAGGCTGCAAACAACTTCTATGTTGGAATCTGAATAATGTCATCAATTCAGAAACAAATAAAATCCGAAACTGTCGTAATGACAACAGCACTAACAATTAAAGACTGAAGACCTATCTGGAGACAAACGATAACGTTTACTTTATCTTCCGTAAAGTAAATCACCTCAAAAATAATCGTTGTAATGACGATTTTTTTAAATGTTCAATTTCATTCCCATCCGAAGGTGAGCAAGCCGTAGAAGATAACGCCTTCTCTGGGGCCATGAGCATTGGTAGTTTCATTGGGAGATGGGTATCAGGATGTATTTATATGCTGGTATATTTATCTGGTTAAGCATACAGAACAAGGAGATCTAAGCATGATATATAATTTATATTATTTTAGTTGCGAGGAAGGTGTTAAGCTTCTACTCTGGGGCAGAGTGAGTTTGAACTCTTAGAGCCTTGTTAGTAAAATTTATATCTGAAAGGTATGCACATAACCTTTAAAGTATAATGAAGAGTAGAACACCTATCAATTAAAAACACAAGAATACGTCTTATTCTCAGCATATGCCTTGTAATGCCTCATCGGCATATGCCTTGTAATGACGAAAGGTAGACTGAGATTATAGGCATGGAAGTTCAATCAACTATCCTGCAAGACTTGATATTTATCTTAACTACATACAAACAACTTTAACAGAATGTGGATTTAAAAGTTTATTTTATTAAAATTTCTAATTTTATATCATATTCCGTCTTTATTGTTAGTAAAAAGACTTCCGAGTAATGTTAGTTGCAGTAAATGTAAGCCCTAAGTTTCCTGCCATCTAGCGACTTTCATATAATTCTGCGATGTATAGGAAAGGGGGGCAAGAGTACGCAAATTTTAATTAAACTTATATATTTTGGTAAAAAATAGTTACAACGGAAAACTTTTACATGGAACACAAAACTTGAACTCTCCTTTACGAAATGTGAACTCAACTTTTATATACCTCTATTCTTAGAGGAAGTAGAACTCATAAAATGAAAACATTCAAATTCGTACTCTTGCCCCACATATAGGGGCAAGAGTACGAAATCAAAGGGGCAAGAGTACGCACCCAAAAGAGCATTAGCAATTATCACAGATGAAGGTGCTATTCCTTTATATGATGTGCATTGTTCATGCCACCATTCATGGCATCTTGCGCACTTGATCCAGTCTTCTATTGGTGGATCACTGTAAATGATATTGCATAATGGACACTCGTACACTACTTTCTCACTGACCTGAGGAGTTGTAGCTACAACTTCGGTTGTAGCTTTCCTGGTGCAAGATGGTGTTTGCCTTTGCTCTATGGAGGGCGCCGTTTCGAAAGTAAGTTCTGCTTGAAAGGAGAGGATGTCAGAATCTCTGATTGACTTCGAGAAGATCAAGATCTACTGGTTGAGTGCTTGGTAGCAGTTGGAGGAGGACTAAAAACCACCAAAGGAGTGCATGGTGTAAATGGCCACATGGGACCCTGCTTACCTCCAGTTAAGATCTAGTTAACTGGTTGAAAGTTTGGTAACCGATGAACGAGCAATCAGCAGAGAAGTGTTTGATGTGGATAATCCGCATGAGCTCTTGCTTGCTTCTAGTGAGGATCTAGCGTTACTGGTTGAAGGTTTGGTAACAGATGAGTGACAATGAGCAACCGGCAGAAGAGTGGTTGAAAAGGACAGTCAGCATGAGCTCTTGCTTGCTTCTAGTGAGGATCTAGCCTTACTGTTTAAAGGTTTGGTAACAGATGGCGGAGGACGAGCAACTGGCAAAGGAGTGTTTGATCTGGATGCACCGCATGCGTCCCTTTTTACTTCCAGTGAATCATCCGATGAACGATTTTGGGCTCTATTCAGGTCTGATGCTTGATTTTTTGCTTCAGGAATGCTTTCGTCTTCAGACCTGGCTTCTACATTTAAGTCTATCACATCCACAATAGAAAGAAGAAAATCATCTTCAGTGAGCACATCTGGATTCAGTAGGACAACTCCAGATTCTTGAAGATTGGATACCAATGGTTGCAGCGTTGTAGTCATCATCATCATAGGTATTCTGCCTTTATTGGCAGGTCACTTGCCGCAGCTGAGAAGCTTCCATGCTCCACTGTCCTCCGCTAACTTCTTCGTCTTCGCGTATGATCTTTCTGTTTTTATATCATCCATTAATTGTAGTCTCCTTCGCCCCCTCCTTCTCTTTCCCGCCACCATACCCTCTAGGACGTCCCTCATGATACAATATCTTCTTAGGCAATGTCCCAAACAGTTTCTCTTCCTCTTCCTAATAATATCTAAAAGTGTTCTTTTCTCACCTACCATTTCTAACACTCTCTCATTCGTTTTCCGCTCGACTTAACTAATTCTATCCATTCTTCTCCACACCCGCATTTCGAAGGCTTTCAGTCGATTTTCATCACCTTTACGTAATGTCCACGTTTGCGCCCCACACAGTACAACACTCCACACGAAGCATTTTATGAGTCTTTTTTGTAGTAAGCCTCAGTAAACAAACTCGCAACTTGGAATTATGTGGGATGGATGATTCCTCGTCCATTTATCACACACAGTTGAATACCAGGATTTCACGGGTCAAAAAAGGAGCGATCTAATAGTTTCAAATTATGACTGGGATTTGGTGGTAAACTCAACATCACTATCCTATTTTGCCTGCAGAAATCAATCGCTTCGATTGAAATGTGACTGGTCTGATTGTCAACAAGTAAAAATACCTTTTTCGTAACCGAATTTGATCGCACATGTTGGTGTAAATAATATAATCATTCTACGAAAAGTTGTGAGTTGATGAACCAGAATTAGATATTCCCACAGAACCTGGCGGCGATCCATCGAATAATTTTTGTTTCATTTGTTTTGTGGGAAATATCTGGGAATAAAGGAACCAGATGCACTCACCATGAAACAGCTGTTATGTTAACTCCAAAATCACTAGATACAGTTTTATTCACACCTGATTTTTAGTCGACTTTTGGAACTTTATGAGGAACCGTATTTATTCCAGTTTCGTACATGTTGTAGATATCCCGTGGAGAAAAGGTTCTTCATAAATACAAGATCTACAAACATATAAGACTTACAAGATCTTTTAAACAATTAAAAAAAAAACATTCAACTTGTGGCTTGCTAAAACCACGAGCTCTCCCCAGACCAGTCTTTGAAGGCTGTTGCAAAGCAATTGTTAAATGTCTACGACGGAAAGACTCTGTCCAATCTCTTTTGCCATTCGATTCACACGACTAAAGGATATGGGGCACCTAGTTAAGTTCAGCAAAATTGTATGCCATTCTTCTTAGATCTTTTAAAGTTAATTCATAGAAGAATTGATCCAGTAATGTGATATATTACACTAATTCGTTCTCCATTTCTTCGGTAAATAGGCCTACTGGCTTTATTGTACCTAAAGACGTTGGAGATTCTCATTCAAAAAAAGAAAAGAAAAATCTTTAATTCTCCTTATATCAGTAATGGGAATGCATAGGATAAAAAAAAAATCAGATAATATTTAGACCCTTTATAAAAATATATTTCCAGCTTATTCCATCAGTTACAGAATGCTTGTCACCTACAAGGGTAACTTGAAACCTTCTTGACCTCCTTGATGAAGCTACATATTGTCAAATGTTAGGTTAGGTTAGCTTCATATATCTTTATAGGATCCCATACCAATCATTGGACTGATACCGCCTTATGCAGAGTCGTTTTAACGTATGATTACTAAAGGACTGACCACTACAGGAAACATACGGAAGTCGAACTTTTTAGTATGGTACTAATCACGCTTCAGAACGACTCTGCATAAGGCCCATTGAAATTTATTACTGAAGACTACTAACATTTAAGATAAAAGAGGACAAAACCTGAATAAAATAAGCAAGCGTAACATTATTCAATAACTGCAGATGTCACTATCTCACACGTTTATCTGTTTCGAAAACTCAAAAACCACCTTAGATACTGTTATGTAAGGAATGGTATTTAGAATAAAAATTTATTCCTCGTACATAAGAAAATATCAGGATTCTTCAGAATTCTTAACGTTAGAAGCTACATATGGGAACCAGTATTCGTAAAGTTTGCCGTCACTCTCTATTACAACGGAATCTACATTCTTTTTTGATTGTTAGTTCTAAACCAAATTGGATTCTTTTTCATAGAACAGAAGGGGCAAGAGTACGCACGCGTACCCTTGCCCCGTAGGTATCTGCGTACCCTTGCCCCCTCACTACACAATTGACTTTCCCGTGATGTTGTACAGCCAACTGTTGGAAGAAAGTCAATTTACTCCATCCTGTCAAACAATGGATATGTTAGAAACTAACGCTTTATAGTACTTTGAAATCGTTATAAAATTGTGTAAGTTATTCATTAACTACTTATGTCCCAATATTACATCAAACTATTAGAAAAACATAAATAATTACCTAGAAAGCTTGTAGTTTGCCGCAGCACACTCAAACTTGTTTAGGTTCTAGACGCCATTAACATCAAACTCCACGTGACGCATTATTGCCATACGCGAATATATTCACCTGATTTTAGGGAATCGTATCCTTACCCCCCACGTACTCTTGCCCCCCTCTACTCTACTTGTCAATCTCGATACACAAAAAATTGCGTAGTGCCTACATTTGTCTAGTGAATTTTACAAAACAACGGGGACCTAAATTCGGTGGCATACGGTGTACATTGAACCGCGGTGTTATGTGGACATTGAACCGCGAAAATGCTGTATGATAACTTCTCCACAAAAATGCCTACTAGGTTCTTTACTTTGGTGCCCAGAGTATTTAGGTTGTTGCAAAGTATTTGGAAGATTCAAACTTAATAGGAAGAATTTCAGATTAAATAACGTTATATATGGATGAACTGTTTCAGAAATACGGAGTTCAAGATTAAAGTCAACATCATTTATGATTAATGCCTAATAATAGTACTGATCCTTTAACTGTTTGATTGGAAGACTATTCGCCGTTGATTGGATATTATGCTCATGTTATCCAGTAAATGAATCACAAAAAACACAACAAATACATTTATTTGTAAGTAATGCCGTAACATTTACCATCATAATGCATATAAGAAGAGCTTCCGTTTGGAACACACACATATAAAAGAAAATCTTAAGGAAAGTTGCTCTAACTGCACGAAAAGGTAATTTTAAGAGCTAAAATGAGCTTATAATTTACATGTTTCCGGAAGTTTCATGTAGTTTACGATAATGTCATCTGAACAATTGGCATAAAAAAATCCTTAGAAAAACACATGAAAAAACCAAATGAGGAAGATGCCTGAAAATCAGCTTAGGTATAGAACAGACTATGTAGATTCTAGATTCAGAAAAGAAACTGTCTTAAAAAGGATGGAACATAGCGAAACATGAATCAGCAGAAAATCAGCGAAAAAAAGGAATAATCCACATATCTCAAAAACTGTAATAAGGAGATGGCTAATTGAAAGCTTATTGAAAAGACATTACGAAGAGCTTAAAAACAATATATAGCACGTAAGGTAAATATGGATAGAACATTGTCGAAAGTCAAGTTGTTTGGGTAAAATCAATAAAAATGATAAAGTATAAGAATCTTCTTCGAAACACCCAGGGCTCCCCACGCGGAGGTTACGTGCTTGAAACACTTCACATCTGGATTTGGAATCTCCGGACTCGATTTAGCACGCAACGTGGCTTTTGACCTGATCATGTGATACAGTGTGGCCCTTATGGCAAACCAGATAGACCCTTTGTGATTAACTCCAAAAGTAATCAATTTTCTTATATTATAAGGTTGCTAGATTATATGATTAAGAAAAAAGCATTGACAAAAGCCTCCCTCTCTTACGAAACGTTTTCTTACAATTGCCAGTTGTTCTTTATTTTCAAGCGACTGAAGAATATTTTAGTTGGAGATTACAACTAATTTAAAACCTGACATCTCGTCATTCGTACTAAAGTGAAGGCATAAATCATCCATCTGCTACACATTGTGTCTAATATACTAGTATATCTTTATGGTTTAGCAAATGGAAAGTTTTCATCAAACTTTTCAAAAACATAACAATAATAATAATGATAATAATAATTGATACAAATTTTGACACTAGACGAACAAAATGTTTGAAACTGCGCATTGGACAACTTGTTACCTTACGAACACATTCTGAATTCGCTGAATTACATCTCAGGTGATTGATTTTTTGTGTAATTACACTATCATATAATAACCAAAAATATTATCTAAAACATGCGTTGTTGTTAGTCATTACAGCTAAAATAAGTATACCTATTTGAAATACTCTCACAAAAGAAATTACAATGAATGCTACATCATTCAATATCTTGTTGGTTGCTCTCTATTAGTAGTTCCATTTCGTTACGGTAAAGAGGGGCAAAAATTCCATAGAGAATAGTTGTTTACGTTGCAATAAATGCTCCCCGCTCCGTTACGAGATCTTCTTCCCTGCAACTTGTTCTCTATCTTATCTTACGGAATTTACGATCCACTGTTGTTTGCTCTGCGTCTGTTCAGGGAAAGCGTTAAAAACTATACGAGGATATGTTTGGCCAGTAGTGTATAAAATATGAGCGTCTTGGGGCTATAAAAGACGCGTCTTTTAAGTCATGAATGTTTTACTTGGTAAAGGTGTTTTTCCTCGCTAGACGTTGTTCCCTTGCTAGACTTAAGCCTATATATTGCTCTTTCCTGTATACACGAAACTACACGTAGAAATCAATTACTCTTTCAAAATGTCTAAATATCTTACGACTTTTTTTTCAAATAGAAAAATGCATATTATACGCATTTGTTCAACTTCATTTTACATCAACTCATTTCACATCATACATGGGTATTCATTGTTCACAAGAAAGCACATCCTTGTTGTTATGGCAGAAGTAGTTAACTCTAGAAAGTTATATCGAAGTTAGTTACTTCTTACTTCTACCAGAATGGTGACGATATTATTATTTGAATACTTCAATCGAGCACAAAGTAAGAGCAAATGGAGCAAACTATTGGGAAGGAAGGAAGGAAATTTTTTGACAATGATGCAGAAGGAAGGAGGAGGATAAGAAATATAAGAAAATAATATGTGAGTTTATTTGAATCATAATTTAGAACAATTTTAACACTCTCGAAGTCATGTTTGTCACTGGTAAGCATGCCGAATATATTTTTCTTGGTAACGTGTTAGTCTTTAGTAATTTAATTCTGTCATTTCCGTTCATGCTTTATGTCCAGATATCTTACTCCAAAAAAAAAATCGATTCAACTTTATTTCAGAATTCCCTATTAGATAGCGTTTATTCAAAACTGAGACCATTTTGATTCCTCGTAGAATGATTTTTAATGTAAAATTTATTTTGACGCTCAATGAGCTTAATCTAAGCCTGTCTAGTGTTTATTAAATTTTAAGTTTACCTAACATCATAATCACCAATGAACATAATTTAATCAAAAAGATCACAAGTGCCAATGCAAAGAAATATTGAGATAGATTAGGAGTCTAAATAGACATACAGTGTTAAATATGGGATTGGTTGGATGAAAACAAATTTATTTTAATCAGCGGCAGGTTTAGACATCTTGCGACCTACAGACTCTCTTTACTAGGCAAAATATTAAATTATAATCCCAATCTATTCTTCCAATCATTCTACAGTCTTTTTATATATATTTCCGTTACCTGTTCCACAGGCCTAACAAGAAACCAGTGACAGCTCATCACAAAGTATTTAAATATCAATGAAGAAGATTTATTTAGTACTTTTTCATTCTCATACAAAATGATTTATGTTTGAAATTTACACAATTACACTGTTTACCCGGAAATAACAAAAAATAAAACACTTCATATTCAGAAAATGGAAGCCGCAACAAAACATCTTAATAACATTACTCTATTAAATCTACTAATAAACTAAAACATTGAGGCATTCAACATTTTTAACATAATATTTCGTAGCGAAAAACAAGAAGCCTTATAAGTTAGCTATTAATTGAATAAATCGACTACTCAGAAGTCATCAGTAAACAACTGAAGCTGGAAACAGGAAAAAAAGTATGTAAAAGCAATCTGTCTTCTTTGCTGTCATAAAAATTCCAGAAAAATTGTACTAGCCTTTCAAATCACTAATTTTATTTAAATAACCTGCAATATATAACTAAGAAAATTGAATACCACGTTCTCAAAATAAAAATGTACCTGATTAGTCCTTTTTTACGACTTGGGAAAAATAATATTATAAATAAGAACATGAAAATTGCACTGTCAAACTGGGGTTTCAGCAGCCGCAATGATAATATGAGGGCGGATGAAGAAATTTCAACTCCCAGGTATCGGCTCATATGGAAGAGTTGTTCTTCCGTATGCTAAACATGAATAAATGTGTTAAGTAAACATAACTAAAATACGAAATTTCCTCCTACAACATTAACACCAAACAAGGTAAACGAAATTCTTCCCTGACAGTTCATTCACACAAGTATAATACATGATAAAGCAGAGATGCGTGTGAAGCTATGAACGAATTTAGGCTTTTTAACAAGGAATACTAGGTATCACGTAGAGACAAATTTTAATTAAACATAACATATACAGGTAAATAAACTATCTAAGAAATTTACAGTCAGAGATGATGAGTAGACAACATGCAAACCATATGTCAAGTGAGATTACAATATTTTCAAAGAATTGAAAGCTATAGAGGTTATTGATCATTACCAAAGTATACAAGATGAGTTAGCTACTAACTTTTATAATCACCGTGTCCTCTGTCTTGGATTGGATTAGATTTGTGTTAAACGTCCCGCTCTATGGGTGTAGAGATACTTTTGATCGTGATGACACAAGATTGGAAAATTATGTATGTAACAGAAAATGTAGTGTTCCATATATAGAATACTCTACTTTTTGTTTCAAGTCTGGGGCCGCGGTGGCTCAGTGTTAGAGCGTTCACCTCTAGTGCTTGGGGTCCTGGCGGGAGGTCATGTGGTTCAAATTCCCGTTAATCAGTAGATCCCGTCTCATTTAGCCTCGCTGCTGAAAGGGACGGTAAACTCAAAATCAACTCAACTCAACTCTGGTGCTTGGGGTCTCTGATTCGATCCCAGCTCGCGCCAAGTGAACATTGTGGTGGACAATCACCGTGTGCGTGGGTTTTCTCGGGGTTCTCCCGTTTCCTCCCACTTTCTTAATTCTACCATTTCATTCATTATTTCCCCATCACCGTCACCTTTAGCCTAGTCGGCATAAGGGTGGGACGTAAAACTCAAAGATGTTTCAAGTCTGTAAGTCAAATATTTCAAGATATATTACAATAACCATAAATATTTAAAAAACGCAAAAAAAAAGTTGAATGTGTAGCACATTAAAATCTGATTTAGCAGAAACATTTTTGGTGTAGAAATTCGCTAATAATTACTATAGCATTGAAGGTGAGAAGACAAACGTCATACTCGATCTTCAGGCATATTCCTCCAAAACAATGCCGAAGCACATTTGCAAATCTTCTTCGAAAAACCACAGACTTATCTGTATCCTGATCTATCTAGTTGCCAAACCCCCTCCGCTGATCTAATTACGAGCGCGCGTGCATTTCATACATAGGATCCTGTAGCACTTTGAGACCCAGGGTTTATAGGCATATTTTAAATCGTTTTTAGGATAAATGTAATGATTACAGTTAGAAATCTTATATAAAACTAAATGAGCTGACATAAATTATTGAGCACTTCCTGTAGGGCTACAATGATTAAATTTGGTATGATTGTAGCTTTCCGGAACTAACCCACAGGAAAATTACCGAAAGTAAATATTTTTAATTTTTAGGAGGTCTAAAGAGGAGATGAAGAATTTCCCCATGTTATATATATATATATATATATATATATATATATATATATATATATATATATATATATATATATATATATATATATATATATATATATTTTTGAGCTTATCATCTTATGTTTTAGATACTTACAATTGGAATAAAAACTTGAAATTCGGCACGCTTGTACGTTTTCATTAGTACTACCTAAGCAAATCAGTAAAAAACAAACAAAAAAAAAATCCAACTTTAGAGTGGTTTTATAGGGAAATGAAAAATCTTTCCCATGTTATTTATATGAGACATTTTTTACACTCCGTAATTATTGAGCACTTCCTGTAGGGCTACAATCATTAAATTTGGCATGATTGGACCTTTACGGGAAACCCACAGGAAAATTACCAAAAGTCAATATTTTTAATTTTTAGGGGGTCTAAAGAGAGAATGAAGAATTGCCCCATGTTATTTAAATGGGCCTTTTTTGGGCCTATAATCTCATGTTTTTGGTACTTAGAATTGGAATAAAAATTTTAAATTTCATATGCTTGTACGTTTTCGTTAGCCTTACCTAAGTGAATCATCAGAAATAAAAATTTCCGATCGTAGAATGGTTTTATGTGGAACTGAAAAATCTTTCCCATGTTATTTATATGGGACGTCTTCTACATCCCAAAATTTTTAGGTACTTCCGGCAGGATTAGAATGATGAAATTTGGCATGATTGTAGCCTTCCGGCACTAACCACAGAAAAATTGCCAAAAGTGAATATTTTTAACTTTTAGTGGTCTAGAGAGGGATGAAAAATGCCCATGCTATTTAAATGGGCATTTTCTTGGGATACAAATCTTATCTTTTAGATAGTTGAAAATAGGAAAAGAAACGATAGAATATATAAAATGATCGAAAGGAACAATATTAGTGTCGAATCCATAGTTTTCGGGGTCGCTGGGATGAACAGTGACACTTCCGATCCCGTTCATATCGAATGTATTATTAGCGGATCAGTAAATTTAGCTTTTAGTAGATGGCAATGAAACCTGGTTATCGGCTGCGAGATAAGATCATATAATATGTGAAAGAATGTTTAATCGTTAATTATCACTAAGTACAGAAACAGGGATTTTAATATACAGAACTGGTGAAATGAGAACATAGGGAGAACCATATTCTTATTTGTTTTGAATAGGCATAGTACTTGAGAGGAAGAGGAATGGTACTACCATGAGCAAAATAAATGACGCGTCTCTTTATTTTGAAGTTTTTTGAAAATATCTCCGTTTTCTTTATATGTTCGAAATTTCGGAAGGTTTCCCCAGCAGGACAGGTTAATAACAAACCCGTTTTTAATATTTGTGTTAGATATTAGCTTAAAATAAATAAATTAGAAGCAAAAAACATTAAATCGACAGAAATCTCTAGAATTACCAACTCTGCTAAAGTGGGAAATTTTCAAGAACGCGAGGGAATTCTGCAGTTCAACACGAAGCAGTGACATCTATGTCATTGAGAGAGACGTGGATTAGATCTACAAACGAAACTTTTAACGAAACATTTCTAATGTGTCTTATTACATGCATTATCAGCGAACTCCAAATATATGAATCTATGCTAAGTATTAACGTATAGATAGAGCAAATAATGGAAATTACCTATGGAAAAAGACGAATTCTTAGCACAATCGTAATGAAAAATCGTCTTTACCGTAGAACAGGTTCAGTTCACGTAAGAAAACAAGTAGCTCAGTTGGTTAAAGCAACTAGTCTGTATGCCGAAGGTATTGGGTTCGAACCCCATGGAAGTGCCGTTGTAATTTTTATTACTGTGGTTATTTTATTTATTTTTTATGTGAGAAAAAATCAAATTGTAACATATGTGTAAAACTCATGACGATACCAAAAAAAAAAAAAAATGCCGTTCTCGCACTTGCATTAGTGTCTCTAATTTTTGTTTGTAAACAGTTTCGTAATAATTTCCCCTGTGCTCACTACTCACTACATGCTCACTGGTGCATAACGAATGTTTTCCAGTAAATGTTAATTCTAATTTGGAGAATTTTATAAAGTTTCACAATGTTTCTCGCTTGATAGTCTTCTATCTACTTTTTTGGACACTTTGATAACAGATTTCCCTATTAAATGTTTAATTTCCCCTATATATATTTAATTACAGAAAAGTTTTACATGTATTTGTCTTAAATTGAAATTGTTTTGAATTTACCACATGAGGTAAGTAGCCCGAAGGAGGAGAACTGAAGTAACTGATATTCTACGTAAACGCAACCTATTGTAGAATTATTATGCTTCTTCAGCACATAATCTTTACGTTGGTCAGACAGAGAAAAACCCTGTTTTTTCCTCTCCTATGACCACTCCTCTTAAAGCTTTACATGTAATGATTCGTGTCACATAATTTCGGCTCTCCAAAGACATTTATTGTTATTATTATTATGAAAATGAAATGAAATCTTTGAGTTTTACGTCCCACGTTTATGCCGGTTAGGCTAGAGGAGACGGTGATGATGAGTAATGAATGAAATGGTGGAATGAAGAAAGTGGGAGGAAATGGAAGAACCCCGAGAAAACCCACGCACACGGTGTTTGTCCACCACAAAGTTCACTTGCCAATATTATTATTATTATTATTATTATTATTATTATTATTATTATTATTATTATTATTATTACTGAATATACCACCCTTACATAATGTAACTTTAGATATCTTGGTTTAAGTGCTTTCTTTAGTAATAATTTGAGCAACCATGTAAGAAAATTTAAAATGTATGAGGGGGCACGAAGTTTTATTTCCCCCCCCCTTCTCTTTTCAGCACCGTCCCAACAGAAAGTATATAATTTCTTACAAGCAGAGTAGACAAAATGAATAAGAAATATATTTAAAGTAACCTTTCCTCCTTCGTGAATAGAATATCACGTAACATTTTTTTTATTCTACTGAAGACGACCCTAGGCCGTTATGGTTAGGTAACAAAAGTTGCTGTGACCAACTGAGTTTCGATTTCTTACGCGAAAGAAGTCTGTTATATTACGAGGCATGCTTTTCATTAGCAAAACTGTTCGAAGTAATACGAACATGGCTCAAGAACAGAGACGGAACTGAATTACCACTCGATTGACCTTGAGGCCAAATCACCAGAGTAGCTATAAACGTAAGTTCAGCATGCATTTCTGTGGAGTTCTGTTCAGTATTCCTATCTGCCAATCACGCTTGTTTGTAAGAGTAATATTTTACAAACCTAACCTTTCGATAGAGCACAATAGCGAAAGAATAAAAGGGAAGGAATTCTTGCCCTTGTGAACGTTGGATACCACCATGTGCAATAAAACTGTCGCGTCTCCTTGAAGTGATATTTTATCGAAAATAACTCTTTTCCCTTTATATATCCGAAGTTTTCGAGGGTTTCAAAATGAGGAAACGTTACTGACAAACAAGGACGCATTTAGGGGTGGGTACAGGGGGTCCGGACCCCCTCTGAAATCCCAACTTTTCTGTAAATTTAGCCTAATTATTGGGATTATCTTTTAAAATTTTATTATAATTTATCCTAATATTGAAGTCGGGCCCCTTCCGAAATAAATTACTGTATACGTGCCTGCTGACAATTTTCAATATATTCGTTAAATAATAAAGTAAAATAATTAAATTAGGAGCAAAAAGCTTCAACACGGGCTAACTTTTGTCCACTGCCAATATTGTTAGAAGGGATATTAATAGCAAAAACTGCTAGGCAATGCTGAACCTTGAAACTTCACCCCGAACAGCAAGCCTATTATTGAGAACTACATATGAAACATTTTATCAAAACTTATCTAGCTTTTATCTGGCATGAAATTATTATTTACACTAAAATGCACTATCCTAAAATGTGTATCTAAACATTGCTCTGCGTATCTACGAAGCAATGAAAATTTTTTATCGAAATATTTGGGCAGGAAACTCTAACAGCCAGCCATTTTATTTAAATCGTAATAAACCCTGTAACCGTGCGTTAACGTGAAGACAAAGCTTGGTCCATTGGTAATGTGTTGGAAGAATGAAAACTCAATGTTCGTAGGTTCGAATTTATCCACTCACCAGAACATTTTATTCTTATGTGTAACGATGAAATAAGAAAGAAAACATGTATAACCGTTAAGACAAAACTTCAACCAAGTCTGAAGAGAACAATACTAAAATAGTAACACAATGACGTCAACCAAGAATTATTTCATGTAGCGTTTGGACGAAATTACAACTGTCAACAATTGCAACTAGACTTCTGAATGCATTTACTTCCTCAAAACTTCCGTCTCGTCATTGGTATGCCGTTAGTCATGGTAAAACCTTTCAATTGGAAGTGAAATGACAAACTAAAACAGTTTTAAATCAATAAATGTCTATGTGTAAAAGTAGGTGTCTCTTATCTGTAGTTCTGAGTTCCTTTTACTTTGAAGTGACAAATGAGAGAAGTATGGTGATCGAAAAAAAAATCAAATTTGAGATTTCAACGAATTTACACGTATTATAGCCCCTAATACCGAAAAAGTTATTTTTTGATACATGTCCATCTGTTCGTCTTCCGTTCGCTACACTTTTGTGTGCACTCGCCTAGAGGCCAACCGTTCAACTTATCTGCACCAAATTTTAGTTTAAGATTTTTATAATATTTCCTATAGTTTCTTTTATTTCCCTCCTACTCCCAAAACAAGGGCAGTTTCCTGTACGATGAAAATAGAAAAAATATATTTTCTAATAACTGGCTCTAACGATCTTGTTTTCTTTCTTTTTTCATAAATCAATATTTAATTAGCAACCCAATTTAATGGTATAAGGCATTTATCTGAGAAAAATCTACAAGGGGTAGTTTATACTTAGGGGTGAGTTTTTTCTCAGTGATTTTCTCAAAATGGACTCAAGTGTTTTCGTTCATATTTCATAAATAAATATTTCATTAATAACTTAACAATATGGCATAAATAACTCGTTTGTCCTAAAAAAAAATGCGAGAGGTAGTTTATTCTTGGTGGAGTGTGTTGTCTGGGTGATTTTCTCAAAAATGACTCAAAAGAGTTTATTCGTATTTCAAAAATACATATTTCGTTAATAACCGAACAATATGGCAAAACTCGTTTGTCCTGAAAAAAAATATACGAGGGGTAATTTACTCTTGAGGGTGTTTTTCCTCCACGGTTTTCTCTAAAATGAATCAAGCAATTTTGTTCGTACTCAGAAATAAATATTTCATTAAAAACCTAATAATATGGAATAACTCGCTTGCCCTGAAAGAATCCTCAAGAGATAGTTTATTCGGGGAGTTATTTTTCCTTCACGATTTTCTCAAAACTTACGTGGACAATTTTATTGATAATTCATAAATAAATATTTCATTAATAACCCTATATTTTAGTATAAGTCATTTCTATGAAAAACAATTACGACGGATAGATTATTTTGAGGGTCAAGGTTTTTCCCAACAATTTTCTCGAACGACAGGCGATTTTGTTCAAATTTCGCAAATAAATATTTCATTAATAAGCAAAAGTATATCTTAACTCATTGTTCGAAACAATTCACAAGAGGTAGGTTACTCCTGACGTGTTCTTTTTGAACGACTTTCTCGAAAATGACTCATTTGATTTTTTCATATTTCATAAACAATTATTGCATTAATTGCTCTATTATATGTCTAATGAAAATGTGCTCAAAGTGTGAGTTAGTTTTGTAGTGTGGATTTTCTTCAATCGAAGTTTTTTATTCGATAATCTGACATTCGATGTATTTGAATAATACGATATTTTTTTTTCGTATTATCCAAATACACACCTCAGTAATAACTGCGGCCTAACACAGTTAAGAAATTGAATTGAAAAAGTTTAGTGCGGTGGCCCTGTAATTGAATATTTTTTGGTAAACACCCTAGCTTTTTGTGGTAAAACTCAGGCTTTTCTTTTTCGAGCGACAAAAGAGAGAAGAAAATATGGTGATTGTGAAAATAGTATATCAAATTCAGATTTCAACGGATTTACATACTTCATGGCGTCTACATACCGGAAATGTGATTTTTCGATACCCGTCCTTCCGGTCCGTCCGTTCGGTACACTTTTCTGTGCACTCGCCTAGAGGCCATACCGTTCAACGTATCTACACCAAATTTTAAACTTAGGGTTTACATAGTATTCCTACAGGAGATTTTCCCATTTTTTTCCTACCGCCTAAAATAAGTGTGGTTTACTAACAGCCGAAAATCGAAAAAAGCTATTTTCTCCAAAATGGTTTTAACAATTTTGTTTATTAATTTCATTAATCAATATTTAATTAACAACCCTATATTGCAGTATTAGATATTTCTCTTAGAAAAATTTACGAGGGGTAGTTTATTCTTGGAGGTGACTTTTTCTCGACGATGTTCTCAGAAAGGACACTGGCAAATTTTGTACACACTTCATAAACAAATATTTAACCTTGCAGCATGGTATAAGTCAATTGACCTGTAGTAGCTTATTCTTGGAGTTGAATTTATTTCCAGTGAGTTTCTCAAACACGACCAGTTGGCAACACTGTATCTCGACAACGAAGCTGAACTCGAAAACTACAAGAGGGCTATTTGTCTCCTTTTGATGTCAGGAATCATCTCCCGAAGTTCGTGGACATCTTTCAGGTTCACCCTTAATGAAGCTTCTTTTCGAAAAGTTAACTATTAACTTTAGACATTGTTTATTTTTTTTTTAAATCACAAATGCCGTTATTAATTTTAAGGCAGAGAGCTACTTCTGAGAGAATAGATCTTGAAAAATAATTTTAAAACTTAGACTTTTGTTTTCGAGACATTCCAGACAAGACGAGACATTTTAAAAGCTATCTCGTGTCCAAAACATTTGTTACGTCTTCTTTTGGATGTCACAAAGCGCGTCTCGTCTCTTTCTCGAGACATGTCTTATCTCGTGCGCATTCGTTAACACTTGGGAAGGATTATCTTTCTACTCAAAGCATTGTTTTTATAATGGTTGCATATTTATGATAATTGCCGTCAACATAAATTACAGTTCTTTCAGTTGAATTAATTGTTTATTATTATTATTGAAATTAAAATTAAATGGAATATCTAGTTTAACGTTGCACGATTATGCACCTACGCTAAGGGAGAATGATGATGAATGAAATGATGAAATGAAGAAAGTGGGAGGAAAATGGAAAATTCCAAGAAAACCCATACCCATGCACATGGTATTTGTCTACCTCAAATTTCACTTGGCGCGAAGTGGAGTCGAGCCACGGACCCCATGAATGCTCTATTATTATTATTATTATTATTATTATTATTATTATTATTATTATTATTATTATTATTAATATAATAATAATAATAATAATAATAATAATAATAATAATAATAGTAATAATTGAAGTGAGCTTAACGAGTTTCAACCGTCCGACTCAACCAATGTTTGGGTGCCTGTTCGTTCGTCTACTCCATGACAACTTTTCATAAAAGACATTTCCTTTTAATGAAACTAGTAAGTGCCTTCTAGCTTTGAGAAGTAACTATGCTTGGAATTTGAAATCTGCAAAATATAAGAGGTAAAATTAACCAAATGGTCCAAGTTTACACTAATGTATACAAAACAATTTTGCAATATCAATTACGTGAATCTTGTCCCATAAAGAAGCCGAAACCCCTACACCAAAGAGCCCTCCGAGATTTGATAATTGTCCACAAGGATTGAAATTGTCATTTGAAGCCAAGACTTTAATATGAAGCCAATAATTTCTTTAAAATAGACGAAAAATTCGAAAGTTATAAGGATTTTCATATTTTTGCCTTTTTCCATAATGGAGCCGTAGCACACTATACTGATGAGCCCCCCCGACTCCAGGATTTGATCATTCTCCATCGGACTGAAATTGCCATTTGGAACCAACACTTTAATACGAAGCCCAACAATTCTTTAAAATAGACGAAAAATTCGAACGTTAGAAACAATTTAATATTTTTGCCTTTTCTCATAAGGGGCCCGTATT
Organism: Thermobia domestica; assembly: GCF_964235325.1. Taxonomy (NCBI): domain Eukaryota; kingdom Metazoa; phylum Arthropoda; class Insecta; order Zygentoma; family Lepismatidae; genus Thermobia; species Thermobia domestica. The sequence goes on from NC_137463.1 coordinate 155,964,579, forward strand.
AGCCTACACTGAAGAGCCCCACGAGATTTGACCCTTGACCACTGGGACTGAAATTTTCATTTGAAACCAAAACTTTAATATGAAGCCAAAAATTAAACTTTTACATCAATTTAAACTGACTGGGTTCCAGTTCACCCCACTATTATGTTTAGTTTAGTAAAGTGGTAATTTGTGACAGCTTCACATCATCAAAAGAATCTTTCACTACCCTCCCTCCCAGAAGTTTGTGCTGGATCCGCCACTGGATTCAATAGACATTTTTCCTATTCTTTTTATCACCTTGTTGGGGCTCCCTCGTACAAATAAGGAAGCGGTAATATTACAATCAAGGGGCGCTATATATTAGGTATTTCTTTAGTTACCTACCCCTAACCGCACAGGGCCATCTTTGGTAGAATAAAAAAATGCTACGTGATATTCCAATCATGAAAGGGGAGAGGATGCTGTAAATATATTTCTTATTCATTTTGTCTACCCTGCTTATGAGAAATTACTTTCTGTTGGAAGGGTACTGAAATGAGAGGGGCAAAATAAAACGCCGTACCCCCTCCTACATGGTTGTTCAAATAATTAATAAAGAAAGCACTTTAGACTAAGATATCTAAATTTTAAACTAAGAAACTAAGATATCCTTACATTATGTAAGGATGGCATATTCAGGATTATTATTATTATTATTATTATTATTATTATTATTATTATTATTATTATTATTATTATTATTATTATTATTATTATTATTATTATTATATGAATGTTTTTGGAGCACCGAAATTTTGTGAGACGAACAATGGAATGTAGAGGTTTAAGATGGGTGGTCATAGGGAGGAAAAACCAGAATTTTTTTTCTGTCTGACTCTCTAACGTGAAGATTATGTGCTGATGGCAAGAAGTATCATCATTCTACAATAGGTAGCTTTTACGTAGAATATCAATTACTTGAGTTTTCCTCCTTCGAGCTACTTATCTCATGTGGTAAATTCAAAACAATTTCAATTTAATACAAATACATTGTAAAACTTTTCCGTAATTAAACATCTAGGGAAAATTAAACATTTAATAGGGAAATCTGTTATCAAAATATCCAAACAAGTAGATAGAAGACTATCTAGTGAGAAATATTGTGAAACTTTATAAAATTTTCCAAATTAGGATTAACATTTACTGGGAAACAACGCGCCAGCGAGCATTACGTATAGTGAGCAGTGAGCACAGGGGAAATAATTACTAACCTTTTTGCAAACAAAATTAGGGATGGTAATGCAAGTGCGACAACGACATTTTTTCTTTTTTTGGTATCGTCATGAATTTTACACATATGTTACAATTTGATTCTTTCCCACATAAAAAAAAATAAGATAACCATAATAATAAAAATGACAACGTCACTTCCATCTGGATTCGAACCCGCTACCTTCGGCATACAGACTAGTTGCTTTAACCAACTGAGCTATTTGTTTCCTTACGTGAACTGAACCTGTTCTACGGTAAAGACGATTTTTCATTACGGTCGCGCTACCAATTCGTCCTTTTCCATAGACGATTTCCACTTTTTGCTCTATCTTTACGTTAATACGTGGCATATATTCATATATTTGGAGTTTGTAGATAATGCACGAAATAAGACATATCAGAAATATTTCGTTAAAAGTTTCGTTTGTAGATTTTATCTACATTTCTCTCAGTGACATAGATGTCGCTGCTTCGTGTTGAACTGCAGAATTCCCTCGCGTTCTTGAAAATTTCCCACTTTAGCAGAGTTGGTAATTCTCGAGATTTCTGTCGATTTAATGTTTTTTGCTTCTAATTTATTTATTTTAAGCTAATATCTAACACAAATATTAAAAACGGGTTTGTTATTAACCTGTCCTGCTGGGGAAACCTTCCGAAATTTCGAGCATATAAAGAAAACAGAGATATTTTCAAAAAATTTCAAAATAAAGAGACGCGTCATTTATTTTGCTCATGGTAGTACATACATGATATTTGGAGAGTGGAGTGTAATAGTTTCGTGAAGAGAGACTTGATAAAGTAGCATTATCAATATAGGAATCGTGCGCTTCCCATGGAATATAGCTTGTATGAATAGAAATTGAGAATATCTGTCGCACTGAAATAATTTTCTTCAGATTATCCGAAGTGTACACGTTTAAGAAGTCTTAGCTCTAACATTACAGGTTGACGACAACAGAATACGCGTATGGGAACATCGAAGTTAAGCAAAACAGCTGTTGGTCATAGGAATATTGTTTTTGGAATAGGGTCCGGTCAGGGCTGTAGTCGAGTACACGATGGTACACATGTATACCCTCTGCTTAATCTTAGTCATTAGAGTGTACTTCCTGCTTCAAAGCGTATAGCATTTTTGTTTCCTTTATAGTTATTTATTTAACTGGGCCATGAATCCAATGTCGGATGTGACGCCACTATCGCCCACTTCCTTGGAACTGCAGTCAGCCTGGTCTTCCAGGTTGGGGGTAGTGCCGGGCCGGGCCGATCACCCGGTGTTTAAAACCTGGGATCGAGCACAGTAGAAAGATAAACCTCGGATGTGGACTGCTTTGCTTGGATGTCAACCTTGCTATGGCCTGTTTATGATAAATGCATTTGTGGTTTTAAGACGCACGGATCCGAAGCCATAGGATGAAGGAGTGAAGCGCATTGCGCACTCAGCAGGAATGGATGAAATGGTGCCATGAATGGTTGGTGGGAGCCTTGGGAAGTGGTGATTTAAGTAAGAAGTGTCATCAAGAGAATAGTGAGAAATACTTTGAGACTATAAAACAGTAATATATCCTTTATATTTTAATTGAATTAATATATGCGTTTTACATTGTTCATTAAAAATGCCTTCTATGTTTTTGTGACAATTATACCTGATAACAAAACAGCATATACCCTCTGAAAATTTATGGACTACAGCACTGGGTCCAGTTAAAGAACATGTTAATTTGCAGGCTTAGTGTCCTGAATGGAGAAAGATGTCTTTGTATTAGTGAAGCGCAAATGTTAGTGTGTTGCCAACACCATTTTTCACTGGACTCTCCATTTATTTAAATGGCAGTATAAAAAGCATATACATTGTATTTAAACGGACACTCAATGCCGTGAGTATATTGGGGAGTCATTTTTGAAAAAGAGAACAGAGGTCTTATAAATTGCTATAATAGAATCTTTACTGGGCTAATCAAAATTTAAGAATATTACAGTTGATAATTATATATCCAGTAATATGATAATTATACATACCAGTAATATGTAGCATGAATACCAGTAATACCAAAGTCTATTAACATGTGCTCATGTTTGCCATACTTGCTGTATGCAGCGTATTGTTTCGCTAGGATTATTTTTTCAGTTGATGAGTGTTCAAACAAATAAATGCTTATTATACATTTAACTGGGAGGAAACATACACGAATAGTGAAAGAAAATGTTTGTGACATTTTCAGAGTGTTGCGCAGGCAAAGGTAATTGGTTCAGAAAAAGAAATTTTTAATCGACTATTTAAGGGACGTGATACATGGAGGGTATTTTTCACAAAGAGATACATAGTTGTATAGATACGTGAAGTTATGTGCACGAGCGAAAGAAGTATGGTATTGCAGACCGTGGAGAAGTAACATAATTAAATAAAGACTAAATAAGATTATTGTGGGAGCCAAATAAGTATTTGCTAAGAATTGTTGTGGAATCAAATATATATATTGAGATTATCCAACACATTATAGACCTCTTCGGAAATGAAAAATGAAATTAAATAGTATTTAGGTTAATTCTTTAAAATGGGAAAAAATTCCTTAAGAAAATATGAAACGAAAATTGGCGGAATGAAAATATATAAGAAACCTGAAAAAAATTCACGTACATAGTATTGTTTAGTAAAAACTTACTTTATCATAGACCACATGCACCAGAGGTAAGCACTCTGCCACTGAGCAAAAGTGTCTTGTGTAGATCTCTTTAAGGTGGGTGATTATTGTTAATCATGCTATGATCAAAACTAAAATAATGTGATTTTGAAAGTCACACACAGATGAAGATTACGTACTAATGGGAATCATGAAAAATAAAATACATATATAGGGAGATGTAGCTCCCTCTCAGGTTGAGCATGTCAACATTTCTGAGGAGCAATCCTCCTTGTACGAGAAAGCGCATGTAAATGTATTGAACAGTAGCAGCATCTTCAGTACTGAGAATAAAATCTCGACCCGGATCCAAAAGGAACAGAAATGGGAAATGGTGGAAACTTCACAATGATAAACTGCGTAATTTTGATCATTTACCAAACACACTTATGGTCATCAAGTCTAGAAGGGGAGAAAGGTTATGAATCCGTATGAAAAAGTAGGAATGTTTTGAAAATTTTAACTAGAAACCTAATCGAGAAAAGACAATTAGAAAAACCTTGCCTCAGGTGGTAGGATCCCGCAGAAATAGGAATACGGAGTAAAAATTGGATCCAGGTGGCTAAGACAGAAGTGAATTGAGATGTTTTGTAAACCTCCGGGTTCCGCAGGCCATGGAGTTATTTATTTAGCGTCATCTTTAATGAATGTGTCTTCATGACTTTATTGTGAAAATGGTGAATGATTTTATCACTTTTCTGCGGGTGTTATGCATTTATTGTGACCTTAATACAAGTGAATGTATCTAAAGTGTGCTGCAGAAGTGTCATGTTATGTTTTTATTGTGACAGTTGTCTGTGAATTATCAGCTTATTGAGTTGCAGAATATATCTGATTAGGGAAAGAAACTCCGAGATGGATCAGTAAAAGGTGAGAAGGAAGAGAAGACAGATACAGAGATTGAAAGAATCGGTGAGGGAGAGTAACACAGAATTGAAGAAAGAGAGAGAGAGAGAGAAGCTGAGGGAAAAGAAAGATTTTAGGAATCAGTGAGGGAGGGGTAAACAGGGTTTAAGAGAGAGAGGAGACAGGAGATGAGGGAGGACAGAGAAAGATTGAGAGGATGCGTAGAGGGAAAACAGACTTGAAGAGAGGGACAAGTTGAGAGAGGAGAGAGAGTCTGAAAGAATTAGTGAGAAAGGAAGATATAGAACGAATAAATGTGTTAAATTTATACCTTTGTCTTTTGAGAACGACATAATATTTTACAGAAATAGCTTCAGATATATTAGATGTGGACTTTCAGTCTGATTTAGATTAACTGGTCATGAAGTAACTATGTCATGCACTTCAAAAGTTTGAAAATAAAACTATGGCTTCATTCGTCTGAATGAGTTTTGTATTGAATGCTCTTCTTAGGTAAACTAATTTTAACCTAGTTAACCTAAACTTTGAAATGTTCCATATGTATCTATAAGCTTTTTGCATTAAATTTGACTTCTTTCCATAAACACGAACGAACTTGACATAGCTAACTCCTTCGAAAGCTTGAACTATATAAAGGTACTTTCTTTTATAAGTAGGAACTAGTCTATTTTGAATTATATATATATATATATAGTGGAGGATCCATTGTTGAAGCCCATTTTATCCAGTGTATACCTGAGCGTCAAGGGGGCCCTTGGATCCCCACCTGTATATATATAAATTTTAATAAGTATAAATTTTGTTAAGTATAAATTTTCAATTTTGTATTTTTTGTTTTTCATTTGAGTCATTATGGAAAGCTGGGGTAATAAGAGACAAGGGGAGTAAAGGACAAAGTGGCTGGTAGTTTGGTTTATCATCAGAAAAACCGAAAAAAGTCCACAACTTACTGTGTCTTTCTGTACACAAGCCTAAAAAATTCATTGCTTTTAGGCAACTTCTTTACCTTCTTTTCCGCCTTTCAAAAAATGTCTACCGAAACCTTTAGGTACGTAGTCTTTTTTATGAAGATTTTTACAAAGTAGTTATAAATGTTTCTAAAAAAATTGCATAAATTTGTACAGCATTAGTGATACTTTAAAGTGAAATTGTTCCAGTTTTTCTCTTATAATTGAGCTTGTCAGAAAATGTGTGTCTCTTATTACCTAAATTTTTGCTTTTGTTTGGGTAATAAGAGACAGTCGTTTGGTCTTTCCAGGTTCACTAAGTGAAAATTAAAATCCCACTGGCCTCCTCATGATGATATTCAGGAAGCAAATAAAGTGCTTATCTTTTATGGTCCTGTAATTTTGTTAAGAAATGATCCGTTCAGTGTTAAAAGAGCAGAACCTGTAAATATTAAGAAGGTTTATTCTGTTAAAAAGAGAGAATGTTTTGTTTTAAAAGTTTTGGGCTAGATCTATTTTCCGTTTCAGGGCTAAGTTTCACCCCATTGTTGTTAAAAGTATTCAAACAGACTATTTTCATTTTTGTATATCCTATTTAATTTTGTATAGCCCACTGTGTAAGAAAGTACTGTAGCATAAAGAATTGTTTTACGATGCAGGCCCTACATTTTAAATAAAAAACGTTTATATGACTACAATATGTTAATTTTGTCATTCCAAAATGGTCAGAATGAGTAAAAAACTTCATAAATTATGAAAGATTATAATTAATTTGTATAAAACTTGTAATTAAAAGCATTCTACTTTCAAGTACGACTTTCGCTAACTTTAGTTTTCACATGGCAATTGACAGGAAAGTAGCCAGAATAAAAACATTTAAAAAGCTAGGGCAATAGAATACATCTTAGGTATATCTCTTGTAACTCCAGTTTAATAACAAGGTACAGCATGGAATAAATTTGGGCAGCGTCTCTTATTACCCCATACGGGGTAATAACTTAAGAGAAAACAACTGAAATTTTTTCGTACTTTTCCTGTACATTGGAAACAAATAAAATATTTTTTATTGAGTTGCCCACTACCAAAGTATATATACACAAAGAATCAGAAATGTGACTTGAAAACTGTTTACATTTTAAATTACTTTTGTCTCTTATTACCCCATCTTCCTTTATAATTTACGGTAACGAAAATAATAATAATTTCAATTTTCATTTTACAGTTTTGCATTCAAGTTTTCAACTTTATGAAAGCAATTTATCTAAGTATATTTATGTTTAAGTGTTTTTTCAGTGCTACCTTTTTATTTTTTAGTGTTATGATTTTATTTTCCACTCTTCATTTCATTTTTCAGCTTTATATATTGACTTCCAGTAGTATGTTTTTAATTCGAATATTATGTATTTTTCAGTGTTACGATTTTATTTTTTAGTACTTATTTTCATTTCTGAAAGTTGTTTTCATTTTTCAATGTTAAGTTTTACTTTTCATTTTTGTGGTTTTATTTTTCAGTGCACATTTTTATTCAAAAAATCATTATAGCATTTGTTAGTGAAAGAATTTCATTAGTTTAAGATAAAAATAATAACTAAATAATTTTACAATTTATAAAACAAATATATCACTTTAATATTACAATTAGTAATTCATGCATTACACAATTCTTTGCAAATAAAACAAATTTATCATGAATGAAATTATTCGTGAGTTAAAATATTGTTACACTAATTAGTTACTTTTCTTATGTTGAAGTCACTTGATAGGTTATTTTCTCATTGAACTTAATTTTCAAAGGAACATTTACCTTATATTTTATAGTAAGTACTTTTATTATATTTTAAATATCTACTGATAATATTTAATTTAATTAATAGGTGCATTGTAAATTTTTATTTAACTGCACTACGCTGTTTACTAAGCTTATGTTCTTCTTTACGATTGTTCTTATTTGAATTATTTTGTAAACCTATGATTATTTATAAATCTTAAAGTTTGATCTAAGTTTATTTTAGTTAGTTTATCGCAATTAAATAATGAAGTATTAGTGAACACATATGATACATTTTACGATGAAAATAATTTAATATTATAGTCTAAAGACTGAACTTGCATAATATTGCGCAAAATGTACAAAAGATACGTAATGTTCGGGAATGTTAATTTAAGATCAGCAAAGTTCGTGAAATTACTATGCGACTGTGGTTATAATAATAAGAGATAAAGAACACGGGATTCAATTTCGCCCCAGTCATCACTCAGGTAACATCGGCTCTTCTGCGCTCCAGTATTCAGAAGTTGCTGGAAGGAACAACCGCTTCGCTTATCAATGAAGCTTATATTGAATCACTGGTAAACTTTGGATAATTTTGGAAGCTATAAATCTGTGAAATAGTGTTACATGAAATTTGAAAGACGTTTGCAGCAGTTATTTATTGTAAATATATAAACACACAAACATTTTAATCACTAAGTGTCAAAATGGTAACAAATGTTATAATCTGCTGTAGAGTACAATCATTACAGTAAAATTATATATTTATTTATAGAGTGGTGATCTTATTTATTTTGCACTACGAAAAAGAAGTAATATCGTTTGATTGGGCACTCTCTAATGTCTTTACAAAATAAGTTATAAGTTAGAAGTTAAGAAAACATATTTAGTTTATTCATGTACATCATATTGTGCATATCGTCTTCGAGAGCTCCCAGATTGCACAAGTTAGCAAACACTGATGTTTTTATTTATCGGAAACTATAAGTTTGATTGTGAAGAACCTTCGTCGATCATGAGAAAACTGTAAATAACACGATAGTTATTACATCAAGTGGTCCACTTCGCACACTGCAAGACGTGCTGCTGCCGTTCGGTCTAAGTTTTAGACAGGCACCATTAATTGACTCCAGTCCGTAGTACCTTTAGCGTGGACAATTTGTCTTCGTTCACACAGTGCACCTTCAAATTGTTGCCTTTACCTTGTTTCGCAAGTTGTTGTGTAAGTTCTATTCTTAAGTGAGTGGAATACATCCACTTCGCGACCACACCGAAGTCTCGAGTGCCTAGTAGTTAACCAACAGGTCGAGTTTGTCCCGCTAGTGAGCCAGGTCCTCCCATGCTCTGCTGGAATTGTATCCGAACGTTATAAGGAATGTTTATTCCCTGGCAATGCTCACCGTTACCGAGATTCTTGGGATAAGCTCACATAAGCCATCCAATCCACCTAAACTCACATAAGCCACCCAATACCGAGTCAACCCGATCCGGAGATCCGAGGCATGCTTGAGAAGGTTTGTTTAATACCAACGCAGCCTACCTCTATATGTTCACTAGCAATCAGCGGGGTGCCGCGCACACGTCGAGATATTTCCTATCTCATTCCAGATCCCATAGTACGTGGTAAGTTACCATTTAATTTTCATGCCAGTGACTTATCCTGTACAGCTTTCTCCCTTCTACTAGGACCAGAAGTCGTTACTCAGATACCTGGGATAGGCACTTCTCCCAGTCACCGTTCAGTTCCCCTACAGGCAGTAAGCTAGCATTCCTCTCCGGGTACGATCGTCCAAGCAATACGGGACTTCCTCTAATTACGGCAGAGATACACCGTAAATTACCAGAGCCAATGACTGATGTACATAGTCTGCTAGCAGGCATGCTCATTTGGGAGTTGAGGCGCCTTTCATAGTAGGCTATCGGAAGCAATACAGGAATGCCTTCCTTTAATGTGTTTAGGTACCACGTACGTATTGTAGTTAAGCTACTTTCAGAATCCAATGGTATGCGTAGGCTACCATGAGAAGAGATCGCTGCACCCTCCCTCGGCAGAGTTATTCAAATATTACTGAATTTTCTGTATTTACAGAAGAGTTATATCGTACGTTACCAGGCCCAATGGCTGATGTAGACTGTCTACCTTTAAAGACAATGTTCATTTTGGAGCGGTGGCTCCCCTGGTAGGGACGGGGATAATTCACCCAGTAACTCTGCACATAAATCTGAGATGAAGTATTGGTTCCATTATCTTATTTACTCTTGTGGTACGAGTATGTGTGTCAGGAACCAGAAATATCCCATCCCGGAACTAGAAGCACGCATGAAAAGCTCTTTGTGGTCATTACCTACATCATCCTTTCGATTGAGCGTGGGTGCACACAGTCTATCTACTCTGCTTGCATTTCACTCCCACTCAACCTTATTGTGTTAGGGTATCACATAGTCTTATCTCCAGGACCCACCTATTTCGGGGAATTGTCGAAGTCGCACCTCCGCCAGTGGGGTCGATAGTTTTTACTACCGACCTTGATGAGACCGTGATGAGGTCGCACGCATTCACCTGAATCCAATAGAATGAGTTGGTCCCCCATTTCGGAAAGTATCCACAGCCTCATCTCCGCCGGTAAGTTGTTGACCGAATTAGCATTATGGGCAGCAGCTTTGGCACCTGGTTGTATAAGACTACGGGTTTCGTAGATTTCTTGTCGTCCTATATCTCCCTCTCGAATCTGAAACCCAAAATGCTGTGCGAGACCAGTTTATAGAAGAGGATACCTCCTCGTTTCTCAGCACAGGTTGGGGTTACCAGGAGGAACATAGGTTATTTAAGTGCTTTATATTATTGATTAGAAAACTACAATGTGCCTTGAGTTAATGTAGCTAATGTAACCTTCAAAGCGAGAACATTATTGTATTGCGTTATACAAATCAATTGAAGATTTTATATTTAGTATTTCACATTGTTATTACAGATTGAGGTTATTAGCATTATTAAGATCATGTTGAGTACACAAGATAAACGTGGAAATGATAATCCTAAAGAAAAGCTTCTCCCAGTGTCATCCGTTGTGAGTACGCGTATAAAGTAATAATAACAATAATTTACTACGTGCGCTACTAAGACATTTTATATGCAATTCTGATAGAGTATTACCATCTTGTAAATAAGGAAAAGATATTGTTGATTTATATCGGATTAAATTCTTCTTGGAAGCCAGCATATATGATTCAGCGCATGGAAAATTTAGGGAATTGTTTGGAGGATAACTCCTGGTTTAACTGCAGGTGAATGCAACGAGGTTTTGGGATAAATCATAAACTTGCCAGGATCAAATTCCTCGCCAGAAAGTATAATGTATGGTGCGAGATGTGAAAAGTTTCAGCCATATCCATTGGACAATTTCATGTTATCATTACACATAAAGACATCAAAAATGAGAATAAACCATGGAAAGTTTCGAATATTACACTTACCGCGTCATGGGTGAGACTTCAACTTAATGACTTGTTAATAAATGCAGAACCAAAAGATGTACTGTACTGCGACACTGACAGTATTATGTTTGTACAGCGATGCAGTGAAAATCGAAGCTTACATTTGAGACTTACCTGGATGAGCTAACGGATAAAGTATCACCTGGGTGGTAAATAGATACGTTTATAGGACTAGGGCCAAATAACTACATATACTGTCTCTAATGTAAGCTTATGTAGTAATCTCTAGATAGTATATGTAGTAATCTCTATTAGAGAATTACAAGGCATAACAAGAAATCTATTTTGACCATTTTTATAATTTAGTAAGTAAAAAGACTAATAGTAACTTATGATCGTGCCACAACTTTACACGAACACTCATCGTAAAGTTAACACTAAACGACAACTACTAAATCCTGACACAAAAACAGACCATAAGACAGTATCTTACGGTTATGAAAGTTTGTCTTGCTCCACGATGAGAATGCGTATGTTTAATTATTTATCCCCAGTGTAAGACGTTTAAATAGTTTACCAGAAATATGTATATTTGTATGAATAGAAAAGTAAACATTCTGTGGCAACTTTACACGCTTATATATATCATACTATTTCCAGTTAAGATACATTGCCAGATTTCTTAAATTTTTCATCATTAAATGCAATAAATAAAATATTTTTTCCATACTGCAAAATAAATATTACTATTGTAAATTGTGTACATTAATTAAAAGGTGCTAAACATTTCTCTTATATATATATATATATATATATATATATATATATATATATATATATATATATATATATATATATAAAGTGGTCCAGCATAGAATGGTGAAGAAAAAAGATCTCTGATCTAAACGCATAGTTGCCAATTTTGATCCATGTGGTCTAAATATACTGAATGAAAAATTTCATCGCAGTAAAAAAATATTTAGAGGTCGCTAAAAGCCTTCAATTATGCTTCATACCTGTTATTTGAAATATTGAACGTATTCGCATTTAAGCGGTGATGGGCCATTTCATTGTTTTGTGCAATGCTTGTGAATTTCATCCAAAAACAACACTTAAAGTGGCCAGGATTTAGTATTAAGGGGAGAAGGGGTCTGTGACATGAAATAACCCTGTTACAACAATATCAATTTTTAACTTCCACCCCCCGTTTTCTCCACACAAAGCTGCTCATAAGAAAGAGTAACCAAACACTTGCTGTAACTTTTTATTTTTAACGCTGATTCTTCTTTTTCGTTTCTTTTTGTTTAATCCTTCCTTAATTTTTCTATTTTTTGGTTTCGAAGGGGGATCCATACGTGTCTGAAATGGCGTTTCTAGTGTAGATATAAACATTTGACATATAAGTCCACAATTAGAAGAGAAACGGAGTTATATTTATGATTGGTATCGTCTAAAATACGGATAAATTTCACCTAATTGATTATGTACCTCCTACAATTTTGGAGAACATACTAGAGGTCCAAATATTCCACTGTTTCAACGTTTCCAAGAGTTTTGACCAAACCTTAAGTATTATAATTTAAGGCATTGGAAGAAACGCCTTTCCATGCTATATGTACGAACACTGAAAAATGAAGTTGTTATGTTTCTACAAAATTGTCTTGTACATAAGGAAGATAATAACTATGTTCCCCGTGATGACTATAAAGAAATGATAAAGCTTTGCCTGTTGATACTTGGTGAATTTCCAAAGGAGTACCGTTTCAAGTCAGCAGGTGCTTACCATATGGCTAGTTGGATGGGAAAGGTAATATGCTGCTTAAAGATATAAAATTTCCGGAAATGTTTAAGCTTACAGTCAAAGAGGAAAAAATCTGCGAGAAGTGTGTTTATTTGCAAGTCTCATGCGTGAAAGCATGGGTTTCGTGTCCCAAAACATGTGATGCCCCCGTCAACGACTTACTTCTGTTCAAGCAGATCAAACAATACGCCATAGTGAATAAATCTGTGTGTGATTCTGCAATCAACAAGTTTCAAACTCACTTGTGGTATCTCGGAGCAGAGTTAATTCCACTCTCACTGTTCTTTGAGAAGTTATGTTTCGAGGACAAGCTGAATATTATAAATCGGCTTAAGGCTTGTGAAGAAAATTGGAGTTCAAGAGGCATAAAACTCACAGACTGCCACGGTTTAGAAACAAAGAATCTTCATGATTTGACTAATTCAGCCTCTCTTTGCGCCTTAAGTTCTTTTCGAGTTGACATCTATTTCATGTTCCATTGTGATCCCGAGCACTGGAGTCACTCGGACAAATTGCAAAAGGAGAAACGAATCGTCGAGCCAGTTAAGGTTGTCAACGATGCTGCTGAACGTTCAGTGGCCATTATGTCCAGTTTCAATGAGTCAATCACAAAGATAGAAAGTGAAATGCAGAGCCTCATTCAGGTTGTTGAGGACCACAGAAAGCGTGTTTGAGACGCTCGAAAGAGCACTTTGAAAAATTGCCAATGTCGTAAATAGCCTTATTTTTTCTATTTAAAATGAACAGCAACTTCATATTTAGAGGCATCTCATTTATTTTAATATCAATAAATGGTAATTTTGGTAATAGCTATTTGCAAGTTTAGTAATAATAATAAATAATTCATTTTGTAGGGCAAAAAGTACAATTTACTTTATAAGGATTGAATTTTTAAACCTCCAATATGTCTCGTATACGACATAATTATATGCATCCTATGGCACAACTTCGTACCGCTTGAGCGACCCCTAAATATTATCCAATTGAGTTGATTTTTGCAGTGAAATATACTTGTAGGAAAGGAACAATATTTGCAACTATGCGCAATTAAATTCGCAAAAAATTGGACCACCCTTATATATATATATATATATATATATATATATATATATATATATATATATATATACTAGCAGCGTTCACCCCGCTTCGCTGCGGTCACCCCGGAACGCAATAAACTTTGTTACTTAGATAATTTTTACTTTTTCGCTTTCAAATTGCAGTAAATGTTAACATTATAGCGCCTGTCATTTATGTTAACCCGCCGAGTGACCCGCTTCGCTGCGGTCACCCCGGAACGCAATAAACTTTGTTACTTAGATAATTTTTACTTTTTCGCTTTCAAATTGCAGTAAATGTTAACATTATAGCGCCTGTCATTTATGTTAACCCGCCGAGTGACACGGTCATGCGGGTTGCATATAAATACGTTTATTTTTATACCTATGATGAACTAATAACAAAGGATTTGTACGTATGGACACTTGAATGGTCAATTATCTCAAGACACTGGTAATTAAAAATTAAAGTGATATGATAAAAACCATCTAGGGTCCAAATCCTAATAACCCCCCAAAAATAAAAGAAATTGGTTCAGCCGTATTAGCATGATGAGGGAACAAAGGTTTTGTACGTTCTCTTTCTATATTATAAAAGAAACGGATAAATATATATCTTGATATATATATCCGTTATATATTGATATATATTGATATATATCTTTGATATATATCTTTTTATCGTAAGTACGAATATAATTATCCTGTATATATCTATCATAAGCACAAATATATTTACCCTAAGAAATGTATAGTTATTAAACATCTATACGCAATAAAAATTATATTTAAATTGTTAATACTGTGTTTTATTTATCTTTAAAAGCTGAAGAAAAACCATATACAAACCTTATACAAAGTATAGTATTCTATATAAAATAAAGGAAGAGTACAAATACTTCCTTACAGGTATTATATATTTTTAATAGCATCATACTTTTAATATTATGTTAATTGAGTTATTGTAATATCCTTAATTAAAATTCTCTCTTATAAAACAATAAATCAAAGAAAATTCGTTCCCTATAATTATCCAATCCTTTTCTAGAAATTGAAATTGCGTGATTAGCAAAAATGAAAAATGAATAGCCAAGTACTGCCTTTTTTAAAAAATGAAATTTCATAGTTTGTAAAGTTAAAAAATGTAAGTTCTTAGGCCTTTTTAACTAATACAAAAAGTTAAATTTTATCATTTTTCGAAAGTAAATTGTGTAATTAATACAAGTAAAGGGTAAATTTGAACCATACAGGAACATAAAAATTATATTTATATCATATAATGATAAAATTACCATATAATGAGTAATATATGACCGTCTCGTAATTTATACCTACAATCCAAGAAAACTCAAAAAACAGACTGTGGGAAAAATTCACGATGAGACTCCATACCAGTGTCACAAATGTAGAAACGAGAAGGGTTAGAAAACGAAAACAAAAGTTATTTATCCATTGGTTAAATATAGGTAAACATTTATGTAACCTAAGGGCGAAACTGACATAATATAATATTTAAATATAATGATATTTTACTTTATAGAAAAAATGTTTCGACGGATTACAACTTGCATGAAAGTGTTTGAGTGAAATAGGTTTATATCGATGTTTTCTTCGAAATACGAGTTTAGAATTTAAAAGAATGCCCACAAATAATAAATAATTTCCTGCTTAGACTATATAATTTGTTAGTTACATGCAGGTTTCTTTAGCGCATTATGATAAAGGATTAGATTATGTTTAACTAATTACAGATACAACTACATCTCAGTAGATTAAAACGACATTGAGCCACCTTCATAGTTCAGAACAGCTCTGATGCGATGTGGAATAGAGTCACAGATGTCATAAATTGTAAGGAGTGGATTATTATACCATTTTGCGTAGAGTGCATCAATCAGCTCCGTGAGAGAGGAAGAGGCGAAAATCTGCGATAGAATCACGTCTCCAAAATAGACCACATGTTCAATTATATATGGGCTAGAGAGATGTCCAAGTTCATCCTGAATCGCGCCGAACAGCTCCAGCTAAGTGAATGGTGACTAAAATCCTGGATTATGGGATGGCGTCATTGACAAGAAACAACGGATGAACATGGTCTCCTAAAATGGAATAATCACAGAACCCACTAAAAATCAGGATATTTTGGCCCACAGCATCTCAAAGCTACCGTCATGAGTCACGATTAGGCGGAGACAATGCGGTCCATACACTCCTTTGTGTGTTCGCCATAAATAAACACGACATGAGATTTGAAATAAGATGAACGATTACCCATCCTACATTTCACATAAGTGTCTTCGCCGATGTGATTTTGACGTGAGTTTTACAGGCCATCATTACCTTAAACATAATCCCTCTTGACTCACCCAAAACACTTGCTACTTACATCAAGCTTACCAGGGCCGGCCTTACGTAGTGCAGGGCCCCAGGTTTACAACTTTTGTATCAAGACCTGTAGGATATATATATTCCCTGCTGGTCTAGTGGTTATACCCATTTCCCTTTATAACATTTTTCCGTCTGCAAAATGTTCTGGTGAAAACCTCTCTCTTTTCATTCCTTATAGCAGCTAATTTTTCAGAGAAATAACTCAAGTGGAGATGTAGACAGAGAATAAATTTTAAAATACTAAGATAATGAAGAAAGTTCTGTTGCTTTTTGTGGAGGTCTGTGTTCAATTGGCCGTCACACCGTGAGTTGAACGCGAATGGAGGTAACGCGATGGTCAATTGTTGGGGTGGGTATATCCAGCATACTCCTGGTTGTGACAATTCAGTTACCCCGTGAACTTACGTAAGCACAGAGTGAACATGGGACCTCCACAGAGCGTCATAAGGGTGTGTATGCTATACGAGTTCTAAATGGGGACAAACGCCGCTGCGGCAAGCCGGAAAATTTGCCAGGGTGTCCTGACTACGCGAACAATGCAGCGGTGGTTTAACAAGTTTAAGAACGGTGAAGAAACACTCAAAGACCCACCACGTGCCGGAAGACCAACACATGTACAAAATGAAGATCTTCAGGCAGCAATTGAGGTGAACAGTGACCAGACTTGTGAGAAACTGGGACTACAATTCAGTGTGAGTGGAGAAACCAATCGGCAGCACCTTGGGAAGCACTACAAGTTGGTCGATGATTTAACTCCGGGCCAGAGGGCAACGACAGCAGACACCTGTGTTTCTTTGTTGTCTCGTCTGAGGAAGGAGCCATTTCTGGACAATGTGTTGACATGTGATGAAAAGTGGGTCCTGTACGAAGCTCCACGGCGAAGTCATCATTCGTTAGCATTCCATGATTCGGTTCCAAAACATCCGAAATCAGCACTGCAACAGAAGGCGATCCTCCTGTGTGTTTGGTGGACTGCTTGCGGCATCGTGTATCGGGAACTGCTACCAGCTAGTTAAAGTATCAATGCAACTGTGTACTCTCTGCAGTTGAGCAGTGTTCAAGAAAAACTCAAAACTCGGGAGCCAACACTTCTGAATCGCAAAGGGGTCCTCCTGTTACAGGACAACGCTAAGTCCCAAGTGGTTACGATAACCCGGGACACCATTCTGCTCTTTGAGTGGGAAATACTATTGCATCCGCCACACTCCCTGGATATTCCACCGACAAATCCCTAGTAGAGGTGCAAAATGCACTTGGTATCTTCTTCGCTTCACTACCCACCAGCTCTACCGCGATGGAATTCATGTCCTTCCAGAACGTTGGCAGAAGGTCGTAGATGCTGATGGGGACTATTTTTGATCTTCCAGGTACGTCTTAGGTGACATATCGATGTTCGAAGGTGGTATGTGGAAAAGCGACAGAATTTTCTTGATTACCTTATATACATATATATATATTTCACCCTTGTACCTCGCAATTTTTCAAGAAAGTTTTGAAAAGGCAGTATTTCATAGTTCTCTTCTTTTACAAGTAAACCTATCGATGTCGAAATCTGGTTTCTTGACCAACCTTGGCAGAGAGGTGTGAATATCAAGCAACGAGCGTAAGCAAAATTTAAAGTGCTTCCGTCCATAAAGATGGACGCAGTGGCCACAAACCTGATTAATCAGAGTAAGCCTTAACAATGTGTTTTAAGTTTGAAAATTTCATTTTATTTGTAAAACGGGTAAAGGGATAAAAAAAAAACACACATTAACCGACATCTGGAGGAAGTAGACATCTATTTGAGGGTATGCTTATCATATCCGTCATGTTGTATCTCGCTCGAGTTTTTTTTTTTTTTTAATAGGAAAGGGTTATCTAATCAAAGGAAAGGGTGACGATCACAAATCTTAAGGAACTGTTGGAAGATGGATGATATATTTTAAATTGGATTATTCGAGTTCGAAGACCAACTTTCATAAACAGCCGCCTATTCAGTGCGCACTAATATACATTCGGTTTTCCTGGCGGCTTTTTTTAAATACATCTACGGGATTTTTCGCAGAAAAGGGCAAAGTTTGCCCTCTAGTTCTGTATTTATGATATAGCTATAATAAGAGAAAAGATATGCAAAGAAGTCGCACTGAGGCTGATTTATTTGATACCATCTCCGTATTTATGGTAGTATCACATGGCATAACTTTCACTTAGTGGGATGTTCAAAATAAAAATGTATATCATTATTCATTATATATTATTTTTACACAAACTCAAAAAAATGAAATTTTTACGCCCAGGGGTGTAAAATTTAGAGGAGTGTTAAGGGTATGCAGAATACTCCCTGGAAATAATGGGCCTTATGCAGAGTCGCTCTGACGCGTGATTAGTAGCGTACTAAAAAGTGCGACTAACATAGGTTTTCTGCAGTAGTCGGGTCTTTATTATGATGCTAACATTACGTCAAAACGACTCTGCATAAGGTCCAACATCTATTTTTACAACAACTACTGCAGCATTAAATTCAGAAAATATTTGCTTATGCCCGGAAACTTAATACAAGCTATTCATTTACTTGTCAGGGACAAGCCATACCCTCCCTTCTGAAGTCCATGGATGTAGACTACCTGTATTGCAATATGTTCTTGTGTGTACTTGACAACCGAGAGTAGCAGAGCCATCTTAACGGTACTATAGCCACTTGGCCGCGGTCCCCGCAAGCATTAGGGGTCCCGCGAGCAGAATGGCATGTATTAATTACATATGTTAGGAGCAAAATTTAGTCATAGGGACCATAACACACTTGTTTTCTCTGGAGCCTAATATGCTGCTAAAACGGCACTGGAAGGTAGATTAGATTTACTGTAGAGTAGACGATACACAGTGGTCGGAATGACGAGAAAACGCGGCGAAACTATTTGCGTCATATTGAAAGGACTTGTTTCTTGGCAAGATGACACGGCACAACACGACTAGCAGTCAGTGTCTGTGAGCATTGAGCACGCGTCCACTCATTGAAGCTCGCTTCATTAGCCAGAGAGCAGGTAGGAGCAGTTAATTCTAACAAAAATCATTAACTGAGAGACCACAGAAAATATTAAAATCAAAATGAAATCATGAACTTGTTAGGAAAATTTTAGAAGTCTACAAATATATAGCAAAGCATTGTATACAGTGTTGTAAAAAAATGCTCCCAGTGCGCATATGAAGAGCCTCAGAGGACTGCTATTGGCCTTAAAAGATTGCTATTGTTCTGATCAACAATACCAATATTTAAAATTTCATAACTATCAACATACTTAAGAGTAACAGTTCCGCCATACTCCACACACGAAAAACATTTTTGCAAGGACGCCCAATTATCCATTTTCGATAGGTATTTTTTCATGAAAGAGTGATACCAGGATGAAAAACATATCTGTTCTATATACCTAGGTAGAGTGGATATTCCCCTACTAAAAAACTATAGACGTTCATTCCAATCGTAGAGTACACTTTTGGGGTTTTGTTTAGGTTTTTTGCTATTTCGACCACTGTGTGGCAGTAGCGCGAGGCCCAATTAGGAGCAATCGGTCCAATCGGCTTGAGGCCGGCCCTGAAGCATACACCACACTAATCGAACGCCAAGAATTTGTTCTCTTCGGAAAACAAGGAGGTCGCCCATTTTACACTATCACAGTGTGTTCAGTTCACTCCACACTGCAATCCCCTAGTATGGTGTTCCCCAAACACACCTAATACATGGAACGGTGCATGACCATTACCATAACTATCTAGGTGTTCTTGTGGGCCGCGGTGGCTCAGTGGTAGAGCGTTCACCTCTGGTGCTTTTGGCCCCGGGTTCGATCCCAGCCCTCGCCAAGTGAACTTTGTGGTGGACAAACACCGTGTGCGTGGGTTTTCTCGGGGTTCTCCCGTTTCCTCCCACTTTCTTCATTCCACCATTTCATTCATTACTCATCATCACCGTCTCTTTTAGCCTAACCGACATAAGCGTAGGACGTAAAACTCAAAGATTTTATTTCATTTCATATCTAGGTGTTTTTATTACATTGATAACTATCCATACCTATGTACTTTACAATTCCAATCTCCGAAAGTAAATTCTAGGTACTCAATGCTAGAACAACTGATTACCTTTTTTCAACAGAGTGTTTGGTGTTATTTTGTAACTCCATTTTGATCGTCAAGTATGGCACTCTTGGTAATAAACTGCCTCAGTCCTAGCTCTAAATTTTGCTGTTATCATGTATAACTTTTCCTTCGACACATAAAAGCGACTCGGTAAAGGCGATTTGTATCGGGAATCGTAAAATATACAATAAGTAAATCTACATCCCTACGGTAATCGATCATGGGACAACATGCAAGGAAAGAAACATGCAATCATTAAGGTAAGTCTGAGCTCTCCTTTAATGCGGTACAAATTTCAAAAGCATAGCAAAAGAAACGAATTTAGCTTCACGAATAATATGCGAGAAGGGCTAAGACAAGAAACAATTAGTATTACATTAAAGAATCCTTTCAATGCTTGCATACGTTTCCTTTCAGCGTTTGCTTTCACATGAGCGTTTCTTTCGGTAATGGCGAAGTTGATGTTCTATGTTGGATACAGCTTTGCGAAACAAAGTGTAAGTGGATGAAAGAGAAAATGGGGAAAGATTTTTAACTCATAAATATTCAGAGTGATAAATAACTTTCGCCAAGCGCGTAGTATACGACAGTCAACAAATTTACCTAAATAAATGACTCAACTGTTTCGTTATGTGTACACACACTAAAACAAAATTCCCAGTTATGCAATTTTATTCCAAGATTATAGAAAGATATTTTTAACAACAAACTAAGGAGATTGCTCTATTGTCAGGATACTTTGTTTCATTCCTTTCATACATTCATGGATGATAGGCTTATTTACGTCAGATAAAATATGGTAAGTATGAAGTTGTGTGAGTGGTGTGGTCACGAATATTGAGGTACACAAATATTAAAAAGGACATAAATAATAAAAATTCTCTCTCGAATGATAGCTAATGCTACCTGAACTAAATTATTGTCCTGTGAAGTAAAACTCTAAAATAGAACAACATTATCTAAGAATATTGTATCTACTAGCATATTCAAGAGATATAGACATGAGCTCGAGGTCTCTGCAGGTTCTACCAGAGTTAATTACTAGCCTACATTTCCTTTTTTCTAAATGGAATACTATCGTATTTCTGTATTTAAGTTTAGCGCTAATTTCAGCACCAAGGCTATATGAGACGTGGAACTACAGTCTAAAGTGAATTCCTAATCACCATTTCCACTGAGAATCGAAACAGAAACAACGTTAACCATATGACCAGCTTGGAGGGCAGTGATAGGGATGGCCAGATCCGGACACTGGATCCGGATCCGAAATGTCGAATCTTGGATCCGGATCCGAAAAAAACAGATCTTGCATCCGGATCCGAAATTTCGGATCTTGGATCTGCACCCGAAAAACCGGATCTTGGATCCGGATCCGAAAAAAAAGATCTTGGATGCGGATCCGAAATTTCGGATTTTCGATCCGGATCCGAAAAAACATCTTGGATCCGGATCCGAAATTTCGGTGGCTCAGTGGTAGAGCGTTCACCTCCGGTGCTTGGGGTCCCTGGTTCGATCCCAGCTCGCGCCGTGTGGACTTTGTGGTGGACAAACACCGTGCTCGTGGGTTTTCTCGGGGTTTTCCCGTTTCCTCCCACTTTCTTCATTCCACCATTTCATTTATTTCTTATAATCACCGTCTCCTTTAGCCTAACCGGGATAAGCGTGGGACGTAAAACTCAAGGATTTCATTTCATAACGAATTTTTGTTCAAATAACAAGTTTCATTTCTCTAACATTCCAGGATTCCGAGATATAAAAGTCTTTTCTCCCGCCAATTTTCTTTCCTTCTAAGACATACATCAAAAAACGCTGAAGTACATACCTAATTCTTTCAAATGAAAAGTCCAAATACCAAATTCTATGCTCCTAACCTTCAGAGGTTCCCAGATATCGACATGTTCTTATAATAATTACAATCCCCACCCTCTTTCCTTTCCATCTCTTTTCTTTTCCTTTTTACTGAAACGTCAAAATACACTGAAACACATGTCAAATTCTTTTCAATGAGAAATGAAAATACCAAATTTCAAGTCTCTAACCCCAAAGGATTGAACATATTAATACAATAATTGTAATCTCCACTTAATTTTCTTCTCGCCCTTTTTCTTCTCTTCTGGGCCACATATCAAAAAAACGTTGAAATACAAATCTAATTATTTTAAGTGAGAAGTCCAAATACCAAATTCCATGTTTCTAACCCTTTAAATTTCCGAGATATAGGCATATTATTATACTAATTGCAATAATTGCAATTACCACCCCTTCTTTTATTTTCTACATCTTCCCTGCCCCTTCTAATTTAAATATCAAAAAACACTTTAAAAAAGTATCAAATTATTTTCAATGAGAAACCCAAATACCAAATTTGAAGTATCTAACGTCAAGAATCATCAATATTTTCCACCCCATTTTCCCCCTTCCTCGTTGAATTTCCCAAAGTCCTTTCTTAGTGGTATCCTACGTCACAAAGCCTATAAACTGTCCAAATTTCAAGTTTGTAGCTTAAGCGATTTGGCTGTACGGTGATCTGTCACTTATTCACTCAGTCACTCAAGACTTTGCCCTTTTTATATAGAGATATTTAAGATTTTATGGGAAAGCCATGGATTTTGTTCTAAGGCCGCCAGTGTCTTAGAAATGTAATAGCTTTGCTATAACCTTTAAGCAATCAACTGACTGATCTGCGTCTATATGTATTATGTAAAATACCGCTTATGATATTTATTTTGCTCGTAATAAAAAAAAAAAAATAGAAATGATGACGAAAATTCAAAGACATCCATGATTTTAGCGTAATTCTGCAGGAGTTCAGATCATTGGATTAATCATAAAAGCCGACTGTATAAGATAGACTACATAAATTTCCAATGTGGCACAAAGAAAATATGTAGCATTACTATGCAGTTTTTCAACGTTTTAACTCATTTTGAAAATATTATCATAGGTCTCACAAACAATCGAATTTTAATCCTAACTTGATTAATATATAACAAAAGGCAGATCTATACAACTACTGACTTGAGATGAAAGTGGCATACTTGTAGTAAGTTTAAAGATATACTAAAGACTAAATGATGGGGTGTGCGCAACAGTGGTCTAACCTTGAAAAATGTGAAAATGAGATTTTGATGTAATCTTTTGTCATTTAAATTGAATCGTCTTCCCACTGAGTTAGATAAAATTCACCTAGTAAATTTTATACATATGGATATTTTAGTTCTGGTTCTCAATCTAAGGCCTAAAATATTCAAAACAGGAGTCCGAATCTGAACTTCGAAATTTCGGGTGTGGATTCAGGAACCGGATATCCGGATCCGGATCGAATATCCGAAACTTCGGATCCCGATCTAAGATTCAAAACTTCGGATCCGGATCCGGATCCAGGAACCGGATATCCGGAACCGAGATCCGGATCTTAATGGATCCGGATCCGTGTGGCCATCCCTAGGCAGTGACTATGGTAACTATAATATACAACAATATTATAAGTTCGTTCGCTACTTTTAATACGTTTATCAATCGCTACATCGGAAAATAATGAAGTTATACCAATCGTTACTGCTATATTCGTGGTAGTTAGCACTACAAGCACAGCGTTACTGTTGCTACGTACAGAAAGCTATGAACAAACTAAAGTGGTAATTCTGGATTGACCGTCAAGCCAAAGTTGCCACTTGCACAAACACTGATCTTCACATTTTCTAATGCTTGCTTTTATTTGATTACATTTACCCTTCAAACTGCCTCAAGATAAAAATCACAAGTATACCTAGGTACAGATCTAGTGATCGCGGCGACCACAATCCTGCACTGACTGTCCTTTCTCTATGAACATATCGTGAATTAATGAGAGCGACGCACGGGAAATGTGACAGACATGATTGTATTCCTGTTGAATGGCCTAATTGGGTTCTAAGGGTGTCAACTCTTCATAGGATTCTTCAAAAAATTTAATATACACCTCAGTGTTTACTGTTGTGTCAAAAAAAAAAAAAAAAAAAAAAAAAAAACAATGGAACCCATAATCCTACCTGTAGACACAGTACACCAGACTCCGATCTTTTCGTCATTGAAAGGCTATTGATGAATTATGTGATGATTTTCCACAGGCCAATATCTGGTGTTCTACGAGTTAAAGTGCCCTGATAAAGAAAGCCACGCATCCTCATTCATGTAAAGTAGCTTTGGGTCCATGAAACTGCTCGAAATTGTTTGAAGAAGCTAGGCTACATACAGTAATTGACATTAATTGGCTTTGTCTCCCTCTGACTTCTTAGATGCATGTCATTTTGTACGGCTTCATTTGTAGATTGTGCAAAACTCGTCGACACGTAATACTGCGCAGAAGATATATTTCTTCTGATAATTTACGTGTTGACTTCAGACGGTTGCTTGACATTCGTACTTCGATATCATTTACCACAGCACAGGAAGGAACGAACGGGGTTCTAATCTTTTGGCATTTAATACTGATTCTGTTGTTCGCCATTTTTCACCAAACCTTGAATACTGTTCTTTGCAGGAACAGTTACACTAGAAAACTTGTCTGAAAAGTTTCCTGCGTTTCCTTGAAGGGACTGGTGAACACAAATGCCTCAATTATCGCTATTCTCTGCTGAAGGGAACGCATCTTATAACCAGCCGTCACATACTTGTCTGCACCTACCTTCACGGCTTTATACTGTTGTGTATATGCAACAACAATGAGGCATCTTCCTATCTAACTGCCGCAACACACAATCAATAGCAACAATTACTGGTGCCGACTGTACCGACAACAATAAGAAGTTTCATTACAAACATGCACACGGACATGGATTTTTCGTGGGTCACCCGTTACTTTATGATTATTTCTTGAACCTTCCATGTCGAGACGTTCGATAGTTTCCGAACTAGGTAGACTAAAATGTTTCTTCACACTTTCGGTAGTCTACATTTTGTTACGATGTTCTTGAAGCCCTGTTAGTAGGGTATGTGATTCTCTTGAAGTTTCATGATCGGTAGTGTACCATGAAACCTTCGGTAAAATACATTTCCATATCGTCCAGATTATATTTCACTCTTTTAAGAGGTTCACTTTCCAAAAACTACGTAGTGTGCAAATAGCGCAAAAAATAATTAATGCTTTCAAGGTCATAAATCAGCCACTGATAGTATTCTTTACATCTTTGCCCCACATATTATGTAAAAGTTTTTATTATTTGTATCTTCCACAAATAGCAAATTGAAAGCTCTTATCTCATTAGTAATTACAACATATGATATACTGTACTAACACAATAGATATCTGATGAACGAGCTTTGAACCCGATGTTATCTGCTTAAATGATGCGCTGCACAGATATAAAAATCCCTAAATAGAAACCCTAAATAGATAAAACACTAAATAGAAACAACTATGCAACATAACTCACCTAATTTTTCCTCTCAGTTTCACATGAAGTGGCACATTCGATTCCAAACTTTCAGATATCTGAAATGATGAATAAAAAAGTTACAGTCAAGAAGCTATAAAACTAGCGAAATATACATAATTAGGATAGTTACAATAATAAACATTAATAATACTTAACATATCACTTTATGAGTATAGAATTAAATTTTCAACCGCGTTAAATATTGAACAGTAGATTAACTTAGGTCATTAAATTCATTATCACATACACCCTGCTAATGTTGTTCATACACTATATAGTTGTAAAATTAAACTACTTGCACACCGAAAATTTGTATTCTTTGGAAATAAGATGTTTCCCATTTTGATTTCTCAGTGTCTAATCTACTTCACGGACGAATCCGTATAGTTTTGAGTATTCGGCGCCGACACAAGACAGTACACTAAATGAATGTTCATTGTTACTAACTCACAAAATTTACATATTGCAGTAATTCGGTGTATCCATTATTTTAATAACTAGCTGTAAAAGAAAAATAACGAGCCAAGCGAAGTTTATGTTACATCTATTATAAAATACGACTTTGTGTGAAAGAATTGCATACTGCACACTATGTAAGCTGCACGAAATGGGGAAAGAGCCGTCCTCAAACTCGTATGTGATATGCTCTAGTGACCAAGCGGCTAACGCGTGAGTTTTCTGTGCAAGTGGTCAATGGTTTGATTCACGATATGTGTACTTGCTTCTGATACAAACGCGAGAACCTGCTCGGAACTTCTATCTACTTCAAACAGTATTTTCATTTTGATATCATAAGGAGAAGAAAATATAGTTGTGTTATATTTCACTCGCTTGAAGAAGTGCATACAGGTAGTTTGTTTGATATTATTTCCTGTAACATGTGTCATATCAACAATACTTGCATTTTGCTAAAGCAGAAGCTCCAGAAAGATCTTCTGTACCTTCCTAGAATACACCATATTTATTAATTAGTTTTAAAACCTGAATTTAATAGGTATGGTGTATCAGTTACATCCGGATCGGATATTTCCCTATTTAAGCGTTTTCAGAACGGTCTAAAATTGAGTGCAAGCACTGATTTGCAGGAATTTGCGATAAACTTATAAGCAACAATATGTCTGATGTAGGAAGTGAAGTTATAAATTTTGTTTTAAAATTTCTAGAAACGGGACACAACAGAGAAGATTATAGGATATTGTTAGAACTGATATCGTATTTTTGGGTGTAATACCTCTTTGAGGCACTTCCCTTCGCTTTCCTGCAGCAATTTAACTATGTAAAGTGGATAGGAAAAGCAAATTACTTTTTGAAAATATTCTCTTTTATCAACAATTTCGTTTCCGAAGCAAGAAAAAAACAGGACTTCGAAAAGTTTTTTTTTTTTTTTTTTTTTGGTACGACTCTATGTCCAAGATAGGTTTAATTATGCTCAGCATTCCTTCACCAATGCAATATCTGTATTTTTCGAGAGGTGTGTATAGTGTCTATATTTCAATTAGCTATTTTTACTTTTTCTCGTCTTCTGCATTTGTTGGAGAAACATGTAGGGTCTGCTTTTTTTAAAGATGACGTTAGCATAGTGGAAAAACGAAAAATGCTTCAGAAAACTAAGGAGAAACACTGAAACAGCAAAGAGGATTAAAGTATGTGATGACACGATACGAATTCTTGTGAAAAGAGGAGTCACTGTCTTCGTTATATAAAGGACATTTTTCCTTGACAGATTTAAAATTACAAAAGGGTTTCTTAAGTGCAATCCGATTTCGTGGTTAAATAACGATAAGTACCTTTAAGGAAAGCAAACAGTTAAGTTTCTTTCTAGGGTGGCTCACGAGTCGAGTCGAGACGAGATTTAAGCTTGTCTCGACTCGAAAATATTTTTCTGTCTTGACTCGACTGGAATTCGAGTCAATACGTCGAGTCGAGAGACGAGTTAAAATATACGCACACATCAGCCAGAACATTATGACTTCCTACCTAATTGTCAGTATCTTCACCTTTGGCACGGATAACAACGGCGATGCATCTTGACGTGGACGCAATGATCCTTTGTAGGTCGCTGGAGCGAGTTAGCACCACACGTGCAAACACAGGTCATCTAATTCCCATAAATTCCGGGGAAGGGGCGAAGCGCTCTGACGTCACATTCAATCACATCCCAGATGTGTTCGATTGGGTTCAGATCCGGCGAGTTGGGGGGCCAACACATCACTTTGAACTCGCCCCTGTGTTCCTCGAACTCCTAGCTTTATGACATGGTGCATTATCTTGTCGAATAATGCCACTACCGTTGGGAAACATGGTCGTCATGAAGGGGTGTACGTAGTCTGCAAGCAGTGTGCGATACGCCTCAGCCGTCATAGTGCCTTGCTCGAGCTCCACTAGACACATGGATGCATAGGCGTAACCTTGGCCCATATGGTTGGGGAAGGGAGGAAAAGAACATATATATAATTCTCAACCTTTGTCGATCCACTGCTGGACGAAAGTCTGTCCAATTCTTTTTCACACGTATCTATTTTGGCAGTTCGTTTCCACATTACTCCACAGTGCTTCCTAATTTCGTCACACCATATTGTATTACAACGTTTTTTGGATCGTTTTTGTTCCCTTAGGATCCAGTCAAGGATTAATTTTGTCAACCTATCATCAGTTCTTCTTGCAATATGATCAGCTCCCTGACACTTGAGTCCTTCTATTTTCTCGATCATATCGATCACTCCTGTTATCTTCCTGATCGATGTATTTCTTTTTCTATTTCTCCAGGTTATTTCAAGCATACATCTTTCCATGCATCTTTGAGTAGTTGTATATGCTCTCTCCCTATGGAAGTTTAAAAAAGATCATTATACATTAACAACTGATCACAGAAAGTTGTGAATTCAACCGGGCGTAGATTTTGTAATTCCTACTTTAGATTGGAAGTAGCAACATATTTCAAATTATTGCCTTTGGTATAAAAATCGATTATAAGGTTTGAATTTGCGGTGACAGCTACATGGCATGTGCGTGAACTGCGATTCTTCTTTTCTTTCATTATTAAGAGACAACAAGTTTTATTTATTGACTGTAAGATTCACAAGCTGTAATTAGAAGTATATAATATACATTGCTCATTTGTGCACGTGTAAACTTTCCTTTGTTTCGACAAAAATATATTCACAAATTTCCACTTGGGCAGGTAGTTTTCAACCTTAAATTGTCAGTTTTTGAAACCAACCTTACATTTGCTGCCAATGTTTTAACCAAATATTTAGCACCGTAGTTTCGAGAAACCCTCTCTGATTTTGGATCACCATTGTGTAGTTGGAGTGTGGGAATGATATAAATACAACTCAGGCAGATACTCAGCCTACTTTACGTCAGTTTTTGTAGGTGAGAACTAAAATTAAAACTTGCCTCTGTGCTTAAAAATTGTTTTAGTCAATAGACGGAACGCCTTTCCCTAGAGTTATTTGGAGGAACAAAATGCAGAACGAAAAGTTCTAGATTAGTTCTAATATCGTGCTTTAATAGGATATTAATCTGCTTAAAATATGACAATAATAAACTGAAAAGACTACAAATTTGGAACGAGACAAGTACAGCACAGGAACTTTAATTCGGACACCACACTGACTTACTGGAACGCAAAACTGGTGCGTTCTGGCCCATTTTAAGCCCCTCTTAGCCAATTTTCCCCTGATCTTTGCCCAATCCTTCACATTGACCTGAGCCTTAAATGTTGTTAAGGAATTACCTGGAACAACCTATCAGCACAATAATCACACATTCGTTTACCCCTGCTCATTAATAGTATTTCTTTCAGAAAAAAATCTTCAAAGAGGGTATTTTAAAAGTAAAGAGGGGTATTATAGTTAAACATATGTTTCTTGATATCCTGATTTTCTCTGAAAATTTGCCTGAAGAGTATTTTGCACTTGAGTGTGTGTGTGTATGGAGGGGGAAGCCCCGGCACACCTTCTGAAAGAAATACTGCTTATCAATATTACAAGGAAATCACAATATTAGGAAATCCAAATATTAGCCAGCAAATATCACATTTTTAATTTTTATTTAATAAGTTAATATTTCACTTACCGCTAAATGTAATGATATGGAAATTGGACTTCAACTGTTAATGGGGCTGGAGCCGCCTTCCTCGAAGTGTTGCTTCTGAATCAAATTTGTCGATAATCTGAGAAACGTTAATGTCGTAAGACCTTTCTATGCACAACACAGCTAAACTACGAAGTCTTTCT
Source organism: Thermobia domestica (assembly GCF_964235325.1). NCBI lineage: Eukaryota > Metazoa > Arthropoda > Insecta > Zygentoma > Lepismatidae > Thermobia > Thermobia domestica. Next base: position 155,994,528 of record NC_137463.1, read on the forward strand.
TCACCCATAGTGCTACGATCGTGTTTTTAGCCGTCTCACGCACGAAAGCGGACGTTCACTGGTTGCGGAACTGACAGGCACGGTTAGAAAAATCTTATAAACTTGGTTCAAGTTTGGGAAGCATTCGTAAAGATTCAATTTTGAAAACAAATTTAGACGCGAGGAAAAATCATTTTCAGTCTGTCTCTCTGCACACAAATTAGAGAAAACTGTTAACTCTGATGCCAGCTCAACTTTTGGGATTTTGTAGGTGTTGCTGACAATTGTGATACTTTCTGCTGATGGCTTAGTTGATTCAACATGTCGTGGAGGGAGAACCTGCATATCATTTTCTTTGAGCTTATTGCTAATATTTGCCACAAGGATGTCAACAACGGGATAATACACTTCGCGTCTGTAATATTCAGCTGCTGTCTCACACTCGGAAGAAGTAAGTAGTAGGCCCCCCGTTATGCCCGAATGACTCATCCTCACTCTCTTTTATGACCGGGGTGAAAGGTCAATGACCTTGGCCCGGGGTCAATGACCTAGGGGTACATAGGACCACCCCCTCTAAATTTTGGCAGGGGTACCATGGCCCACCCCCTAAATTTTGGCAGGGGTACCTAGGACCACCCCCTTAAATTTTGGAAATTGCCAAATCTAAAAATTTGGTGTGGTAGCTAGGACCACAGTATGTACCTCTATCAGTATTGGGTGTCTATGTCGTTCCCTTTTATGAGTAAAAAATTGCCAAAAATTCAAATTTCGGGGGTTTTTGACCTAATTTATCCCCTTTGATGAGGTATTATTACCTTATATAGTTATATGGGCGTATACAGGGGTTCATTACCTTTCATAAGACATGGGTATATTAATGCACCCCTTGAAAAATTTGGAAGGGGTACCTTGGCCCACCCCTTAAATTTTGGAAATTGACCAAATTAAACATTGGGTATTATAGTATAGGACCCTGATATGTATTATGATAAATTTGGGCGGTCCACCTCATTTCCTTCTAGGATTACAAAATTGCCAAAAATATAAACTTAAGCAATACGTTATACCACGTGTTTGGTTTTTGGTCGATTTTATCCCCTTTGATGAGGTGTTATTATCCTATATAGTTATATGGGCGTATACAGGGGTTCATTACCTTTCATAACATATGGGTATATTAATGCACCCCTTGAAAAATTTGGGAGGGGTACCTTGGCCCACCCCTTAAGTTTTGGAAATTGACCAATTTAAACATTGGGTATTATAGTACAGGACCCTAATATGTATCATGATAAATTTGGGCGGTCCACCTCGTTTCCTTCTAGGGGTACAAAATTGCCAAAATATAAACGTAAGCAAAACGTTATACCACGTGTTTGGGTTTTGGTCGATTTTATCCCCTTTGATGAGGTGTTATTATCCTATATAGTTATATGGTCATGTATAGGGGTCCATTACCTTTCATAAGATATGGGTACATGTGTGCACTCCTTTAAAAATTTGTGAGGAGTACCTTGGCCCACCCCTTAAATTTTAGAAATTGCTCATTTTGTATATTTGGTATTATAGTACTGGACCCTAACATGTATTATGATAAATTTGGGTAGTTCACCTCGTTCCTTTTAGGGGTACGAAATTGCCAAATTTTAGTACAACCACGTGTTTGTTTTGGCTCAATTTATCCCCCTTGGATGAGGTCCTATTACCTTATATGATTATATGGTTATGTATATTGGTCCATTCCCTATTATAAGACATGGGTATATTGATGCACCCTTTAAAAATTTGGGAAGGGTACCTTGGCCCACCTCTTTATTTTGGAAATTGCCCAATTTAAACATTTGGTATAATAGTATAAGACCCTAATATATATTACTATAAATTTGGGTGGTCCATCTCGTTCCCTTTCATGGGTACGAAATTGCCAAATTTTAGTACAACCACGTGTTTCGTTTTTGACCTAATTTATTCCCTTGGATGATGTCCTATTACCTAATATGATTATATGGTCTTGTATAGGGTCCATTTTCTATCATAAGACATAGGTACATTGATGCACCCCTTTAAATTTTGGGAGGTGTACCATAGCCAATCCCTTAAATTTTGGAAATTTTTCTATTTAAGCATTCGCTATCATAGTACATGACCTCAATATGTATCATGATAAATTTGGGTGGTCCACCTTGTTCCCTTTCATGACTAAAAAATGCCAAAATATAAACATAAGCAATATGTTGTATCACGTGTTTGGTTTTTGGCCCAATTTATCCCGTTTGATGCGGTCTTATTACCGTATATGTTTATATGGTCATGTATATAGGTTCATTTCATATCATAAGACATGAGTACATTGATGCATCCTTTAAAATTTGGGAGGGGTATCTTGACTCATCCACTCAGTTTTAGAAATTGTTTAATATAAGCATTTGGTATCTTCGTACAGGTCTTCAATATGTACCACTACAAATTTGGATGGTCCACATCGTTCCCTTTCATGGGTAAAGAACTACCAAAAATCAAATTTCGGAGGTTATTGACTCCTATTTAGCACGTTATATGGTTTATTACCTCTATATGTTTATGTTCTCTTTTAAATTTGGGAATTATAAAATAACATAATTTGGTAAACGTTTTCTAGGACCCATTGGTGTTTCTCTTATGGCCAAATATTCAAAATTTAAAGGTTATTAACCGGCTTTATTATTAAATGAGTACAGGATTTATTACTTTTTCATAAGACACAGGTGTATTTGTGTACCAATCTTAAATTTTGGGAGGGGTACATTTCTTATTGTCATATCAATAATTGGTAATTGTTCTTTGGGTAAATCATTGTGAAATATTAGTATGATCACGTGATCAGTTATTGACCTATGATGGGATTAGGAGTCCAGGACATTGGTACATTTAAACTTTGTAGGATAATTTGAGAATGCGTCATTGGTATTGATTATTACAGCCAAATATAAACGTAAGCAATACGATGTACCACGTGATTGACCTTGATGAGGTAGTGTACAGGGATACATAGCTAACCTTATTGAATCTTATGACTCATAGTCTTAAGGGAATACATGCTACAACACTGGCAAAGTTATTGTTGATGTAATTTGATTGGTTGATCACTATCTTTCGTGCAATCTGATTGGCTGATCACTATCTTTCGTGCAATCTGATTGGTTGCTGATTTTCAAATCTTTGCTGCATTCAGTTTTAAGTTTTGTTTAACATTTAAAAATCTTGGCTTCGTTCAACATTTTGCACTCACTGATAAATATGATCAAAACCGTTTTATTTGTTAATCGAATAGTTAAAAACCGGATAAAGTTTGACGGTTAACCGTGAAACGTAAAATTTTTTTAGTTTGAAAGTTTTTTGTTTGAAAAATTTTGTTTGAAGACTCTTGTTTCAAATTTTTGTTTGAATTTTTTTGTTTCAGAATTTTGTTTGAAATTTGTTTCAAAATTTTTTGTTTGAAAATTTTTTGTTTGAAATTTTTTGTTGCAAAATTTTGTTTAAAATTTTTTTGTTTAAAAGTTTTTGTTCGAAATTTTTGTTTTGAAATTTTTCGTTTCCAAATTTTTTTGTTTAAAATTTTTTTGTTTCGAATTTTTTCGTTTCAAAATTTTGTTTGAATTTTTCGTTTCCAATTTTTTTCGTTTCAAAAATTTTGTTTCAAAGTTTGGTTTGACATTTTTAAAAGTTTGTGCACTCATTAGTAAAGAACCGGAACTGTTCAGAACAAAAACCTCTGGCAACATTGTGGTGCAATAGTACACGTCAGAACATGGGGTTGTACTTGAAATGAAAAAAACACAATTCATTAAAATGGATCATTTTATTACACTCCACACACATCCATACCAGATATATGATCTGGATATTGTCGATACAATGTATTTTGAACTTCTTGCACTAGTTTGTCTTTAGCATATAATTTTAATTCCAATTGAAGTCTTTTAAGGTCTATTGCAATATCAATTGGTGGAAACTCAATGTCCATTTGATCACAAATAAACTGTTTATCAATACAGGTATGCACCCACGAACGATGTTGACAACCATCACAATATCTAGATACATATTGTACAATATGCATAACACATTTTTCAAAATAGTACTTTTTCAGGAATATACTTGTTTTGTTGCACACTTCCACTGCATGTTTAACACACTGAAATACGCTGATGAATTTGTTCCATTCAGTTTGTGTTAGATACACCATGTTGCGAGGGACATGGAATGTACTCTTTTTACGTAACAGCACCATCTTCTCTTCGAGGACTGTACGCATCACCACTTCATGATTTGAGCCTAATGATTTGACTATGGTCACATTTAGCTCATCATGAAAATAATCGTTCATTTGGTCGATTCGTGAACATAATATTTGCCATTCTTCACAGGTCAGTTGTACACCAAATTGTTCTGCTTTTCCCAATCGAATCACTGGTTCAAATGTTCTAGCACTGATACCAATCATCACATGTTTTGTTTGAAATATATTTATTGGATAATAGCTTGCGAAGATGAACTCTTTATCGTTAGAAGTACACATCTTTCCTCCTGAAAAGCACTTGCTCAAATGATTTCGTGGGATGACAGTGTATTGGTTGATTTATAGAACTACGGCTGACGTCATTGGAAAGAAATGTGCTGACGATTGAATTCATGGTTTCATCACAGTCGCTGACGTCATGCTGACCAACCAAATTCATACAACTATGTCTGACGTCAAAGGAATGTGCTGACATTTGAATTCATGGTTTCATCACAGTTACTGACGTCATGCTGACCAACCAAATTCATACGACTATGTCTGACGTCAAAGGAATGTGCTGACGTTTGAATTCATGATTTCATCACAATTGCTGACGAATCTGGCTGTGTACTAAATTCAAATTGATGACTTCGACCCAAGAGTCTTTTATAACATAAAGATACAGATCCAGTATTTAAGAAACGCAGCACTTCTTCTTGTTTTGATGCTTCCATGGGTAAATATCTTGCTGGTAAAATTATATTCTTATCATTTTCAAGCTTCACTACGATTCTTAATCCAAACTTTGTAGGGATCATTTGGCTAGCTAAGATTCTATAAGGTACATTCTGTTGTAAATCAGTAATCTTGGTAAATGATTTCATCACATCACGTGTGTTTAGAAACTGTAGACAAGTAGCCATGATGATGTTATCATGAATACTAACTCGAACGATACTTATATATGATGCAAAACTGATGACGTTGCAACATCATGTTCTGACGTGTACTATTGCACCACAATGTTGCCAGAGGTTTTTGTTCTAAACAGTTCAGGTTCTTTACTAATGAGTGCACAAACTTTTAAAAATGTCAAACCAAACTTTGAAACAAAATTTTTGAAACGAAAAAAATTGGAAACGAAAAATTCAAACAAAATTTTGAAACGAAAAAAATTTTCAAAAAAAATTTTGAAATAAAATTCGAAACAAAAAAATTTTAAACAAAAAATTTGGAAACGAAAAATTTCAAAACAAAAATTTCGAACAAAAAATTTTAAACAAAAATTTTTAAACAAAATTTTGCAACAAAAAATTTCAAACAAAAAAATTTTCAAACAAAAAATTTTGAAACAAATTTCAAACAAAATTCTGAAACAAAAAAATTCAAACACAAATTTGAAACAAGAGTTTTCAAACAAAAACTTTCAAACAAAAAATTTTCAAACTAAAAAAAATTTACGTTTCACGGTTAACCGTCAAACTTTATCCGGTTTTTAACTATTCGATTAACAAATAAACGGTTTTGATCATATTTATCAGTGAGTGCAAAATGTTGAACGAAACCAAGATTTTTAAATGTTAAACAAAACTTAAAACTGAATGCAGCAAAGATTTGAAAATCAGCAACCAATCAGATTGCACGAAAGATAGTGATCAGCCAATCAGATTGCACGAAAGATAGTGATCAACCAATCAAATTACATCAACAATAACTTTGCCAGTGTTGTAGCATGTATTCCCTTAAGACTATGAGTCATAAGATTCAATAAGGTTAGCTATGTATCCCTGTACACTACCTCATCAAGGTCAATCACGTGGTACATCGTATTGCTTACGTTTATATTTGGCTGTAATAATCAATACCAATGACGCATTCTCAAATTATCCTACAAAGTTTAAATGTACCAATGTCCTGGACTCCTAATCCCATCATAGGTCAATAACTGATCACGTGATCATACTAATATTTCACAATGATTTACCCAAAGAACAATTACCAATTATTGATATGACAATAAGAAATGTACCCCTCCCAAAATTTAAGATTGGTACACAAATACACCTGTGTCTTATGAAAAAGTAATAAATCCTGTACTCATTTAATAATAAAGCCGGTTAATAACCTTTAAATTTTGAATATTTGGCCATAAGAGAAACACCAATGGGTCCTAGAAAACGTTTACCAAATTATGTTATTTTATAATTCCCAAATTTAAAAGAGAACATAAACATATAGAGGTAATAAACCATATAACGTGCTAAATAGGAGTCAATAACCTCCGAAATTTGATTTTTGGTAGTTCTTTACCCATGAAAGGGAACGATGTGGACCATCCAAATTTGTAGTGGTACATATTGAAGACCTGTACGAAGATACCAAATGCTTATATTAAACAATTTCTAAAACTGAGTGGATGAGCCAAGATACCCCTCCCAAATTTTAAAGGGTGCATCAATGTACTCATGTCTTATGATATGAAATGAACCTATATACATGACCATATAAACATATACGGTAATAAGACCGCATCAAACGGGATAAATTGGGCCAAAAACCAAACACGTGATACAACATATTGCTTATGTTTATATTTTGGCATTTTTTTAGTCATGAAAGGGAACAAGGTGGACCACCCAAATTTATCATGATACATATTGAGGTCATGTACTATGATAGCGAATGCTTAAATAGAAAAATTTCCAAAATTTAAGGGATTGGCTATGGTACACCTCCCAAAATTTAAAGGGGTGCATCAATGTACCTATGTCTTATGATAGAAAATGGACCCTATACAAGACCATATAATCATATTAGGTAATAGGACATCATCCAAGGGAATAAATTAGGTCAAAAACGAAACACGTGGTTGTACTAAAATTTGGCAATTTCGTACCCATGAAAGGGAACGAGATGGACCACCCAAATTTATAGTAATATATATTAGGGTCTTATACTATTATACCAAATGTTTAAATTGGGCAATTTCCAAAATAAAGAGGTGGGCCAAGGTACCCTTCCCAAATTTTTAAAGGGTGCATCAATATACCCATGTCTTATAATAGGGAATGGACCAATATACATAACCATATAATCATATAAGGTAATAGGACCTCATCCAAGGGGGATAAATTGAGCCAAAACAAACACGTGGTTGTACTAAAATTTGGCAATTTCGTACCCCTAAAAGGAACGAGGTGAACTACCCAAATTTATCATAATACATGTTAGGGTCCAGTACTATAATACCAAATATACAAAATGAGCAATTTCTAAAATTTAAGGGGTGGGCCAAGGTACTCCTCACAAATTTTTAAAGGAGTGCACACATGTACCCATATCTTATGAAAGGTAATGGACCCCTATACATGACCATATAACTATATAGGATAATAACACCTTATCAAAGGGGATAAAATCGACCAAAACCCAAACACGTGGTATAACGTTTTGCTTACGTTTATATTTTGGCAATTTTGTACCCCTAGAAGGAAACGAGGTGGACCGCCCAAATTTATCATGATACATATTAGGGTCCTGTACTATAATACCCAATGTTTAAATTGGTCAATTTCCAAAATTTAAGGGGTGGGCCAAGGTACCCCTCCCAAATTTTTCAAGGGGTGCATTAATATACCCATGTCTTATGAAAGGTAATGAACCCCTGTATACGCCCATATAACTATATAAGGTAATAATACCTCATCAAAGGGGATAAATTAGGTCAAAAACCCCCGAAATTTGAATTTTTGGCAATTTTTTACTCATAAAAGGGAACGACATAGACACCCAATACTGATAGAGGTACATACTGTGGTCCTAGGCTACCACACCAAATTTTTAGATTTGGCAATTTCCAAAATTTAAGGGGGTGGTCCTAGGTACCCCTGCCAAAATTTAGGGGGTGGGCCATGGTACCCCTGCCAAAATTTAGAGGGGGTGGTCCTATGTACCCCTAGGTCATTGACCCCGGGCCAAGGTCATTGACCTTTCACCCCGGTCATAAAAGAGAGTGAGGATGAGTCATTCGGGCATAACGGGGGGCCTACTACTAAGTATCACCACCATCCAATGCTCGTGGAATTCGTCTTCGTGGAACGTTTGGTGCACTGCATCCCATGGTTTCTGCAATTTCTTCTGTTTCTGTCCACAGCGTATTCAATCTTTTCTCACTCTGAAAGGACTGAAAGCTGCAGATAGTGGTTTGCGACAAATTTTTCACAGTAGAAAAATTGGCACGTGTATTCTGTAAGTGAATGGACAGTTGATTACTGTATTCAAGAACACGTCTCATCAGTTTTAAGACAAAACAGAAATAAAAAGTCATTAACATTGTTTAAGAGGGAATACGCATCTGGACCGTAAATTTGATAGTGATCTGCTATTTCCTCTAAAGTTTCAACTACAGGTCCAAAATGTTCTAAAACTATCCAATTTACAGTTCCATCCAGTGTCGCTCAAAGATTTTAATGTTACCAAATGCTTTAAGTTTTCTCTTTTACGTTGAATATTTTCACAAATAGCGTGCCTTTTTTGGCGACGCTTCTATGAAGGAATGCAAACTACTCAGAACACCAAGCATATTTCTAATCGCGGACACTTCTCCGCACACATCAACAATGCATAAATTCAAAATGTGATCGTAACAATGAATATAAATGGCTAAATCGTTTACGTCCCTGATCCTTTTTGCAACGCCAGGGTACTGACCACGCATAGCGGCTGCACCATCGTAACATTGCCCTCGGATGTTATCTACGCTCAGATCTAGTGATATTAACACATATGTTAACAGTTTGGACAAAGTTTCGCCGGTTTTTTTTTTTTTTTGTGTGTGTGTGTGTGTGTGTGTGTGTCTTGTAAAACCCGATAAAACTTGTGTGATCGTTTAATGTTTCACCACAGTATCGCAAAACAATTCATATTTGTTCATGTCACTTCAAATCTTGAGTTTCATCCATGATGACACTATATACAACCTGCAGTCTTCACACGAACAATTATTTTCCCCAGCACATACTCACACGTTAAATCTAGAAATTGATTTTGATATTCGGACTAACGTATCTAAAAGTATACTCTTTGTTAACATAATACCGAAAAATCACGTCATTGTCTTTGGATCTTGGCGATAAGAGTTCTAGTAAATTCCCTTTATTTTCACTTTCGTCATTTTCCCTATGGCCTCTAAGAGGAACACATTGGCGAGCACAATACAAAATACTATTTAGAACTGCTTCCAAATATGTTCTCTTGTCGTTAACTATTTGGTTCGTCTGCAAATCTAATCTACTCATGAGTACCGAATTTATCTACGACCTTCTTCCAGTTACGGAAACCCTCCTTAGGAAAAGTGTCTTCAGATTTCGGAATATTTTCGGAGAAAAAGCGACAATAAAAGCAAAAAGCACTGTCTCGAGCAACGCTGTATTCTAACAAACTAAATTGCCTATACCACTCAGATCGGAAAAGGCGGTCATTTTTATTAGGGTACGTTTACAATTGCGATTTAAAAGGACCTAGACCTAATGCCAGAAATGTCTTTGCCTTTTCACAACCTTTGACTGGATCACGATCTTCTGAAACGTCATCTTGTGACACTATTTCCACAGTAGTACCGGCATTTGAATTCTTATCTTCTGAGACTTCATCTTCTGACACTGTTTTCACACTAGCACTTAAATTCTTATCTTCTGAAACACAAGAAGTATATTGTTTAGTCACTATTTCATTATCTCCGCTGGCAGTCAATATTGCTAAGTTTCGGCTTCCTACTAAAATATTCCAACAAAGTTTTTTTTAAGCACTGCATATTAGTCACAACAACTTCCTGTGAAACTTAAGAAATGTTCAAGTACCGCAGATAAATTATAAAAAATGAAACCAATACAGCGATACACGTGAAGGCTATATATATATACAGTAGAAAAAATCTTCAAACGAACTCCTCACTGCAAACACAAACTTCAGAACAAATTAAGTGTATTATTTTTGGTTTGGGTGCCAGGGTGGCTATTAGTAAAAATAACTCTTGTTTTAACGGTACAGTTCTCCCTTTCCACTTTACAACAATACCAGATGTTGCTATTTTTGTGACGTACAGGGAAAGCAATAAAATATCTTGTATTTAGGACCACAAGATTCCCGACAATGAGCCGAGTTATGTATGTCTCTGCTTATCCTTATAAAACACATCTTGCATCCCAGACAACAGAACGACCTGTACTTCCTTTCACCATCAACGTACACCACATCCCCTTTCTCCAGCACGCTCAAAGTTCACTGACCTTTATTAAGATGGATGTAGCAAAACATTTATTGCAAGACATTACCAGATGTTAAAATCAGAGTTCCATTCCCGTTGTTATTCTAGAACTTTCTTCAGACTTGAAGACAGTTTACAGTCGAACATTTTTTAATAATATCAGCATAGATAAGACAAAATTTTTAACAACTGTCCATTGCCTAAGAAACAGCCAGAATCAGTAAGGGAGAAGGTATATGAACATCTCTGAACATAAGCAAATTATTTTTAGATATAGTTAAATCACAATTTTTCACTGGCTCTGTGATCCTCCCCCCTCCCAAAACAAAAACATGTTCAGAATAAGTACTATTTTTATTCAAATTACAAGCATTTCTGATGTGACAGAAAAATAAAGAAATCCTGAATTTGACAATACAGTTTATAAATTATTATTATTATCGTCGTAAAGAAACATGTAATGTCTAAAAACGAAAAAAGCAATAAAGTGAGGTGTGAACCAATTCAGATTACATGCATCGAAATTGAGTGACAATTACCCAGCTAGTAGTAGAGAGGCAGTGTCAGGGCTTAAAGTGAGCCGAAACACATCGGCACTGCGTTCCGGCAAATCAGCCTGCTGTCTGAATTTGGTTCGTGGGCAAAAGTTGTCACTTTACAAACAGTGTGCATTAATTTTAATTAATCGTTTGGTTCCGTCTATGAAACGACTATTAATATGATTTTTCGAAACAGATCAGGAACATGGATCAGGGATTATTTACTTTCATTATTGACTGCGTTCTGGCAAATCACTGTGGATAAGCATTCTGGCGAGGCGGCTATTCACTGAAGCCACTTGAAACCCTGGGCAGTGTGTATGCTTAACGAAGAGCATTTCAAAGGTGGAGCATAACCACGAACTCCGTTCCGACCAGCTATCCTGACTGAGTGACTGAGGTTTTACCTGGTACCTTTTGTCAGGCCAGGGTCGCTGTCTTCTCACTTCCTTGCCCCTCCCTTCTCTTGGTCTGGTTAGTCGCCCAAAGACCTTAATACAGAAAAACAAAAACACAAAATTAAGCAAAACGGTGTCGTATTCGCTTCAGCTAAGTTCATAGATAACACTGGATGACTATCCTAATAAACTTCAATTGGGGGGAAGCTGCCCCCTTTGCCCCCTTAAGTTAGGCCTATGCATGGATGCTCACTTGAATTGATTTCAAGGCTGTTTCTGAGAGAATACTTTCTTCAAAACAATATTAAAAATTATAGAAAGATTTTGGAGACATTCGAGTTGAGTCGAGCGAGATTTTTACGAGTAATCTCGACTCGTGCGCATTCCTATTTCTTTCACGTAACAAATGATACAGTAGAAAGGAGTATGAAACTAATAGAATACAACAACATTCTTACGAAAAACGAAGGACATAATAGTTTCTTTTACAGATAGTGAAGGACAACAGACAGCAAGTTTTGGGTGCGATAAAAGTTAAGTATGTAGCAAACAAGATTGAAAACTTACCATAAAGCTACTATATGAGGGATATTTCAATTTATTCCAAGTTTTCTTATAATTTTCCTTCTTTCTTTAGAATATTTTATATATGGATCATTTTAGGTAATTTTATTTGTAGCCTATAGCGAAACAACAATTCAAATTTATCCTGCATGTGGTTTCTTACAAATAGTTTCTCTCACTAGATATAAAATAAAGTTTTACATCAGAGTATTTTATTTTCCACACATACTAACTCCTCACTGTTTTAAAGTATATTCAAAATAATGTTAGATTTATGATTGTGGTGAAAAAATACCCGAAAACGATATCATATGACACTTTATATATTTGAAATTTTGAAACTGAATCCAAGATGGCAGATTTCAAGATGGCCGCCATGGTAGTGTTACACAAATTAAGTGTGTTTCTATCTACACTATTTCTGTCTAAGATATGGTGCTATTGTCTTAACCGTTTCTAAATTACAAGGGTATTCCAGAATTTTGGTACAGACTACAAAGTATATATTGTAAATAGATTCAAAACTTCGGGTCGCTTCAGGTACTGTTTAATATTCAATGAAATTAATTTTTCTCATGCCTTACTTTGGTCCGAAATGGAATCATTTTAGGGGACGAGTGTAACGATGTCTGTCTCTCAGCACTAAATTGATTCTTATCTAGCTTAGGATTTTATCATGTAGGGTTTAAAATTTATGTGAAAAATTGAATATCTCACGATCCTTTCAATTTGAAAAAATGAAACTTGGTATATCAATTCTTTGTTTAAAATAAGTGAACCCGTGACCGAGAGTTTTTAAAAATTCCCGTTTTATGAAGTGCAAAAGAGGCATCTACTTAAATAAAAATTAATGAAAGTAGGTTTGCCTGCGATCCTCTTTTAGATCACTAGGCCGATTTGATAATTTTTAATGCAAGACAGGACCATGCTAGGCTTCTATCACGTTACTATGATATTAAAATGTGTATCCTAAGGGGCAGCAAGAGGGGGTCAAAATTTATACAAAGAATTAAGTATCCCACGATCCTTTTAACTTAGGAAGGTCAAATTTAGTACCTACATACTTCATTTCAATTAATAGGATCCGTGATCTAGTGTATTCGAAAATTCCCGTCTTAAAGGAGCGAGGGGGCACATGACTGGACCTTAGCCTAGTTTGGACTTTTGTCATTTACCTTGGTTAAAATGCGTATCCTGAAGGGGAGTGGAGGATTCAAAATTTATGTGAAAAGTTAAATATATCACAATCCAAAATGAAACTTGGTAATTCTTCGTTTAAAATAACAAGACCCGTGCCCCCGCGTTGTTTTTAAATACCCGTTTTAAGGAGAAGGAAGGTGGCATCTTCTATGTATATACCTAGATAAAATTGATGTAAAGATCTTTGTTCTCAATATCCTTTCAGCTGTACCGATTTTGATTAATTTTGGTACATGGGAGCATTGGTCTACCTATGTTCATAGTATTCTATACTTTCGGCAAGAGGTAAAAGTTTTGGGGGTATGGTACGTAAAAATGTTTGATGGCTAACTAGAATCCTGCTCTGATTTTTATGATTTTTTACCACATGAGTGGGCCCTAACTTAACCTAGTGGATCCTAGATTTTAAGATGGAGGAAAATCCATTCACCAGATCACGATAATTGTCAGAGTAACTCAGCATATCCAGGTCACTCTAGTGCGTCACCTTCACGAATTCGGGAAAATCATTAGGAGCTGCCACATTGAGCCATACGAATTGATCCCACTTTAGACCCAAAGGAAATTACATGTATGCCGACAACTGCTGTAAATTGCACGTGATGTGCGTTTTCTACAATGGATTGTTACATACAACGAAAAGTGTTTTTTTTTTTCAAAATCTGAATGTGTAAAAACAGTCCGTGAGCAAGAACCAACTTCCAGAATAGGTACTCAAACAGGATCGTTTCGGCATAAATTCGTACTCTGTGTGTGGTAGAACTACGAGGTGGTAATTCACTTCGAGTTTCTTCTTAATTTTAATACCATCAATGCAGACCTTTATTTCGAACAGTTAGAGCAGATGTGTGCTTTACTACGCCAAAAGTATCATATATTGGAGAACAGGTTAACGCAAAATCACAATCGGTTAAAAAAATGAAACAGAAAAATCAGAAACATGATGGCATCAAACTGATGACACATAGTGGGCATATAGTCCTGACCTTGCTCCTTCGGATTACTACCTGTTTTGGTCCATGGCGCACTTCCTGAAAATACGATGATTTACCAAGCAGTAGGAGGTGGAAATAATAGCGACTGACTTCTTTGCTTTTAACCCCTTCGGTCCTTATGTGCACATTTGTGCACACAAATTGATATATTTTTCCTGATCGTTTAGTTAAATCCGCTCGATTAATTCCTGGCGTACACACGCGTGGACGTCTGAACACAACATGGATTTTTTTTTCGGTAAGCTTGAGTGCAATTGGCAACTGCCTTTCAATTGTTTTTAGATGGCAGGTGTTGGTAGAACACAGACTTTTGTAAGCTGGAAAAACAAGTATCATTTTCGCCCAAATATATTATTGGTACAATCAAGGTATTTTTGTGATAAACAATTAAAGTTTCAGAGACTTGTTGGCAATTTTTAGCTTCGCTTTATCTCTGGGAACAAAAAATAATGAGAAATTATTTTTTTAATGTCCACAATTGTGTATACTGGTTTTATATTCAGGGGCGTCATTTAGGGGGGCAGGCAGGGGCAATTGCCCCCCCCCTGCGTTTGAGATTTATACAGATGTTATCAATAAAATAGTAGAAAATCAGTGAAAGCTGCGAAATTTTACTTATATCAAGAGGTCTTGCCCCCCCCCCCAAGCAAAATCTGAAATGATGCTCCTGTTTATATTAGATAATTGTTTCTCTATATTCTTTCGTATACTTTTTTAGGTTTGTTTTGCTACAAAATTGTACATGTTAGAAACGAAACACGATATAAACGCATTGAAAGAAGTAAAATATATATTTTTAACGATAGCATTATTTCAGTGGTTCTCAAACTTGTTGTTACCGCGACCCACACTAAATATTAAAAGGTTTTTTTGTGGCTAACCTATTTTTATTCAGCTACATATTGTCGTTCTACGCAATGGTGGTATATTTCAAACCAATTAAATTTTGTAAATCATATTTCTAATTTTTCCATATAAAGGTAATACAGAGCTAATACTATTTTCAACTCAATGTCCTACCTCTTAACAGATTTTGACTCACCCATTCTCTTTCCATCCAAACCCAGCATCTCTATTGACTGTAGAACGGGGCAAGGTTCTGAGTAACTACTTACTCTTCACCTCATTAACCAACACTTCCAATTTTCATTTCCTGAATAGTACTTACTTTACAACATATGTTTCTGCATCAAATAGGCTACAATTTTCATAATTAAAAGGAAAGACTTCTCGAGACCCATCAAAAAACCGGTCCACGACCCACTAATGGATCGCGACCCACACTTTGAGAAACAATACATTATTTTATTTTCATTATTAGAAAGTATAGGAAAATTTGTAACTATAATAATTTCTACTATTTGTGCTCATCATTGTTGTAACAAATATTACAAGCATATAGTCAATGATTTCGTTCTTTTCATACTTAGGAGGGCTAACCACAGAAGATGTTCTAGATTTGCTTTAGGGTTCAGATATCAACGACCCAGATAAGTATCCAGATTTTATGGATAATGACTCCAGTAACTAGCAGTGAAGATAGCGATGGTGGTGTTGCAACAGACGAAAATGGCAAGCAATAAATTGTTGTACTCGTTATCTGTTCTAAAGAACTAAGGTACATACACGAGGTTATTTGGCCAATCAGAGATGGGTCCATTTAGTTGTAGTGAGACACGTTCAACTACCTCAGAATTTTGTCCAATGTTTGTTCAACCAAGAAAAAATTTTGTACAATCCACATAAGCGACGGAGGGCCATTTCAAAATGTGGCCACTTCAATTACCTATAGTGTGACATCTTCTAAATAAACAAGCTTGTGATTGGCCAAATACCTTTTGTAGATAATTAAATTCTTTAGAATAGATAACGAGTTATTTATTTATTTATTCAACACAACAGGCTCTAGGCCCAGTTACAGTGTTGTTCCTTACAAATACATTTACCCTTAGTTATATATTTATATCTATCTATCTATCTATATCTATCTATCTATCTATCTACTTATATATATTAACAAGGTTATACGTTTATATATTTTCATTATCACACATTTTTAAGGCTATTCTTGTATACTGTATCCGACATTCCAAAAACATCTATAGAAGTTATCCTTTCAATTGCATTGTAGGAAGCACTCATTCTCCATATAGGAGACTTAGCGAGGATATTTGTTCTTGTCTTTCTACAGTAAAATGTACTGCTATTTCCTACTGGGTTTTGCCTGATGGGACATGCAATTAAACCGTCGAAGTAAGATTGGCACAGTCAATTTTACCATGTAGTAATTTGTGTAAAAATAAAAGATCCGTACGTTCTCTCCGATGTTTCAACGTGTTCATATTGAAGTTTTGTACTACAGTGAAACCTCCCTTAACGGACACCTCTCAATAACGGACACCTCTATAATACGGACAGATTTTTTGTCCCGGCAAAAATATATGTTCTCTTATGGAACAAAACCCTCCCTTTTACGGATACTCTCAGATACGGACGCGGACAGTCCTTTTTCTCATAACGGACAGGAATTTTTCTCGATTCTGCGATATATTACAGGAGACAAAAGTATTTTCCCCACAAGTGTATCTATCATGAGTCTAGACCGTTGAACCATCAAACAGAACACCTTCAAGCTGAACTTCAAATTCTTTTATTCTGCCCTCAATAAATTGCTTTCTGGGGGAAATTCTAGAAAACCTTCAATAAGCTATAACACTCATGCAGGGTCAGTCGTATGGCCAAGAATTCTATACGAAAGATCTTCCCTTCCCTAACAAATTTAGTCCTTTTTCCTCTGGACCTTGCATCTTTCCGACAATTTCATAGATAACAAAACAAACGTTGTTTGTTTTACAATAACATTTTCAACGAACAATGTTTCCTCTCTTACATTCTTAGTAAAGCAACATTCTCTAAGACGATATTCTTTGCGATTGGGGCTGAGTCAACAAACATATGCACTCCCAATAACTTGCCTTTTCATCCATTCCGCCACACACAGACATTTTTTCCGCAACCGTACTGAGGATCCTCAGAGGACACTAGCTAATGAGTTTAGCCGGTTAGTTGGTTCCTAACGCATCTTTTGAGAAGGTCCTGAAAATTTGAAATAAATGAAAAACTCTTTCCCTCCCGCTTTCCCCTCCCATGTAGGAAGAAAATGATCATACATGCATTATCTTTTGCAATATTCGAATATATTAACACATCCCCCAGCAATAATACTATTTAACATAAATTAATTTCTCCTTCATCCCTTCCAGTAATTCAAATACGTACTAAATAGAGTATTTTCATATTGAATTTTACGTATTTACGCTCATACATAATATATCTACTGTATATTACTCCATACAATTACCGTTGCGAGAAATTAAATTACTGTAACCTCTCTGTAACGGACACCTCTCAGTAACGGACAAAAATTCATGTCCCATTGGTGTCCGTTATTGAGAGGTTTCACTGTATTTCTGAATACGACTCGTATTTTGGATACATGCCCGTTTTTCTATAAGCAAGTAATTTCAAGAATTTTGATTGTTTACCATTTTGATTGTTTATTGTTTACCATTTTCGTCTCTTGCAACACCGCCATTGCTGTCTTCACTGCTAGAGCTATTGCAGTCATCATCCATATAATCTGGATCATTATCTGAATCGTCGATATCTGAACCCTAAAGCAAATTTAGAACATCTTCTGTGATTAGCTCTCCTAAGAATGAAAAGAACGAAAGCATTCACTCTATGTTTGTTTTTGAAAAGTAGAGATGAAAATTGCTTTGATTTGTTCCACAAAAATAAGAAAATGGATATTTAGAAACATAAATGAATAAAACTAATATACCTGCTAGAAAAACTAGAAAAAGAATATAAGAGAATCAAGGTAACAACAAACAATTTGATGTCATGTTATGTTCTCAAGGAAGGAGAACAGAGCTCCTTCGTGGCTAAGCGGTTGGCGTTCGCGCCTTTGCCGTGGGAGTCCCGGTTTCGATTCCTGGCGGGAGTTGATCTGGTTCGGATCCCACGTTAATCAGTAGGTCCACGTCTCATATAGCCTCACTGCTGAACGGGAGGTTAAACTGAAAATCAACTCAACTCAAGGAAGGAGAACAATGTAAAGAAAATATTATTAAATAAAATAGTATAGTATTCCGTTCATGCTATTTTGAGTATATAAATGTAGCTGTTGTTTTATTGTGTCAGAACAATGTAATAATATGTCAGAAGAAAGGTGTAGTATAGCAAGAAACGGAATAAAATGTATCATAATTGTTCACAAATATTTAGATATGCAATTGCTTGTTACTGAACCAATGTGCACAAACGTGGACATAGTATTTTCTTGTAAAACAATAAACAAATTCAAATTCTGAAAAATACATTGAAAATTATGATTTCAAATGATGCAGCATACAAACAATTGAAAGATGGTTATAAAAGGTTGGTAGTCTGGCACCGAAGGGGTTAAGAACAAGATGTGGTATTGACATGGAATCGAGGTACTGGTAGGAAGGCAGTTGCAGATAGTCCTATACGAAAGAATATACTTTGAATGCTAACTTGTTTTATTTGTACTGTAATAAGTATAGGTATTGTATGTTGTGTACTAGAATATTGAAAGACTTATGACTGACCCTTGTATATTCGTACCATATCAATGTATAGAGTATAGAGTAGATATTTATTGCATTAAATACTCGTAATAGTTTTTACTTTGATCATCTCTTCAATGTTAATTTTTACGTATTGCGTCACGTACACAACTACTGGTTGCATTATATTTGCATTCTGTGCATTATGTCAACAAGGGTAGCTGTTGAAATTAATCGATGTGATTCTGAGATTTTAGCACAATCGGATGAATTGCAAAGAACCTTCATAAACTCCACATTCGTTGAGCGAATTTGCTTTCGTGAAGAGAATATCGATTGATTGATGGGTTAGAAAACGAGGGGAAGTCAAAAGACGGAAAAGAGAGGGGAGTGAGACATAGACCAAGCGGTCGTGACCTGCGTTTTTCATTTTTCTTTTTTAACAATGAGACGCGCCTTTGTGATGATCGAGTTGCCACACTCCCTTTTACCATCAGGGTATCAACTATTATGCAAGAGACGGGAGAAAGAATGAAAGGTTAAAATGGAAATGATTTCCCTCCCTGCCTTATGAATGATCCACCCATCACGCTTTCAGAGTTCTGTACACTTCACCAACAACCTTGCAGCGACTTCTACAATGGTAGAAGTTTTATAATGGGAACAGCTAATTCTCTTTTGTTAACGTCTAAGATAAAATTCACTGGTCCTGTTTAATTTTCTATAGTCAAATCAGTGCGACATTTGAATATTATTTCCATTTTTAATGCTATCAAATTAATAGAAAGTCCGTTCATACTATGTTCAATTTTTCAGAATATTTGAACTTCTTGACCATCCTTTCCAGTATACAATTTTATATAGTATAAAATTAACGAGAAAAAAAACTTCCAAATGATTACTACTACTGAAGATACATCCAAGCAGAAATCTTATATTGAGATTTCTTCCTCTCCATTGAGGATTGGATAATTTGTTTGTTTTTCAGCAAATAACGATAAACTCTTGATAAATGTCTCCAAGATCATATTAGATATTAATTACATGACATGAACTGATTGTTAAACCTATTCGTTTTTCGTTTAACGTCTCACAATTACCAGGGGTAAAAGTGGATCTGAAAAGGTAGCGGCATGATGTCACGCAGTCCCAGGGGACGCCGTACATATTTTTTTGAGGTGAGGGACGGCGTACCCCCGCGTTCTCCCTCACTTTTACCCCTGACAGTTACCCAATCTGATATAAAACATGAAACAGGGCACATTCTGCTTACGACAACATGGTTTGAAGCTCAAACTTTTGGCCTTGATTTGGTCTGAAAGTTGGTATTCCTAGTACTACTTAGCTATAAAATATTACTCTAATCGTAGCACATACTCACAGAGAATAGAGACAACTACGGGACTGAAATAAAGTTGACATCATATCGCATAAACGGGTAATAGAGAAATTACTAGAAATCAAATAATTTAAGTAGCTACAATCATGATTGGATAAAAAAAATATTCATAGGTGATATAAATTAGCACTTAATTGTTAAACATACTCAGCCCCGTATTTACGCACAAGCTACAGGGACCCGGGCAGAAGGCGTCATTTTTACAAGAGCTGTATGTAAAAAAGTTGGGATTGAAATACTGAAAACAATACCACAGCGTGACGCTACTGTAGCTTGAACGAGCCAAGGTGTAAGCAGTGCATTTGGTTCTGTTGTTGGTAGTGATGCCAATTTAGCCTTTTTTTTTTTTTTTTTTTTTGGTTAAATCTAGCTTATTTGGAAAGGCATTTAGCCATACAAATTTACGAAATGTTTATAGCCTTAAATATAGCTTATTTTATGATAGGTTTATGATCGATAGATACATACTGCTCAGAAGATAGTGTCTGATGAAGCCAAAGAGTTAGTTGGTGAAACTGTAACACGTATTTAATTTTTAATGAAAATATATGGTTTTGCTCAGCAAATAATTAGTGTGTATTTAATTTTACTTTATGTTCTTAGAAGTAAAAAAAAAGAAAAGAAAAGAAAAAGAAAAAGAAAGAAAGAAAAAGAAAGCTTAACTCTCAAAATTTGAACGTTAAGACAATAATTGTGTCTTATTCTTTTTTCAAACTTTAGGCTCTTTGCATGAACTGAAGATAAAGCAGAGGGTTTTTTTTTTTCAATATTTTACCCTTTATCAGACGCGAATATGCAACTTTTCCGCATTAGAATCCGATATTCGAAAATTCAGTTTTCTTCGACTCACCCTAGTGGACAGCTTCTTTTTTTTTTTTTTTTCGCATGCTATAGCTCAATCTGATTATTGAAGTAGATCTGGAGCAGGGACCGTCTGGCCCGTGCCGTATCGCAGGGAAAGAATTAGATTTGATTTGATTGCATTTAAATTTACCATCCCATTCAGCAGCGAGGCTATATGAGACGTGGATCTACAGTTTAACGTGAGATCCGAACCACATAAGCTCCCGGCAGGAATCGAAATGAAATCTTTAAGTTTTACGTTCCACGGTTATACCGTGAAGGCTAAAGAAGACAGTGACGATTAGAAATGAATGAAATGGTGGAGTGAAGAAAGTGTGAGAACCCCGAGAAAACCCACACACACGCTGTTTGTCCACCACAAAGATCACTTGGTGCAAGCTGAGATCGAACCAGGAATCCCATGCACCAGAGGTTAACGCTCTACCACTGCCGGCAGAAATCGAACTCGGTTACCAGGGAAACAAATATTGTCTAATGCAACTGTTGGCCCACGTAGGTGACCTGCCAGGTTTAACCAATTAGGACAAACATTGATGTGTCTTAATGATCTAGCTAAATGGCACCTTACATTTGAGATAGAGATTGGTCAAGGACAAAGAAAATTACCAACAAATGTGTTTTAAAATACTTAAAAGTAGAAACCATAATAATATTAGCTCTGTGAAGTTCAGATAGAAGATTCGCTATAAGAAGTGAAACTTGGTTAAAAACAAAGGGCAAAATAATCTTTAACATTCCTATCCGGAGCGGATTCACAAATAATATGCACAAAAATTGACATGAAGAATATTGATTGTCTGGTGCAGGAAGTTTACTAAATTTCGTATAGGTTGGTCTCAAATGGAAACAAATAAAACGTTTCAAAAATGACCTGACGAAAAGAAACATAATTTTCTGAGCCTTCAAAGGTGGGGGTGGGATGTGTTATACAGACGTAGATATAAACCGCAAGATATGTGTATGTTCATACAGTTGGCTAGGCGCGAAAATTTGCCATGCAATGCTGAACATAAACAGTTGTTGAATATTCAATAACAACCAACTCTGTAAATTAATTAAAATAATTTAGTTTGTTGCACGTGTCCAATTTGTTCACAATAAAAACTTATTCCAGAACAAGCTTGATAAAGATTCAGAAATATGACAGTATTATTATGCATTCATTAAAATTGTTTTCAGTAAAGTTTTTTTCTTTCTTTTTTTAACGATGGTAGGTAATGCCACTATCTTGCACTCTGTTGATCACTGAAATTATCATTTTATGTAGTTGTTGACTATATTACATTGCTGAATACCCTAGGAGATTCGAAAATAATATAATGTACACTATTACATATGCGCATATAAAATAGCAAGTACGACTGAAGTTCTGCCGTTAACACTTCACGAATTCCATCACCATTCACTTGAATTGTTATACGCTCTTTTTATCTTAGCGGTTAAATATCAACTGCACATTTCATATTTATTTTATTATTTTTAATTGCTCTTTGAATACCTTTATTAATCACAATAGTTGGACACCACTTATACATGGGTGTCTCTGGCATCCTAAAATTGGAGGGGGGGGGTGGAGTGACGACTAGAATTCTAGTAGATCCCAACTAAAGTTACGTCAAAATTATGAGTAAACTGGAAACTACTTTACTAATGGCATCCGATCTTTCTACCTTTAGCAGCACAATTCATCATAATTTTCTTCCATCACTAGTAGATTTGTAACGTTATTTTACGTATTTCTTTTTCGTTACATTTATTGCCCACAGTTCAAATATTTGGATGTCAACACGTTTAAGTACACTTAATTAATACGAAAATTTGCAATAATTAATGATTGCATAATCAGAAAATTAGACACATCACATATAACTCACAACTACTTTCATTATTCAAAATCTCCATTTATTTTATGTTTAGCAACTCTAAACAAAAAACTATCTGTGGTTACGGTCCCCACAATTACAGATTAACTATATAAAATCAACATATATTCTAGGCCACTGAGATTAATCTTTCATTCTACATTTAAAATAAACAACATATTATATCTTTTTCTTCTTCTTCACAACAGACTTTGCACTTTTACCCAAAATAGCTACAAAACAAAAATGGAAGTAATTCACAGAATATATATATACAATATCGTTGTATAAATGGCTCCCGACGAGGACTTCTTTAATTGGTTACAATTGAAGAAAGAATCCTGGACCGTTACATATATTACACAGTGGGTTACATTACTTTCCGGATAGCCCTCATGTATATATATATATATATATATATATATATATATATATATATATATATATATATATATATATATATAAATTATAATACATATATATTAATTTCATTTTATCTCATTCTTATATTCATTTAACAATCAATTCCATATTAATTCTATAAAATTATCGACGAAGAGGACTTATTCAAAGATGTGACTCTTTTTCTAATTTTTAGGTCCTAAAATAGATTCTTAAACCAATATCATTGAAGCTCATTGACAAAATAAATTAAAGTATATTGAAATACTACATAACTCATTTCTTCCATTTGGGCATACTTAAGATGATTATAAAAGATTATGACAGCACAATACTGATAAGTGAAGCGAATTACAAAGAAATCATAGCAATACTCAAATTAAAACAAAATAAGAATTGATCAATATCATATCAAAGAATAATACAAAGAATAGTATAAAGAAATTATTATACTAAGAATCAATCTGAAAAATCGACATCATCTATATTAATCTTGGATAAAACTTCTGAAGGAAATAACGTCTTAACTAACTGTATACATTTACCTTTAGTATGTTTTCACGGACGCCATAATTTCAACTCGTCAACATTACGTAAACCCAAAAGTTTGCCAGTTTTCACATCCATTAATTCAAAAACTTTAAGGTTAATTTGTTTAGTACACAAATAAGGTCCTGCATATTAGTCGCAAAACTTATAAATCCTCTTTAATGACGCATCGCATTGAGGATGCAACCTCACTAAAACTAGATCATTTGTTTGAATTCTAGATTTACCTGACTGTTTATGTTCTATTTTCTGATTTCGTAAAAGAAATTTTTTTTTGTTCTACGAAGACGTACCATACTCACAAGAAGCGAATAATCCATTTCATCACTTTCACTAAGTTTAATGCCAAAATGTTGTTCTATTGGCTTTATAGAGTCTGTTCCATTATGAATATTCGCCGGACCGACACCCAAGGTATCCGAGACAGAATAATTTAAAAAGTAAGTAATTTCTGTGACATATTTAATCCAGTCAGTGTGTTTGTTACGACAACAGTGTCTAAATAACATACCAGGATTTCGATGTACATTTTCAACAATAGAACTACTTGGATGGTATGGAGTAACAAAATGTACTTTAATGTTGGCATTATTCATCGCACGGATAAATACATTACTGCGAAACTGTCCACCATTATCACAAAGGATATGTTCAGTTGCGCCACAATGTGGTATGTACACATTCAGAATTCGATTCCAAAAACAGCATTATGCGGCTATATTTTTAAAAGTTAGTTTATTATTAGCCAAGTATTACAAGAACTACAAATAATCACGAATCGAACTCTCTATGTGCCCTACCTCAATTAATTGATATATGCTCTTATTTTACAGGTTTCTGAGGCTTTAAGAGTCTTTTGATTTTATTTATTTGTCAATTCCATCTTTGAAGGCTTGTGCACTTGTAATACACAATGTTAGGCATTAGCCATATTCGAATTTTTTCGGGAGTTCCTCCGTGGCTAAGCGGTTAGTGTACGCACCTGTGGATTGGTAGACCGGGTTCGATTCCCGGCACGAGCTCCTATTTGGGACCCACGTTAATCACTAGGTCCCGTCTCATATAGCCTCGCTACTGAAAGCGACGCTAGACTCAAAATTAACTCAACTCGAATTTTTCGGAAAAATATGTATAAAAGTGGTACTTGATTTGCATGTAAGCCCTATTCTAGTGCCATATATTAGGTCGTCGGAATAGTCATGATGCATTTTTCCAAAGACGGTGTTAGATCATTTTTGGAAGTAGTAGAGCACTTTACATCTATGTTATTATTATGTAATTTGATAATTTAACAGTTGTAGCTTCATTCTTTAAAAAATGAGCGACTGGTTGAATTTTGCAGATTTTAGAAGTTGAAGATTGAAAACTAAGCCTTATTGTACTGTTTCACTTTCGTGAAAAACGCACGTCAAACTAATGACAAGTTGGGCAGAGTTTACGGTGACAGTACTCAAGCAAAAAGTTAGTGCCAAAGATGGTTAAGGAAATTCCGTGTTGGTGATTTTGGTTTCGGCAATTTTTGAGTCACACCCACGTTACATAACATAAAGAATGGCAGAAATATTGAACATCATTCAAGTATTAACGACAACCTGAAAAGGGTGGGAAATGTAAGCAGCTCAATGTTGAGTACCTCATGAGTTCCGAGAAATTCATTTCAACGTGTATAAAAGCTTAAAATACACTTATTAAGCATGAGGAAAACAATCGTGTTTTGAAGTGACTGAAAACTGGTGAATTATTTACAACAATGAGATGCACAAACGGTCTTAGTCTAACACTGTTGATGATTTGCTTCAGAGACATCAAAAACACACACGCATTCATTAGTGGCAGATTATGCCCTCAGTCAGTATTTGTTTCAGGAAATTTCAGTAGTGCACCACATTGATCTTTTGGCCTTTCTTAATGAAGTCACACGACATCATTCCCAATGTACCCCAGAAATTGGGTGCAATCACTTTACTTCCTGAGAATTGCACACGAAATTCATGGGAGGTGCATAATTAATTAGGTGAAATTTAACTGTATTTTAGATTATACCAATCATAAATATAACTCCGTTTCTCTTCCAATTGTGGACTTTATATGTCTTATATTTATGTCTACACTAGAAACGCCATTTCAGGCACGTAGCCAAGGGGGAAATGGACCCCCTTCGAAAGCAAAAAATGGAAAAATTAAGGAAGGATTAAACAAAAAGAAATGAGAAAAAGAAGAATCAGCGTTAAAAATAAAAAGCTACAGCAAGCGTTTCGTTACTCTTTCTTATGAGCAGTTTTGTGTGGAGGAAATGGGGGTGTAAGTTAAAAATGGATATTGTTGTAACGGGGTTATTACATGTCAGGGACCCCATCTCCCCCTATTACGAAATCCTGACCACTTTAAATGTTATTTTTAGATGAAATTCACAAGCATTGCACAAAACAACTAAAAGGTCCATCACCGCTTAAATGCGAATACGTTCAATATTTCAAATAACAGGTATGGAGCATAATTGAAGGCTTTGAGCGACCTCTAAATATTTTTTTACTGGGATGAAATTTTTCATTCAGTATATTTAGACTACATGGATCAAAATTGGCAACTATGCGTTTAGATCAGAGATCTTTTTTTTTCTATACCATTCTACGCTGGACCACTCTAATATATATATATATATATATATATATATATATATATATATATATATATTCTAAAAGATTACTGCATCATTACTATTTGGCCTAGAGTCATGGTTCAAACGTCATTTTCTTCAGTATAAAGCTCCCTTTCCAATGGTACTGGAAAAAATCACCCCCTCGGGCCTGGACCGAGTTCATGTAGGGACCTACAAGAAAATAAGAAATACTCAAAAGTGCATGCAATCTGTATGCAAAATTTCTATCTGATATCTTGAAAACTAAGGATGTGACTTTTTTTTTTAAATTTGCCTTAAGAAAAAAAAACAATGTCATGCCCCTCCACCATTACTCGGCGACGCAAAGTTGGCCATTCGGTTCCAAAACGCATCTGGGGTGTTCTTTTGTCCATGCTTGACTTGACCAATAAAAAAGACGGCTTAAACACCTGTTATAGGACCTAAATAAATGGCCAAAGACGACACTACGCTATGGTAACAACCATAAATTCTTAAAGGAGTAATGTTGTAATAGCTTTTCTATTGTCTCTGATTCTTTTCCTTTTTGTGCGGCCTTCAGGGTGTTTATTTTTACATTAATTATTAAGAACCTCAAATTAACTGAAGGTACGGCGTCTCTCGCTCTTTATTTAATTATTTATTTATCATTATTATTATCTTTTAAAGCTTCACAATGAGAAGGAGTCCTAATAGTTCGTATTTTAGGTCTCCGTGGAAATCATTGGATACAAAGTGTTCCAATTTTACTTTACACGAATCTGGATTAAATTTTCTATCACGAGTATGGGAGCACGTTGGCTCAGTGGTAGATTGCTTACCTTTGGTGTATGAGGTCCCTGGCCAACTGAGTTTGTGGTGAACAACCTCGTGTCCTTGGGTTTCCTCGGGATACTCCCGTTTCCTCTGACATTCTTTTTCCACCAATTCTTCCCTGATTGTTCACTTACCTTGATAATACGTCTCCATTAGTCTACAAGACATATACGTGGGACGTTAATCTGAAAAATTTCATTTCATTTTCCATCACGAGTACAACATTAAATCCCCTCATTGTCTCCGTAGTTGCACATCTTCGGAGAATTTAAAGTACTTTATATACATATATAATGTGCCATTACAGTCGGTGTAATGGAAATTTTTGTCGGGAGGACCCCAGTAATTTTTGTTTTGGTACTGTACCTAGTGAAGTTTCTAAATTTTATTTTCGGTTTAACTAAATTACGTATTTAT
This sequence comes from Thermobia domestica, assembly GCF_964235325.1. NCBI lineage: Eukaryota > Metazoa > Arthropoda > Insecta > Zygentoma > Lepismatidae > Thermobia > Thermobia domestica. Next base: position 156,022,271 of record NC_137463.1, read on the forward strand.
CTTCTTCTATTCAAAATTAAAACAACGAATTGAAATATTTTATTAGAAACTATATTTTTAGGAAATAATATCTTTATTTACATTTTAATAAATCGTAAATCTCACCTCTGAATATGTAAATTGAATAGTTACAAGTTTTACCGCTCTGACGTTATACGGAAACATAGTCCCACCATTGGATATAATTTTTCGGAATTTTCGACCAATGTAAAATTTGGCAAGGTAATATAAACCCTCCTCACCCCCTCTTAAGATTCCATGTTCACCTACAGATCCGGTTATATCCAGATTTTAATATTTTTTATTCGTTTTGTATTTCCGCGGCTGAAATACTTTGTTCTGATTGGAGGAATCTACCCACACTATCGTTCTGGGCGCAATTTCTCTCGTCCCAAAGCTGAACTATTGAGGAGAACAGAATATAATTGCTTGTCCGAAAGATTTGGGAAAAATCACCGGAATATAGAGGAAATATAAGGTAACATTAGTTTTATTCAAAATATACACTCAGTGGCAGTAAATAGGAACCTAGAGGAACTAGATTACATCCGGAAATAATCCAAATCAGTGAAATATATATGTGAGTTCTGTTGGACGCCATGTCTTGGTAATAGTGTTACGAGATATCTACAAGGCCAGTTTCTTTCAAAATCATCATTACTTTTCAAACAGTGTGAGTGACAATGACGGCAAAGAATTTTCTGTAGTATTAGGGTTATTGTTCACACCTAGTATTAGCGTGGCTTTTCAGTAGTTTTGGATACTGTGATGTGTGACTCTAACATGCACGCTTAGATTAAAAACAAGGGCTCCTATTTCCTCCCAAATTGATTTATTTCCGGCGGGGATGGGGTAAATAGCGTTTTAGCTAGGGTCCTTCTCCTCTTCAGGGAAGGGGCCCCTTAATAATAGTTGTTGAAGTGCCCCCGGGCATTAAACATTTATAAATATGATTTGATTTTCGGCAGGGTCAGTTGGACCCGTTTTCCCTTCCATTTTTCCCCTCGAAGTGTAATAGAGCCGGCATAAAATACTGAAACCTGAATACACAGGGCAGTGTTCGTAGTCAGCATGTTCATTTACTAGTGTTTGTTTAGTTTTTTAATATTTTAGTATATGTATTGTGTGATTTAGTAATTGCATAGCAAGTAGTGTCTGTTTGAATGAGTGTTTTACTGGTGTCAGAACAGTGTATAGTTTGTCTGTGAATCTATTGCAACCATATTACTATACTCAAAGTCTTTATAATCAATTAACATTCATAATATCGTATCGTCAACCGTAGTGTAAAGGTTATATTTATAGTACACGAGTAAACTGTTTCGCTAGCAGCGCCATTGTGTTCACTTTTGGTATTAGCAATTGGTTACGTTACGTCATCATATGGATTAGTGATTTAGTTTGTTTAAGTTTGACCTTTTATTCCTAATTTACATGAAGTAGACAGTTTTCGGTCCAAATAAATAGACATTTATATAAAATGGAATGAAATTGAACCATTCTGAAAGCTACAACATTCTGCTCTGTTTGGAAACCGAAATATCCAGATAAATAAAGAATACCCTTATCGTTAACTAAAGTTAGCCTGCATGATGCTACTTTCCGTTCTGAAATTACAATATTAAATTCTCTTTTCCCGTGGCTGTAGTATAAACTCCATTGTTGCTTTCATACGCTTATCAAATTTAAATAGTATTATCGTGGATAATTTTACTTTCAGTGAACGTGTATATGATTTTTTTTTTTTTTTTTTTTTTTTTTACTGCAAAGTAAATATAATATGGTGTGCGATAAGAGAGTCTTAGGTTCGACGGTGTTTTGTGTGGTGATCGAGACGTGAAGGAGTATAATGTATACAATGTAAAGTGCGTATAGTCTGGGCATAGGTATAGGAAATAGGGTGTCTATAAAGTACGGCGTCGTGAGAAATGAATAAATACATGAGTAAAATGATAATGTAGATATTATATAAATATATTGTAGTAAAAAGTAAATATATAATGGGACACCCATATGCGTACGTATGAGCCCAGTGTATCTTTATCCGTGGTGATATATATATATATATATATATATATATATATATATATATATATATATATATATATATATATATATATATATATATATATATATATATATTAAATAAATATGCTCAGTTATAAACCTTTTGCTTTTTGACCCCTACACTAAGGCATCACGCGACCATGTTTGTTATGTGACAGTAATATGCAGTTTGAATTATATTTTGCTTCGTAGTTAGGTATCTCATAGCAATAGTATTTGCTCATAACAATCTCGTCTGACAGTAGGGGGGTAGCATCATACAGGAATAAATTCTAAAGGTTCACTGGTTAATTACGAAACAAAACGGCTGTTAGAGAAAGCTGGGACTGTTGAAAATTACGTTTCGGTTAGCTGTAGCTATAATATCCATTGATTTTACGAGATTTTTTTCCACGTCACTTACATGGATTATCATACAGTGTTCATAAATACGACCGGTCGGATATTGCAAATCAAATTAACTGGTTACGGAAGACTTTGTATCGTACCCAGATGTCGAACTTCCCTTGCCCCCGTAAGTGTTTTTTTTTTTTCTTTCTTGGTTTAATTAGTTAGTTATCGGAATTAATCGACATCTCAAGACTTGGCATTCTTGCGAATGGGGACGCCACTGGTGAGATTTGGCAAAGAAATCACCAGTACAAAATTCAGTTTATTTATTTTTTTTTTTTTTTAATTTTGGCAAATCATTAGTTAGGAGTATCTTATTTATCACTCTTAACTTAGTTTTCATTACTGTCCTCGAACTTATTAGCTTCTGAGGTGTCGGATGTTTTTTTTAGAGTTTTCAAAATTGGGGACGCAGTTACCTGGTCCCCTCTCCTCTTACCTTGTTGGTCTGGGCCGGATTTCAACTTACAAGCGGACCCTTGTGGGATTGGGATCTGACGGCTCACAGACTTGCACCTTGACAACAAGGCTCCCCTCGCGCTACGCATTTGAGTGAGCCAACCCCCTTTCGGCATGTAAGAATATTTTGGCTGCTAGTTGTTGTATATTAAGATTCGACCACTTATCTGTGTAGTAAGTAGTACCTTAATTTTCTCTTCTTTGGCGCCACTATATTCTTCTATCTATCTTCTCTTCCGTTCTATTTTGAGATTTTTTTCAACCTCCCCCCCCACAGTTCTAAGATTCATGAACATAGAATATATATAGTATGAATATTTTAACTTAAATTACCAAATGAGACATCGAGAGATACGATTCGTGGAGGTATCCAGTATTTTACGGCAACTGAGGATCTTCTTCTATAACTTTTGACCCACTACGAGAGTGATGGACGGGTCGGTACCTATAACATTGCATTCTAAATTATTTTCTTGTGTGTGTCTTTTCTCTTTCATTGACCGTTGAAAATTCTCGCTTAACTGGTTACAATTTCAGATTTTCTTTCTATTGACCTTCCTAAATAGTAATGGTGTTATAGTAGTTTGGGGCCCAAACATTTAGAGTAACCTCTGTATATATATATATATATTGGGATGTTACGTGCCTGCTATATTCATCAAAACCTCTTTTTTCGATGTAAATTTATGCAATGTTGAATTGATCGTTACACTCGAACAGTAGTATGTTCAATTTATTACAAAATATCGGGACTGTATATGTAGTGTAGCAACCTTATTAAAATTTGTTTGTCGGAGTCATGGAGCCAAAAAGTGTAAAAGTTTATTGAAATATCAAAGAAATATATGTTCTGAAAGATAATTATAGACGAAATGTGAAATTGATATTAAAGTGAAAATAAGTAAATGAAGTTATATGAAGTTATGTAAATGGATATGTGTATGAAGGGCTCGGTATCTACCCCGGACGTTTAGAGGTTGTCATAGTTCTGAACACCCGATAGGAGTAACGCGTAACTTGTAGCGTACTGCCGCGTGATATGTAAATGGTAAGATTTTGTAGATTTCGTAATATAATGCATGTAACCATTAACTGTTTACGTTGTGATTGAAACTGCATGTAAATAAAATAGATGGCAGGTCGTGACAATAACCCTAAATTCGGAATTGAAGTTCTCTTGTGGAATAATACACCTAATAAATTATGGAACACTGTGCCCCAAATCCTCCCTGTACGACTTGAAAATATAACTATTGGGCCTTACCAGTTCAGTGATCCAAATCTATACGATTCGAAAATGAAATCAAATTTTGGTGCTCCCGAATTTGATTTATAACTTATTCGATACATTTCCAAATAGTATAAAGCACCGAGGATTTGATCCGAAGACTTAATTCGCCAAAATGATTCGTAAGGAAAGATATGCTCCCTACGATTAGGAAAACTTTGATCTAAAGATTTAATGTGTCAAATATTTATTTGGTAATTGTGAATATGGACTAAACCTCTGTGGAGTATATTGTGTGATGCAACGAGATAAATATATACATTCTCCCTTAGATACATATGTTTTTCTTTCTGACGACCGAACAAAAGTGAATATGAACACTATAAATGGTGCATATGAAATTACTGATTAATAACGTCTGTGTCGACGTATGAGAGAGGACTCAAAATGTCGAAATTTCTTCTTAAGAGGCAGAGACTCAACTAAATTTCTATTAAAGATTTTTTATTCAAATAAAACTATAAATTCGTAATGGATTTTTTTCTTTTTCTTTGATATGTAGCTACTTCAAATTTAATCTAGAATATCTAAAATGTCAATTATTTTCTTTATTAATGTAATTAAACTCATTAATATATATATATATATATATATATATATATATATATATATATATATATATATATATATATATATATATATATATATATATATAAAGATGTACTACATGATACTATTGCGTAATAACGCATTTCTGTGCATGTTAATAACATAAATTCTAACAATTCATGTATCCATAATTTTCTTCTGTTTTTTCTTTCTTTTATTTCATTTTTTTACTAGATGTAAATAAATGTTTATAAAAAGTAGCTAGATTAGTTTACCTTAACTGAATATAACCCGGTTTATACATTGTCCTGTGTGAATGTGTGTGCGATTGAATAGAAGATTTAGTTTTAAGTTGTGACGCTGATATTAATTCAGTGTACTAATTTCCATTACTAAAGATGAATACTAACTTAACTCAAATCGGCTCTATAGGAGAAGCGAAGAGAACAGAAAGAGCCGGAACAAACGATCATCTTTATGGAATCTCCGAATCCATAATCTACAAAGAATATGTGTTAGTTCAATACTTTTTTTTTTTACCCTTTTCAGATATATATCTATTTATCTATCTATCTATCTATCTATCTATCTATCTATATATATATATATATATATATATATATATATATATATATATATATATATATATATATATATATATATATGCCGTTTTCATCAAACTTTTGTTGCATACTGCAATATTACGTAGCGTGCATCTTGTGCCCAGTATATTATTATTAAAAAATTAGCAAATGCTGTAGAATTCAAATGATTACAAAACAAAATTTAAATATTTATATTTAAAGGAAGCACAGCTAAAATAAGCACATTTCACAATCGGTGATCGAGATTCCACATGTGAATATAAAAGATGCATTCTTGGAATAATAATAATAATAATAATAATAAATAAATAAATAAAATTTAACGCACAAGAATTAGATAAGATCAGTACACTAAGAAAAGCGAGTTCTGTTTTGCATTGTGAAACTCAATAGATTCCAAACTACATGAATTCAAACTACATGAAGGAAGTAGTAAACCTAGATCTTCAGGTTGAAATAGTGTGATACTGTAGGATAGTGGTTCTCAACTAATTCCTATCACGACCTCCATTTTATCACATGGTCTTGCCAGCGACTCCCTTATAATTTTTGGTTTGTAATAAGCTTGTGTGGGATTTTTAATACATCTATTGCGGTGATCTCACGATATCCATCTATTTCTATAATATTAGAATCCACTGCATATAGCGGATACCTTTACTTCAATAAAACCGAATGGATTGAAACCAGATCTGGTCAGTTTATTCATATTACAAATATCGAATCTGATCCATCATACTGTTTCAAACTGGAGGCTGTTTGAAAACTTCATAATTCCCTCTATTTTGGGTCATATGAAAAAGTAAAATAAAGTGATTTCGAATTTTGATTAAAAAACTTGGACAGTTGTTGGAAAAGCTATTGAGCTCTGGTCCACAATGAGAGGTCGCCACTTTGTTACCTCATATTGTGAATTTTTGTACATCGTTGTATATGTATTCATTATCACCAAAAACTGTTACAAGTAACTTGTTTTTCTTCCATAGTAAGCATCAAGACTAAGGCAAGAAAACGCTTTTCAGTTGAAAATGACTATATAATATGCGTCACAAAGATTGAACCGGACATTGCCCCACTAGTGAATTCACACCATGCTCAGGTACCGCATTAGCTTTTAATTTTAATTGTATTTCAATATGCAGGTTTTCTTGTATTTGTATTTTCCGGTATTTCAATATGCAGTTCTCATTAGTTTCATATCGTACCTCTTTTGTTTATATTGATTTTTAAACAACTCTGCACCTGTTGAAAATGTTTCGTAGACCTAATTTTTGTTGTTCTTAACAGTATGTATAAAAATAATATGCCTATCAGAACAACATTCAAAATATTATTTAAAAATATTTTCCGGTGTTAGATTCTAATTATATTTATCTCTTCCGCTTATCTTCGTGACCCTCATGAAACCTCTCGTGATTCCTACGGGTCGCGACTTTCCGGTTGGGAAACTCTGTTCTAGGAGATAGAACCTGTCTATTGGACACTGAATACGTACCGTAAACTGGGTATGCTTTGGCCTTTTTTTTTTAATTTTCGAGATTCCCATTCTAATATCTTCTAAGATTAGTGGAGTAATTTAATGACATTTCTCCTTGTTAAAATGCAATCCTTTGACTTTCTTTTGAAAGCAGTAAATAATCAGTATGATCGAGAGTGATGACTATAGTTCCAATTTTTTGATGCCATGCTAGATTTTTCATGGTTGGGCTGACTTTAGCCCATTTGTCAAAATGACTAATTAATACACGACAGTATTATTGTAGCACTGTATTTAAGAAGTAGAAGAGAAGAATAGGGTATTATAAACACTGATGAAATTATCAATGTTTTCACTCAACTTCAATCGAACGAGAAATATCGTCTGAGAAGATACTTGTATTCTACTTCGATGAATACGAAACATCTATAAAAGAACGCTACAAATTTCTGAATATGTAACTTAAAATGCCTGTATTACAAACATAGGTGTAAAATCACTTTACTCAATTCAGAGGCAAACAAAAATATCATTCAATGAAAATCTCTCTAAGAGGATGAATAATTAACATCCAAAAATAAGAGCACCATATTCTTCATTGTGGTAGAGTACTTTACCGGTACAACTGCTCAGTTTTAGGGAGAAAATTCTTGTAATTCAGGCATTGAATAATGTCCTCGTTTAGAAGCTAATGGAGGTTAATCTTCCTTATTACATCGTACCACTTGTACACCATTTCATCTTTAATATTGGGCTATTTCCAACACTTAGAAAGTATGGCCCAATGTTACCCCACGCAATTAAACGCTTAATAACTTGTGCGTAATTGAACAAACATTCAAGGCATTACCTTATTAATATTCACTAATGAACATGTTTTTATATTCTACTTACTTGTCCATTGAAAATGTGTCATTTCAATGCAATGAACAAAAGTTGTGGAACTTGAAATATAATAAATGTTTACTTGCTAACAGTTGCTAGCATTTTGCTTCCCACGTTCTAGAAATAAATCACTAGCGCCAATATTCATGTGTTCTCAATGTTGTAATACTTTGATGCACAACTTTTCTTACTGGTAGAAAAAATAATAACCATGTAGGAAAAAATCAAATCTTTCTTTTCCTTTGGGCCAAAGTTGCCTTTAAGGGGCCATAATATATCCAATTTACGGTATCAAAAAGTTTTTGGTAGTATGCATGGCAGCTTGCACCCAAAACTGGTTGTGACAGTCAGCAACTGTGGCAATCAACATCAGACCGTCGTCGTATGTTGTTAGGACGACGTATCAGAACTTTTTGTCAGCCTGCCACTCTCTTTTTCCATTTTTAATATACTCTTCTCAAACATTCAGATTTCCAATTACACAACAATAAATGTATTTTATTTAAGTTGACAATACTAAATTATCACATTTTCCTAAATATTTAGTTTGACGACGGTTCAATACGTAACATTTGAAATGGAGAACATGGGAATACATTTGCAGTTATACGAGCGGTTTAGTTTGAAATATGCAGCAAAGAAACTACTAAAAAATGGAGCATAAATATTTTTGTAAGTAGTATTTCAATTAGTCTAGAAAGTATAACACCACTAATTGTAACCAGGTTTACTGCATCAGATTGCAGCTTCTGATGAAAAGTGAATCTGGTATGACAATCGCTAACAATCAGGACAGCGACTGGATGGTAAACATGTCCAAAACAATTTTCAAAATCACTCCTCTGATCTCAGAAAGTGTTAGTGGTATGGTGGGAGTGATTCATCGTGTATTTTTCAGGCAAAGTGAAACATCAACACAGATCAATAAAATGCTGAATTCCATTAAATGCACCGCAATTTTGTTCACAAATATCCAGTAATGGCCAACAGGAAGTGTCAGGGCAATGTATTTCCACGCGTTGGTCAAAGGACTGTGCAGATTTTCCACAAATACAGTATTAAACCCGCCCTCACCTAACGTATTCCCACCACCTATGATTTCTTACGCAATTTAGATCACTTCTTTGCAGGGAAGAACTTTCTTAATGACTGAGTGGTGCAACGTGTGGTTTCAGATTGCTTTGCATCGCATACTCGAGCCTTCTTTCGTGATGTAATCTAACCGTTGGCTTAGCGGTTACAAGAATATGTGACTGTAGCCGGAGACTACTTTGTTTAACCATGTAGTTTTCGTTTTCTCTTTTGATCTTTAAAAGTGACACGTGTCAGTTGAACATTTCAATCGCACCGATTCCATATTTAAAAATAGACAATTTTTATAATATTGTGGTATCACAAAGTTTTGGAAAGTTAGAATATATATTTTTATTTCCTCATTGGCCATTGTATATTTATGTAGTTCTTGCTTAAGGATTAAGGAAGAAACAAGACCGTATCCAGAAGTTATGACTGGAAGCAGGAAAAAAATCCTTTTTAAAGTCCTCGAAATGATTGAAAATTAATTTTGTTTCGTATATATTGTAGTATGTACGAGAGGTTCTACCCCCTCCTTCTCCGCGGAGATTTTAGAGTCCTAGCTAAACTTTGGGCACACACACATTGCATCTCTGCATTCTGATTAAGAATTAAGTACATCAAGAGTGATGAATTCCTTTGGTTTCTTTATCTGAAACAAATTGTAACGAGGGCAACAATTTAGAAGATGAATATGCAATTATCTTAAGTTACTAGAAATTACTACATACTATGGCACCATTAGTATGCAAGAAATCTGCCTAAGCATATATTTCAAGACTTAATGATGAAATGTAACTTCATCTTTGCTTTTTGGTGATTCAATGTCAAGGATGAAATTGTCACAAGAAGTAGCGACCACTTTCACCTTTCAGAAAAAAAAATGGATTTACTAACATACTCAAGGGTTGTTTGTATAGTGGAATATGCTACTGAAGGCCTTCATAACAAATTGCTAATGTATTGTTCATAATAATGTTGACGACATTGCTGCAGTTTCTTACTCCCTTGTTACAGAAGAAAAGCGAAGGACATACTATCTCCATATCTAACGTGCTCCTTAATGGCGAAAGGGGATCTGTTTCGTCTCCTCATTGGCCAAATGGAAGTATGTGTTATTAAGTGACAGTAAAGCATGACGTCATGAACAGCTGATTAAATGTTTACTTCTTTCCAGGTCATGGTCTTTTGTTCACCGTATAACCCATTCTTTTGCTGTCAAATTCTAAACCCGTTTGCAACGTGAGTCACTCAGTCATTAAGTGTTATCAAACTAAGCAATTTACAGGTGAGCATATCAGAGTTCACATAATCTATTTCATCACATAATAAATGTTAACGAAATAAGTACATTGAGAAAAAAAAAGGACTAGGATTTCCGTGTGGATACATCGTATTTACGCGGGTGCGCTCCTTAAGTAATGTAATTTCATGTATAAAAGTACAGCAGGTGGGAATATCATGCCAAGTCTGGAGTTCGGCGTCGAACTAGACTCGCTGTCATTGGATAATTTTATTCACATGATTGATTTCGTGTTAAAAGCTATTACTCTCGTAAGGTAGGGAGTCACAGATTTAGAAAGAGCCAAGAGGGGACACTCGTAGGAAGGTAGTAACAACATTATATACCTAAGTTACCACCGTCAGAATGGGTATGGCGTTAATTCTAGATTTGAAATGATGGTCCCACAACACAAAATTTTCGCTGGACGGTGGTGTAGATCGTACTACTGATGAAACAACATTACTTAATGTAGTAACGCACGTAACCTGGTAAAAACAGCATTTACATGCCGACTGGATTATGCATTTTTCTCCGTGTAGAAACGGAGGAGGAAGAAATAAATTGGCAATGCTTGTTTCAATACTTACAACTTATTTAACAAGAAAATCGCAGTTTCTAGGCATAAAAATATCTCAACAGTCAAAAACATAGATAAAAAAATGAAATCTTTGAGTTTTACGTCCCACGGTTATGCCGGCTAGGCTAAAGGAGACGGTGAAGATGAGAAATGAATGCAATGGCGGAATGAAGAAAGTGGGAGGAAACGGGACAACACCGAGGAAACCCACGCACGCGGTGTTTGTCCACTACAAAGTTCACTTGGCGCGAGCTGGGACCGAATCAGGGACCCCATGCACCAGAGGTGAACGGTCTACCACTGAGCCACCGCGGCCCAACATACATAAAGAATCAGCACTCTCTATAGTTGGTAAGCCATATACAAATGTATTTCAATTACGCAAACTCATATCATGGCTTTGTGACCTAAAATTAAATTTTGTGAAGTCCAAGGCGACGGATGATGATATGGCTACAGTATGACATGTTATAAACATCAATGAATGATCATGGCTTATCTCGTGCAATGACCAGGACGATATTAAATATGACACTGTTAGCACTTTCGCTGCCTGTCCTCTTCATATTTTAAACTAGTAATTTCAATAAGGACGTGCGTAACCCTGGGCGTACTCGCCACTCGCCAGACCGTTCAGGAGAATGTGGAAAGTAATCAGCAATGGCCTTTAGAATGAAGTTAAATGTTTAAATGACGAATGAAGAAATTTTTCATGATCATGATGGGAACAAGTCAAAATTATTTTTGGCCCATTCCAGCCAACCACCACACAGTATGGCTAGGAAACCGAAATTTATCTCAGAGCATCCCGTAGTATTTCTCAAGGCATGTGTAAATAAGTGTTTTCTTGTCTGGTTGAAATTAAAGTATACTCGTATAAATATGCTCTTTTTGTTTTCCCAGTGGGAGCTCATGTCGTTCGGATTCCACGTTAATCAGTAGGTCCCGTCGCATATAGCCTCGCTGCTGAAAGGGGCGTTAAACTCAAAATCAATTCAGCTCTTTTCGTTTCATCCTAAGTTATAACATTTCTTAGTTTTTAAAGGCATGCAAATGTATGGAGTCGTATATGATTCATATAGTAGAGGTCTTACAAGTTCTAAGAAGGCAAAATATTTTTTCTTATTTACTCATACGCTGTGCATTCAAGCATGGTTCATAATAAGGCAATGACTGAAAGAACTATTTATATATACACTATATACATACTGGAAAATGTATTGCTTGTATATCTATGAACAAAAACCATAATATAATAGCAGTTTTGGTAAAGAGAGCTTCCTCAACTTTCCACGAACAGATAGTGTCACAATCTATAAAATCAAAATCTGCTTTGGGATTAGATTATCTTCTCAAAAGTTACAAAACAAATGTGTTTTGTGTAAAAGAATAATTTTTATCGAAAAAGTACAATCTCAATAAAAGTATTATTATTGAGGAATTCTGCGTTATTCTAGTAAATCCAAATAAGTTAAATTTCAAGGTAATAGTAGTCATATATTTACCCGGTGAAGAGTGATCTGTCTAAGCTAGCTAAATGCAGCTTGAAATAACTAAAATGGATAACTCTGGTGAATAATAATGTAACCATTTACCATCCATTCTTTTATAAATCTATATTGACCATAAATCGTCGAATTTTCATCTTCACCCCCGTTTGTCGCTGTTCTGATTACCAATATTACATTATTACCGATTACTCACTGTGTCCTCTGTAATTTCACCTTCATTATTTGAATTTTTAACAATTAATTTCTGCAGCATAGTTTGCACTGGGATATACTGTATTATAGCTATACAATCAAGGTTGAAAATCATACAATTTCATATGAGAATTAGTTTCTACATCGAATTTAGCAACTGAAACAATGTTCCTTCCACATCATGAAATTATCATCACCTAACTTTGTATATACATTGTATTCAATTAACTCTGAAGACAAAAATACATTACTTGAACATTAAAGATGCACCGATTTATGGGGGAATATAGATTTGATAACAAACATGTATGAAGACAGTTGTATTACAGTCCACCAGAGTTACCCAATTAGCTTATTTCTAGCTACATTATTTAGCTTAGTAAGGTCACTCGTCACGGGGAAAATCTATAGCTACAGATACTTTGGAATTGAACTTATTTGGTGTTATTGGGATAACTCAATTCCCATATAAATAATACCAACAAACAGGAAGAAAGATGAGGTGTATGTTGTACTATTGAATATTCATCATCATCGGTATTCTGCCTATATTGGTAGGTTACTTACTGCGACTGAAAAGCCTCAATGTTCCACGGTCTACGCTTAGTATTCACGTACAATTTTTCTGTTTCTATATCGTCCATTAATTGTAGTCTCCTTTGCTCTCTCTTTCTCTTTCTGACACCATACCCTCTAACACGTCCCTCATGATACAGTCTATTCTTAGCCAATGTCCCAATCAGATGATCTTCCTCTTCTTAATAATATCTAAAATCGTTCTTTTCTCCTTCACTATTTCTAACACTCTCTCATTCGTTTTCCGATCGACCCAGCTAATTCTATCCATTTTTCTCTACATCCATATTTCGAAGGCTTCCAATCGTTTTTTATCACTTGTGTAATGTCCATGTTTCTGCCCCATACAGTTCAACACTCCACATGCAGCACTTTATGAGTCTTTTTCTTAACTATTTATTCAAGGTCCCACAAAATAGTCTTTTCTTACTCCTAAAGGGTTCTTTCGCCATTCCTATCCTTGCTTTTATTTCACGTTCGCACTTCATGTCATTACTAAGAATACTACCCAGATATCGAAAACTAGTCACCTGTTCTATTTTCTACCTACCTAGTTCTATATTTGACGCCGACTGCTTCGTTCCAATCAATATGACTTTTGCCTTTTTAACATTTATTTTCACCCCATATTCTTCATAGCAGTTCCTCAAGTTTTCCAAGTCTTATTGATTTTCTTTTCAGTATCCGCAACAAACGCTATATCGTCTGCAAACCGTATACATCTAATCATTCTACCAGAAATTCTGTACAGCTACCTATTCCATGTATTAAAATTGCCGCACGCTCCTCATTCCCCTATAACAGACGAAACTCCAGAAATATCGGCCTTGTAACCTTAGTTTCTGATCCTTGAAAATGTCAGAAGACAAAACAAAAAAAGCTCATGTGTAGTTTTCGAGAAAATCCAGAGAAAGCTATTCTTTTTATAAACCTTAAATTTGATGCTGTAGAAGAACCCATTAAGATGAAATCGATCTCCTCCATCACCTCTTTCTTCATTATGACGCTAGCAAGACGACAGCATTTAGTATGGCTAATGAGCTACTTATATTATCATTAGCTCTTAAACTTTTATTTCTGTTAACCAAAACTGTGACCAAAGATGACATATACAGAGTGTTTGAAAACAACACCGACAATGTTTTTTAGATGATTCCTGACACCGAAATAAGACAAAAAGTATAGACCAACCTGGGTGCACAAATGCTTCCTTTCGGACTTATAGGCTGCCAAAAACATGAAAAAAAAAAAACACTTTAAGGGTCCATAGCTCCAAAGTCAGGAGACTACCGTTTTCGTGTCAAAATTTCACTTAGGAACTAATATATGCCGTATCCAAAAATCCATGTTTCAGAATCCTAAGGTACTCAAGCAACAATTTTTACAGGAGTTTGGGTACGGACATATAATTTGAAGTACTCACCAACTACTTTTATAGAAACTATTCTGAAACACGTATTTTTGGATAGGACATATAGTTCCTAAGTGAAGTCTTGACCCGACTACTGTTGGTCCCATAGTTTTGGACCTATTGACTTTTAAAGTTCATTTTTTCATATTTGCGGTGGCCTATAACTCCGAAAGGAAGCATTTGTGCACTCAGGTTGGTCCGCGTGTTATCTTATCTTATCGCGGTGTTAGGAATCACCTCCCAAACGTTGCCGATGTTGTTTGAAACACCCTGTATAATTATCAGTGGATAGGTCACATCAAATTAAACAAAATGGAGTGATTGAGGATGAATTCTTACGTAGGTTCCGAGAAAATTGAGAAAATCAATATTTTATGGATTTAATAAGTGTGGAGTTCGTTGCCAATGTGATGCAGTTAATAACATTTATTCTGGTTGAATAGTTTACACTTAAATACCTAACAACAGCGCTATCATTTTGAGGTCACCACAAATGAGCCACTGAAAATCATAATATTTAATGTCTTGAACTAAACGTTTCAAATTTTCATAAGATTCTTTCAAATGAACTGCGTAACCTACTGGAATTGAAGGAAGTTCATTTCCAAAGCACTGCCTTTAAACTCACCTTTGACGAATCTATGAAGAGCCCCCACTCCGTAGGATCGTAATTAATCTTGAGAGCCTTCATGAGACCACTTATATCTATACATGCCACAAGTGTGTCTTGCATAGTAAAAATGAAGTGAACTTCTTATCCCTATTCCTATACACTGAAACACTTACATCTTACTGCAATAAGTTACATTGTTGTAATCGTGACGCTAAAATTTCTGCTTTACTTTTCGGTAGGTCTAAATCCCTGATTAGATCACTTAGCTCTTCTTGAGTGAGTCTATGTGGTTCACTTGGGGGGTCGTTTACCATACAGTCAGGGTCGTTCGAAGTAGTTGGTTCAGGAGCTACAACTTCTTGATCATCATCGGAAGAAAGGTCGTATTCTTTGGGTGGGTCAGAAACAGGTAGCCCTTCTCCATTTGGAACTGGGCGCATTGCAGAAAGAATATTGGGATATACCAAGGTCCGCTTCTTCTTCCTGGAAATTCTCTTCTGGACAAAAGGAACCATACAAAAGTAACAATCTTTGGTATGGTCGCTTGGCTCCCTCCAAATCATAGGCACTGCAAAAGGCATTGAACGTCTCTTCCCATTAATCCAGTGTCTTAGAGTGCTTGCACAAGTCTTACAAACAATGTGGGGTGCCCAAGCCTTATCCTGGTCTCCAAGTTTACAACCATAATGAAGTTCATGAGCTTTTCTTATTAATGGTGTCATATACTGCTTTTGTGAAGAAAATGTTACTTCTCCAAACATGTAGCAGAAATTGTCCGCTCTCTTCACACAATGTCGCAGTATTTTCGTCTATTCAAAAACTCAAAATGTCATTTCAAGCAAGCCAGAGGAACTGTTCAAGAATATGCTTGTAAAACGGTCTTTTTATATGCAGCACTACAAGAAAATCACATCAACAACTCTGATAACTGCAATAGCGTCAGTGTTGCCACAATCCTAGCTCTGAAGTGACCTGAAAAATAGTACCAAATTGAAACAAAAAGGGCTGAATTCATTATTTTATACCAATGTAATACATGGCTCTATAGCACGAAACTAAAAGAGATAAAGTTCTAGAACACTCCCCTCCTCCAAGAGTCCAAATCAAGAAAGTGCTCTTTTTATAAATTATTTTTTAAAAACATCCAAATAGGAGGACCCAGTGGCGTAACAATGATCTTTGGCGCCCCTACGCAAAATCCGTAGTGATTGCCCCCGCATCCATTTTTTAGGCCAATGTATGACCATCTGTAACTTACGCGTACGCGCCACATCCCACATTTGGCTAGCTTTGGGTAGTGTTGCCAACATGAGATTTTTCTTTCCCCTAAAACACGGCTAAAAATTCGCTAACTGCAAAAAGAAAAAGAAAAAAGAAAAAGTTATCACGACTACAAAAATACTGTAAGTAATATTGCAATCGGTATTTAAGAAGATCAGCTAATTATTACTCTCCAATAATGTTGAGATTAGAGCCTAAATAGGTCAGTATCGTCCTCATCCATTTAACACTACGTCATCCCAGTCAACGTCAGGAGCGGACGAAGGCAAAATTTTCACCCTGCCAATGAGTCTTTGCCCCCTCACCTAGTCCTAGCCTATATTTTACATTTTATTGCAATGTTGTTAGAAAGTATGTTCGAAAATTTATTTTGGAGTGCTCGTTTGGGCGCCCCCTGACAGTAGCGTCCCGGGCAGTTGCCCGGTTTGCCCAACCTTTGGTGTTTGTGCTTGGTTCTGTGTAGCCGCAGTACATGGCAATTGTGCTGTGCCTCATGACAACACTTTTTAACTCGTTTTACTCCAGATCTTATAGGTCATAGATTTTGTCGTTATTGTTGAAAGCTTGTTGCGCAGGGGAATTTTATTTATAGTTAGTAAGCCTAATACATGTAATGTAGAACTGGTATCGTATTAATACAGGAGGATTAATTTCTTAATCATACAGTGCTATAACCTCGACGAGTTAACAGTAATGCCAACAATTTGGTACGCAAATGTAATAAACTGCGAGCGAAGTGAGCAGGAATTTTTATTCTTGCCATGTTTGGAAATGAAGACAACGAAAACTTGGGGCTCAATTTATATAATTTGCAGTGGCGCCCCCTAATATACCGATAGGCAATGCCCATAGGCAATGCCTACCCTGCCTACCCTATTGCTACGCCACTGGGAGGACCCCAAACAACCGTGGAAGTAGATGAAACTTTTCTCGCACGTAGGAAATATGACAGAGGCCGCAAATTGAAAGAGAAAACAGTTATCGTCTTCGGTATGTATTGTAAGGAAACCAAACGATCCTCTACTTCAAAGTGACCAATAAACCAAAACGGTATTATGGCCATATATATATATATATATATATATATATATATATATATATATATATATATATATATATATATATATATAACGAGAAACAAATCAATCATCTCCGAGTTCGCTCCTCATCACACAGTATGAGTAACGTGAGATGTAGGAAAAGTCTTACTGCTACTTTTGAAAATGTGACAAGTATTTGTTAAATGGTGCTGAATTGGGTAGAATTGTACCAACTTTTTCACAAAAGGGGCTGAAAATTGAAAATGCCAGCGTGGTACGAACATGACAAAAGGGGCTGAATTTGGTACAATTGTACCAAGTGTGGCAACAGTGAATAGCGTTGTTTCGAACAATAGCAGAACACAACTGTGATAAGGAATACGTTGCCAGATCAGGGGCATTTTTACCCCAAATAAAGCGTATATATTCACTATTATAACGTTATTTTTGGACATGGATGTAAAACAAGAACCAGAGCAAATATTCGATTTTCGCTTTTACATTCCTGATCAGCACCACAAAATCAATAAGAATTAGGTGAGTTTGTTCAATTTACATTTTCATTGTTGAACAGTGTTATTTATTAATGCATTGTTTATGCAATATATACACAATTAACTAGCAGATTGTGTATGTTGTTTGATTTCTCCGAACAGCAATGCACACGTAACTTGTAAATATACAAGCTGTAAAATTAATACAAATATTTTTTAAATTTCTGTGCTCTCCATATTCATAAAATAAAGCAAAATGATTGGAGTTCTGTCATATTTAAATTATGATATTTGTTTTAGGTTACAGCAGAGATTATATTGCACAAATTAAGAAAAAAATGGGTCACTTATTTAGCAGTCTTATTGTGGTCCTAATCGCATAATATGTTCTTATATCTTTCCTCAATTAACACTAAATTATTCTAACACGGAAAATAATTTAATATGTTGAAATAGTTCTTGCACACTCAACATTTGATGTATGTAGTTAGAGATATTTTAGTTTATGTCACAGGAAAGTACTGATTGTAGTGTTTTCCATTCAGATGAGTCATAAGTTTAACAGTGGACCATTCCACTTCTTCACTCAGCTTCCTATGACTGGTTGATTGATGGTGTTCTAACGTTTCTTCTCAATACCGGAAAAGCAGACTACTATTTAAAGCAGAGTCCTAACCTCAATTCGAGTTTCTATACGAGGACCACCGGGAATCAAACTAGCAGTTATATGCATGGGAAGGAACACAAAGGTTATTCGTCCACAGAAGATTAATATGACCTTTTATTGCAAAACATGATCCAATATGATATTTCTCAATAATTTCGTATATTTAGTGTGGGCATTAGCTGACATTTTTATAGTAAAAGTGTGTTAGGTGTTCCGAGTATTTCCAGCAAGTTCACAGGTAAATTGATCAGTTAAAATGAAACGTTCCCATCCCAGACCCCTCCGCGTTGCTATGGATTCTCTTTTCAATCTAATATCCAATGCGATATTTAATATGCATCATATGCACCAAATCACGGTTAAAATGAAACCAACTTGTTAATATATGTACATTTATCATACTTTTATTATTTATTTTTATGGTTGAAAGAATTGATTATTTTCCCTAGTCAAAGTTTGCAAAGCTAATTTTTCCTGACCTTATAGATGAATAAATATATCATTTTTAAACTAAATATTTAAATTCCAAAAGCTACTTTCAGTGCTCGAAGTAGAAAAAAAGCAGAGGTATGTTTTATTACGATTTTGACTAGACATCCCGCCTATCTAAATGTTGAAATACAGTGGGGGTATGTTGCCTAAAAGATTGCATTTCTATTTACATAATGACTAAAAACATTGGAGAGTTTCTCTGTAGTTACGAATGGAGGGATAAGGAGAAACTTTGATCCCCCGCCCCAAAATAGAATATATCTCCATATGTTGTATTATAGAAAATTATACACAAAAATGCTTAAAACCGAGTTTTTATATTAACAATTTCCTGCGGGAAAACTGCCAGCCCTCATTCGACTGAAGGGGATTCCCAACTCCGGGAAGATCCGCTTTCCACAGCAGACAACCCCTAACTCCGCCCGTGCTCAAAACACATTTATGTGCATTAAGGCAAGAAGACACACACACACACATAAGAAAGAAACAATACAATATTGTACATCAAAATATAAACTAGATGAACTTCTTTGAAGACATCTTATTTTAAAAACAAAAGATAGGAAAAATATAACAAAAATGTCAGTGTTATCAACTTAGAAATTATCTCTACATAAGATATAAAATCTTTTTATGTACAAAGCTATTCGCCAATTGCTGTCTATAAAAATGGATTTATTAAAGGTGTTTAGCATCTACTATCGAGTAACGGTATGTCCTGATCACAGAAAAAACAGAGGCGGTATGCCTTCGTCACGGAAAAACCAGAGGCGGTATGACATACCACCGCATACTGTCTCATTTCGACCACTGGCTACTTTCCTTCTTCCATAAAGGAGAGCTGGCTTTCCAGTGAATAGCTAAAACTACAGACTTGCTCAAATAATATGTTTATGTGTAGTTGACATGTTTGTATATATATATATATATATATATATATATATATATATATATATATACAGGGTGTTTGAAAAGAACACCGACAATGTTTGGGAGGTGATTCCTGACACCAAGATAAGACAAAAAGTATAGACCAACCTGGGTGCAAAGTGCTTCCTTTCGATGTTATAGGCTGCCGAATACATGAAAAATAAAGTTTAAAAGTCCATAGCTCCGAAACTATGGAACCTACCGAAGTCAGGTCAAGACTTCACTTAGGAACTAGTATGTACGGTATCCAAAAATATATTTCAGAATTCTAAGGTACTCACGCTACAATTTTTACGGAAGCAGTTTGGCTAAGGGCATATAATGTGAAGTACTCACCAACTACCTCTATAAAAATTGTTGCGGAAGTACCGCATGATTCTGAAACATGGATATTTGGGTAGGGCACCTACTAGTTCCTAAATAGTCTTGACTCGATTACGGTAGGTCCGATATTATTGGAGCTATGGACCTTTAAACTTCATTTTTTTTTCACGTTTTCGGCAGCCTATAACTCCAAAAGGAGACATCTGTGCATCCAGGTTGGTCTATACTTTATGTCTTATCCTGGTGTCAGCAATCGCCTCCCAAACGTTGTCGGTGTTGTTTTGAAACATCCTGTCATATATAATAAATTACAAGCATTAGGAAAATTAGATTTACGAATTTTTTAATCTTATGAATGACTAATTCAAGCATAGTTCCTGTATTGGTAAGACATTGCTTTTAATTCAGTTGAGTATCTAGTGAGAAATTGTGCAAGGGCAAGTAGTACGTTCTTTACAATTTTATTGGTAAATAATTCTGGATACTGGGTTAGGAAAGAGTTGTGTGAATCGCAACTATTTTGTAAAAAATAAAATTTTCGTAGAAGCAGAGCACGTAAGGTAAATGTTGATTGTTGCAAAATGTGCGAACTTTGTTGACTGTGAGAAAATTCTATTCCACTTGGAAGTATAAACTAACAAATAATTTCAAACCAGTCCAGACCAAACGGTGTCATTTAGGCAACTGATTTGGTAAATCGTATCACCAATTGCGCCACAATAGAAATAAGAGATAGTAGTCCTATGATTCAAGAACAATACATTCAAGTGGTAACTATCCGCCCGAAATTGTTTTATCATGAAATACATTAACACTACAAGTGGTGATTTGTGATTAATGAAAACATTTTTCTTTAAAAAAAATGACAATGGAATTTTGACATCAGTAACAAAATATTTACTCTGTCAGCTCAAGGCTATTAGCTCTGGCATGTTGAACGTGTACACTAGCAGATCTAGTAGAAACATCTATCATAGAAAGCACCAAAGCTGTGATACAAAAGGTGATTAACATAACGAGAAACGGTAGGAAATGGTTGTTAATTCACTGAAAATAACAAAAATCCATCTATTGCAGGTTCTTAACAACAACCTGAGTCAGGCACCTATGTAGGAATTTATTTCAGGAGGATCTAAATTCAATATAAGGATGAATTATACTAAAATTTGTAAAATCATCCCTAAAATTAGACTAAAGTCGGGATTTCAGAGGGATATATATATATATATATATATATATATATATATATATATATATATATATATATATATATATATATATATATATATATATATATATATATATATATATGTGTGTGTGTGTGTGTGTGTGTGGTTTTTTATTTGCTCTTCCACGTAACCCATTTCTTACACTTGGTCTATTGCGTAATGTGTGCTCCATACTTCCATTACATAGGAAAGAAGGTATCATTTACTGGCAGTCACATCTTGGTCAAATAATTTTAATGTAATATGTAATGGTGGAGGTGCCGGGTAGAGTGAATTATATGTCCGGAATCTTTTTCCACTATCGGTTTATTATAAAATCTAGTATAAACACTATTCTATAAGAATAGTCCATGCCTGTCCATTGACAAGTTTAGTCAAGCGTAGCTAATCTAAGTTTCAAGCATCTGCTGGCATCATGCTGCTAATGGCAGATGGAAGGATTCTCATGAAGTACTCATGGCAAATAACATAGTAAATATTGCAAGTCTATCTTTTTTTCTTCCATAAGCCTTTTTTCAATGACACACCTCTAGCATAGACCGAGATTTTTAGACGAAAAACCGGTACATCCTATGAAAATTTAAAGGAACGTATATTCATAGCTATGCACTTGTTTTGTGCTGAAATACAGGGTGCCCGGAATAGGACTGACGGTTTTTAAAACTGTATTGTTTTAATATGGTCAGAGATACAGAAGAAAAAAAAACATGCATTTTAAAGGAGAACTTAAAAAGTTTATTTGGTCTTACAAGTCATTCTAACTCAGTGTAACTCCACGTGAACTCCATTTGTAACTCTTACAATATCTACCATGAACTCAATCTCTCTCCACATATTCTGTAACATCTCAGGTGTTACTGAAGCAATCGCATTCCTAATACGGTTCTTCAGTTCATCAAGGTTACGCACCTTCTCACCAGAATACACAAGGTCTTTCACATACCCCCACAGGAAGAAATCCAGAGGAGTAACATCAGAAGAGAGTGGAGGCCACCTAATTGGCCCATCATGGCCCATCCAACAGTCAGGAAATTCAGTATCAAGGTACTCCCTCACTTGTAGGCTCCAATGTGGCGGGGCACCATCCAATTCGAATATCACTTGAGATTGCAAATGTTGTAACTGGGGAACAGCAAAGTGTTGAAGTATGTCTAAGAACACATTTTCTGTTATGGCTTGCTCTATGAAAAAGAAGGGGCCTATAACTGCATTATGTGTTAAAGCACACCAAACATTCAATTTGGAACTGTCTCTAGAATGTTCTATGCACGCATGCGGATTCTCAGATCCCCATATCCTAACAATGTGTCCGTTAACACAGCCAGACAAGTGAAAAGTTGCCTCATCAGAGAAAACAACGTTCAACAGGAAATTATGGTCATAATCAATCCTGACCAGAATTTCAGTAGCAAACGCTGCTCTCTGTGGCTTATCGTTGGGCTTAATTTCTTGCAGCAATTGCACATTATACGCACGCAAACGTAATCGTTTGTGCACCACATCGTGCACGTTGACTTTGGAATTGCCAATTGCCTGCTTGCTGCGCGAATTTACTTCCTCGGGCTACTCGCTTATTGCTTACACATTTTCTTCTGACGCACGCGATTTACCACCGCTGTGTTGTTTCACTTCACTCCCCGTTGATAAAAATTGATCCTTCCACTCCTGAATACTGTTGCATGATGGAGGATTCTTGTGGTAAACACGTCGAAAGTTTCTTTGAACTTGAACCTTTGCGACTGCCAACGCCATTTCTGTTTATCGGCGATACTAGCGCTGTCACCGGTAGTTGTTCAAGTAAGAAAATTCGCTGAACAAAACTTTTTGAGTTTTCCTTCATTATGATTTTTTTTTTTTTTGTATCTCTGACCATATTAAAACTATACATTTTTAAAAAAACGTCAGTCCCAATGCGGATACCCTGTCTTCATAGGCGGCGCCAGGATTTTGGTAATGTGAGTGCAGGCTGGAAAGAGACAACACATCCTGACATTGTTGCCAGAATGCTCTGCAATATTGAACCTTTTAGAATCTCAAAAATAATCCCTATGTTTTACTTAAAAATAGAAAAAAAACTAGAAAAACATTGTATGGTAGCAAGTAACTTATGAGAGACTTAAGAAGCCACTCAAATATATCCAAACATAGGAAACTATAAATATACAAAATAGAAAGGATTATTGTAGGAAATCTGAAAATCGAAGTTAATGTGGGTGCAGTCGAACCCAATGCACCCACTGTGGCGCCGCCTATGCCTGTATTAGAATTAATCAAAACTCACCAAAAATGAGTGACAGAGAGTAGGTTATTCTTATTAGTTAAATATTGATGAATAATAAAAGCTTTTTGTTTTTTATAGTACGAATGATATTAACTTATGAGAAAACCGAGACATTTGGAGTAACCATTTCCAGGGGGAGGATAGATGGTTTAAATCTAGAGCGTCAGGAAGCACTACTTTGTTACTATGAATTTTCTTTCAAATTGCACATATTGGTGATAGGCTTGAGCTGAAATAAAAGTTATTAATTTAATAACTAACAACTCAAGTTCTTTATTAACTATTTACGTTCTTGTATTTTATAACTCCCACACGTGTAAAATTATATTAGTTAGTAATTTGTTAGAAATAAAATGATATTCAGTACATGTCAGCTATGTTTCCAATTTACACATTTCTAAGATGGCGGTTCTTCCTGATATTTTCTTCCAAATAAAATTGATCTCTAAGGAATCCCCTTGAGTAAACAGCTAACAAGAAGTCAAAACTGTCTCTGTTGGCAGAAGTAGTTCCGAAGAAAAGAAATTTGCTGCTTCCTTCGTCCTTGGCCATTTTCCAATGAAATTACGTTCGTTCTGTTCTCTCTATCTCCCTTTCACCTAGTAAAGTACTCTGAGAACGTATGGCAAACGTAGTTAGAAAATTGCCCGCTGAGAGACGGCCCTAGTACGAGGAACACTACTATTCACAACTCTTTATATTTTCCACACACACTCTTCCTGAGTGCTCGGTTCATTTGGTCAGTGCCTTTCCATCTTTCTCATGGCCGATTGGATTTGAAAATTTACGTCTTCGAGGAGTGCAATCCTTACCTCACAGTCAGATATGCTGCTATGTTTGCTCAGTGACTACCGAACAATCTAGGAACGTACCAACTTGTAATCAAGTTTTTACGTTAAGTGAAGGGTTAAGGCTCACATTGTACACTTCAGAAAATTGAATGTATCGCAAATCGTGTCTGCAATAATAATAATAATAATAATAATAATAATAATAATAATAATAATAAAGAAACAATCACTCATGGCAAATTTCCTACAATATTTTCATTTTGGGTGTATGAGCGAAACATAGGAAAAATAGTTTTTTCTTTTTTTTTTAAATAGTAAACAAGATTCTAGAACCTAGCATTTTTATATCATTCAATATTTAGAAATTAAGTATCATTTGTATGTAGTGGCGTTACTAGGAACTTTTGTTTCGAGGGTGAATTCCCTTTGAGGGTAGCAGATTACCCAACGACACCAAAACTACGTTTAGTATTTTAGATTTATATCCAATCAAAATAGTAAAAATTCGATTGCTTTTGAGACAAAAGATACAGTGGCGGCTTTAGCGATTAGGCCGGGTAGATACGGGACTAGCCAAAAATTTTTGAAAATTATATAAGCACTAAAAGATATAATAAAAAGTAAATATATTTTTCACTATTTATACTAATATTATATAATTATTTAACAAATAGCATCAACCACTACTGTAAGAGTAATTTCCTACTGTCATTAATCAATCAAATACATATATGTATCCGTAAGCGAGGGAGCAGGCCTACCTAAAATTAAAATCCTAAAGCCGCCTCTGCAAAAGAATATGGCTACTGTTTTACGCTTGTATATTTTAAGGATCAGACTCATGTTTCTGTTTATTTTACTTTTACTGTTACGGAAATGCACATTCTGATGTTTCACAGATTCGCTAAGATACAAACACACCAGTTTACTTTTATTATTTCTGTTTCTCAGAAGCATTTCTTTTTTATAAACTTCTTTTCCAGCAACTTCTTTTCTTTTTATTTTCAACGTCCAGCCTTCCGCCCGAAATACTATTACAATATGGCAATAAAATAGACCATATTAAATAGCATATAAAATTGTACAAGTCTTAAAAATCTTCTTTCTAAAATTTTACGCTTGAGATAGTTTATGTTTTGTAAAATAAAATTCTGCAGGAAGATTGAGGAATAGAAGAAGGTGTAAACAGCAGAATTAGCAGCGGTTGGGCGAAATGGAGAGGAGCGGTAAGAGTGTTGTGTGACCGTGGGGTAGCAATACGCCTTAAAGGAAAAGTTTACAAAACAGTAGTAAGACCTGTCTTCTAATACGGAGCGGAAAGTTGGACGACGAAGAAGAGAGAGGAACAGAAATTGCATGTTGCGGAGATGAAGATGCTGTGATGGATGTGTGGTGTGACGCGAAAGGCCAAAATTAAGAATGAAGTGGTCCCGACAATAATAAAAGTGAGAGTAGTAGTAGTAGTAAAAAAACTGCGAGAAAGTAGACTGAGATGGTTTGGGTATGTAAGGAAAAACATTTGAAGTACGTAGCTTACCAAGTGGATGCTATAGAACTGAATGGGAAACGAGCCCGAGACTGGCCAAAAAAGAAGTGGGTGCAGTGTGGTGTCACAGCGAATGTGACACAAGATAGAACAGGTGGTGGACAGCGATCCGATAACCCGAACCCAGCTAACTGAGAAAAAGGCTTAGAAGAAGAAGAAGGAAATAATCTTAAAATTAGAAGACAATATTAAGATTTTAACAGCTGAACATAAGTTATAAACAGCATTTCCGAGTGAGAAAGACGACAGAAAAGCATAATCTGATCACAGTCGTTTCTCAGATAAAACTAGCGCCTTAACAACTCTTTAGCACTCTATTTCATAATAATCCATGGATGCCACATTTTTTACTCAAATCTTAATATTGTTCTATTTTACTGTTTAAATAAATAAAATATAAATAAAATGGCAGGAATTTTAAGGAAGCTATTTGCATACCAACAGAAGAAGAATAATCAAAGATTACGTACTCAGTGAAGATGATCAATTTTTAGATGTGTAGAGTTCCATTTTTCTGTTGGATTTGGATGCAAATTCGTCCATAATGCAATCTTGACACAGCGAGCTGTTCCTGTCCCATAGTATTTCTGAAATATGTCTTGTCTTTCAAGTACACTTAATGATCTCTCACTTGATGTAGACGAAACTCGAATGGTCGGTGCTATCTGAAGAATAGTTCTGAGATTCCGAAACAAGCTTGTGTGAATTTTTTTTACATAAATTAAGTTATGATTTATTACAAGATGTCCACTGCTCACTGCAATTTTTCAGATAGTTTTTGGCAATAGTTGTTTCATCTTTAGAAACTCCTGTTTTGTAATAATCACAGAAACTTTGCAGCTGATCATAAGATAAAAAGTCGTCAAACATGTTGGAAATGAGTTCCGATGACTTCTAGAACTTTTATGAGTCTTTCATTCGGTTTATCTATAAACTTACTACTTATTTAAGATCTCATGAAGTCTATGATTAGGTAACATATTTTCTTTACGATTTTGTGAACTTTGGAGAGCACTAGGATACATTCTACTTGAGATTGGTCATTTCAGTATCCCGTGATAGCAAGAATGAGATAGTGGTCCATGCTTGGAAGTAGTTTTAAATTTCGTTGCGGTCTTCACTTTTGAACTATGATGGTGTGTCTCCCACAGAAGACACAGCAAGACGAGCTTCTGGAAATGTTTGTTTCTTATGTCAGATATTTCCCGAACTTCTATAAAAATGAAATGTACGAATAAGGTAGATTGTTTTTCAGAAAAAAGATAAATAACCTTAACTGTGAATGGATCTGCGCCATCATCTGGAATTTCAAGGTGCAAAAATTGGTAATATTCCAGCTTTTTTTTTTTTTTTTTTTTTTTAAATACGGATATTCAAAGTTCTCAACTGCGAAGACCATCTTACAAAACTGGACAAAATAACTCAATTACTTTTACATTCAGATTTCCTGCAGATTAAGAAATTTATTGTGAGCTATTGTAGATCTAAAAAAAATAACTATGTAATCTATTTAACAGATTAAAATCTTTTTAGCTTCAGGAATAGATCTACAGTATCAACAAGTATAAATTTAGTGTACGGGTGTACCACTTTAAAAATCGTTAAAGGATTTCACTTTCCAAACAAAAGTTTTGTCCATTAAACTGCCCACTCATAACACTGGGCCACACATGTCATATTAAGAAGTCCATATTCTTTCAACTTTTCCATATTTACATTTTGCAATCTGCAAGCGCTAAGATCTTTAACATTACAAAATGTCAAATACTTTTCCTGTAAGTTTATCGTGGATCTGCTTATGGTTTGTTAAGTTCCTGGCTTTCAAATACCTTTCTATCGTAAATAAGTAACGTATTCTCTGTATTAAATTAGGAGGGCATTAAGCCCTTTCTAATAAGGTCTAGTATCGCTATTGATTGTATGAAATGTATATAACTGTAATATTTCCACACAA
The DNA here is from genome assembly GCF_964235325.1 of Thermobia domestica. Taxonomy (NCBI): domain Eukaryota; kingdom Metazoa; phylum Arthropoda; class Insecta; order Zygentoma; family Lepismatidae; genus Thermobia; species Thermobia domestica. Next base: position 156,050,259 of record NC_137463.1, read on the forward strand.
TGGCGTATTTACGACTTTGTTTCGGGGGCTTTGCTAACTTTATTCCTGGAAATGCGAAAATTCTGCAAGATATTTCACTTACTTTAAAATAGTAAATACAATTGTAGAGGGGCTTAAGACCGGAAGCCCCTTAAATACATCACTGTTTCCACATAAAAATACTCATACATAAATATGTATGACTATTACAGATCAAATGGACATGACTACTTCAGGTTTCGAAACTTAATTTAGTGAACATCTTTTTCTGGATTCTTTACTTTCCAGGACTTTTGAAGGTATTTATTTTAAAGCAGCTAGTTGAGCTTCAGTGCCGGATTGGAACAAATGTAGAATTACAAAAGTTCCCACTTATACCGGGATTCGAACCCGAGTAGACCAGTTGGTAAGCTCATGCCTTACTGACTACGCTATTGCATCTTTTTTCACAATTCTTTTCTTGGAGTTAAAGAATTACAACTGTTCGTTGCAATCGTAACTGGTAAACTGTAAGGCAATGCAAACGCCAATTTAAAAAAAAAAAAAAAATGCTAAGTTCATAATTTGATAAAGTCACATTGCTGAAACGGTGGTTTATTATCAATTCCCACTTCAGAGGCCTGAAGCTCACATCACAAATCTATCTCTATTCTAAAGACGAAATAGTATTGGATATTAAGGAACGATCCATGAGTACACTGTCTTCCATTGTCAAACTAGTCACACCTAAGGAGAAAATTAAATAACATTACATTCCATATTACATTGATTAAGTTCTTATTGACTTGAAAGTGTTACACGCATTCTACTCTTTTATAAAAACCTTATTTGAAGTTTGGCTTGTAACACTATCGGTTACACCACACTAACTCTCCTGAATTAAATCCTTACTAATTACCATATATTTACATTTTCCAGTCATAGCGCGTCGCTTCAAGCCTTAAGAGAACTGTTTCTTCTGTTTCTTTCTATATTTTCGTACGATATCTTAATTTTAGAACCTAATTTGGCAGAAAATACAGTCACTAGGTTTAAACTGGTGTTATCAGAGTTAAGTTACTCATTTCGTAAACAAATATAAAATATATTGATGTTCAATTGTTCCCCCATCCAAACAACTCTTGGATATAGAGTTAAACGTTTTGCATGAAGTTAAAAACTAAAATTAAAGACTTATTAAACGTTTTAGAAGTTCACACTATTCCGTTTGAACTTTTAAGCCCTCCTTTCGTGGATTTGCTGCTGGAGCTTTCTTTCTACCCTCACAATAACTTACTTCGGATTTTGATATGTCTCAACACAGTTTCAAGACTGAAAGCTCTGCAGAAAGCTATCTGACCGTACCGGAAAAATAATATGTCTCTTCAACCGGGAATTCACTGATATCAGAACTATATAGAAAGTAACTCAGATCCCTTCTTACAATAACATTCAATTCAAATTTCTATTTGTTAAACAACGAGACATTCTAGAAGAACCGGTTCAATGGCTTACTCTAAATTATAATATACGTGCAGAAATGGATCAAATTATGAGATATTAATTTTGGAACTCAAGTATCTACAACATTGAATAGTAAAAATATCAGATAGTTTAAAACGTATTGAGTATTTTATCTCGAGATGGCGTTAGTGAATCAAATCTCAGGGTATGAGTTCCAGGAATCAGACCTAATGCTATTTGATAGCTGACTATTGAAGCTAGTGGATATGCAAAACTTGTTGGAATTCTTATAATCAGACGTAAGGTGCCGTGAAGATGTGAGAAATTTCCGCAAACCTGTGCTAATTTTATAATTTCACACTAATAAAGATTTGAGAAAGCTGGCTATTAAAAGGTCAACGTTTGAGTGCCACACGATCTTACTCAAAAGCATTTACTAGATCGAATTTCTATTTATGAATCTCTACTGAAACGTAACGAACTCGAGTCATTTCTGAAGCGGTTACTCACGGTTGATCTCAGTCTGTGGTAAAGCCCACATTGACGTCCAAGTAGGATTTTTTGCGTGTTTCGCGTGATTGGAAGGTCATCGTGCACCACGAGTTCCTGCCGCCAGGCAGAACGATATACTTTCCCTTGTACTATCGACAGCTGACGCGAGTGCATCTAGCAATTCAAAGAGACAGACAGAGAGAGAGAGAGAGAGAAAGAAAAAGAATGAAAAAGAAAAAAACTGGTCAACAGATAGCGGTCGGAACTGATCAACAGAAAGCGCAACGTATACCACACTCACAACTCCAGACTGCATACATCTTAAACGGCCCGTCAAAAGTTGCTAGAACTTAGCTGGGCGGTCCTAATGCATCCATCATATACCTCGGACTTGGCATTATCAGACTATCATTTATTTCAATTTCTGCAGAATTCTACGATTGGTTAAATTAGTTTGAAGCGAACACGGTCAAAACTATGTGTTACATTTTTTAAAAAATTCAGAAGCAATAGAAGTTCTATATTGTCAGGATTATGGTGTTAACGGAACAATGGCAGAAGGTCGTCGAATAAATTGGTGCATAGTGGTTTCATAATGTTATTTCTAGATGACAATACACGTCTTCTCAATTTTGGCTGAAATTGCTTCAGACGTTCCAGATTTATGTTGGAACATACACACATCCATTAAATATGGGTCGTTGCAAATAATTGGATCTTTTGGAGGTCTTGCATTGGTAAGCGAAAGAATTACATTTAAAAATCAGTACTCTCTTTCATATATATTACTTACAAATATGCCAACCTGATAATAATTATTTTATACATATTTCTTCATGATTTCATATATTTTAGGAGAAAAGATTGGTACAATGGTAATTCTCCTGAATATTCCTATGTAGAAGTACAATTGTTGTGTATTTTGATTAATTGTCTAATCTATTCTACAAATTTCACTTGCAACATTTGAAATTTATCAGTCTTCTTCTATTCGAAAGCAGAAGACATAGATATATATTTTTGTTATACGTTATTATTATTATTATTATTATTATTATTATTATTATTATTATTATTATTATATTGTCATTCTCCTAGGTGATTTAACATCTCTCTCAAGGTCACATTTATTTCCACCTACGAAATTATTAGTGATATTTTTTAATGAAGATGGTAATACTTTCTATACATTTGGCATTTTAGCAACACTGTTCAAACTGCCTATTGCATCAGTCTTGTTTGGTTAATTGAAATGCGAAGTACTGGAGATATGTGATGTTTTGTTGTACTTTCAGTCTGGAAGTAATTATATCTTGTATTTTTGTAACATTATTATTTCCATAAATTGCGTTCCTGAATAATACAAAACACACATACGCGATTAGTATATCATTTCCTATATATATATATATATATATATATATATATATATATATATACAGCAATAGATTTTAATGAAATAGAACTGAAAGGCAACACTCCTGTCAAAAACACGCATTCATTTTCTTGGCATTTTTGTGTCAGAAGAATGATCTACCAGTCAGAAGAATGACAACTACCATGTTATCGGGAGTCAGAGCATCTAAACGTTGTTGCAAGAAATTTGAATCTGATTTTGTTGACATTCTCAGATGCCAAAGAAGCAATGTTGAACGTCTGCAGAAGGAAAAGGAAACTGAGTGTCAAAGATATTGGAGACTAAAGGAAAAGGCAGCTTAGGATCCTGCTTTAGCCAGAATTGAAGTAAGTGTCCACAATAAAGTACCAAAGAAAGCAAAAGAAAGGATAGGTTAAGCTCATCCAAGAAAAAGGAGAAATGGAAAAGCGAATGAAGAGAAAACAGTGCATCAGAACACAGGAAGAATGACACAAAAGTAGACACTAACACGTGGTTGTTTGTGACATACCGGTAGCTCCGCCAAACAATGGTTCAGAATGTGAAGGTGTTTCACATCTTTCTGAAATTCTGGCAAAAATTAAAAATAAAAATGAAAATGAGAGAAAAGAAAATAAGAAGACAAACAAATCGTGAGTTGAGGGCAAGAAAGTGAGATTAAAAATCTGAAGAGTAAGATGAATAAATACAAGAAACGCCTCCCGAGAATAGAAAGAAAGAGATCTGAAGAAGTTAGCTCAGAGAAAGGTTTACCCGCAACTCCAAGAAACAAAGTAAGAAGACTCATCGATTCGAGAAATAAGAGTCAAATAAGAAAAGGTTCTAAATCAATAGCTAACACATTGAGAGGAAGTTCAGAGAAAAAAGGAAGTATTGAAGTTACTAACCAGAGAGAAGATACTGAAAAAGTATCGCATGTTATCAGCAGCAAATTTTCTGAACAGAGGGAGGATAATATTACATCAAATAGAGACAACCAGAGTTTGAAAGAAAGCCACTGTGGATCTTAAAACAGATGTCATCTCTTTTTCCTGTCAAAAGATAGTTACGTCAGTTCTAACAAGGGACGTATGCAAACCATTACAGTTAGATATTTATGAAAATTGGAAACCCGACTAATTATAGATCCGTAATCATTGTGGTGATAATCACTCGGTGTGGAAATGCCTTGTTTACTCACTACGTATAATACATATATCAATCAGTTATCAGATGAGGCTGTGAAATGTTATACCCCAAAAACGCCGGGAAAAGGCAGAAAATGAAAAATGTGTGCAGGTAGTCTGATATCTATGGGTGGGGACAAATGACCAAGAACACAGCAGTAGTGTCACTCAAGCAGTGTTGCCACTCCAGCACAAACTTACAGTTTTTTTTAAATAGAATGTATACTATTTTATGGCACTAAAACAATTGACATAAAATGTGAAAGAAAATAATCAAAAGTTGGGTTATCAATGTTGCCAAATAAGGGAGATACTAGGCTCTAAAGTTGAGAAGTTATTGGGTCTGTACATAGAAACGAACAAATGTATAACAACAACAAGACTGCAGAAGAACCAATGTACAGTAGGTAGAAAAAACACAGCATGCACTACATCCAGTGACTAACGGGCTTGATGCTTCATATCGAGTGTGCGGCTCGGGCGAGAAATGTACGTATTTTGCCATACTATCTATGGTTTGTCTGTTGTTTGTATTGGTGTATTATGTTAAAATCACCGCCTCCTCGATGTAGAAGGCAGTGGTTAAAATATTTTGCGCTTGTATATTACTGTTAACCTGAATGCGGTGTGTTTTGTCTTCAGCCATGTCTCATATGCTAACGTTTCCTATACTCTTGACTGACACCTATCACAGGTCATTGATCTTCGTGAATTGATTCTGACGTACATTCTTCTCACAGTTTTGTTAATTTTCGTGCAACAGCTTTTCTTTTCAGGGGCTGCGCCGTCGTTCCTGTGGTTTGGAAGGCATGCAGGATTTTATGCAGTGTTGCAACCCCAGGCAGTTCGTTTGATAGCTCTCGGAAAAGGCTCGAGATATCGATTCCTCACAAATGCCATTGGAATTGCTGCGCTACAGAAAGACTTCCTGTTCACATTTTGCATTATATTGTATGAGTCTTTTTATTTCTACGGCTCTTTAACATGTGCCTTCTTTTTTGCGGGGGTGGGTGGGGTGAATCCAATATCAAGTCTGTTAGTCACTGGATGCTGTGCATGCTTTGGTTTACTTTCTACCGTACATTTGTTGTTTCTGCAGTCTTGTTGTTCTTGTACATTTGTTCTTTTCTGTGTACGGACACAATATCTTTTTAACTTTAGAGCCTTGTATCTTCCTTATTTGGCAACACTGATAACTCAACTTTTGGTTATTTTCTTTCACGTTTTATGTCAATTGTTTTAATGCCATAAAATAGTATACGTTCTATTTGAAACACTACATGTTTGTGCTGGTGTGGCAACACTGCTTATGTGACACTACTGCTGTGTTCTTGGTCACGTGACCCCCTCCCATACATATCAGCTTACCTGCACACATTTTTTTTTTCATTTTCTGCCTTTTCCTGGCGTATTTGTGGTATAACTCGGGATAGTCTCACCCGGGCACAGTTTGGTATATGTACTATACGTAGTGGGTAAACAAGGCATTTCCGCACCGAGCGACTATCATCACAATGATCAGCGATCCGCAATTAGTCAAAGTACCAATTTTCATAAATATCTAGCTGTCACGATTCGTATACGTCCCTTGTAAGTTTAGTAAGCATCAACAAAGGCGGCATACTTACCTTGGGAGGCTGTTTGGAGACTGTGTGATTACCTTATATAGGAAGTACCTAAGAGATCATCTTGAAAAGAAGTACAGAGCGTTCAAAAAGTCTCAATACACCTGAATCGTGGCAAGTCAAATTCGCATTCAAAGTCACATGAAATAAAATTTTATGCGAAGATTTGCAACATTGCTATATTATCGCCTTGCGTAAAGTTCCTTTCTTAGATTCCAGTCGGCAAAGTGACGTTGAAGTGATTGTTGCATCTAGTTAGCGGTCTCTGAAACAATGGTGTTAACTTTGGAACAACGAATATTCCTGGTTGAACATGTGTTCCGTGAACAAGGTGAGTACAAACAGACAGTCAAAGATAAGTTTGCAGCTAGGTTTCCGGATACACCTGTTCCGAATCGTCACACTGTAAGGGCACTGATCGATAAATTTAGAGACATTGGAACGGTAATTGACTATGATCGAAGTGGTAGACCGTCAGTGCTCGATGAAGAAAAAATGCTACACATATCGGATGTAATGCAACGTAGCCCCCATCAACCACTTCGAAAACTTGCCCAGGAAGAAGCAATAAGTGTTGGTGCGGCACAAAAGGCGGTTTGTAAGAAACTGCATCTTATCCCGTATAAGGTGGAGCGGTGCAGCAGTTACTTCCTCCCGACAGTGTAAAACAAGTACAGTATTGTGAATGGTTTACACGGTTTGTTATGGACAAGTCTGACGATGTTTTGGATAATGTTTTTTTTACTGATGAGGCCTGGTTCCATTTATCAGGTTACGTCAATGCCCAGAACTCACGTTTGTGGTGTGCAGAAAACCCACATGTCATACATGAAGTTCCTCTGCATGACCAGAAGGTAGGGGTGTGGATTGCAATATCCAGAAGAAGAATAATCGGCCCCATATTTTTCAGACAAACAATAGATTCAACTCATTATTGTGAAATTATTCACCAGTTTATGGGAGAACTAACGAAAGACGAAATTCGTAATGCTTGGATAAAACAAGATGGCGCTACAGCACACACAGCTCGCCAATCCATGAGATTACTGCAAGAGGTTTTTGGAGATCAAATAATTTCAAAGGGTTTGTGGCCACCTCGGTCTCCTGACTTGTCTCCTCCGGATTTTTACTTCTGTGGTTACGCAAAGAATTCTGTTTATAAAGGGAGCCCCCACACGCTACAAGAACTCGAAACAGCTATTCGAGATTTTGCTCATAGCGTGCCACATGAACAACTTGTGAGAGTATTTGAGAACAAGAAGAAACGTGTGCAAGCATGTTTGGAAGCTCATGGGGGACATTTCCAACATTTGCTGTGAAAATGTGTGTTAAAATGTGTGTGTATATGCTACGCCCTGTACATAGTGCTTTTATGCCATAAAATATGATAAATTTTGAGTAAAATAATTTTCTCGTTGCTTTGAATATGTGACAATTCAGGTGTATAGAGACATTTTGAACGCTCTGTATATTAGCTATGGAACGTTTACTCGGTTTCGGCCAAAATGAGTGATGAAAATGATTATCTGTGAAAGAAAGATGTGCAAATACGAATGTCAAGCAGGCGAACATGAAAAAAAAAAGCCCTATATGCGCGTTTCTGTTTCGATGTTTCCAAACCAGTTAAGGTGTTAGAAAAATCTGTTATAATTCGGAAGGAGAACAATGTTTAAGAATTAAATAAGAAAGATCCAATCAGAAGATAACAATCTTCAAGGAATTTGATGATCATGAAGCCGAATATTCAAAGTTGATCATAAAAACGGGAAAGATTCACAGATAAGAATCGATCTATCAAATCAGTGAAAGAGTTATTAAAGACAAGTTTATACAACAGTTTCGAAAGTAAATGAGTTACGAAAAATAGAAGATGATTTTTTTCAAACATGCAGCTATAGTGAAGCACCAACAAAATATCTGGAGATTTCAAAAAGACAATAACTCAAGGAGAAGCAATATTTCATATGAATTTCAGTGAGAATCACTTGTGTAAATATTCAGAAGAAATAATATCATTTAACCTTAGTGGATCAAATATTATCATTTAACTTTAGTGAAGTTGTCAGTCTCATTTTTGTAGTATACGGGTGAACTATTACTTGAAATGAATTTTTGAACAGTTAAGCAGTTGAGTCAAATGAGCTTTTATTATTTCACTTTGATTGAAATGCGTGTTTTAAGGGAAAAGGTATCTAAATTTTTCGCAAAGAATAATGCTATAAACCTGTTCTTATCGTGCGAAGAACGGAAGCAATGACTCTAATATGAGGCTAAGGTCGTAGGGCTAGCAAACGTATGGATCTGGGGACGAAGTCCCCAGCTACCCTAAGGCTAGTAACTATATAGCACCATAATATTAAAGTCTAATCTAATATTATTTTAGCTAGTTTTTTGAACTCCCTTTGAATATTCATGGGAAGGAAATTGTTGGCACGCTTGGCTTGGAAAGCTTGGCACGCGAAAGTCATTCCTGAGTTACTCTACAGTTGGCTCCCTTTGGTATAAAATGAAGCGTATCTTTGGTTGTTGTACGTACTGGACTGTCCAATAGCGTAAAAGTTATATTTGTTCTCTAAACCATATGTGTAGAACGTTCAAGTTGTCTAGTATTCTACGTCACAGATTTATCTATAAATTAAAGTATACTCATATTTGGTGTTGCATTAATTAAAGCATTTTTCAAATTGCACTCCAGGGTTCCAGAATCAACATTCCTGTCTTAAGTATTTCTCTGTAGTGAGGAAATTAAATGTCTAATACGCTACAAAGAGAATTTCTATGCAAATATAAACATGCATTTTATGGGAAGTGTAGGGGTCATTTACAATGTCGAAAGAAATGTGGTATCAAGGGTGTGAACCTCGAGGCCATAAAAGAGGGAATGTGTTTGTTCACAGAGGGAGCTACGTGCCGCGTAGAGCTTGGAATGTACACACATAGCTATACCTATCCTGTATAACTCGTCACAAATATGCAGCATGAAAAAGTAAGGGAAAAGCAGGAGTATATTAAGTAAATCTAATGCTGCTTTACTAGTTAGCGGACATGAATTATCTCTTTCTCACCAATATAATTGGAGAAGCTATATGATAAAAATTATTGAAATTTCTGAAACTTAAACAACTAGTAAAAGGCAGTTAAGATATCAAACAAGGAAAACCATATTAATACAATTTAATGACGAAAGAAAAGTATATACGACGCATGTAAAAAAAAAAAAAAAAAAAAAAAAAAAAAAAAAAAAAAATATCCATTTTCTTGAGTTAATAAAATTGATTCCACCGCGTATATTTTACCTCATATTCAGGAGATCACGTTTTACCTTATGCCAAACATTATCAAGGTTGGATATGCTCCAGAAAACCGCATCGGTTTATAGTATACTGTACTTTTCATTACTACTTTCAAGAAAAACTCAATTAAGCAAGAAAAAATTCACGTTACATTGAACAACGTTTCTTACAAGCAATCCGCGAAAGAATATAGAAGGATCCCATTTCTTCTTCGTGAAGTACAAAGATTTTTATTTATTATCCTATTTATAACGCCAATGTATCGATTTTGTTTTTAGCATGGATATTTTTTTTTCAATGTATGAAAACAATTAGTTATAATTTTTGAAGTACATGTATCCTGTTGAAATATTTTTAAAAAATCAATAAAAATACTGAGTACTGTGCCGGCGGTGTGCCATCAGTTGTAGCTTAGAATTATTTTTAAAATATTTATTAAATAAATACAATAATTGGGGATGAAACTGATGCACAACACGGTACTTAATTGTGAAATTATGGTTGAATTTAAATTAAATTTAAATGTTTCAATTTGGAAAAAGATTAGTTGGGGAAATAGGTGAGAGAGAGAAATATGTTATGATTAAAGATAAAGGAAGAGCATTAATCTGACAGATTTAATTAGACTGGTGTTGTTTTGGATGATGATTTTTTTTTTGGGGGGGAGAGTTTGGATGTATTGGAGTTGGATTTTAATTTTGATGGGTTGCTAGGGGCGTCGAACTTTTTTTTGACGATGCACCTTATACGATGATGTTATATATATATATATATATATATATATATATATATATATATATATATATATATATATAATTGTGTGTGTGTTTGTGTTATTACTTAGATGTTAAAATGTGTTTGCGGCGATGAGCCAACAGAATGGCATTTTTGGGACATGGAGTTGGTTGTTTTTTAATGGTGGGATTTGCTTGCCTTTGATGATTTTGCACCTTCCTAAACTTTATGGTAAATATTTTTTGTTGATAGGTTTTTTTTTTTTTTTTTTTTTTTGGTTGCAAAATGATGATTTTGACGTTTAGTGAACTTGGATATGTTAAGCTGGGCGGAAAGGAACGCGGAAAGGTAAGAAGGAAATTAGTTGTGTTTATTAGCAAATATGTGATTACAGAAGCTGTTTGGAAATGTATAATTTTAATAAAGAGTTTTTTTAAATTTAAAAGAGTTTATGATTTTGTTGAAGATAATTGTAATATAACTTAACAAATTAAATTAATAGTTTGTAGTTATTTTACTATTACATTACTGTAATTACAAAGATACTTAACAGTACCTTTCTTTTCTATCTAGAACAATATCCTTTCTTAGAACATCATGTGTGTGTAAATTGTTTTTCTTTTGTGTTATGTAGAGTAACAAAGAATATGCTTCACAAACCATGTATGTATGATTTTATTCAAATGATCGTTATTACATTATTGTATTCTACACATATGTGTGCAAATCTGAAGCTATATTTATATTTACTGTGGCAGTATAACCTACCATATTTTATAATTTCCGATATCCATGCTGTTATTACAGACATACATCACAAAACAATATGAATTTTCTCATGGATTATATCGTAATTTTGTATAATAGACAATTCTACCATCTATGGAAATAAAGTGGACCAAAAACATGATTTGGCAAAGATAATTTTGTGTGTTATTTTCCGTGTTATAAGTGTGATAAAATCAAAAAATACGATTAAAAAGTCATTAATTTTATTTATGAAAATCTAAATGTCAGTTCTGTTGAAGAGGAACCAAAATTTTTGTAACATCTTAATTTTGGAAGAAAGCATGGGATACATAGTATTATTTTCAAATTACAAGGACAAAACTTGTAATTTTTCTTAAATTGTTGAAAGCAGAAGATATGTCATTAACATTTTCTACGTCGACAGAAGACTCTTGTGAATAGCCAAAATAGCATCTGTGTTGATAAAGCAAGTTTCTTAGTAGATAAAACTAATTAACATTTCAGTTAAAATTATGATAAGATAATAGCTAATACCTTGTGGTAAATTAAGCTCCAAAAACACTTCTTATTTTTCCGTTATGAAGATAACAGATAATATTTTTTTCAAAAAAATGTCATTTGTACTTTACTAAAATCTGATAATTATTAAAATACAATATAATGGCTTTTAGTTAATTAAAAAGGAAAACTAGTAGAAATAAACAAAAACAATAACTCATACAAAAATACCAGGTTTTTGATCAAAAGAGCATTCATCACTTAATTTCTAAGCATCAAGTCTCAGAATTTTGGAGTGACAATGGAGAAGTCTCTAGGAAGCAACCACTTGAATATAATTTACAAATACATGAAAAAGGATCACTGTTTAATCAATTACGAGCTCAATAATAGATAAAAGTATGATATTTTAAAGCTTGAAATGTCTATTTGCATACCCATGATTTTGGACAGTCTCTAAAGTGTCAGGCAAATTTGCGTACTTTAATATTCAGCTTATTCTGTTATATAATTCAGTTATAATTGCTTTAGTATTGAATGCGTATATCAATTATCTGTTAAGCAGCTAAACCTACATACTGCGTTAGATGTCGAACTCAATACTATTAAATGATTGCATTATTACAAATATATATATATGTACCATACTACCTTATTACCTTTCCATATGTCAATTCATTTGTAAACCATTTGTTTCATTAATAAAATATTGTCATTCGTAACAATAAGAGATTGTAACCACCACTCCTTAATTTCATTCATTAATTCACTGAGAGTTTTAGTTATTAGTATTTCATAATTCAAACACATCTTAATTGTTATTTTTTAACTGTTCCACTGTATGCAATATAATGAAGGGATTAATATGGAAGAATTGTTATTCAGAGGAGGAATTGGGATTAAGTTTTAGAAGTTGGCCTATAATATTTCCATAAAGCATATTACCTCCAAATGCATTCCTAATAAACGAAATATATTTCCTTTTGTCCAGATTTTTAAAAATACCTAAAATTAATTTGTATTTAATCTTAATATATGCTGCATTACCTAACTCGTTACTAATAATCTATGTTCACTTCAGGCTCTTACACTCTCCTGAATAAGAAGGAACATATAAATATTACAATCAACACATGGTGCTGAATTACTTCTCTGTATATAAAGTGTAGATACGAACATCTCTATATCTTCTCTATGTATTCTTTTCTGAAATAGTTGTTACTCTGAAATGAAGAAAATGCAATCATAGTATATAATACTTAAATTTATTGTATAATAAGTATTCGATGACAAAGAAAGAGATTCATAGACGTGTTACATTCTGAATAACAGAAAAGAGTCTGAAATCAATTTGAAATTTTATCAAGAATAAAAGGGGAAGTGAACATTCAATGGTTATTATTAATGAAGAACTTCTTAAATGGAATAAGATAATTGTAGATTCGTCTGCACATCATTTCCAAATTTTATCAATCTAAATACCGGTATTTCAAATCACTCAATTCCAAATCCGGCTCACATAGAACTGTTTCACAATTTAGCTATGAAAAATACTCTAAAGATGAGTATGGACACGCAATTATGAAATTAAAATATGCTAAATCAGGAGAGGCAGTCAAAATAACACATGGTATAAAGTCCATAGTGGTGAATTATTATTATCTTTCTTTCTTATATATATTCTCAAGCATTTCTCAATAACTGAAAATTTGCTCTCAAACAAAAGGTGCTACCGGTTTCAAAAACCAAGTAGCCTACAAGTAAATGAAGACTGAAGAACTTTGATGTAAATTATCTGAATGATATTTCATAATTACTATTATTTACTCTAGTAAAATGAGGATATTTAACATAGAAAACAATAACTTTAAAATGAAACCCTTCGTGGTAAAATATTAGCAATTTACCTTTAGGATGGCAGTCGCATGTTTGACTTCATGTGAGACTAGTGAAACCAAAGTCAAGAGATATTAAAAAACAGACAGAAAGAAAGTTGTCACTACGTACAAAATATGTTATCATTGTGACTATTGTTCAAGAAACTAAAAATAAAGAAAATTACACAAATATAAAAAATCATATTACTGACACTTGTATTATACAGACAGGAAAGTTAGCTGCTTTCACGCAGAGATGAAAAAGTTTCACGCGCACAAAATTCTCAGAAGAAATGATTGGATTAAGTTTGAAGAAAAGCGAATGAATCCAGAAAACTACACAACGTTTAACGTCAGGATATCCAAAGATCACCGAATATCACACAAATAATAAAACTGAGTCATTTGAAATTGTACAGATCATACACATGAGTACGTGTAGAATGAGTAGGCTATACTAGTCGGGAAATTTGGGGAAAGAGACAATTCACTAGGCCATAGATCTATTTGTTAAATACCTTTCCGAAACCGTCATCTTCCACGATCTCGTACTTGATTCTACTTTCAAAATGTATGATTATGTTGTACGTGTTTCTTTTGCGAAATATGTTGGAGAATATTCCTGAAACTAAATACTTTACAGACCATAAAAAGCTGCACATGACTGGACACTGAAAAATTATTCATTTTCTGCAAATAAAGCTTGAAAAAACATATATGCAGTGCGGATGTGAAACAGATATCTCTTGTAACCACACAAGATACTATTTCAATTTGCCTCTCTTCAACAGCAGGAACACAAAATACCTGAATCTGTAATATAACACATGATTCCAACTACGATTTCAGCGGGAATCGATTCTGGACTTTTGCATGAAAGAACAACAAAAATAAACTAAACCATGAAGAAGCTACTTCACAAAGAGCAATAATGCAAAGTTCTAGTTCAAAATTTGTGTATATAATTGTAGGGCTACTAAGAAACTATTTCTTTATTCTCAATCTATGGAGAGTTGACATTTAATAATTCACACATCGACCAAGAGAGGCACTCGTATAATAAAAGAAACATCTCAACTTTTCTCTTCAAATAAAGCCATAATATGATTCACAGAGAAAGTCATAATGCAGTTTGCAATCAAGGAAACAAAAAGTACCAAATGGTTTTCCTGTGATGTAATAGCCACTTTGCAATTGAGATTTTGTGACCGATGTAGTTTCCTATTCAGTCTTTTACGCATGGGATCTAACATTAATTGCTTGTTGGAAGCTTATTGCTTGTGACCTGACGCTATATGGAGATGTATTATAAATAACCGAATAGAGCTATTAAAATGTTAATAATAAGTAAAATGCCCTATTGCCACTGAAACTACCATATTACAATAACAATGAGTGTAACCATGGGGCGAACATGGTAATGTGAAGTAATTACATTGCAAATGACAAACGTGTGTAAACATCTATTTAATGGCACTAAACAACGAAAATATCGAGAAACCTCATCACGCTTCGTAATAAAGTATACAATATTTTAAAAACTATTTTACAATACAAAAACAAACATAATTTACATCCGTATAATGGCCCGTATAGACAAGGTAGCTAGTTAATTCCTCTTAAAGTAATTGGTTGACAGAAATTTATGGAGATGCACTCTCTATCATTCCTTTAGATTCAAAAATTGTAATTACACAATAAAATTATTGTTTATGAGTTATCACCTAATTTTCGACATACAACTATTATTATTATTATTATTATTATTATTATTATTATTATTATTATTATTATTATTATTATTATTATTATTATTATTATTAATAATAATAATAATAATAATAATAATAATGATAATAATAATAAGCGAAAATAGCCGATCTTCACATGGGGTGGGGAGAGTGGGTTTACGTAAAATATTTGAATCTCCTTCTTCTTAGTATATGTATTTCAATAAAAGTATAAGTGGTAAAAACCCATAAGATTCTCTACTTTTAACATAAATTTTGAAATATTATACTCTGTCGAGAATACGCCCTTTAATTAAATAGATATTATTTAAAAGCCCAGTTTGAACATGAATACTATGTTTCAAAAGACATTTCAAACGAGTCAGCCGTTTTCCAGACCCCAAAATCTATGAATTCCACACTAAGCTCAGTCATTTTGGACATTTTATTTTTAACTCCCCGCCTCGAAGCCGATAAGGCTGAACTTGAATTTAAACGCCATAGGAAGTGTCATTATTTATCTTAGCGATCCCGAAAACTATAGACTTGATATAATGTCGATCATTTTTATTAGTTTTACACGTTCCTTCTTCTTACAACCACTTACGAGCATTAGGGGGGTCTTACTCCCAACTGGGAGCTGAACTTGAACTTAAAGACATCTGTATTGTCACCAATTAACTTAACGACTCACAAAACTATTGATTCCACACCAATATATTATATTCACATATTACATGCCACCTTTCCCCCCAGGGATGCTAATGAAACCTGAACTTGGACTTAAACGGCATCGAGAGTGTCACGATTCACCTGAGCAATCCCGAAAACTATGAACTCGACACTAATATTGACCACTGTCAGTCATTTTTAGAAGTCACAACCTACCCGATCCCTAGGTAAGGGAATTTAGCCCCATAGCATTTTTTCCAGATAGTAAATAATAATGTATATCAATTTCGTTGAAATTACTCCAAGCATTCCAGAGCTACAATGGAATACACCAGGTTACATTAATACACATACATCAAATGTGCCGGCACTTGCCTAATCTTGGGCTATACGTGTGTCATCGGGGTTGTTACCTAACAGCTTTGCGACCCAAAAACTTTGGATTTGATATTAACCTCGGTCATATGAGACATTTTAATTTTCATGTTCCGCTCCCTTCTGCTATAATCATGGGGGTTGAACTTGGACTTTAACAGTATTGGAAGTGTGTCTGTTCATCTCAGTCATACCGAAAACTAGGAATTCATGACTAATATCGGCCGTTTTCGATCATTTTTACTCTCATCCGTTTCCTACCCCCTAAGGGTGATAATGGGAGCTAACGTTGACTTGAACGGCGTCGAAGTGTCATATTCACTACACGAAACCCGAGAAATATGGATTCGATACTAATATATGCCAATTTTTAAAATCTTTTTTAAAGGTTCCTTACTTTCCACGCCACTGAGAGGGTGCTAGGAGTCATACTTCCACCAGAGGCTGAACGTGGACCTAAAGGGCATAGAGGCTGTCATCAATTAACTTAGGGATCCATCAAAACTATTGAGTCGACACTAACATTGTTGTTTTTGATTATTTTTACATGACATCATTTTCGCCACCAGAGATGCTAATAGGAGCAAAATTTGGACTTAAATGACATGGGAACCACTTGGACTTAAATGACATCGGAATCACTTTTTATCTCAGTAACACCTAAAACTATGAATTCAACATTGATATCGGTCGTTTTGATTATTTTCATGTCACCTCTCTAACTACCTTGTAGGTGTGTTAGGGTGTCTTATCCCTATTAGGGGTAGAATTTGTACCTAAAGGCCATCTGAACTGTCTCCGATCAATTTAGGGATTTCCAGAGATAAAGACATAAAATAAGAGATGAATAGATTAAATTAGATCTAGTTAAGGAACTTGCATGTAAGCAAAGCCAATGCATAATTGTCGGTTTGCTCGTTCGCTATAAAAGTTAAATTGTAGAGTGTAGTGTAATGGTGGATCGCAGTGTATCACTAATAATCAGAAAAAGGACTGTAACTGAGTTTTCAGTGACGTTACGCAAAAGTGGGTTCCAAGTAATGAAACTGTAATGGAGACTACTATTCTAATGTTTTGCATGTTCATTTAAAGGCCTGACCTGTTTCATGAACAATAGTTTCTCATGTAGGATAGCATTAAGTCTCATGTGGTACGGTAGTCTATGGAAGCTTTGGAGAAAAGTGATGAACAGTCTCTAGACCATCCTTCATACAGCTCAAACCTTGCACTCTGCGACTTTTGTTTATTTCTAAACACTTACGAAATGAAAGCTACTACATGCACTATCTTATACTGACTCTTAGGAAATCATGTGTTTAAAAAGCTCAAAAATCGCTGCAAATGGTGAATAGAGCGTGAAGATGCAATTTCGAAAAAGAATCTTCAATCTTCCTACTGACTCAAACCCCGAATAAGGATCTCAGCCCACGAACTTTCTGAACAGTTCTCCCACAAAACTCTCCCCAATCGATTTCATCCAGATATTATGGACTCGTTTTTGATTAATTGAATTTAACAAGGAACGGACATAAATCTGTCATCCGGATATCTGAATCAAACCCAGTCCATTCGATAAACATAAGATATACGTTCATGCACAAAAAAATAGCTTGTTTTATGCTAAAGAGAATGAACTATAGGCCTAAACCATGACTTTTCAATGAACAGTGTTGATGCAACAGCTATTTCACTGCAAGTCTACGATTTTCTTTACACTAGCAGGGTTAATGGGCTCCAGGGACTTACTCCGTTGTCCATGCCACCTATTTTTTTTTTTTTTTTTTTTTTTTTTGTGCATGAACATATATCTGTTATGTTTATCGAATGGACTGGGTTTGATTCGGATGTCCTGATGACAGGTTCATGTCCGTTCCTTGTAAGATTGCTCCTACATTCAAGTTATCGTTAAAGAGAAGCTTGAGAAAGAAATATATGTGAATTCTGAAAATAACACAATTTTCTATAGATTGTCATCCACTCAATAAATCACTAATTGTTCACCTCCGCTTTGTTGTAATACTTATCTTTTCGGAAATTTTTCTTTATGGTTATTACTCTCAATTATCAGTATGACATAATGTAAATAGTTTAACTTTAGACTAGCTTTTCAAGATTTGCAGTGTTAAATTGTGTGATTATAAGCCCAAGATATGTGCTTCTTTAAAGAATTTATTCAATTATTTAAGTGGAAGTACAATTTACAGCAAACGTTTAATAGCAAAGCAGTGCTATTTTTAAAACGTAACAAAAAATTATTATCTTATTGTTCATTTTGAGTAGAAGAAAACACGGTACAGAGGGTCATTCCGTACCAACTTAATCAAAAAAAAAAAAAAAAAAAAAAAAAAAAGCGAAGCAAAACGCAATGCAAGTTTCAAAAATCAATTATAACTGCTATGCCTATTATCTCAACCTAAAACATAGATTGAGGTCTCTCGTGGAAAAGCGGTTAGTGTGAGCGGCTTTGGCGTGGGAAACCTGTGTTCGATTCCCTGTAACTCATGCAGTTTGGATCTCATGTTAAGCTGTAGGTCCACGTCTCATAGAGCCTGGCTGTTGAAAGGGACGCTAAACTCAAATCAAATCAATAAATCGTACATTTTGTGTTGCGTTGACGCAAACCGTTGAAGATGAAGCCCAGAGTTATGTTCTGTTTTTAATGTGTGAACCTCTATGCTTGCTGTGATAGTAAAAATGATATCTAAAGTTAGGTTCTAAGTCGTTTTCGATAAAAAAGAAAGAGGATAAAATGGTAATGTTGAATGTGATAATATCCAATATATAAATTTAAATTTCGCATGACGAACTAAGAAACCAAACGAACAAACATTACGGAGTAGAAGTGAGAAATGCCTACATAGGCTTTATTTGCGCATATTTCATGTCACCTGAAGAAACTTTTACATTTGTGTTACGATATTAGAGGCTGATGTTACTGATCAGCATCCAAACGAAATTCTGAAGTTTTGAAAAGATAAAATTTCATTTCCAATTTAACGGTTAGTCATAAGTCTTACGACATTTCCAGAACTCAAACAGCAGGCGCGTGCATACTCCGTGATCGATCGTAAGTACAAGGTCAAACTGGTCCAAGAAGTAGTGTAGCAAGCACACTATTTAACATGGAGCTGCCACTCCGTCAGCATCCTCATACAGTTTTTAGTAGCAGTGCGATAAGTGATCAACAAGGTCTGATACGTGAACTGTTGCTGTATGAGTTCGAACTTGGGCATAACCCTGCAGCAGCAACTCAGACATTTGTCAAGCGAAAGGGAACGATGTAGTGAACCACATCACAGTAACTCGTTGGTTCCAGAAATGTCATACAAGTAGTAAAAGTGTCGAACATCAGATGAGGTTCGGCCATCACAGGGTAACACATACCGAGGCCATACGACATTTCATTGAGGAAAATTCATCCATCAGCACATAGTGATTGTCAGATTAACTCAGTATGTCATAGTACACTTCCACACCTCCACAGTGTCAACTCCACACGCTCAGGAAAATCATCAAGAGCTGCCGCATTGTGGCAAACGAGATAACCCCAGATTATATCAGAGGAAAGTGAATGTGCGCTCACAACTGCTGCAATATGCAAATGATCTGCGTTTCCTGAAACAGATTGTCATATGAAAACGAAAAGTGAATGTTTCTCCGAAATTTGAATGTGCTAAAATACTCCAGGGCCGAAAAAGAGTCAAAATGTCAGAACTGGTCATTAAACAGGGCCGTTTCGAGCATAAAATCATGTGTGAAGAAACTACGAGATGATTCAGTTCGAGTTTGTTCGTACCGGTCGTACAATCAATGGCTGTCATGATTCCGAACAGTTAGAGCGCACGTGTGCTGCACTACGCCAAAAATATTCTGTATTGGTGAACCGAAAGGCATCCTGCTGCAACAGGATAACAGAAAACCAGATTCGACTCGAAAAATGTAACGAAAATTCAGGAGCTTGATGATATCAAACTGATGTCACACCCGACATATGGTCCTGATCTTGCCCCTTTGGATATCTACCTGTTTTAGTCCACGGCGCACTTATTAGAATCACGATGCTGCACCAACCAGCAGATGGTGGAAACAATAGTAATTGACTTCATTGCCTCTAAGGACAGGACGTCAAATCGAAGAAATGGCAAGAAGCTAGTTGAAGACAGTGCAGCACAAAGGCTATACTTTGGATGTACTGTAATAAATACAGGTATGTCATGTAGCAGAATATTGCAAGATTTATGGGTTATCCATGTGCTTTCAAGTTCTCCTTACGTATTCTTTTCCGGATAGCCTTAGTTTTTAAATATTCCACGGATAAGTATTTTGATTTCAGTGTATATCACTATTTCACACAAAATAGTAACTTTATTGAATTAGTATGTACCAAAATTATTCTACTTGAAATGAAAAGTAAAGACAAAAAATAGCTCATAAGATTAATTTAAGAACTTCTTTTAGCATTAGATGCTAAAAGAAAATGTACTGTACTGTGCATTTGTTTCTATTGGTATGAATGTTTATCTTATTGTGGCTAAAAATATATATATATTTTTTTAATGAAAGTCAAATCGAAGAAATGGCAAATCGTTTTAGTCTACGTATCCTTAATCTTTTACTTGTGTTTCCTTTCTACATAGATTGTTTTAAGACTACATTAAATTAATGAAACAGGGAGAAAATTCACATAAACTTTACCAACTAATTACACAATGTTTGCATGGAATATCCAGATAGAATGGTTATGCTTCTTGTTTCTTCCGAGTTTAACGTACATTTTTCATCACCAAATCAATATTATACGTGAAGTTACAAAGTACCATAGCAGCAGTAAAAATGTTAGTTCAAATAACCTCACATTTCTTTTCCATATTTCCGTAATCCCTATTTCCATATCTAGGTTATTCACCAAACTTTTATTATAAATGTCATGTATGGAAAAACGGAAAGGCTCTATGTAATTGAAAGAACTTCGCAAATTTTATTTGCAGATATGACTGTTATTCTCCAGAATATTTACGAATACAAATAAGTTTGATATGAATATTCTTTATTCAATTTATGTGTTCAATTGAAACAAAATGTTAACATTATTATATTTCCTTCTTAACATGATTATACAATTTAAGATTGGTTTCTTGTAATATATTTACTTAGCTAGTGATGGCTGCATATTATTTTAAAAAATTCTGAATAACTTGGTACGTAGATCGTTATTTTATTTCACTCTGAAATTAGAAACATCTGTGCCGTTTCACAAGTCAGACAGTTCTGGAAACGCGGAGAGCGGCAAAACCAAAACAATTTCGTTAGTGATCCTCCAGCTGGAGTTTGCGACCTCTGTGTCGGCCGACATGAAAAACGATGTGTAATGTCACAGATGGACAGATACGTAAGGAAACGTTGAAACTGTTCCTCCTGGAATGTCTTCTTTTTGTGCTTACATGAAGAAAAGGACCATTTCGAGATCTAGTTTTCTTTCTTTAAAAGAAAAAAGTAGCGAGAAGAAAATGGAAAACTGATCTCTATTTTCTGTAGGAACTTCATCCGTCTGGAGAAGAAAAACAATTTTTCACGCAAGTGAGACAAAAATCCATCAGTAGGATTTATCAGTACATTTCCGAGCATTTTACCTTGTTCAAAATCCAAATATCGCTCTCTGTTGTTATTTCTCTTGAAAGGCAAATATCATTTTACTTTACACAAAATAGTATTTAGAGCTTATTCGTGCATATATGGTTTCGTGCTTTCGTGAATTCTGGTTGGACCGCTTGTGGGATCACACTTGGTTCGGATCCCATATAAAGATATAGATCAACGTCTTATATAGCATGGTGGGAATGCAATTTTAAACCACTACCACCAAAATGTTTCAAATCTTACGAAGTACATGGAATTCCGAAAAGTCAAGTCTTTCGTAGAACAGCAATTACACTTTGTCCAGGCACATAGTTTATGTAAAAAGTGTATACCACCTGATATGTCCAATTAATTGTGCAAACAGGCAGGATTTTTGAAACAGCATACATTGAAATCTTGCACTAAATCATGTTCTTAATCTTTAATAATAACAAGAGCAATAATAAAACAATATGTGTCTCAGTCGTCAGCTTTTCACAAAGAAAGAGGTCACTTAGACCCATCACTTGTTGTACACAGATGGATCTTCAGAAGATATAATTGCGTACGAAGCCGTTTCTTGATGAAGTGGAATTGGCGGAAAGGTAAAAATTTATGGACGTTTCTTGTTGTTTCTAAGAACGAGACTCAGCCAGCAACGTTTATATTTGATATGAGAGTTTACATAGCAGCAGAGGATAAATATCCCGGCAATGAAATAGTTTCTTTAAGGACAGTCTTCTTCCTCTTCCTTTTTTCCAGGTTGTGAAGTAAGACCCGACAACGACCGGTACTCACAGCTAGTTTATAATAAAGCTTCTGTATATAATGGAAAAATAATATAATCTTATTAAACGGTATCTTAACGTAAAATAGATAAATCTTGGCATTTGGAGAATCAAGAAGAAGATTCATAGTAGGTTAAACACATTTCGAAATATAGCTTTCCCGGAAGCTATAGTGAATAGCACGCGTCCTTGGCAGAAAGTTCCCGAGTTCGATTCCCGTTAAAACTTTAAATGCATTACGGTGTTTCAAATTCCACTTCAGTTAGCCTCAGTGCTGAAAATGCACGGGAAAGTTCAACAAGTAAATGAACAAATAGATTTTGACATGTATAAGGAATTTCATTCTAACTATATATCTTATGAAACCTGAAGATTCAATGCTGTATTCACAAAATACTCGCTATTGACTTCTATCCTAAGCCACTAGATTCTGTTCCTATATTGAGATTCATCGTAATGTTCTATCTTCCTAATGGCCTTTTTCAGTTAAACTTCATGTTCCCAGTTAAAATATTGAAAGCGTTTTAATTTCTTCCCTTCTTACTATACAACCTGCTGACTTGAGCCTCCTAGATTTAAAGACCCTAACAATGTTACGCAAACCGTATAAGTTATGCAGTTCCTCGTTACGAATCTTCCGTTATTCCCCATTCCCGTCTCTCTTAAGCCCGAACATTGCCTCATGATTTTATTTTCAAACACTTTCAGTCTTTGAAGTAAGCGACCATGCACCGCAAAAATACAATATAATTATGCATAATTATCGTTTTATATATTTGAAGCTTCCATTTTTTCACAAATTCCCCAATACAAAAGAGCTTGGATTGAATAATAACGCGGATTCTCTACTTTCAGTTGATATTTAATTTCTTCGTGGACATAGTTATGATCTGTTAATGTTGATTCTAGATATGTTTCTATAGTAGAAGTGTTTACCTTGTCAAAAATGTTACTTGGTATTTTAAGATATCCATAAGTTGCAGAATTGTGCGAATTTCTGCACATAGTTTACTCCTCATCTACTTCTAAATCTCTTCCTGTAGGTGTTAATAAAATTTCTGCACTTTTTGTCCTCATATCATCTCCTATCAAATTGTCATAATAAGCACGAGCCACAAACTACTGAATGTCATTCAGCACTAGGCTGTTCCTATCTTTAATTTTCCTGATAGCGTAGTCCAGAATTGAAAAATAATTTTGACACTGCATCACCTTTCTTCAAACCATTCTCGGCGGATAAGTATTTCCCTACTCGGATTTTATCTTTGGTTTCAATTAAGTATACTTTAATTAATCTAACTCAGTCCTTAGGTATACTAAATTCGATAAGAATGTTGTACAATCTTTCACTCCTAACCCAGTCGAAGGCTTTTCCGAAATCAATAAATAATTGATGTACAAGGATGTTGTATTCTGATTTCTTTTCGAGTATTTGGCGTGTGATTGATAGTTGATTGATTTACCCTAACTTGTACTAATAACCACCAATAATTTCATCTGCGTATAGGGTATATATTAATAATAGATAGTGTTGACCATAAGCAGTGGCAAATTCACGGAGAGGACAATGGAGCCAACCGCCCTCTCCAAAAGTCGCTCCCTTTCCTTTCCATTTAACTTCCTAAACTCTTATTAGGTCTATTCCACATTTCTCTAACTTCCTCAATACAAATTATAATGGCTCTGTCCTGCAAGAGCTTCCTATTTTCCATAACTGAGAACGTGCCAAGTTATCAATCCCGATCCGAGGCTTCTATGAATGTTTTGAATATGTATCGTTTTTGTTTTTACAGGATGAGGTTGTTAAACTCACATAAGGATCAAAGATGGAAGACCATGCTTGTTCGTGACTGTTTATTCAATATATTCGCAGCTAGCTTTCATATCTAGAGGCCAAATCCTCGATCCACAACCAAAGGATACGCTATGCCGTGGTTAGAGGACCCCATGCTATAATTAGCATCTTATACAACAAATCAATCAATGCTATGTGTGTTTTTAAAAGAATAAAAAGCAAAGTGCTAGATTGTTAATTCACTTTGTCCCAAAATTTTGTGATCACAATCAATTGCAAGAAACTTTTCTAACGTATTTCTTGCTATTTATTCTATTTCACTACAATAGAAAAACACACTACAATTCTATTTCACTACAATTAGAGATTTAGTGGAAAGGTCAACGATAAGGTTGATGTTTTGCAGCCACAGTGAGGGAGTAAGAAGAACACTATTTAAGGAAACTGCCAACTTTAAAATTATGATTGAATAAGAAAAGATTGAATAAGTGTTAACACTCTAAAAGGTGAGAAAAAGAATTATCAAAATTCTGTTAAATCACACACACCTAGAATCATTTTTGCGTTTTCTTTCTATTTTACCAAGGCACAATACTATAAATTTTATAATACACGAATCATGTTGGGGTAAATTAGTTCCATTACCATTCACAATTCCGTTTAATATATTTTAAGTAAGGTTACGAAGTCTATAGAGCATTTTTTTTAAAGTCAAAATGAAACCGCACTAAAAATTTAAGTTAGACCTCGGCTCTTCAATAACGAGAAATAGCCAAGACAACGGTATTAACCAGTATCTCCTCTTGCATATAAAATGTATTATATTACTAATGGAAATTACAGCAATTCGTCCGAAGAGCTTGCAATAAAATCTTCCCAAGTTCTGTGGTAAGGCTGTTTCAGTGAGAGAATGACTGAGAATGTACAGATAAAAGTCACTATTTCTCACTCGTTTTGTGCTAATTCATTTCCTTTTCCTATTTTAAGGATGGTGCTTTAGTAGATGAGGAATGTATTACTTCCACCTCAGCTTCAGATAGAGAGAGAGGGGAAAAATGGAAACAGCTTGAAATTTCAATGCAAAATTATTTGAAGAAATAATTCAAAATCGCTTGAGAACAAGAAACTCAAAAAATGAAGGAGCTTTATAAAATTAAAAAGAAAACTCAATATTAATTTACTTTGAAGTTTGTTGTTTGTTTAATTTATTTTACTTCTTGTTCTTTAATTGTTTTAATACATTTGTCCATAGAAGGAGTTCTTTATTTTATATATATATATATATATATATATATATATATATATATATATATATATATATATATATTAAAAACTTCCTATACAGATGAGCGATTACATACTATACTAAGAACCACGAGAAGAAGATAGTATTAGTATGCTTGAAATGTGGCGCAAACTTTTATCTGAGTTTATTAATTTTACAGAGATCGATAACACTGTTCAACAACGAAAATGTAAATTGAACAAAATCAGCTAATTCTTATTGATTTTGTGGTGCTGATCACGAATTTGAAAGTTATTTTCGAATATTAGCTCTACTTTTCGTTTTACAGGCATGTCTAATAATAACGCTTTAAAAATAAATATATTCGCTTCGTTTGGGGTAAAATGTTACACTGATCCGGCAACACTGCAGAAACTATATGAACGCTTGGTTTCATTGTGTTCCTTATCTCAGTAGTGTTCTGCTATTTTTAGAAGACAGGTTTAGTGCAGTTATCAGCGTTTTTGGGTGTGACGTTTGTGTAGTGCAGGACATAAAAATACAAGTACGCAAAAATACTGGTATTTCGAATGTATATTTTTAAATAGTTGTCGGAACTATTTCAAGTGACATTTTGAGAATTTCAATAAACAAAAATGCCGCGAAATTGTGTAAACAGTGCGGATAGCTTCTGCTACGTGTGTGGGGAAGTGACATTTTCCTCACAAAAGCAGACTATAACACCACTAATAAGAAAAGCCTATCAATATTACTTTGGTTGTAAAATTGGAGACCAAGATAAATCTTGGGCACACCACATTGTGTGTAACACTTGTGCCAGCAATCTAAGAAATTGGATTAATGGGAAGGGGCGCTCAATGCCTTTTGCAGTGCCCATGATTTGGAGGGAGCCAAGCGACCACATCAGAGACTGTTATTTTTGTATGGCTCCTTCCGTCAAGAAGGGAATTTCCACGAAGAAGAAGCGGGCCTTGATCTATCCTAACATTCCTTCTGCAATGCGCCTTGTTCCACATGGAGAAGGACTACCTGTTCCTGACCCACCTAAAGAATACGATCTTTTTTCTGATGATGATCAAGAAGTTGAAGCTCCTGAATCAAGTACTTCGAAGGACCCTACGTTTGTTGTAGCAGAACCTCCATGTGAACCACATAGACTTGCTCAAGAGGAACTAAGTGATCTAATCAGAGACTTGGACCTCTCGAAAAGCAAAGCCGAAATTTTAGCGTCACGCTTAAAGCAATGGAATTTATTGCAGGAAAAAGTAAATATTTCAGTGTATCGGAATAGGGAGAAGATGTTCACTTCATTTTTTACTATGGAAGACACACTTGTGGCATGTACAGATGTAAATGGTCTCATGAGGGCACTTGAAATTAATTACGAACCTACGGAGTGGAGGCTCTTTATAGATTCGTCCAAGGTGAGTTTAAAGGCAGTGCATTTACATATTGGAAATGAACTTCCTTCAATTCCTGTAGGTTACGCAGTTCATATGAAGGAGTCTTATGAAAACTTGAAACGTTTACTTCAAGCCATTAAATATTACGATTTTCAGTGGCTCATTTGTGGTGACCTTAAAGTAATAGCACTGTTGCTAGGTATGCAGTTGGGGTATACAAAGTATTGTTGCTTTATATGTGAATGGGACAGTAGAGATCGTGGATCTCATTACCGCAAAAGTGATTGGAGTACCAGAGAAACTCTTCAGCCGGGAGTGAAAAATGTGCAGCATGAACCACTGGTAGATCGTAACCGAATTTTGCTTCCCGCTCTACATATTAAATTAGGTCTTATGAAAAGTTTTGTTAAGAGCATGAACCAAGAGGATGAGGCCTATAAGTGCCTAAAAGGACAATTCACTCGATTAAGTGATGCCAAAGTTAAAGAGGGTGTTTTCATAGGGCCACAGATTAGGCAACTATTCAAAGATCACAAGTTCGACGAAATTCTCCAAGGTGATGAGAAAGCTGCGTGGGAAAGCTTGAAGAGTGTTTGTTCACAGTTCTTGGGAAGACACCGAGCAACAAATTACAAACAACTGGTAGCAAAGTTGTTATTGTGCTGCGAAAATCTTGGTTGCAATATGTCTCTGAAACTCCACTTTCTTCATTCACAGCTAGACTTCTTTCCCGAAGATTGTGGAGCAGTAAGTGACGAACATGGTGAGCGTTTCCATCAAGATATTGCAGCCATGGAGAAGAGATATGAGGGAAAGTGGAGTTCTAACATATTGGCCGACTGCTGTTGGACTATTGCAAGGGGTGCTCCAGATGTAACCTACAAAAGGCAAGCCAAGAGAAGACGCTCAAAATAAAATAAACATAATCCTGTACAAGGGATCACTTGAAACTTTTGTCTACATTGCAGTGCAGTTCTTGCACAAAAAGGTATTTGTACATATTTTTCATGTTTTGATGTTAATACTGATTTTTATTATGGAATTGTTAATGTTTAACTTGACCACGGTTACTTTATTTTCTGTATCGCTGTTAAACTGGTATTTGCGCAATTTTGAAAAAGGAAGTACAAGGGTATAGAAAGCTATAGGTTAGAGTACTTCTTAACTCCCCAGCTTATCACATCACAGTGAAATAGATAAAAAAAGTGAAATGTAGGTTTTTACAAGGATTTTGCTTAAATGTTCTATAAATATTAATACATTTGTATATATACAGCTATTGTTGTACATGGGCGTTTTTTTCACAACCTGAGCTAAGAAAATTCTTCTATTATCATTTCCTTTCATATTATGCTTAAATGAATGTAAAAATCGCAATTTCAAAGAATTTACATACTTTCGATCAAAACTTGTTGAACAGTGTAACAATAAGTACCAATTATGATCCGAATAATTCCTTTTGTACAGTTCTGGCAACGAAAAGTAGAAGTAGAAAAAATGACCTTGGATTCTTACGAATTTCCTTTAGGCCTGTCTCTTTTTCCCTGCATGTTTTTCAAAGTCAGGGGTGGAAATTTAATGATAATATTGCAGTATGTATATGATAATTTCGTTATAGACAAACAAAATACCTATAATACAGAAAATCACGGTAGTTTTTAAGTTGCAAATGTGATACATGATTTATATTTTTAATCTAGAACGATTAAAATCGGAGAAAGTAAGGGAACTATCGTTAATTACAAACATACTACAATGCTTTATTTTCTGCTTCACGTGACTTGCTAGTCATTTCACTGCAAATTCGAGTGTCCCCGAAACATCCCTTTGTCCATTTATCTTCCTTGAAGCCAAAACTAAGGAGTAATTTATAAAAATGCCATTAAAGTCACCAAGGTAAAAGCAAGAATATTTAAAAACATTCTGCTATTTTCTGGTATAACATGACATGTGATTCATCCGACCCGTACTTTGCACAGGAGGTTGACAGGGAACTGCATTTCAGGAAACGAAGTAAAATCACATTTATTTCCAATATCAGTATTACAATCTAGCAGAAAATATACCAAACCTGAGCAAATGTTGCTACGCATAAAACACGAGTTACTTTTCTCTCTCTCTCTCTCTCTCTCTCTTTCTCTTTTGTTTAAAGTTGGGCTCTTAAAGCGAAATTTTTGTCAGAAAAACAGATATAAACTGTGTACCTTATTTTCTGTAAAGTTTTTCAGCAACAAACATTGTAACTAGTATTCAAAATAAATATACAAACAAGATCAGATTTTTTAAAATTATGAATCTATACAAAAAAAAATATATAATTTGTTTGTAATTCTATCTCTGGTATGTGATATTCCTAGATGTCGTGGTTAATAAAGACCACGAGCGTGGGTGTTCTCGAAGCTCTCTAGTTTCCTCCCACTTTCTTCATTCTAGCGTTATCTTCCATCTCATTATCACCGTCTTCTTTAGAATTGTTGCATAACGTGGGACGCAAAACTAAGCAAAAATGTTATACTTTCAAATTAGACTCAAAAACTATTTTAAGGTAAACTTCATGGCAATTCTATCTTTTGATAGAGGAGAAATTTGAATATTTAAAATGCAGGAATAATGACAATGTTTCATTATATTAAAATAACTCTCAAGTAATTTAAATTAATAGTATCCGACGACTGAAGTAGGATTCTTATAACATCATTCCTTATTAGAAGTTCAGCAGTTTATGTATATTTAGGTCTACATTATTTCTCGCTTAATAACAATCCTATTTGCGCCGATGAAAATAAATAAGAAATTAAGTACGTTTGCTTTACCTGCCCTTGCTTTTTAGAAATAGAACAATGTTAAACTGAAATCCACAATCGCATTCATGTTTAACCTAACAGCTACCTTTATTAGTTTAATAGCCTCAGACTGATGTATCTACATCACATTTTCTATATATTGCACAATTTAATCCAATGCACAACCCATCATAAATCCAAAATATGATTTCCAACCCTGGGATCATACTTCACTTCGCTCTTTCAGCTTGGGCTAACAACGAGAGGAAAACGACCAGTGATTAAATAGTTGAATGGTAAGTTGCGAGGAAAACACAAACAGGATAAAACTCAAGATTAGCAGTTAGAACGCTCCCAACGACCTACGAAAGATTTCTTTAAGAAAAAGTATGATAAAAGAACAGTATGGTATTAACGGTTGATAATGTGTTCGAAAAAAAAATCATAATGACGTAATCCAGGCCGGTAGCCAGCCCAAAAATGTAGGGGGGCCCGATCCAACTTCATCATTGCAACTATTGTACTGCAGTTCATTTGCAAGCCTATCGTGAAACTTTTAGGGGTCAGTAAAAATTTAGGGTATCCCGAAATCTAAATCAAGAAACTGCTTCATACGAAAAGAATTGTTTGCATGACGAACCAACAAACTTGACTATTGCTCTTAGTTGTAACAAGCGAAGTGATAACAAGGTGCAGTAGATAAAGTTATTAGCTGGCAAATGTTAAAAATAAATAAATAAATAAAACCGCTAAATTAAAGCAGTGTCTGCAAAAGATGGGAAAAAGCTTTTTTGTTGTTTATGACTACTTTCTATTGTTAAACTTTGTAGCTGTATTTGCTTTATTAAGAAATTTTTAAAAATGTTTTATTTATCTGAAAATGTATTATATGAAACTTATAGGTAGAAAATGTATTTAAATAAAATCATATTGTTCTATAAAAAGTACTAACGGAAAATAAGCTATACACTATTGTTATTGTATTCTGTCTTATAAACGAAAGGATAAATATCAAGTCTGACAAGCACTTATGTCCCTAAAGCTTCATAATGAAATTAGTTTAGGGTTGCCATTCGTCCCGGAAAATCCGGGACCGTCACGGAACCGAGACTGCGTCCCGAAAATATTTCTCGGGATGCTTAAATGCCCCGGATTTCAGCAAAGAAGAAAGGAAGGGAATATTATAGTTTACTTCTTCACAGGATTAGGTATATGATTATTCTCTTAACAGAAATAAAGTAAAAATTCGACGAAAGAAGGTCTTTGAAGATAACAAACTCCACTGGAACATATTGCCAATGAACTAACCGTTCTGGAAAAAAATAAGGATACAGCACGAAGAGACAAAACGTGTGAAAAGAAACATCATACTTTGAATGAGCTAAAACAGACTCTGAAAGCCACGAAACATAACAGATCCTGAGGGAAAAAATGCCTACCAGTGGGAGGGGGTAAATAATCTGCTTACGTTTGCTTAACTAGGGAGGAGAAGGTCTACTGAAATTACTAAAAATGTGATGACGTAATACTTGAACAACTCTAATGGAAGAAAGTAAATTAGTATTTTAAGCATTTCAAAGATTCTCGTAATTTAGTAGCTTCCAGGATCTTCATTTTTGAAATATGACAACCCTAAACTAGTTAAAAATTCTCATTCTTTGTAATTATGCATACAATCATTCTACGAGTATAAGAAGCCATAGGTTTCTGTTGCTCACTTTCTCAGTTTTCGCACAGAAAATATAAATGTGCCCTTTCCCCTATAATAAAAATACGACCGAAGTACTACAAAGCATATTGAAACTTCTTGTCACTTCGATACGTGGGCTTCCAGTGTTATTGTCGTTTTAGTTCTGAGCGGCTTCTAGGTATTAAAAAAAAAAAAAAAAACTCAAAAATTTCATTGCCGCACTGTGTATTAGGTTCGTCTAATAGAATATCTAAAACTCAGTCAAATATTTTCTGAACGAAAATCAAGATGTAAGCGTAAATATAGAGAACAAAAATGTGCGTATTGTTTTTTTTCTTCTTCTTTTTTCTTGCGAGTTTCACATTTGATAACTGAAGAAATAGACGTGACAACATGTTTAATTTTCAGGCACTGATAAGGTTGTCAGAAACCAACTTGATGGCAGGAATAAGGTGGATTCGATAATGCCCTTAAGTATGCAAAGGTTCCTTACAGGTAAACAATTCAATGCCAGCCAGCTCGAATCAAACCTGGGACTTACAAGTACTTTCTAAAGGTACTTCCTTCATTCCAGAATCTACTATTGGAAAACAAAAGTGGTAATGCAGTATTGGTATCACAAAAGATACAAAAAGCCTCCACCCCACTGGGTTTTTTTTTTGCAAATTTATTTAAACAATTTGGTATTGGGAACAGGATACACATTCAACACTGTCTTGCAGCCTCAGGTCTTCACTTAAGCAAAAGTTGTGGTTTATTTAGTCTATTCAAATACCACATTTTCTGTCAATTTTGAAATTTTAGTGCGTGAATGTAGAGACAATATCAAATTTACAATGCTCATAACTAAAGTTTTAATCAAAGAAATGATTTAGCTGAATGCAATTTACTGCAAATGAAGGCTTTATTTGTTCAATATTTTTCTAAAATAAAATCAAGCTTAAGAACTATACGTCAAAGATTATTAAGATAAACGCAATAGCTTGGACTAGTCAACTCTACCGACAACTAAGTTTAAGAAGCAATGTCTTATTACTACATTTGATATTTTAACGCACACTATAGGAAGTTAAAATCTACACTGACTATCAAACAGGATAGAAATGGAGATACCACTCTGGCAATCGATACTACATATAACTTGCAGAAAAGTAATAAATGAATTTCATTTCCTGTTTTCTTTCTTTTTTCTTTCTTCTTCAAGGAGAAGAGTCTACACATTATATCGCTGTAATCAAATTTGACAACTTGCGCGCTTCAATGAGAGCTCTACCACTGAGCCACCTCGAGCCTAAATTATAAGTTCCTGCCTTCAAATGTAAATTTACTTTTGTAACAAAAATGGCCCAATTGCTTGCATTAAATATAATAGCAATTACTAGCACTTCTTAAAATTATTTCCAGAAGAATACATCCAGTAAATATTTAAGAATGCCAATCTCGCTAGTTAAAGATTTTATTCAAGTTGTGCTTTCATTGCTATCGTACTTACACAATCGATGTTTGCTCTTTGCTCTGATGTCGTGTCTCCCCTTGAACCTTCTACATAAATTTGCAGGTTCCCGATGTTTTAACTCGAATCTGTGGTTTGTTGGTACCGACCATTAATCTCATTACTGAAGTAACGAATAGGTAACGGGACCGTGGAGGTCTCTCAGATTAGTTTTCCCGATCAAGAGACCCTGCAGACGGGGATACCATCGCTTTCGTAGCGTGTTCCACTCGTTAACACACATTAGCTCACAGCCGACAGTCGTTTATTTGTTCATGAATACTAAATGAAGCCTTGCCGAAGCGCGGAAGGAACCAAGGAAAAGAAAAAAAACTACAGATGACAATTTTTGCATACTGGGAAGCTTTCTATTTCGCTCTTTTTAATTTTTTATTTACGCTTTGTATCAAAACTTCTCGACAGTTTCACGTAGCCCTATAGCAGAGTATCCTTTTGAGACTACTTAGTTATAAAATATGTATTAACTTAAAATAATTATAGAAGAAACAAGTACGTGACTTTTATCGATTTCATTTGTTTTATTATACATATATTTATTCAGAATGTTTTCGATATTCAACAATCTTCAGAAAAAGTCACGTGACAAAAGAAATAAAACACGTATTTTAAAGCACTTAGCTGAGAAATATTTAGTAATACACCTGACAACCTTATGCTAGCAATTAAAGGAAACAGTTACTATTCCATATTGAATTACACGCCTATGCCTATGTCTGATCAAAAAGATGTTAAATAAATAAAAACAAAATAGTATATTAATAAGGGATGCTTAGCAGTAATATCTTCCAAATTAGTGAATATAGATGACTGTAGTCGTTTCAATATTAAAAGTAATATAGTAAATGCAGCTGGTTTTCTCCAATCACCCTAGTAAATTTCAAATATAATTTTTCATATTTATATAATATGATGTTAGTTATTTATACACGTCAATAAAAATGAAAATAAACGCAATCGTGACTCTTAAGAAAAATATATTTATTTTCTACACCAAACTTAACTAATGTAATCAACCCTATTAATGTTTATGGTGGTTCACTCTTAAATGAATTTGTACGGCTCTAGGTCTCGAACTAAAATTATTTTTTAGAATCTGATATCGATAGTA
Organism: Thermobia domestica; assembly: GCF_964235325.1. NCBI lineage: Eukaryota > Metazoa > Arthropoda > Insecta > Zygentoma > Lepismatidae > Thermobia > Thermobia domestica. The sequence continues at coordinate 156,084,232 of NC_137463.1, forward strand.
AATTTTGCAATATATTTTCTAAATATTGTATACAATGGAACCCAAATAAGACTGACCTATGAGTTCTCAGGTTATCACAACAAAGAGAGAGAAGAAAAAGAGAGAAGTAATCTTGGTTAAATCCGTTATGCCCATACGCAAATCGAACTCCTTTTTTTTTTTTTCGTAAAAACAACTAAGTCACTCAAAGTAAACATAGATAAATTCTGTATATTAACCTATTGCGCATAACGTGCATATAGCATATATTTTTTGTAATTCTGCTCCTTCGAGATTACTGGGTGTTTCTATTATGGAGCACCTAAACATCCAAAAATGTATTGAAGAGTATACGAGCATATGCTCACGTAACAGGAATGTAAAAAGCTTTGACACAACATAAAAAAATCAATTAAAAATCAGTTACTTAATTTTTATTTCTCAAACTCAATACACGATATTCATTTCTCTCATGCACCCTCTCAATAAAACTTGTCTTTATATCTTTTTTTTTTTTTTTTTGCAGCGTATGCGACCACTCCTATGTTCAGGAAAGCAGATTGCGTAAGACTTCGATATAAATTTGTTAATTTAACTTCAGAAATAATAATTTAACTTGAGGTGTATCTAATTAAGGCTCAGATTCGCAGCATCAGTACAATATCACCTAAAAAAATCAGATTCTCAGTTTCTCGATTTCTTGTCTAATACGTTAAGGTAAGCACCAGATTATTTATATGTGATAGCGTAGATATTTTTATTTCTGAAAATCGACACTGCACTTTATTTTTTCTGTACATTTTCTCCAGAAATGAGGTAGAGAGAAGAGGAAAAAAGAGATATGACATCTATAGCATCTATTTGATTCACTAAAAGAACTATATCTGCTGTACAAGGCAGGTAACAGAGAAGCAAGGAAAGAGGCGAAAATATAACTAAAATTGCCAATATAATAATGCAATTTGTCTCTTTTCTCGATTTTAGTACTCCCCAGCATCCTAACGTCTCTATTTAGGATTTTCAGACAAAAAGAAAATTTCTCTGTGTTCCCCAACAATGATCCGAACTGACAAACTTTCTATTATCAGTTCAATACTTTACCGCTGACCTAACTACAATTTCCTCGCGACACTTCACAAATTATTATTCCTCGAATTTGTAATGCTCGCCTGTCAGACTTACGTGTTTACCTATTAACAAGATATATAAACAATTGACCACTGACAGTTGAATTTTCCTATGATTGAACACCGATTACAGTTATAACTATAAACACACAAAGCTAATTAATAGTTTGCTTTAAAATATCTTACATACGTATATAAAACTGTTTGTTTGTTGCTTTGTCCTTCATATCCATGCGCTTTGTCGAAGCTCTTCCATTTCGTGTCACATTCTCATTTTGCTGTTTCCTTTACTTCAATAATCATCCGTCTCCCTTAGCTTAAATGGGACAATCGTGAGATGTAAAATTAGAAGTTGATTTCATTTCATTTTTTGTCTACAGAAATCAGCATTGTTATCTTGGTATAGAATAAAGATGGTATATATCTAAGTAACTTTAGAGAAGTGACAGTAAGCCATTGATAAGTGGAACTAGAAGTAGACTATTATATATACTAGCTGAAATACTCGTTCTTCGCATGGAAAGAAAAGATTTAATTGAAATATTCTAAAGATATATTTGAAAATCCTTTCCCCTTACAACATTTATTTGAATAAAAATTAAAAATTAAACACTTAGTTCGACCCAACTGCTAATTATGATCAGATATGCATTTCATGGAATGCAGCTTTATTCTGTTCAAGAAATTTAAACTTCCTGTTCCCGTAAGACAGATTTTTCAAACAAGATGAGTTGATTAAAAAAAAAAAATAATCCAAATGCTAATTACGTTGAAAAATTAATTTGAAACGTTTAAAACGTTTACACACTTTGATCATTTTATGAACATAAACTGAGAAATTAAAATATTTTAGAAATCGCTCCGTAATGGCCTTTAGAAGCTGAATTTTTGAAAAGGCTGAAGCATGTTGTCACTTCTTTAAATAAGAGTTCATATAACGAGTTGCACATCACTAACATGAGAGGTTCCTAAGATATTTAATATTCGGTGTATATGTCAACTCTCCTTCCTTAGGATACGGATTTTAACAAGTGACACGATAAAGAAAGGTCGAGCCAAGTGCTATGTCTGAAATTTCATTCCAAACGATTCAGTATCCCATGCCGTAAACGTCGCCAACATCTACTGACTCACTTGCCGGTAAGTGTCGATCGTCAATATTGCGACGAATCGAAGGATTGCAACTAGTGCACTAGCGGCAGGGTTTCATCGAGCCGAAACATTTATCTAGAGTCGGGGTGTTGAAGATACTACCGCGTAACAACTAGGACTTCATTTTGGTCTGCACTCCTTCGAGAATCGCGAATTTCGTCGCGGAGAATCGCGAAGGGACCAACACGAACTATCGGCAGTTGTGCATGCGATTATTATCATATATTATTTTTTCCTGACGAATTGTTTCTAAAGTGAGCTCCGGGGGTCAAGGAGTTCCCTGCCTTTATATCATGAAGTAAAAAAATTCTTCAGGTGAGTGCGTATAATTAAATGAATTTAGATAGCAACTGTCGCCCACTATTAGAAAGTGAATATGGAAGAACTGTGAAATAAAGTGAATATTCGCTCGTCATTTTGTTATAAAATTACATGGCGGACGCATTTTATCTGGTCCTAAACGGTTATCGTAGAATATACACGGTTTAAGGAGCACTCTGGTTGGTCAAATTAAAAAGACATCAAGGATTTATCTCTCTACAAGCGAGGTTTCCTTCATTGTCTTCGTAGAGAAGTCGGAAGAACACGCGCCTAGTAATCATAAGGTTGATGATTTGTGTCCACCCCGAAGTATTTTTAAGTGCTTTTTATACTCACCTTAATGTAAAGAAATCACGCATATAGGAAATTTAACATATTTTCGGGGAGTAATTTTGTGGTTCATTGACGTTTCGTCACGTCTCTGCCGCTGGTGGTATAATTTTCAAAACGGAAGTGGGGCACCGCGAATCGTTGATGCTGAGCCGCCAATTTTTGGCAAGTTGTCCATCAGTGGCCCACCGATGTTTACCGCGTGGGGGGAATAACCTGTGTAAGACATTTTTTTTATTTTTAAGACATTCTTTTATTTTTTAATATTACAAAATAAAAGAATGTCTTACATGTTACTAGTGTCAGTGGAATCAACTAGCGATATCTCGCCAAAAATTGGCAGCCTCGCAGCGACGATCCACGGTGCCTCACTTCCGTTTTAAAAGTTATAGTACCAGCGGAAGACCCATTGGGCTTCCAACAGGTCCAGTGCAAGATTCTGAAACACTCTTTGGTGAGATGGTTACCCAAATGAGAATGTGTTTGGGAAATTTTATCGTGGTCTTAAATCTGACATTACCTGATGCCGATGCAGCATTAGCGATATAAAATCCGGAGCTCTCGCTGAAGCCATGTTTTATAAATCCAAAGTATTTCTCGTCAACCGTAATGGTTGTTTCACTGTTCATAAGTTTCTGCTGCGGCTTGTGGCATTTTTAGGCATTTTTTGAGTTTGTTTATATACTTAGAGGTTTATAGTCTCTTATGGCATTGGAGGTTCACAGTTTTCAGGTTGTACCGTATGTAGGTTTGATAACCTTAAACTTGTGGATAATTCTCCTTTTGAAAATGTTTTACCATATCTACCTTCTTTCGAGATCCAAGCAGGCCATACACTCATACACGCTGCCGAAACAGTATTCTTTCAGATTTAACTAAACTCATGTTTGTTATAGGTCTTACACTTTTCAAGTCTACAGTAACATACGTTTCTCTTCGTCACCAAAGAATAACGCTATCCGTATAGATACGATCACTTTGAAAGTTGTGCAGAAACTACTTGCACATCCGTTAATATTTGTATAATCCAGTGCATAGGCAGGGACACAGCGAGTGCAGCTGCACTCCCACATTAACTCTAGTTTTCATTTTTCCTACAGCAATTCATTATCTATCTTTTGTATTTGGCTCGTCGATTTCTGTTAAGTATAGTTAAGTATAGTCGGTTTTTATGAACATAAAATTTGAAGATGTCGTTGAAAAATTTAAGGTCATTGCTCCATTTAAAAGAAGAATATCTTTATAAAAGCTCCTGTACTTCCACCTAAATAATTTACATTGTGAAATATGTAATCTTACCACTTAGATTTCCTCAGACATTCCCTTGACTACATCCATAGTTTACAGGTGTGCGTATCAAAGTATGCAGTTTCTTTAAATATGTACACTCATGTCCAAAATTATTGTCGCATGTCTATAAATACGTTGTTGTAGGAATATAATTTGATAACGAATTCGCCGGTATTTCTTATAATGTTAGTATGTGTATAATCAGCAAAGACATGTATGTGGCAAATTTCAAGTCAAGAGAGCAGTAAATAAGAACAATAAAACGAAAATAAAACTTTCTTGTCCATTTAGCAACATTTTGTTTTACTCATTCTAATTTTCCTTTTTATACCTTTTCCTATGAAATTTACCACAGATATACATTTCCCGATTATACACATAGTATCAGTAATAGAAGTACCCTGCAAAATCATTATCAAATTATATTCTTACAAGAAAACAGTCATAGATATGCGACAATCATTTTGGACATGAGTGTACATATACTTTACAAAAGTATTTACTGCGTACACATTAGAGTTATTTTATTCTGTCTAATCCATTTCCAATCTGCACCCGCATTATTAAAATTCTGTGTCCGCTATTAGTTCATTTTATACTCACCTGAAATTTACAAAAGAACGCGATTATATGTAAGGCGACCATACGTCCCGTTTTCACCGGGAGAGTTCCGTTTTCGGGGCGTGTCCCGGTCGTCCCGTCAATAGATAGAAAAAAAGTAGTAATTGTCCCGTTTTACAAGTGAAAGAAGTAAATAACAAACCCAAACCTTACGGGCATTGTGAGATTGTTGATTTTTTAGTTTAGCGTCCCTTTCAGCAGCGAGGCTATATGAGACGTGGACCTACTGATTAACGTGGAATCCGAACCACATGAACTCCCGCCGAGAATCGAACCCGGGTCTCCCACGCCAAAGGCGCGTACGCTAACCGCTTAGCCACAGAGGAGCTCACGGGCATTGTGAGAAATGTTGGTAGCTTGGCACTTGCCAAGCGAGAGTATTGGTTGGGCGATGACAGCAATGGAAAATCAGTAAAACGCAAGGTGGTGTTCGTTGTCTACAGAAGGGCTTTTTCTTCTGAGGATCGTGTGCATCCTGAGTGGTCTATTGTGCAATTTAAGTGCAGAAACAGGAATCGTGTATTTATTTCCAGACGCGTGATCAAAGGGTAGCACGAGGATATTTAAAGATTAGTGTTACTTAGCTATGGCTATTCCTACACTTTGATAAATAATTTATGCTTAGTACACTCGGAATTAATTCTCATCCCCCTCCATAATGCGCACCTTGATGAGATGGCAACATGGACCTCCCAAGTTAGTAAATCTGACTCACTGAATGCAATAGGAACTTCAAGCAAGTACGACTGGAGTAATTTATGTATTCAATTAATTATCTATCTTGAGTTCATATCTTCGTCACGCGATACCAAACGTTTCAATCACTACCGTTTGTACGTAACATATATTTGCTCAACACAGAAAGTCGATTTTAAATTTTGTCTTATATAAAAAAAAAGTCTGATTAAACTACTCATCTATGCTAGAAAATAGGTGATTATGTTACAATAATTTAAAATGAATTTTAAACTGCAAATTTGGTATTTGTTTCACAGATTTTGTAGGTTATTTTATTCCTATGTGGTGTAACGAGTTTAAGTTTTTGTTAGCCGGAAATCTTGCATACGAATATGATTTATGGTTTTACTGTTGTGTTTGTTTACACTCGAATTTAGTGAAAAATTTCGTTTCTACTAAATATGTTTGCAAATATAGGCTACATGAATGTGTCTATTTCCACAATATACAGTACACACACAGTAGTCTATTACTACTTTGTTTTTAGTTGTTCCGTTTTTAGCTGTTAAAATTATGGTCACCCTAGTTATATGCTCAAAATTGAGAATATATTATCCTTCTTTGCATTATGATCAATATTTTCCAACTATTCGAAATGAAGAAAAATGTGTATTTGTCTATGTGAATAATTTAACTTTTATTTTGAAAGACTTTACATTTGTCTAGTAACCTTTGCTTTCATTCTTTGTTTTGTTACCTCAATCATGGAAATTTAAGATAGGAAAAAGTAGAGAAAAACAAATTGTTTTATTAATCCATGATCAGGACTACTATCACCAAGATCTTATTTGGAGAAGTGTGGCAACGAAAGTCTGGAATCGAAGCAGACAATTCTCAAAAACTAGAAGAATCAACGAAAACACCAAAGATATATGGAGAGTTATAACACAGTATAATAAACTTAATTCAATTTGACAGCAATGTGTATAGACATATATGTTATGAACCCCGCACGCACGCTGCTGAAGGGTACGCTAAACTGAAAATGAAATCATATCAAAGTAAATACATGCATAGTAAAATTAGAAAGAGTTAACATATTCTAATACTTTAATAAAATTTTTGTTGTTTACAGTCAAAAACGGTGTTAAAAAGCTCTGTTTTGAAACATATTAGTGGTATAAGCATGACTACCTCTTTAGCTTGTTATTTCAACATCAAGGGTCCGGTCTTCAGCAGTGTGAAAATAACACAGCGGTGCGGCGAAAAAATCACCGAGCCTTATGCAGAGTTGTTCTGACGCGTGATTAGTATCATACTAAAGAGTTCGACTAACATGTTTTCTTCAGTAGTCAAGCCTTTAGTATGACGCTAATCATACGTCAGAACGACTCTGCAAAAGGTCCACCATGTCGCTGTTCTTTCCTTTATTCCTCTAGTTCTGAAACAGAAAGAATCAACGAAGGAACGCAGGAATAGGAACGATACGGTGATTTTCCTATATGTGTCATGTGTCGTTAGTAACACCACACCTACAGCGTGTACGTAAGTCATTGAAAGACTAATTGTATTATTATTATTATTATTATTATTATTATTATTATTATTATTATTATTATTATTATTATTATTTACAGCATTGAAATGAGCATGGTGCTGCCAGCTTGTTTTCTTTTTCTCACTGTTTCTAGTAGTATTCTTGTCAACACGAGGAAAAAATGTAACACAGCTAGCGCGGCACACGAATTACCGTTAGAAACCGCACGACCTATCGGTCTTGTGTATTTGTTCCTGGCGCAACTAAGTTTCCCGCGCTATGCCTACCAAGGTAATGAAATTCTAATCAATAGTCTACCACGATGTGGCCCGATGTAGTGTAAAAAAGCATTTCTTCATCCCACGTGAAACGCACCGTTTGAAAAGAAAACTAGGAAGGACAGTAGAACATTATACCGCGACCATAATCGCATAATTGCTCAAGATTTATACCTGGTAAAAAAAAAAAAAAAAACATTATCTGCCTTTCCCACATTATCGAGAGGAAAACTAAACGTACCAAACATTTTCTTGTGAATACGATAATATAATACTGTACAATTAACATTCTTTTGTAGAGATCTCATACAATAAAGCGCTGTCAAGAAGAACAATTTTGAATAGACAGAGAAGCTTATTGTTCAATTAAATTTTACTATTTCTATTAAACTGAAAATAAAGACATACGTTTGTTTCACAGTATTTTGTTCTGACTCCTCTCTCTCCCCTCTCAAAATGAGTATTTGGAATGTTAATGTGTATAGCAGTATCTGATAATCTGAGTCTGAAAATTTTAAAGGACAATTCATACTTATCGTCCCTATTTAAAAAATACTTTCATACTACTCAAAATGTATATCATTCGTCTGTTCAACTTGTAAGTCCTGTAAGTATATTGTACAAATATACGGAATCCTCTTGCTTACTACAGAAATCAGTAGGAGCATACGTTATCCATATGCTACATAGGCACTTTCCTTAGATGTTACATCATGCCGTTGCAAGAGATCTGATATCTAACAGTCTTCCTTATATTACATACATATATGTATGATACCTTCGTCAGCAATATGTTATATACGTTCATTTGTATTTGAGATCCTGACCGGACCGGGATTCTATATTGTTTCACGCAAAAAGTATGTACAAATGGAACACTTATACAGAAAGTATTATAAAACATGTGTTTTCAGTTATACGTCTGTTGTACGTTGTCCAAAAAGTACAGGAATTACACACGTAACCTACCTTTTCTAAGTACGCCGCCTGCATTTTTTTCTCAGTGTGTATTACGAGAATTTTGACAAATACAATAAGCTGATATGTGCACATAGGAAAGAATACAGGGCAAGTCAAAATGATGGAAATTCAGAAATTTATTCTGTAAAATCTAATAAGGATATGTTATTGTGAGACATGTGCTAAGAAAAGTAAAATGTCAAAAGTTTCTTCAAACATATCGCAAGTGTTCTACGCGAGCACCTTGCGTAACAAATTATACATCAAGTCGTTAATCTTTATCTACTGCAAAACCTTTTCTAGCATGTTGCTGTCAATATCAAAAATTCATTTTGTGCTCGCTGCCGATTCTTAGCGGTAGAAAGTGGAAACAGCTTGAAACAAATTTTGAAAGATAACCTTCCGAAGCGTATGTCTTACAATAACATGTTTATTAGATTTCACAGAAGACATTTTTGAAATCGGGTCCATCATTTTGACTTGCTCTGTATAATGTAAATATTTATTGAATGTAATATATTTTCTCGTGTAATAGAAGTACTAAATACTGACTTAATCTTAATAAAATATGTGGGTTATATTCCTACACACTTTGATGATAGTCACATTTTCGTCACATTGTTTAAAGAACAGTAGACTCAAGTTTATGCTTCACATACTCTATTCACAAAGAGTCTGACAAAATATTCCTTCCTCGCTTTGTCTTTCTCTCGTTTTGGAAGGCGAAGTAAGTAAGCAGGAACATCTTGGATATCCGGTTCCTTCCCATCCTTTCTGTGGTTAGTTGTTTGTTCATCGAAGTGAAGGAAGAAAATACAACAATGTTTCTTCCCTTCGTCTTTTTAGTCATCAACATTGCCTTGTCTTCTCTCATTTTATTTCGGAAGCTTGAATTCACGTGGACTTGTCAGTCATCCATGGCCTTTATGCTTCCCTGTCCCAACTATAATGCAGTTGGTAAACTCGGGGAACATACAAAAAGCATTTAACTTGTCTTCTGCATTACCGAAGAGGAAATAGAAAAGGCTCTGCTACTTCCGCTTCAGACAGACATAAGTTATTTTCTTTTTTATGTCCTGTTTAAACTTGACAAAGGAAAAACTACGTAAAGGACTATAAGTTACATAACACGTTTAGTCATTTATTGTTTCTCCTAACGAATATTTGGTCTACCAGACTTTTGAAGCCGGGTACTTTTAATCGATATACTGTACATATAATTATCAATGAATATATGAACACCAAAGTCCTCGTTGTGTAGTCCATAGAGCGACTATCAAACGGACGACCTAGGTTTAAGGCCCGGTGGCAGTCTGGATTTACTTTTCGTTCCAACCCTTTAGAGATTTACCCAGACTCTGCGTAATGGATATATGGGGAAATCTGAGGATAAAGTGGGTCAAGACTATATTTCCTGAACGTATCAAAGTCAAGCAAGTGCGAAGCCTCACAATTACATCGCACGTGAGCCTACAGAATATATTTCCTGTATTTATTTATTTATGAAAAACTATTTATTACATCTGAAGGTTTGAAAGAGTTAAAATGAGCTAAAATATTCCTAAATACATATCAAAATCACAATTTCTTTTATCACCCTAATTGTACAATCTACTACAATATAATACATTTAGCTATCATTTAAAAGGAAAGGAATATGCGTTCATATTACTAAGCACATCACAGATAAGAATTTGTGAACCTTGCAAAAATCTGAAAATGAGCAAGTTTTTTTTTTTTTTCTTAAAGAAACAGTTGACCTTATCTAATGAGAAACACCTTTTGAAAATGTAATTTTAACACAAGTGGTGGCGTTCTAAAAGATTATTTATCAATAATAAATTGGATTGCGAATTCTGTCGAGGAATTTGAAGCTTAAAATATATAAAACGATAATCATGCCTGTTGTTCTGTATGGTTGTGAAACATGGTCGCTTACTCTGAGGGAAGAACATAGACTGAAAGTATTTGAGAACAGGATCCTGAGAAGAATATTCGGACCCAAGAGGAACGGGAATGGGGAATGGCGGAAGCTTCATAACGAGGAACTACATAGTTTATACGGTTTACCCAACATTGTTAGGGTCGTCAAGTCTAGGAGGCTTAGGTGGGCAGGTCATGTAGCTAGAATGGAAGAAAGTAGAAACGCTTTCAAAGTCTTGACTGGTAGACCCATAGGAAAACGACCATTAGGAAGACCTAGGCGCAGATGGGAGGACAATATTAAGATGGATCTCGCAGAAATAGGAATACAAAGTAGAAACTGGATGCAATTAGCTAAGGATAGAAGTCAGTGGAGAGCTTTTGTGAACGCGGCACTGAACCTCCGGGTTCCATAGGCCATAGAGTTAGTTAGTTAGTTAGTTAATAAATTGGAGATTATTAAGACGAAATTTAGTTTGGCTATGTTTATTTCTGTAATGTATTGGTATAACTGCAATAATAAGATCTAGATTATCCAGTTAAGTTGCATATGGAAGTAAAATAACGAGAGCTGACAAATGTTTAATTTTCTTCAAGTACTATGAACTTATATATATAATAACAAAACCAGTTAAAATTGATTGCTAATTTACAATAATTTACAATAATGTTAATTTACAATTTTTTGTTAAAAGAAAGAGGGAGAAGCATGTCAGTCTATGAAAAATTATGAATAGTTCTATTATGATGAACAGTAAAGCTAATATAGAAGTAAATTTAAAGTTCAACTTTAAGTTAACTAACTCTGTGATCTGTAGAACCCGGAGGTTCAATGCCGCATTCACAAAAGCTCTCAACTAACCTCTGTCCTTACTCAACTGGATGTAGTTTCTACTTTGTATTCTTACTTCTTCTAGATCCACCTTAATATTGTCCTCCTATTTGCTCCTAGGTCTTCCTAATGGTCTTTTTTCGGCCGTTTTCAGATAAAATTTTGAAAACGTTCCAACTTTCTTCCGTTCTGGCTTCTACGATCTGTCCACCTGAACCCCCTAGACTTAATGGCCTTAACAATGTTAGGTAAACCGTATCAATTATGCACATATGTAGTTCCTTCTTTGAAGTTTCCGTCATTCCCCATTCCCGTCCCTCTTGCGTCCGAATATTTGCCTTAGGATTTTATTTTCAACTGCATTCAGTCGGCGTTCTTCTCTTACAGTAAACTACCATGTTACACAACCGTACCTTACACCAGGCATAATTAAAATTATGGCGCCAACTTTAAAGAGTTAATTTAAGTAAAGCGTAATTTTAATCACGTAGTTGCTGCACTTTCTGTTTTGTCTAGAAACATAGTATTAAAATTACATTTATCTTAAATAAATATCAGACTAATATGATTATTTTAAGTTCAAAAATATGCAAAACTAAAATATAGGACTGTCAATTTGTTAACAGAGACAGATTGAATTCGTCACTTGATAATTAGAATACATTTCCTAAGTAATCTAATAAAATAGGTAAAATTTCTTAGAGCATTATTAATTGAAATTTTTGATTACTTACTGTTCGTAGAATGCCAATTTAATAGATGTACATAAGAATTCTTACCTGAAATAAAACGGAGAAATAGATCTTAAAAATCTTATAGTTAAACATATTTCCAAGAAAATAACATTTTTTAAAAGAGTTTAACCTCCCACAATTATGCTCCTGGGCTAAGAGAGACGGTCAAAGAAAATAGGCAATACACTATTTATGACAATAACAATATATGAAAAGAAACATAAGTTTGAATTATATATATATACAGTGGCGGATCCAGGATATGATCAAGGGAGGGGCTAAACCATAGTTTGCAGCTTTATTCAGTGTAAAGCAGGATTGAAACCTATTTTATCCAGTGTATATCTGAGCGCCCTATAGGCCCCCTTGGATCCGCGCCTATATATATATATTAAAAAATCAACATAATTTGCATTATGATGACTGGTTGTTGCCAATTTATAACAATATTTTGAAAAGTGAACTCTAAGGGGAGAAAAAGCTAATATAAAATTTTATTGCACTTCATTTTTATTTTTATTTATTTATTTTATTTTTTAGTTATTCATTTTTCACTGCTAGATAAAGACACTAGTTTCAGTCTAAAGTTGAGTTTTGGTACATGAAATACGATTTTTTTACTTGCTCTAATTTTATATAATGGACGCTGAAGAAGGGGAATGATTTTCTTACATGAACTTCAGGAAATATGGTGATTAGTATTAGTTTTCTAATACAAAAATGAATGTCTGATTCACTTGCCTTTGGGAATCCCACACGAATGGGTTGGTGGAAGGAGATCGTTTATAATTATCATATATGTGGCTTTTCATCCGATGGACATAACGGCACGATGTCCGATATATGGAGCTTCTCTTCAATGGGAGTATGAATGGGTCGTTCACTTGCATGAATTTAATACAGAGAACGCAGATAAAAGGGATGTAAGAGGAGGAGAGATGCAAAATATTGTCCATGTTAAGACATGAAGAATTTACTAGTTACATTTTCATGATGATTCTTATATATTTTAAACTTTGTAAATTTAAAAAAGATCATGCAATAACTAAAATAATATTGCTTACATAATATTGCTTACTTAACATAATATTGCTTACATAAAATAACATTTAATTTTGTACATAAGGTTCTAGTGAATCACACTAATGAAAAGAATGGAAGCATCAAGAGGTATACTAATGGCAACAAGTTATCAGGGTTCTGTTACACTGTGCACAATTACGTACTGATTAATTATTTTTCTCTTATCCTCAACAGAAAAGTATTCTGAAATTGAGATTTATATCCGATCACAGTGAAACTCTACAGGAATTTGAAGCCAGTAATTTCCAAGTTCATGTTGTACTCGGAGCACGTTCCTATCCAACCGATAACTTCGAACATGATGTTTGGACGTGCATTACAACTCATCCACCTGGTGCACCCATCATTTCAGACCGCGAAAACGTTAACTTCTGCATTGGAATTAGTGGATCATTTGCCAGTAAACAGTTTTCATAAACGTCTAAAACCGAAGAAGAAAAATGAAGTTCATATAACACTATCAGTGTGAAGTCACAAATTTACAAAGATAATGTCATTAATATAGCGCAGAATTTTTTAAAAATTAAACACACAATGTGAGTATTATACTGATTAAACAACTGAGAATGATTTTAATTAGAAAAAACAAACGTAATTCTTTTAAGAAAATGCATCAAGTGTATGATTGACATACTCATAGTCAGTAAAATCAATTATGGTAGTAAACACAAGTAGGCTAAAAGAAATACATTTATGATTGTATAGATTCTTGTAGCTTAGTTAAATAATGAATAGCATATATTAAGAGTAAACAATACATGCAATCTGATGTAATTATTTACAATCAGGTAGCAATAATAACTCTTAAAGTGTTCAGTAATGATAATAAATTATTATATATCATACACACACGCCACAGCATACATATGTCTTATTCCATTAATATATATCTATCATCCAAATACGATGCTAAAAGCAAAACAACAAAAGAACTACAAAATTTATAGCCCTCTTCGTTCTTCTAGTGGCTAGTGCGTGTGCCGTTACTGCACGTGGTCATGGGTTCGATTTCCACTTGAAAAACACAAAAAAATAATTTCACAATTATTCACTTTCATTGATCATCTGTCTCCTTTAGCCTAAAGGGTATATCTGTGGGACGTTAAATTATATATATACATACACACACGCACACACACACAATAACATATATATATATATATATATATATATATATATATATATATATATATATATATATCACTATTCCCATGATTTTTGCTGAAACGAATCATTATCAGTGAATTGATCTGTATTATCTTTTAATTTCAATGGTACTCCATAATGTTTCCATTCTAGAATTTCTACTTTTATGTACTTATTTTGTAGAACGGGAACTTAAGACTCTTCCTCACAATTTTCAATTCTTTTTCTCAAGTTTGGTAAGTAAGTAAATAACAATAGGCAGTATGACAATTTTAGAAAGTACTAATACTAATAACATGGTATTGCAAGTTAACAGTTGTTTTCAATATTGTTCGTATAATGTATACATTCCAGGATTACACAAATATGACGTCAATCTGCGCTATAATTTATGGTTTGCAAGGGAAGTGTTTGCACTTCATTACATAGCATTTATTGAAATATATTAATAAACAATTTCATTGTTTTCTGAATTTCCGATATTTGTCACCGTTTGTGTTCTTTTCATTAAGAAAAAAAGAAATATGCAGTGATCAGCGTACTGAAGATTCTTAACCCCTTTGGCATTATGAGATTTTAAACAAAAGAACTGGACTACTATAATTACAGCAGGAAAACGATTTCTATCTTTTTCCATTCAATTACGCTAGGCTTTTAGGTTACTCAGCATCAATACTATATGTGAGAAAAGTAATAAAGATTGGATTGGATTGACTAGAGTTTATCGTCTCTTTTCAGCAGCAAGGACGGGAAAGTAATAGTGAAATTTCGTACCATGTTCATCTTAAAACGTTTCCTTTCTCGACATGTTTCTGGTTATTGCATGGTATTAGTTTGTCAATTTGCTTCTTTTTTCATTATTTTGAAACATTTTCCTCTATTGAAATGGTTTTTAACTCTGAGAAAGCAATACTGTTGACACTCTTTAAATTGTAATTACATATTTAGAAAAGATGCTTGGAAAATACAAAACTTAATCTGTTATAGAAATTAAATACTATAGCATTACATTTACTTCCCTTTTTATAATTTGCATTGAAATTACAATATTAACAGATAACCGCATCATAGTCTCTTGAAACGAAGGAATTTGCTGGCATATCCATACACACCTTAAGTTCAAACATGTTTAAGGCTAGAATGCCACAGGTATGCAACTGACCATAAGTATGACAATATAATCGAAGTTATCATCATTATATTCAATACCTAGATTTTTCCAGTTTTGAGAACAGTTATTATATCATCATTACTGAAACGAAATCTTGGAAGTACGGCTGCTGAATGCAGAGCACTCAGTTTTAGTATGAAGAAAGGTTGGTTCAATTGTATTTACGATCTTTGTCTGCAGCTAAGCTATATAAAAGATTTGCAGTTTATATAATAAATTTACGGTTTACAGGTATGCTTTGACCATAAGTATGACGATATAATCGAAGTTATCATTATTACATTCAAGACCTAGATTTTCCAGTTTTCAGAACAGTTATTATATCATCATTACTGAAACGAAATCTTGGAGGTACGGCTGCTGAATGCAGAGCACTCAGTTCTAGTATGAAGAAAGGTTGATTCACTTGTATTTATGTTTTTTGTCTGCAGCTAAACTATATAATAGGTTTACAGTTTAAATAGGGATCTGAACCACTGTAATATGTTCGATGTTCTACTAGGGATCAAACCCGGGACTTAAGACACATGCTAGTAACTAAATCAGCAAAAAGGGCTTCTAGTAGGAAGGATTTCTTATTCAATTCGTGGCTTATGAAGAAGTTTGTGACAGAAAACATGGTCTCAGGGCTCTTGCATTCTGCTATTTCCTATGCTCTCTTGATTTAACAAATTTCTTCACAACAATCCAGTCATAATTATCAGTTTCTCTTTTAGCCTATAGAGCATAGCCGCAAGGCATTAAATTAAAAATTGAACAGTCTTTTCGAATTTTACTATTAGTTATTACATTAAAAAGTTTAAAAAATCCTTATTTACTAATTACCACCTGAAGAGGAATCGTGTTTCCTGAGTAGATGGAGAAACCACGTATACACGGGCAATGCATGTTTTCTATTTAAATTAATCTGAATCACGCTTGAATATCCCTATTGTGGCAGGTATAATATCTTTGACATCAATAGCCTCGAACAGTTACCTCTCGCCTACTTCTTCTCGCTGTTACCAGCCCTGAACACGTCTTTCTCCCAGTGTGATTGTGGAGTTGACTTTGGCACACAGGTTACCATTTGAAATTTGCCTGTTGTCTATTGCTTCTTTGCCGTACACAGTTCTGTCGCAAATGCTACTACCCTTTAAGATATAGATTATACTCTTTACAACACTCTTTCCCTTTATAATAGAAAGTGTTACTATATTTTACGATAAATTAACTTTTAGCCTATAACTACTCACGCCTTTACTTCCCTAATTTTAAGCCACATAAGTGCATATCTCCGGCGGGTCGGATCGTGGTTCGATGCTAGCTTCAACCAACCATATTTTTCCTATACCTATCGCTCTGCTGTAAGTAGAACGATACGAATTATGAATCATCAAAATATTATAATTTCATAATTAGCATTTCGAATAATACGAATTATAGTATTCACATGGCAGTATATTCCCTACAGTCGTTGATACTTGCATCTGACAGATGACTCTACGTTCGATGGCTTCTACGGTGGTCTGCTTGGTTTCAAAGCTGTCAGACTAATGTAGCACATTAAGATTACAGGGTATTTTTTCTCTCCGTGTACTTTTATCAATGGAATGTGTTTCAAAGAGTAAATACATCCGACACTTTTGTCTAGATAACTTTCCAGTATTTTTAATATACTTTTATCCATCCGACCTTTGATAGTATATTATTTCAGCACATATCAGGGAAACTGTTTTAAATTTGTAATTCTCGAGCATGTATTGATAAAGTTGTTTTTGCAAGCTCTATTTATTTTAACGGTTTCAATTTAAGAAACACAGCAAATGTGAAACGTAATTTTACAAGTTTCGATTCATCAAAATATTATAATTTCATATTTAACCTTAGATTTTTACTTCTCATTTCTATCACTACTAAAATATCTACTATAGCTTCAACTACATTCCAAAAATTTTCAACAAATGAGTCCTTAAAAAGATTTTGATGATCAAATTGCGTATTGCCATTCTAGACAACTATTTTAAGCCATCAATAGTGACGCAGTCTAGAGGTTCACAAACTCTGAAATAGGGATGCGACAAAACGAGATGAGTTGAGTTGTTTGTCTCATTTTGAAAAAATGTTAAATCGTTTCGGAGAGCTATTCCGGATCTCGAATTTCTGCCTTTTCGAACTATCCGAATTTGAAGTCAACAAGTTTTTTAAATGCCTTGTGTAAATTACATATTTGTGTGCTCATCAGTTACTCTCTTACGTTTCCATATTTTCAAAATATTGCAAAAGTGAAAATTAATCCTAAAATTTATTTATGTATCTATTTAATACTTAGAAAATACACTTAGTGGTATATCTTATTTTGTCGATATGTTCCTTATTCTGAAAGAACAAACCTTCAATTCTGAAAGAACAAGTCTTCAATTCAATTACGATTACATTTGCTTAGATGACGAACTAATCAAGAACAAAAACCATTTATTGCCGTTTTGGAAAATTCAAATTTGCTAATCAAACTCCAACTGATCAAAGCAGTATATGTACTTTTTAACAGTACATATCTGTGTTACAGTTTCGGCTATGTAACACAGATACGAGGGGCATACTAAAAGTCGTGAGCAATGTTTTTTTTAAAAACCGTAATCTTCATTTGTAAGTGAAACCAAATATACCGGTATAATCTCAATTTACAGGCTTTTCTTTCACTTCTCCACATAGTCTTATAACGACCACTAAATGTGTATTACTATGAAGATCACCAGTTTGTAATTAACTTAATGCTTGTTCTGCATATTTTATATGTCGTTATTGCCCTCAGTCCGTAGGCTATATTTACATAATCTAAGTTACTGTTCTATCAAAATCCATCTAAATACTTCATTTAGATATTATCTTTTTTATTGTAGTACATAATAAATTAAACATTGACACTTTTTAAATACTGTACATGTATGTATCACAAGATGGATTCTCTATATATTATATGTTTTTCGTTGCTATGACGACTTACAAAACATGTCATATCACTATCACAACAGAACATCAATCATAATAACAGAAAAGAAATTACATTTATTTCTCTTTATATTTTCTTTTTCTTCCTTTTGAACAGCTTATGCATATTTTAAAAGCACATTTTGCCGTAAATACAAGTTACTACATAAAAATTACACAATACCGTTACAGTCTCTGTTTTTTGCACACTTTTTTCATCGTTCTGCAAGTCTGAAAATACCCTTGCGATAGAATTCCGTTCCAACTGCCCGTAGACATTGACGCACTGCTTGCCGAATATCCTCCAGTGTCTCGTAGGGAAGATCTCGCATCTGTTCATTCACAAAACGGAGAAGATGATAGTCAGAGAGTGCCATGTCGGGGCTGTAGGGATAATTTGGAAGTGTTTCCAATCCAAATCTCCTGATTTCGTATATACTCTTAAAATATATATATACTGCTTTGCTCAGTTGGAGTTTTATTAGCAACAAAAACCATCTTTAAAAGATTGGTCAGTTTACTTTTGTGTTATCACTAAAAGAAATTATAATATTATTCTTCCATTTCTAAATTATTTTTTAAAATGGAAATAAGGCTGATTAGTACGTAATCTCCGAATACACAAGTTACAACTTATTAGAAATACGCTAAGATCAGTTTGACCTATACAAATAAATGCAATGCAACCATGCTTATTATGTCGCCAGGTTTTGCATTACAGTATATACTTGGTGTATTGACATATTCTTCTATATAAATTTATTGTCAACATAAAGCTGCACCGACAAAGGCCTACTATGTGGTTGGTATACAGCCCGGGTTCGATTCCCGGTGTAAGCTCATGTGGTTCAGATTTCATGTTAAGCTGTAGGCTCAATCCTTATATAGCGTGAGGTGTTGAGAGAAGCATTAAACTCAAAAACAACCAATCAATCTCGACACTTGAGTATTAGGGCTAAACGTGATTTCAAGCCTATATAGATATTACACCATACAGTACAAGTGGCGTACACATATAAAGATAACCAAGAAAGTTTTGTCGCTTTTTGTGGAGATTGTGTTCAATTGGCCCTTACACCGTGAATTGAACGCGGAGATAAGACGAAGGTCAGTTGTTGGTGTGGGTATATCAAACATACTACTCGGTTGTGGCAAATCAGTTACATCGTGATCTTAAGTAAGAACAGAGTGAACATGGGAACTCCACAGAGCGTCACAAGGGAATGCATGCTGTATGAGTTCAAACTGCGGTCAAACGCCGCTGCAGAGGGGTGGAAGATATGTCAGGCCTTTGGTGAGGGTGTCATGACTACGCGAACGGTGCACCGGTAGTTTAACAAGTTTAAGAACGGTGACGAAACACTCAAAGACGCACCATGTGCCAGAAGACCAACACATGTACAAAATGAAGGCCTTCAGGCAGCAATTGAGGCGAACACTGGCCAGACATGTGAGGAACTGGAACTACAATTCAGTGTGAGGGAGAAACCACCCTGCAACACTTCCATCAAGTTAGGAAGCAATTCAAGTTTGGTCGATGTGTCCCACATGATTTGACTCCGGACCAGAAGGCAACGCGAACAGACACCTGTATTTCTTTGCTGTCTACCTGAGGAAGGAGCCATTTCTGGCCAGAGTATTGACATGTGATGAGAAGTGGGTCCTGTACGAAGCTCCACGGCGCCGTCATCATTGATTAGCATCCTATTAACCGGTTCAAAACAGCCGAAACCAGCACCGCACCGAAGAAGATCCTCCTGGGTGTTTAGTGGACTGCTCGCGGCATCGTGCATCAAGAACTGCTACCAGCTGGTCAGAGCATCAATGCATTGTGTACTGTCAGCAGTTGAGCCGTGTTCAAGAAAAACTCAAAAGTCTGGAGCCAGAAATTCTGAATCGTAAACGGGTACTCCTGTTAGAGAAGAACGCTAATCCCACGTGGTTAGGATGACCCGGGACATCATTCTACGCTTTGGATGGAAACACTATTGCATCCTCCACATTGCCCGGCCTTGCACCATACGATTATCACTTGTTCCATTCCTTGGACAATGACCTTAGAGGGCCTGTTGAAATCCCTAGTAGAGGTGCAACATGCACTTGATACCTTCTTCGCTTCACAGGCCATCAAGTTCTACCGCGATGGACTCCATGGTCTTCCAGAACGTTGGCAGAATACAATGCAAGGGATTATTTGATTAATTCATAGTTCATAATGTTCGTTTTCAACAATGTAAGTGTATGAGGAGAGACTTTTACTGCTTACAATGGAATCGGAATCCCATTGGAGTTTTATCGGAATCTTGGTACTTGTATCGGGTTAGAATCCGGTAAAATGTTTTGCAGGAGACAAAGACAAATAACTTCCGAGGTGGGCAGAACTCACTTTTTTCGAATTATTGAATTTTAATGACAAATCTCCAATATACATAATTAGTTTTATTGTATCTGGTTTTTAGTAACTTGAACTAACATATTTATTCTTAATTTTGCAAAAGAGTATTGTTAAGTTTTAACTTTATAATTGTTACTACAAACACAGCAAGTTAAGTTTAACTCCAATTTAACATCAATCTGTAATTGTAATATATTTCTAAATGTAAATTCGTTCAATATTATACAAATTCACACTTATCTATTATTGTCCTATGAAAGTATTATTGTAGTGTAAGCAAAACTTGTTTTAAGTCCTCTCTAAATTATTAAATCGTGGTTGATGCGTGACAAAGCAAGTACACCTACTTTCATCGTCCACAAGTAAACAGCTGCAACTATCAAGGATAACATCAACAGAAAAAGAAACTGTTCGTAACCTTCATCATTGAAACCCACCCACCAGGGATTGGTTATATTCAAATACATGGACGATGACAACTGATAATCATTTGCAAAATTTATACGTGACCCACGAACATTCAGACACACTTTTTTTTTTAAATGAGTAGAAAACAAAGCACATGCGCGTAAGGGGAGAATTTTACATCTGTGCTTTAGCTTGAAAACGTGTACAGTGTACACTGCGATATTGTGTATGCAGTAAGCGAACCACCTGTTTCTCGCAGATTAAAGGAAAATGGGAGAACTTCTGTTGGAAAGTAGCCAAAAACAATGCTCTTACTCCAAATGCCTCCTAGATTTATCCCAATACCGCAAGCTCCCTTCAATAATGTTTCCGTGCTTCAAAGGAAATCTTCTATTGTATAAAATATACACAACACAGACGAGGTAAACTATTATAATCTGAAAAACATTGTTTTCTAATTATAGTAGTTAAACACGTTATTAATAACGTTCAAGATAAATAAATCTCTAAGATTTAAAAAGAAACTATAAAACAAGTTCTCGGCAGGTTTCAACTGTTTCCTTTCATAAATAAATAAATAAATAATAATATAATAAACTAGGAATTCCTATATTGTATTAATTAATGTTATAATTGGTCACTTCGAAAGAAAGCATATTACAAAGACATTTTTATTTTCGAATAAAGATTGTGTTATAGTAAAATTCATAGTTACGTCGACGGTAAATCGCTGCCAGAAATGTTGCCAGTGTTCAATTGATCTAAGAAGAGCACCCACAGAGGAGTGTTCTAAGAAAGTCAAAAACCCTTTCAATGGGCAAGTTTTAAATCATAGTGATTCGTAAGGCTGTTTTCGCATCAGACAGTGAGAGTGATGGGCATACAGAGTGTGGTGAGTAACGAGAAACTATCTTACTATTTTCTCTATTCTGTAAAAACAAAGGAAACTGTGGACAAGGGTCTTTCTCAAAGCAAAATATCCCAGAATAAAAAATCCACTTATTCGGATACCCGCAACGGAGAAAGATTACTGGGCGAGAAAATGACGTGGAAAAAGACAGCTAGAGAAAAAAACGAACATACAACATACGCACTAGGGTGGGTCGATTAAGAAAAATAGTTTGAAGACGTTGCGGAAAAGTTAGGTAAGAGTAGTTTGTACGCGAAATTGCTGGTTTTTTTTAAACTCCTTACCCTCCTCAAGGAGGTCAACGTTTTCAGTCGCTAAAGGTAGGTAACGACCACGTCATGGGCAGCGCGGTTTGCCATTTCTCGGGTTTGCAATGTACTTTTAATACCGAGGGCACTGCTATTTAAAGTATGGCTTGTAAGGAATAATGTTTTTAATGAAAATATTGAACTTGTTTTTACTCATTTTCATGATGTAAAGCGACAAAGACTCAGAAGTAATGTGAAAAAAATATGTGGTTTTATTTGTTTTTGATTTGCCCTACGACGTTTTAAGTGGTCTTTTTTAATTAAAGGCACACCATTTCTCCACTTTCCATAATTTCGTTTGTTCATATTTGAAATAAATAAATAAATGACAGTCGATGATAAGTAAGAAACTAATAAGAACATATCAATTTTCAAGTAGTTTCAGCAATACAATGCAATAATAATAATAATAATAATAATAATAATAATAATAATAATAATAATAATAATAAAATCCTATATTGTATTTCTGTATGCGTTGTCACCAGTATTATTACTCAATGTTGTTCTGAAATATACGAGAAATAAAGATAGTCCATGGCCTAAAGTTAATTGGCGTCTATCAGATTATAACTCTTGCTAACGAATATCAATCTGCTAGAGAAGAGGACAATAGAAAGAAATGCAGACGATTTATTTAAAGCCTCCAGGGACATGGGTTTAGATGTAAAGGCAGATAAAACTAAATGCATAAGAATTCGAGGTGACAACAATACTGCAAATTATAGATACGTTAAAACATCAAGTAAAACTTTCAACAAAGTATCTTCAAGTATGTAGGATCAAACCAAAAATCATGCCCATGAAAACATAAAATGTTGACCTAAAGCTCGTGTTATTATTCAGTCAAAGTTAATTTTATCTTTGCGAATATTGTCAAAAAATTTGAACCTTAAAATATATAAAACGAAAATTATGTCTGTTATACTGTACGGTTGCGAAACACGGTAGCAGAATTTGAGGGAAGAACACAAACTGAAAATATTTGAAAATACAGGGTTTGTCCGTAAAGTAATGAGACTGGCCGCCGCGCGGCGCTGCAGTCAACAACAGGGTACTTCGCGTGCAGGGAATTTGTCTAAACTAAGCAACACACTAGGCGGCAATCGCGTCCGAGTTCTGATACAGTGAGGGTCACAAGCAGGCCCGTATCCACGGGGGGGTGGCAAGAGGGGGCCGGGCACCCCCTAAATTTTTCTTTCCCCCCTAAAATTTTCATGGAAGGCTTGCAAAATAACCTCGATTAATTCTATGTGTAAACACTAAGAATAAAATGCAATATAAAAAAGATTATTCCAAGAATTTTTCCATTTTAACTATTTGACGAACACTTCTAAACATATTTTAAAGGAGTTAAAGTTTATCAGTCTTCTCAAATCTCGATATGAAATGACACAATACATATTGAAGAAAGTTTTTACAAAAAGAAGGAATATATTCATAATACTTCATGCCACAGTTGTAATAGCGATCTGGAAGGTAGGAGACGAAGTGTGAAGTGCTTGCTGCAAGCCAAATCATAAAAATAGGAGCAGGAATCTTTTGTCGATTGCAGTAACGGCGATAGGTTATTGTTATTCTATTGTGTAGTTGTAGTACATACATGCATTGCAAAATCCTCGTCAACAGCAAACCTTAGATTAACTGTGGAACAATTAGTTGTGAATTGAATTAAGAGCTCCGAGTTCCGTTAAAGGCGATTGATTCTAGTAGGGTCCAAATTATTGTGGTGTGATATGTAAAACAAGAACTATGGTGGAACATTCACCGAAAAAGTAATGGTTGCAAAGACTTTCCTATGTTTGTTCTCATAGAAGAATAAAGTTAAGCTAAATTACCTTAATTAGATGAGTAACTGAGCAAGTGAACATATTTAACGTTTAAGTTTAAGGATTAAATTCCGGGTTGTGGACAGTGCTGTTGAAATCGGTTTTTAAAAAAACCGAAAACCGGTTTTTGAAAAAATTGAAATTCATAAAACCGAAATGTCGGTTTTGAAAACCGCTTTTGCGGTTTCGGTTTTGAAAACCGCATTTGCGGTTTCGGTTTCGAAAACCGCTTTTGCGGTTTCGGTTTCGAAAACCGCTTTTGCGGTTTCGGTTTCGAAAACCGCATCTGCGGTTTCGGTTTTGAAAATCGCTTTTGCGGTTTCGGTTTTGAAAACCGCAAATGTCAGAAATTCTACAGCACTAATATCAAGTAACGACGAGAAAACAGCAAAGAATCTTTCCCCACACCGGCTCTCAGTTGCCAGATGGAGGGAAATTTCCCTCGGCGGCTTAGGGAAAAATGATCAAAATTTGCAGAAGGAAAAGAAGGTATTTTTTCTTAAAATGTCCTAAAGTGTAGGGAAATTCTATACTTTTACAATTGGCAGAATAAAAAAAAATAAGTTGCAATTTCTCAAAGAGGCACGGCTATCGTTATTGGGAAGTAAAAAGATACAGAATAAAATATAATCGCTGTTTCCGTCTAGTATAAACTATTGCAGGTGTCTGGGACTTGCAATAAGAAGCCAGTCGACACATGCAAAACCACAACATTCACATTTATCGGAGTGGCAATAAATCAACAATAAAATTGTGTATTGCGATAGAGATTTTCTTTCTTTCTTTTCTCTTTCTTTATATTAAGAAAGGGAGGTGGTGCCTTTTTGTTAACAAAAGAAAGAGTGGCAGTACTATTTTTAAAAATATGGGGAAAGAGTAATAATAATATAAAAGATGTCAGTCTAAGTGGATGATATTTCAAATTGAATTTCATGAGTTGCATGTGTAGTGATCTTAAATAGGGATATACCTTATTTCTATTGAGTGTTGGCTTATTACCCTATTTTAGCGGGTACCACCCGATTTTCAGGTTATATTCGTCCCCCGCTTAAACATATCTTAATCAAGAAAAACCACCCGCTTTTTGGGATTGGAGAAAAATCTAAGAGGACTTAGTTGATAGTGTTGGTATGGTATATTCAACGTAAACCGCTACACCTTTGACAATCTCAATCGCGATTGAGTTAAATTTGGACTCGCGCTCAGGCTCAAGCTCTGGGCTATCTGAGCAGTGCGCGTGTACAGAATAATTTGCTAATAAGAGATCTGCTCTAATGCACAATGGTTTTCTTTGTATAGTTCATGTGTTTTCTATGTAATGTATTGGAGGTTCTATACGAATGAGTATTCGTTTGTAGATGTTGTAACAAACATACTTGAATTATTCATACCTTCACAAGCTACAAGAATGCCGAACAATTTCAAGTGTAACTTTAAAGACTCTTATAGAAGCGAATTTACGTTTCTTAGCCAGGGCAGAACTCAGTTTGAAGCAAAATGTACACTCTGGAAAACTGTTTCGTTTGAAAAGTAGGATGCAGGGAAGCAAATTGGACCTCCCCTGATTTTTATATATTTTGTAAACTAGATCACGAGGAACACGAATCTGAAGGCGTTTTGACATTCCGACCTCCGGAACTCGAGATATTAAAACCTAAAGTTTAATATAGACGCTACATGAAAAAAAAAACACTATATTTTCTATACGAAACATATTATGTCCTGTGAGATATATAAAGGTAACCAAGAAAGTTCTGTCGCTTTTTGTGGAGTTCTGTGTAAAATTGACCCTCTTACCGTGAGTTTAATGCGAATGGAGATAAGGCGAAGGTCAGTTGTTGGTGTGGGTATATCCGACATTCTACCTGGTTGTGGAAGTTCAGTTATAACGTAAACGTATGTAAGGACGGAGTGAATATGGAACCTCCACAGAGCGTCATAGGGGCGTGTATGCTGTACGAGTTCCAACTTGGATCAAACGCCACTGTTGCGGGGCGGAAGATACCTCAGGGCTTTGGTGAGGGTGTCGTGATTACGCAGACAGTGCAAGGGTGGTTTAGCAAGTTTAAGAACGGTGACGAAACACTCACGAAAGACGCACCACACGTGCCGGAAGACCAACACATGTACAAAATGAGGATCTTCAGGTAGCAATTGAGCCGAACAGACATGTGAGGAACTGGTGCTAACATTCAATGTTAGTCGAGAAACCATTCGCCAGAACCTCCATCAATTTGGGAACCACTACAAGTTGGGTCTATGTGTCCCAGATGATTTGTTTCCGGGCCAGAAAGTCCTCCTGTGTGTTTGGTGGACTGCTCACGACATCGTGCATCGGGAACTGCTACCCGGCGGTCAGAGAAGAACATCAATGCAACTGTCTACTGTCAGCAGTTGAACCGTGTTCAAGAAAAACTCAAAACCCTGGAGCCAACACTTCTCAATCGCTAAGGGGTTCCCCCATTACGGGACAACGCTATGCCCCACATAGCTAGAATGAGCCGGAACACCATCCTACACCTTGAATGGGAAACACTATTGCATCCGCCATACTGTCCGGACATATACCGTCCGGTTATCACCTGTTCCTTTCCTTGGACACTCACTTTAGAGAACTCCAGTTCAACTCCGTAGTAGAGGTGCTAAATGCACTTGATACCTTCTTCACTTCACGGCAAACCAAGTTCTACCGCGAAGGAATCCATGCCCATCCCGAACGTTGGCAGAAGGTCATTGATACTGATGGGTACTATTTTTGATCTTCCAAGTACGTCTTTGGTGACATATCTATGCTCTAAGTGATAGGTCAAAAAGCGACAGAACTTTCTTCGTTACTTTTATACATATTACATAAAACTACTGTATAAGTTCTAGTATCTCGAGATCGGGAAATCGGAATGTCAAAATTCGTTCAGATAATTGCTAATTTTGGTCCAGTTTACAAAATATATAAAAATCAAATAGTGTCCTTTTTGCTTCCTGGTTACTTTATGTTCGAATATCTCGAGTTCCGAAATTCAGAATGTCAAAATTCCTTCAGATTCGTGTTTCTCGTGGTTTAGTTTACAAAATATATAAAAATCAGTTGGGGTCTAGTTTGCTTCCGTTTTCACTTGATGTTCGAATATCTCGAGTTCCGAAATTCGGAATGTCAAAATTCCTTCAGATATGTGTTCCTTGTGGTCTACTTTACAAAATATATAAAAATCAGGTGGGGTCCAGTTTGCTTCCATGGTCAATTTATGTTCGAATATCTCGAGTTCCGACATTCGAAATGTCAAAATTCCTTCAGACTCGTGTTCCTAGTGGTCTAATTTACAACATATATGAAAATCATGTGGGGTCCAGTTTGCTTCCCTGCAGCCGAAAGGTACATTGAAAATGTCGTCAAAGAAATAACTAAAAAAAAAAAAAAAAAAAAGCTAAGGATCGAACGTCAGTATTTGTCACCCTAATTTAGCTGTGACTTGTACAACCATCGAATTATCCCTTTCGCACTGTGCTGCACATATTACCATAATAGTCTTGGAGCAAATAAAAAAAGTTAAAACACACACATAAATCAATACATTTCTCTCGATCGATAGATGCTTTCACAATTGTTAAAAGGTGTAATTAAAAACAGCAAACATTGTTTCTGCTTTGAAAAGGACAATCCCTTATAAAACCGCAAACACGGTTTCGGGCGGCTTTCGCTTTCGAAAAGAGCTTTTTCGGTTTCAGTTTGGAAAACCGCATTTGCGGTTTCGGTTTTGAAAACCGCATCTGCGGTTTCGGTTTTGAAAACCGCATTTGCGGTTTTCGGTTTTCAGAAAATCGGTTTTCTCACAAACCGAAAACCGCAAATGTCACAAAAATTCAACAGCACTAGTTGTGGAGCCAGGAGTAGTAAAAATTTGCAAGATTTAGAGGAGAAATGAAGTAGCAAAATGTTTTATATTGTACTTTGGGTGGGAGATCCCGTGGAAGTAGCTAGTTTTCATATAAAAACGTTGTAAATTGGAACTATTTCTTAGTCACGTACGCGTAATAATGTTGTAATTCAACATGAAAGAAGCAGTGATGCTTTTACTCGATACTAGATGGGTGTTTCGTTTTACTTACATTGAGAAAAATCCGTTCTCCGGACAGTGGTATATTGTACAAATATACGGAATCCTCTTGCTTACTACAAAAACCAGAACAGAGCACACGTTATCCGTATGCTATATAGGCACTGCCCTTAGGTGTTACATCATGCCGTTGCAGGATCTTTGATGTCTAACAGTACATACATATATGTATGTTACCTTCATCAGCTATATGTTATATACGTCCATTTGTATGTGAGATCCTGACCGCCTATATTGTTTCATACGGAAAGTATGTACGGATGGAGTATTATAAAATATGCGTTTTCAGTTATACGCTTGCTGTACGTAAAGTCTAAAAACTACAAGATTTACAAATGTAATCTACGATATTACGTATGCCGCATACATGTTTTTTCTCAGTGTAGCTTTGAATAGTAGCTCAGTGTAGCTCAGTGTAGTTTTTTTAAAGCTGTTTTGGTATGTGTCTTTTTGGTATAGTGTACAGGTGGTTCATTTATACAAAACGAGTTTATTTAAGATTTTAAACAAGAACTTAGTATAAATATTTAAAAAAAAAATATATATATATATACAACTGTAATTGTAAACAAGGGAATTACTTCAAAGATACCCGTCCACCTAATTTTCATCAAAAACCATAATAAAACCTACAATCATCAATTTCTACTTAAACTTTACTCATTTTATGTTCTGTTACGTTACCTCGAGGGTGTGAGTACGGGGGAGGAACCACAATTACATATGGAAATCCATTATTAACCTAAAGGGGAGACTGGCGGGCCGCGCGGAGCACGGTTGTGTGTAGTTAATGGGAAGCGTGGAGTTGAGAGGGAAGAACGAGCGATGCGAGAAGCGGAAGTAAGCGGGATAACGCACTACTAGGTTACTTAGGTTAGGTTATGTCTACTTCGCACTTACCTTAGTACGTACTTAGGTTTGCAGAGCTCTCTTATCTGAAGCAGAAACTCGTGAACGATTGTTGGTGGTCTTTGTTCTTTCTTTCATTAAGCCATAAATATTCAAAAGATTAACCCTTGTCCGGGCAAGATATTTTTATAACGTAGACAGGCAACTGGGGCCTTACCAACTCGATATGTTCATGACTTTAACTTCGACTAAAGATAGAAGAATTCAGAATTTTATGTCATCGAAATATGTGTGGTTATTAAGAAATTCTAAAAAAATATATGAAGCTACTGGGCCTGGGAGGCCCCGCTTGCCCGGATAACATCATGTTTTACAAATGTTAGTACTGTCAATTCACATCCAGCGCAAAGACCCTGTACACTTGCAGGCATATTTACTCGAAAATTAAACACAATCCAACCGTCCTGAACCTAGAGACAAGTAGTTCCCTCTACTTGCGAATTAGTCCCGTCTTTATAACCGCTTATCAAAAGGTATTATACATAAATTACGCTTCACTTACATGTTATCAAGCACACAAGCATCAAATTATCAAATTATTCTAGGTAAAGTTTCAAAATTTTGATAAAAACGGAAGGGCAACTTCGCAAGTTAACCCTAAACAAGAGCCTAAGTAAAGTTGAATATCCTTATTTCACAGTAGATCATCTCTCGTTCTTGATCTTAATGTTAGTATTACATGTGGGACTATTAAAACATTTATATTTTAATTCTAATTCGTGTAGTTAGTAATACCCATTTAATAAAAGTCACGTTTCTTTCATGTAGATTACAGAGTGTTAACTTAATGTGTGTGTGTAGAGGGGATAATAGAATTAAGTAGAAGCAAAATACTTAAACTTTTAAGAGCAGATATGATGAATTGCTGATGTTACTATTTGATGAACTATAATATAGTTGGCTCGGCCCCCCCTAACTTCTACCGGGCCCCCTCTACATTTTTGGGCTGGCTACGGGCCTGGTCACAAGTGGCGCAAAAGCTGTTTTTGAGTTTTGTGATGGCAGAGAGCGTGAGAAATGGAGCGTTTCTATTTAAAATATTCAAGTTGGATTGAAGATGACAGTCACTAACATGATTGCTGATTCCCCCAGTCATCAGCTTCGTTCCTCTTCAGTCTAAGGCCCGTTACACAGTCAAGCGGAGCTCCGCGCTCCGTCTTCCGTCCTCCGCGCTACGCGTGTGTGCTTACACAGTCATCCGTAGCTACGCGCTACGCGTCACGTGATTACATACACAATTCTCCTCAGTCAGTGTTGCGAGTCAACATGAGTAAGATCGAAACGACAATAGTGGCTTATTATCTCTGTAAGAAGAGAAAACCAAGAACACAGACAAATAGGCGGTTCCAAAGCCGCCCCTTAGTTACTCAAAAAAGTTTGACGGGAGCTTTTGTTACTCTTTATGTAGGTTTGCGAGAAGATTAGAAAAAGTTCTTCAATTATTTTCGCATGCCAGTCCGGTCGTTCGATGAATTAATTGAAAAAATTGCGAATCTCACGATTTTTGTATTTTTACGCAAGCGGGATCCCATAAACATGGTCTTAATTCAATTTCTGTAATAAGTCTTTCTGGATCAATCTTCATTTTGGTTTTGCTACTATGCACCTTACTCTTTACATTTTAAAGGGAAGTGGCTGCTCCGCGCGCGGGGTTCCGCGTGACTATGTAAGCACCCATTTGCTCAATAGCCCTATCCGCCTCGCGGAGGACGGAGCGCGGATAGGGCCACGCGGAGGCTGCTCCACGCGCGGAGGCCTCCGCGTGACTATGTATGCACCCATAAGAAACAATAGAACAATCTTGCCACGTGGGACTCCGCGCGCGGAGCTCCGCGTGACTGCGTTACGGACGTTACAATGCCAAACCTTTTCGTTTTATACCTAGTGGTAAAGGACTGTAGAAGAGTTTGTCAATTAATAGATCAAATTCTTTAATTTCCTGTAATATATATATATATATATATATATATATATATATATATATATATATATATATATATAATGAAAACGTAGGCTGTGGAATACCGTAATGTTATGAGCTCTAGCGATCGCCTTTTGTTATGGTCTTTGAAAATCGAGAGTATTTTGCTAGGAATCCTGTAGCTAAAATCATAATCTTATGTCGCACTGAACAAACATAGCCAGCTCTAGAAGTCAATTTAAGGACTTTTAATATAGAAACAGACACTAATTAATGTAAATTTAATTAGTATATGACAGTACAGTATATGATATGTCAATTTAAGGACAAATATATCAGGGGCGTCATTTAGGTAAAACAGGAGGGGTCAACTGCGTCCCAAGAGTTTGAGGAATATTAAGTGTAATTTTAATCAATTGTCTACTAATATACTAGTACAAAACGTGAAAGTCGTATGTTTTTTGTGCTCTTGCCTCCCTCAAGCGAAGTCTCAAATGACGTCCTTGAAATATATGAAAGAATAACAAGATCAACAATAATTCTGAAAATCCTGATAACAACTATACCTTATATTGTTATTAGTGCTTTGAAACCCTCCGTGTAATAGACTTCAATTTTAATATCCAACTTCTACATAAACGTTATTTAGTGTTTACATTTACAAGGAATAAAGTAATTAAAGACAGGTTCTTTTATAATTAAACAACCTCGTACATAATTTTTGGAATCAGGGAATCAGAAAATAATTCGTAGTATATTTCTTTCTGTTGTTCTTGATTTTCGCTGACAATTCATCAAAAGCACATGTTAAAATTAAAGTATAAACTATGAATTCAAAGAATCTTCCGTGTTTGATTGCCAGTTACAGAAGTGTTTATATATTCAAGAGCGTTGTGACCTTGTCCTCGGTTCTTCCTAAGTGTAATTTCAACTTCTTCCTGCAGTGTGTTTACTCCGCCCAGATATTCACATTACAGAATGTTGTCACGTTCAACGTGAGCACTCATCGCGCCCAGGCGACACATGCCGTGACTTGGAATTCACTAAGAGACTGCATGCATATACTATTGCTTTCACGTTGTTTGTGCTGTCATCCACCCGTTAGTCTCACAGAAAATGTAAAAAAAAAAAAAAAACTATTCTAATACATATGCTATATCTATGAACTCTCTGCTATTCACATATTTTAACACTCTTCTGCTAAAGACTAGAAATCGATTCTTGGTGTGGTCTGTTCGAATAATGCATTAACCTATACGACAAGGTGACCAGAATTTTTACTTGCAAAAACGGGACGCATACGAATCGGAGACGGGAAGGGGGCTAAATATCTACTTTCAGATTGCATTTTGGGACTGAGTAGTGTTTTTAATTTACAAAATACACAGGTAAAAGTGATAACACAGCGTTTCTAACTTAAGTACTACCCAACAATACTTTTAACTACTTGAACACTCAGAATTCCCACTCAATTCCTACTTGAACCACAAAACACTCAATTCCCACTTAAACATTCAGAAGTTCCAGACACGGCTGAACCTTCTCAATGAGTGTTGGTATGAAAGAGTGTAGAATTTGCATTGACTATTTATATTTAGAATAAGAATTACGGGACACTTGGGTCATTTTGCTTAAAAACGGGACAATTATGCGTCCCGTTTGAGAATCAGAAAAAAACGGGACAACGGTTCCAAAAAAGGGACTGTCTCGGCTAAAACGGGACGTCTGGTCACCTTGCTATATACGACCTAGCCTCGTATAGCCTATGTGCCCAAATTGAACAGTAGAAATATAAAATGAACTACTTACAAAAGAAAAATGAAAAATTTGACTACAATACCGAAATTTGTTTATCTTAACTTTGTCATAAAGAAAGTTTACACAAAAACAAATGGAAAGAACAAAATTATTCACTATAATATAAACTCTACAATGAAAATACGATCCAATAATAAGTCATATAGCAATAAGTATTAATACTACAGTATATGTGGTTTTCCTGCGTAACGTAGTCGCTAACGCTCTCACCTTTGGAGCAAGCGGTCCCGGGTTCGATTCCCGGTGGGGGCACTCTGTCGAAAAAGTGTAGAAAGCTTTTTCAGGCCAGCCAAATGGAGTCTTCCTGAGTTTTCCTCATTCACACCCGGCAAATGCGGGGTGGTACCTAACTTCTAGGTCCCAGATCGCTTCGTTTCTTCCCTCTCCCCGGATAGTGTGCTCACCGAGGGACGTCATCCCTCACACGCGACGGGCTAAATGGTCATAGGTGCCCAAAGCACAGAAACCTAAATCCTCCTTGCATGTGATCTCAGAGGTAGAAGTGGTGTCAATGATGCGAACCAGAAACGTTAGAATATTCCATCTCAAGAAGAAATTCCGATTTTGCTCTTGAATTTCCCACGCTGTATTATCTTAATTACAAAAACCCAAACCTTATTTTTAAAAATGAAATTAAATAATTAAGGTTTACGTCCCACAGTTATGCTGGCTGGGCTAAAGGAGACAGAATGATAAGAAATGAAGGAAAATAGTGGAATGAAGAAAGTGAGAGGAAACGGGAGAATCCAGAGAAAACCCACGCACACGGTGTTTATCCACCACAAAGTTCACTTGGCGGAATCGACCCAAGGACCCCATGCACCAGATGTAAACGCTTTATTACTGAGCCACCGCACTCCTCAAACTTGTAAGATATGCAAAATGAAACTACTGTATGTTAGGCAATTTCCTCAGTATGTAAGTGAATTACGTTTATCAAATACTTTATGAATAAGTATTTTCCTTAACCGAAAAAAAAAATTGAAAATGTTGTCGGAAACAATATATTTTGTTGTCAGAACTTCTTATTTTAAGCACGCTTTTGTGCTGTATTTTTCTACAGATCGTAACGAAGCCAGACAAGACTCCATTCTCGAGTCATTACTGTCGAACGTTTTGAAAGTTGGTTGTTTCTCGTTTGGTACTTTACTTTCTTTTCCTTTTTAAATTTCAGATTACCAACTATATTCCTTGGCGCTTGTTTCTTAAGATTCTCAAGCCACCACGTCAATCACTTCCATATTAGCATGCATTTTACAGTAACCAAATTTGAGAGTTAGTGCTGATTTCACGCCTAGTAAAAACTAATTAGTCTACTTTCTGCCCATTAGTAATTTTGTTGGTGTTGATGAAGGAAATACAGTATATGAAAATCCCATATATCCTGTCAATTTCTTCGAAAATTCCCTTTATCTCTGTTCGAGAAATTAAAGTAAAATTTCCCACAAAATGGGATTGTTCCCAACGGTTGGCACCACTCAGTAGTGCATGAATGGGCTAAAAAGAACAGCAAAATTCTTTTTTATAGTAGGATAAAAATGGAAGTTTACTGTCTCTATTACTAGGTTCTGCTATGTATAACTCTTTCAACTGCTCCTTACTGAGTTTCTACATGATGTATAGAGATACCCAAAAGCATAAAAAGCATAACAGCAATTTACAAATACGGTTGGTACCTTGAACATGGTTCTGGTTGTCTAACGGTCCAGAAAAAACTAATTTTAAAAGCATAATAAAGCATAATTTTAGAAAATAAAGCATAAAGCATGATTTAAAATATATAGCACAATTTTTGGAAAATTCTGTTTAACTGTAAGTTTAACATACTGCATTAATATTTTTTTACAAACCAATATTTACAATACAAAATCATTGAGAATATTGACAATGCAACAATGAAAAGCTTATTTTTATTTCTGTAAACTTTTCGGTGTAATTCTTTGAAAAAAGAAAAAAAGAAAAAAAAGGAAAAGAAGAAGAAAACTTTGTGCACAAGAACTCCACACTATATTGTTATGTGTACCTCTTGAACTTGAGCACTTTTTGTACTTTGTGGTGGCATATTTTACCTTCCCTTTCTGTATATATGCACCTCTAAGGCGCACACAAGCGATAAAAAGGACTGACTCGAGTAAAGCATATCTCTTTACAGTGCATTAAGTAGAAAATTTATTAAATATGAAAGAAACTGGTTGCATAAAATATTAATAAATAGATCAAGATATTTAGAATATTTAATGTATAGTACATTATATATATTATACACAATTCATGTAAAACAATGATTGAAATTAACAATAAAGCATAATTTGGAAAAAATAAAGCATAATTTTAAAAAAAATACAGCATAATGTGGGTTGTTCTAATGATGTACAATACTTCAGCTTCAGTTTCGAAGTCTTGCAATTATACGAACTCGACAACTTCTTTACTTTCATCCTGAAGTCTTAGCCAGTCATCTGCAACATGGTAAGCGCTTTTAGAAATAAATGCAAAAATTGACGAATGGTTTTTTAGAAATATTGATCTAACGAAGATATAGATTCGAAGTAAGGAATTACTAGAAAACTCTTGAGTACTCTAAAAGATTGGACGTCAGAAGATTAGAGATCTTCCGATAAATCTAAACACTGTAAATTCTCCACTAACTGCTTTGACAATTTTGTAGAAACTCTCTACTATCATACTTTAAGCTACTTGCTCCCTATCATAGCGATGATCTATTATAATAATAAGGAGTTTTTCTTGAGGTTAACGTCCCACGAATATGTAAAAAGACTAAAGGAGACGGTAATAATAGTAGAGATGGTGGAATGAAGAAAGGGGATGAAATAGAAGAAACCCGAGTAAACACCCACAAATTACGTTTTTCCACCACAAAATTGACTTGGCGCAGATTGGAATCGAAGCAGGGACGCACGGCATCAGATGAGGCACCACGGCATCAAGAGTTAAGCTACGCTGCCCACAGTATTTGTCAGTGAGCTGTAAATAGCCTAATCAGGTTTTTAAACCGTAGAATATTTATATTACTAGTTCTGTTAAGATAACATCATTTAACAATCATAGTGACAACAACGATCTATAGAATACGACATGGATACATTTCCTGGTTTTCATATCTCCGTGAATTATCGTTCCTGTTGCCCATTATATGCCTGTTCTCGCCCTGTTTTCAATCTGTTTCCATCAACAATTCTATCTCCTACCAATATATATATATATATTGGTAGGAGATAGAATTGTGCATTTTCTATGCATTTTCTCCATGTGATGCATCCTACAAACCACATTATTCTTAGTTCTGCATATGAATGTATGTAAACAAACTACAATTACAGTATGGGTTACACTAAATTTTCTTTAAAATGTTCTCACAATCCAAATGACCACAACATTATTTTCTACATATGGTTATTTCAACGACGGCTCTTTTTCAAATCTACAGCTTGCATAAAATAAACTACACCATTTATATATGCATAAAGTATCTAAAAGTCATGTAACTATCACTACAATTGTCTACCACAGAATTAGAAATCGTTAAGTTTTGGAAAATGGAGAACAATACTTGTGTTCTACGAAAATTGAAGTTTTCTATTTATATTAAATAAATTTCTCTCGCTATGCACATTCGAATCGAAAAACGAATTAAGTTATGTATATAAGTCAAGGATTATCAAAACGCTCTTTGTAATAACATGAAGATCACGCTCACTTCTATACACAGTAAATAAAGTAATGGAGGAAATATCAAATTAACATTAAAGGAAAAGTCAGCACGTATAGTTGAAAATAACAATTATTGAAGTTGTTGTAGTGATTTGTGCTTTACTGTAGAAATATTACGTAAAATATTTCTGAGAGTATTGTTTCTGATAGTGATAAGTGGAATGCAAGCATGTACATAGAATATCGCAAACAATAACAAAAATCACAGAAAACTGTTTTAAAAAAAGCAAAATGTAAATACAAGTAAAAATAAATAGGATATAAAAGTTAGTGAGAAAACTGCAGATATAGAAACTTCGAGAATTAAAATTTCTCTTAATATTGAAAGGGGAAAGGAAATCACGAAAAATAATACTTCGGAAATGTGAAAACTTTGCCATTATTATTATTATTATTATTATTATTATTATTATTATTATTATTATTATTATTATTATTATTATTATTATTATTATTATTAATAGTAGTAGTAGTAGTAGTGGTAGCTCGTCTAAAAAGTACTGAGTCTTTGGCGCCCGAAGTGGTTTTAGTGTCCCAAATATCAAGGTACAGTATATGAGTCGTATTGGGTTAGGCCTAACGCCATTTTACAGCTAAGAGTTGAAGCTAGTAGATATCTAAAAGTGTTGGATTCTTATACTCAGACGTAAGGTATTGCGTCATGAAGATGCCAAACTGCACTACATTTTACAATTTTATTTCAATAAAAAAGTCACAAATGTTGTGAAGATTTGGAAAGAAATTTATGATGTTTATGGGCAAAACAAACAATCTGTTAACAAAAAGTAACAGATTGTTCGGTCGCTCTCGTTCTGGAAATGTCGATGTCCAAGATGCTCCTTGCTGTGGGTGACTAGTTACAGGAAAAGTTGATGGTATTCTGGCAACAAGTGAATAAAACCGGCATGTAAGTAGTCACAACATCGCTAAATGACCTAAACATTCATCACCAAACAGTATTAAACTCTTTGGAGAGAGCTGACTACAAAGTGAAGCTTGACGTTTGGATGCCTCATGATCTGACTCAAAAATATTTATTCGATACCGTTTCAATTTGCGAATATCCACTGAAACGTAACGAACTCGAAATATTTCTAAGCACTTAATCACGAATGATGAAAAGTAGATAACCTATGACAAAAATGTGCGAAAAAAAATCGTGGTCAAAAGGAGAAGAACCCCCTCAGTTTGTGGCAAAGTCTACACTGACGCCCAGAAAGGTTATGCTGTACGTTTGGTGGGATTGGGAGAGCATAAAGGATCAGAAATGCTGACGCCATGCAGGACAATGAACTTGGGCCTGTACTGTCAAGAGTTAGTGTGAGTGCACCTAAAAATTTAAAAGAAATAGCAGAACTGGTCAACCATGCTGACAACGCCAGACAGGATACATCTTTCACCATCCATCAGAAACTGAGAGAACTTAGTTGGGAGAGTTTAATATATCTACTGTATAGCCCGGACCTGGCACAGTTAAACTATCATTTGTTTCACTTTCTGCACAATTCCTTGAATTGCATTAAATTAATTTTGAAGGAGACTTGTGGAAACCACATGTCACAATTTTTTGATCAGATATCACAGAAGTTCTACAGCGACAGCATTATGGAGTTGCCGGAAAAATATGCCAAGTTGAACAAAACGGTGCGTATGCGGTTTCATCATGTTATTTTCAAAGAACCATACATTTATTCTCGTATTTTAATCGCAATAATAATAATAATAATAATAATAATAATAATAATAATAATAATAATAATAATAATAATAATAATAATAATAATAATAATATTTATTGTATTTAAGAAGGTAGATAGGCCTGTGGAAACAAAAGTAAATATAAACGACGATTTCTTCAGGTATTAATTGGTGTTTTATAGTCAGTGTTGCCAACAACCTATGAAGAAAATAGGGTAGATGGCTTTCAGAAATAAGCTTTAACAAGCAATATACAAGCAGTAACAAGCAATATACATGGCTTTAAATTACAATAAAATCCATCAACAATTCATCCGATTTATGAAACTCAACAGCCATATTATCATTTGAATTGAAATAAGTTATCGATGACGTCGCAGCTAGCTGAGGCGCTGGAACTGCATGCACCATCGTTGGATTGTGGATCGGTTGTGTTTATGTACACCGCCATTGTCCCAATTTTCAGTAGTACTTTCCGCAGGTCATACTTCTTACAAACACTTCTTATTTCTTCGTACACCGACACGAATTATCATGATTGCATTGCGAGTCTTTAAGCTGATTAGATATCATATTTCTTTCCTTCAATAAACATAAACAATCTTTGAGGCTTGAAGAACAAACAGTTTACTAAATTTATATTAAAAAACTTTCATTCTTTTAATGAAATGCGAAATTTAAAATAATTAAAAAGTGGCAAACAGTGCCGTTACGGTAACGACATTAAAATTCCTTCTGACAAGGAACCCTAGGTATCTATCGGAGCCCGATTTTCACGAAACTTTGTATATAGAGAGAGTACCTCGGGAAACTCGCACAGCCAAAATTGTAGCTGCAGAGTCCAAGATGCTGGGACACTAGGGCCCGAGAAAGATCTAAAATGGAACGTCAGTACATTAAGGACATGGTGAGAAAACGCACGTTTTTCTTTAAAACTAATCATTGTAGCTACACGAAATGACATACATGGATACGAGATGGTCAATATGATCTGTTAAAAGTTATAAAAAGAATATCCGCCATCTTGAAAGAGGCCATGTTGAAACTGGTGTGATTGGTGTAAATGAGAAGAGGGTCATCCAATGCATTAATTTTAACGTAAATAGTCACAAAAACCTGTTGGTGAAGTCTGTTGTGGGATTACATTATTCCTGTGCTTCTGGTTTAGGTACAAGATAAGCAAAGTGTATCTCATGAGTCGACACTCGAGCAGATGCAGGGTGTTGAGCGCTATAGATGGACTGATATGACGTTCTGATTTCTGTTCGAATTAAGTCAAGTCTAATAAAAAGTTACAAGTTAATGTCAACTATGACATTATTATGAAGATTGAACCCGTCATATCACCACATCCACACCAATTACATGGTGACTGTGACATAAATGATGTAGTGCTAAAATTATATTTCTATCGGTTTTCTAGTTCCACTGATCCCATTCATAGCGCTCCATAATCTGCATCTGCTTGAATGTCATAAGATACACTTTGCTCATCTTGTACCTAAAGCACAGGAATAATGTAATACCACAACAGACTTCACCAATAGACAAGAAGCACAAGAATATTGTAATTCAACAACAGACTTCACCAACAGGTTTTTGTGGCTATTTACGTTAAAATTAATGCATTGGATGACCCTCTTCTCATTTACACCAATCACACCAGTTTCAACGTGGGCCCTTTCAAGATGGCGGATATTCTTTTTATAACTTTTAACAGATCATATCGACGATCTCGTATCCATGTATGCTCATTTCGTGTTGCTACAATAGTTAGTTTTAAAGAAAAACTGCATTTTCTCACCATGTCCTTAATGTACTGAGGTCCCACTTTAGATCTTTCTCGGGCCCTAGTGTCCCAACATCTTGGACTCTGCAGCTACAATTTTGGCTGTGCGAGTTTCCCGAGGTACTCTCTCTATGTACAAAGTTTCGTGAAAATCGGGCTCTGATACATACCTAGGGTTCCTTGTGAGTCGATAAGTCTTATTAAATGGTTGTAAATCTGAGGATGGGGAGAGAGAAAAAGATAAAAAGCAAGTGTTTGTTGCGTAATACAACACTCTCTGTCCAGAAAAAA
Source organism: Thermobia domestica (assembly GCF_964235325.1). Taxonomy (NCBI): domain Eukaryota; kingdom Metazoa; phylum Arthropoda; class Insecta; order Zygentoma; family Lepismatidae; genus Thermobia; species Thermobia domestica. Next base: position 156,124,484 of record NC_137463.1, read on the forward strand.
AATCAATACGATAATATCTAATGACAAGAAGGCTAATTTTAAAAAATTACACTTTATTTTCAAAGAAAAATTATTTTTAGAATTAATTTCACAGCTAATAAAAAGGTGACAATGGCAAAAAAGTTTCATAAAATAAGCTATATTTAAGGCTATAAGCATTTTGTAGATTTGTATGGCTAGATGCCTCTCCAAATATGCTAGATTTAGCCAAAAATAGGCTAAATTGGCATCACTGTTTATAGTATGAAAATATGGCACTATGCAGCATAATGTTCATCAGATTAAAACTCTGGAAGTATATTCTTTCTGATGAATCTTCTTTCCATAATTCCATTTAATTCCTTAATTAAATAGCGTGAAATAATCTCGTTTTCTTCAATTTTTTACGAAAATTTAAAATCCGTGAATAAATAGACATTCTGAAATATTCTGTAAATTTTGTTTGAACAAAGAATATATGCATTTGGTCATCTGGTACTAATATTTACGGTCATAGTTGCAAGACGGTATATAATTCTGCTCCCTAAAGTTTTAGATTGATTTTTTCTGTAGTCTAGTGTTACATGGATAGTGTCATATATTATCAATAAAATTTTATTTTTCTCAAGTCTAGTGTTATGTGTATAGTATCATATATTATCAATAAAGAAGTGGTAACGGTTTTATCTACATATGTGAAATAATAAGTTAAGGGGTTAAGGAATTATTAATTTCGTTGGATTTACAGAGAGTTGTGCAATTTTGATCCGTTATTCTTTCAAAGAGATGATCGAAAAGTATTATTTTCACGTTTTAAGATATATTTCTGGAGAAAATTTCTTAAAGACTGAAAACGAATTTCATCTCAAAGTTAGAATCTTCCTACTATTTTTATTAGAGCATTGAAGCCACGTACAAAATGTACAATCGAATGAAGTCTCAAATACAAACTTCAAATATCTTCCCGACATAGAAATTAAGAATCTTTACATGAATTCTGTTACCTCTGAAAATAGTCAGCTAATCAGCGGAACGTGAGAAGTGAAGTTATGAAACTTCGCAACATAGCTGGAACTCATGCTTCCTAAAATGATTGACAGGTCGAATAAATATAAAAGTTGGGTGCAAATCGATTACATCCGTTTCGGTTTTAACGCGTCAATCCCGCAATGACACATGTCATGTTTCACCTCAATGACAGACTCCAGCTTAGAGTCTCTACGAGTCTCTACGGCATGCACGTGACAGAACAAGTATACCTATCTGATATAAATGTTTTATAGTAATGCTGGAAACAACATACTGTGTACATATTATGTTATATACAGATTTTATTTATCCAACTATGTAACTGAGTGTTATACAGCAATTATTTGTTTAATTGAAAATACACATTGAGTCAAATTGACTTGACCATATATATATATATATATATATATATATATATATATATATATATATATATATATATATATATATATATATATATATATATATATATAAAGTAAAACAAACTGTGACGTATCCCGAGTATAACATGTATAGAATGTCACAGTCTTAAACTTGGATACCCTTCAACTTGAAAGTATTTACAGGTTTGGTCTTTAACTTTAAAAAAATCAAAGGAAATTGCTGAATAAGAGATGGTGCTTCTGTACCTGGGCAGAAATATTATTATTATTATTATTGTCATGCTTAATATTATGGTATAAAACACTAGGCAAAGATTTATGTTTACACATGTTTAAAACGATAATTAATTGATTTCCATTAACAATTAGAAATAATAAAATCTGAAAACCAATTTCTGCTTCCCAGGAATTTCGTTCAAAGAATCACTAGAATAGATAACCGTGAGTCATAGTTAATATATCTTATCTATTTGTGAATCAGAGTTGATCGTTAAACGGACGAAAATTGAAATGGTCGCAAACTGGAATATACCCGTCTGTCCTACCTTCCGATTGCTACCATTAGTTTTTTCAGAAAATATAAGCACACATTCTTTAGTATCTTAGAATAATACATTTTTAATATTCTATTCTCTTCATTGTTTTCTTTATTATTTTCACATAAACAACATCCGTATTTAAGTCATAAAATATTATTAGTTACACTTAACCATAATAAGGGCTATACACATAATTTTACCAAGGGGAAGGGGTTTAATCTCCCAAATTCATATACTTTTAGCCGTTTGTATACATATTTTAATATAGTGCATGCTGAAAAATATCTTGCTCATAAGGGAGTTAAACACAAAACATCCCTTGTATACACCACTGCAATTAACACTTTAATACTTCTCTTGAATATGTGCTATGGTCTTTATTTCATAAATGACTTGGTTTCGTGTCAATACTTCACTTTTGCTTCAAGCGAAACTTTCTTCTCTTCGTGGCCTTGACCTTTTAACAGAAATAGTCACTGTTATTCCGAGCATGATGAACACCAGAGAGCTTAACAAGTCGACCTTGATAGGTCACACAAAAAAGTTACTTTGACCAACATCGAAGAAGACAAGCTTTTAGATGATTTTAACTCTGTTTCAGCTCTTCCCTCAACATTTGTTCGAAAGGCTTATGCAGTTACTATTTCTCTTTATCGCCAAGTCACTTTCACTTGTGTACCAGACTCTGCACCAAGTCAATGAATGTATCATATTAAACATTTATGTAGTAAGGATGTGATTTTTAAAATTGTAAAAATAGGGTAATTTCATTTCTTCATTTATTTGAAGATTTACAGTAATATCTACACGCATATCTTTCTCTGTAGTATATAACGTTGGCTTGATGCTACTTTTCTTTGTGTCTGCCTCCCTGGTCTAATAGCATTAGGTCAAGGGCTCGATTCCTGGTCATTGAATAGTATAGTAGTTCAGATTTGACTTTAAAACCAAAGGTCTGAATATACATAACCTCAAATGAAATATTTTCCGCTGCATACCTTTTAACTGTGTAAGCTTTGCTGCGGAACCTATGATCCGTGATAAACTATGATCCAAAGAATGATGTATAAAATAAAGTATTTTCTGTGTTTACCATCGAAAGTAGATTATTCAACTTTCCATTGATTTTCAAAGTACATGGTAAAAAATATGTATTAAATTTGTTTATCACAATTCTAATCAAGTATCAAATTGTTTTACATACTAACAGCACTATTCCAAGCATATCGATGAATAAATTGAAGAATTCCATCTTTGTCAAAGTAGTAACTCACACTTCCAATTGAATACTTCCTGGCAATACACCTAAATCTCTGGCCACTTTACACTTGCGTCAATGAACTATGTTCTCACAATTTGGCGCTCCTGAAACTCAAAGAAATCCCACTTATATCGCCGTTGTCTGCCCACTCGAACACATGCCTTCTCTACCACATTAATGCACTACACACTAGTTAGAACGGCCAGGGACAGCAGACAAATTCTCAGTGTTATCACTCACATTTGCAAACTAAAACGTTTCCATATTTTTAGAAACTATTTGTTTGCGTCGTTATTTTACAAACTGTAAATATTGAAACATAATATTTTGGGTGTATACTCAAGGAAACCCTTTTTTTTTTCATGAATAACAACAAAAGTAAGTTCATAGTTGAAAATAGCTAGCTAACATAGAAGAACGTATGACGTGAAGCTAAATTTGGCATCGCAGTCGACCATTAGGACTCAAGCGCACTTGACCATGAAGACTCAAGCCCATTTACACAATGACTGACTATTCGATAAATAATGCATATTATTCAGCTATATTATGATCTGGGACACAGGATATGACCGTGGAACAAATAGTAACTTTTTTTTAAAAAAAAAGAAATAAGTGCACCAAGAAGAGAAAGTTACTATAAGTACATTTTATATCTTAATCACGCAATAAGAAGAGCTTATCTTCGTCTCCTTTGAGTAATATGAGACACTCTTGTACTACTTGCACTACAAGATGTACTGAAAGGCTGTAATATGAAAACGAGAAGTTTCACATTGTTCCAAAGAGGGGAATATTTTTAATATCAATAAAGAGTGTCGAGTCAAAATTATTTCATTTTTATGTACTGTAGTTTCCCAACAGGTACTATTTTTATATATCAGATGCGTAGGAGTGCGTGCTACGATGAAATTTAGGTCTACGTTGGCTGTAGTTTATTAGCAGAAGGGCCACTCCTGCTAGTTTGGTCTAAATGAAGTAGCCAAACGAAGAATGTCTTGAGAAAAAGAGCAGTACTTGCAGCAGTCCAAGTTGGCGGAAATTACAGTGATTGGTTCAGCAATTTTCTCATGACTCATACCGACTTTACCAGTCAAGTTATCACAGTGAAGAACGCAGTGGGTAAGTTTCACTTCATTTCCCAGAGTTTTTAACACAAGAAAAACAAAAATCTCATACAATCGAATCTCCGGTAGGGAATGCGTTCGAAAAGATCGCTGAAAACCTGAAAGTTTCAATTCTCAATAACATTATATTTGTTCATATTACAAGAAAATATAGATAATAAAAATGTTAAATAGTTTCAACATGACTTAGAAATCTATATTTTGTTAGCAAGTTCACATATTTATGTTGATTTCTCATTTTTCTACCTCTGAAACAGCAAAATATGTTTCTTTACACACTGTTGCAAATGGAGATGAAATTTTGTTTAGTTTAGGGTATCTTACGTTAGATTAACTTTGTTACTAGCAGTTTAACGTGCTTTCTCAACACATTGGCTGACGAGGAAAGGATTTATATGTGATATGTTTATATATATGTTTATAATGTGATATGAACAATTATCGAGATTGTAGGTTGTTTGAGAGATTAGCGTTTAGCATCCCCTTCAGCAGTGAGGCTATATGAGTCATAGACATACAGATTAACGCGAATCAGAACCACAAACCTCCATTGGGAATCGATCCCGGATTTCCCAAGTCAAAATTACGTACGTTTACCGTACATCCACGGGGAAGCCTACTGCTAAGTTTGCATCGGTACAAGAACTTTCACCAGCAGTCTAAACAGAGTCCAATGTCCCAAAAAAGCACGCACATTTGTCAATCAGACACTAAATAGTTTAGGTTTCCTTCCTTCCGTTAAGTAATGTTAGTTTAAGTTAGCAACGGTTAGTTAATGTTATCTTCGTTATTTAAGATTGATTTAGAGTACCTTTGGTTGCCTAATGTTCATATCTGCTTACGTTGGATAGCTAGTTAGCTCCGGATAAGGTGACTTAGGTTAGGTAAATTTAGCTTCGGGTAGTTTAAATTATCTTTCTTCAGGTTAGTGTAACTTAAGTTAGCTTTGCGTGGCTATAACGACTGAAATGAGCTTCCGTAAGCACTGGTTAGTCTTATTTAGCCTTAGCTTAATATAACTGCGCTTACGTTAGAAACATTATATTAATGCAGATACGTTATCTTACTTCGTACATTGTATGACATTAAGTTGTATCTACTGTGATTTTCCAACAACTTTCGCGAAAATGTTAATGATAAATATACCGTAATCAGATGATGCTGAAATATGTTGCGGAGTGGTATGTAGCAAAGTAAATAAAGAACTGTAAATAATGCTACTAGAGTGACTTTCAACAATTTTACAGTAATGTTTATACATACTGTATATTTAAATAGAATGAGACTGAGGATGATGCAGAATGACATAAACGTAGCATATATAAAATTAAAAAGAAAAACTATACGTGCCAGAGTTGAAAACATTGCTTTGCAGTTCTTCATATAGAGTAATCACAATGGCAACTCATATTTTGATCATATTTCTTTTATGTCCTCCTTTGTTTATGTTATTGCTAAGCTACTATTTTCGTTATTGGTAAACCATTGCTTACATATTTCTTTTTCACTGCTGTATCTGTATTCATATTATTATTATTAGTTTAAACAGTTTAAGATGTTTAATGTCTGCCATTATTCACTGAAATATAGATTTGTGCACGTAAGGAGCAAACTACTTTGAAATATCTAACGTAGAATTTATGAGGCAAAATCTGAATGATGTTAATTTGTAGCTTATTTTGATTACTGAAACCCTAATTTTAAATTTACTTTCAGAAAAAAATATTTCGATACAAACTATTAAGGTAAGATGCTGAAAATTTGTAATTTTGGCTGAAATAAATACTTGTCATGAATAGGTTTTATATTTTGTGGAAAAAGATGCAGCTAAGATAGTTGGACTAACTCTTTCTTAGAAGGAAAGTTTTAGGTAGCTAGTGAATTTTTAAATATCGTTGGATGAGTTAGTTGGGAACCGATCTTCAAAGAGATCGAGCATGTGCTTTTCGTTTTCCAAGAAAGCTGTTATTCAAAGGAAAATAAGAAGGAAAGAGAAAGGAACATTTCACATGTTCACACCTTCTCTCTAACTAGCGTGTCGTAGGTATTACATTTTTGAAGGATCATTGGATGGAAAGGATGCACCAAAACTCCCTGGAGATTGAACAATGTCTCCTGAATTGTATGTAGTAAACATTCTGTAGCAGTATTAGGGTATACCTAGGTAGTTAAGAAAATAAGAAGTCCAAAGCTAATACATTTATAGTTATTTCAATCGAAAGATCTCATCAAACAGTACAAAATTGCATGTGTCAGAGTAAATTTCTATGCTCATTTTTTTTTCTCGAGAAAATCGACAGAAACAACTTTTAAGTTGTTAAAACAGTTTCTTGTTACAAATTTTCATGATTGTGGAACAAAGGAGCTTCTTGCTTTAAACCATAAAGTTTACGTACGCATACAGTAGACAATTAAACTGATTAGCTGTTTATTTCTCTTGTCGCGCATAAGGGTGTAAATAGATTAGCGCTAATAGAATAAGAAAATAATTACGTAATTTATTTCTGCCATCCTTTAAGTCTTGGAATGGGTTCTTTAATCATTTTTGGTGGCATTTATTTATTTTAGTACAATCATCATTTGCAAAGGCTCACCTCACAGAGGACCTGAAAAAAAAATATTTGGTAGTGTACAAGAAAGTTGAAATATTTTTTCCGGCTATCAACAGCAAAAACAAATTCCCATTACACAGAAGGAAACTTTGTTTGCCTTCCTTCTCCGTTTGACACAAAAGAAGTAAAGCGAACGGATTGACAAAAATCCACTTCAACAGAATTTGCATTTGAATTTGTGATTTCTCCTGGTTTGCTTTTTCTTCTTTGTCTGCCTAATGGAAGACTATTTTCCTTTCGCCTGAGGAAATAAGAAAATACTTTTTCTTTCATGCAAACGATCCATTACTTTGAAAAAATAAGTTTATTTCTTTCTGCCTTGGCATAAAGTTTACATTTCGTATACTGCAATTTAGAGACTATAAAACATCAATTCAAACACTCTGAAGTTAGATATTATTTTTTTCGGAAAGAAAAACAAACTTTGTGATTCGTGAAATAATTGTATTTTTCAATTTGTTAAGTAGTCTTAAACAGAATTTAAAAAAAAAAAAAAAATTAAAAAGCTGTTTCACATTTTGGTCTCTGAGCTTACATCGTTCTGAAAATTAAAATCAAAACGTATTTTACCTCTTGATATTATGAACAAGAAAATAAAATATCAGAATTAAGATTTATCTTGAGACTTTATTGTTACAAGATCAACAAGTCTTGCGACCTCGTATTAGATCATACATTTTCAAAAGACGTGCAGCAGCAGGTATTTTAATTTAGGATCTATATTTTAATAGTATTAATGTAAATAAAAGAGTACTCGTAAATCTACATATTTACTCACTCACTCACTCACTCATCACTAGTCTCCAAACAGGGCCGTAAGTTGTGGGGGGCAGGGAGAAACTGCCCTCCAGAGAAGCTCCCCGCCTACGAGGGGACCCATTTTAAGACAAAATTTTAAATTATGGAGTAATTATTTTACTCTATGTAAGATATAAATATGAAATTATAAATGAAGCATCAAACAGCTTCACTACATTACTTAAACAAAACAGTACACAAAAGTTAAATAAAACAAACAAAAAATGACTCGTCAGCCCATTTCAGTATATATATATATATATATATATATATATATTTACTATTAGATGCCCTAGAAATAATATTTATTCGTATGGCTTTGAAATTTGTTAATATTGTCTCCTTAATTAATTTGTCATATATGGAACGAGCCCAGGGGCGTGCGAGAGGGCCCACAAGCCCGGGAGACCCACAAAGAGTAAGAGAAAGATGGAAAGAAAGGACCTATTTTCAATTTTTGCGGTAGAGCGCAAAACAACTTTTTCTAGGGGTCCAAATATTAATGCTTGTCCCCCCCCCCAAGATAAAATTGTAAGTTACGGCGCTGTTTCCAAAGCAGCTAGACATAGGAAATTGAAGTTAATACAAAAGTTCTTATTCAACATTAGGTTGTGAGTAAGATGGAGTTCAGGAAATTCAACCGTTCACGGAATGTAAGAAACCATTCATCGTAGGAATTTGTAAAATTTATAGAAATGCTCGTAGATTCTAAATTGTAGAGAAAACAGGGCATTGCAAGATGCAACTACTATGAAGAGCGAGGTCGAAATTAGGTATAGGAAATTGAAATTTTATACAAATTGTCTGTGATCCACTAACTATAACGGAGTTTCACGAAATTCAACTACTAAACAGCAGGCCCGCAACCAGAAGGGGGCTAGGGGGCCTGGCTCCCCTAAATTTTTCGCGCCCCTCCAGACCTCAATACAAAATGCTATTCTTAATACAAAAAACAATTTGTAGGAGAATGTTTAATGACTTGGGCCCCCTAACATATTCATGGTCCCCCGAAACCTCTGAGGCTGGTTTCGGGCCTGCTAAGCAGGGTAAAATAAAGTCCACATTATACCATCTTTCATTAAGAATCTGGAAGGCAAGGAATTCAACCGTTTCTCGTCTTCAATATTATTTACATATATTATATAAATTCAGCCAGAGGAAAGCATATGTTAGTGTACTTTAATATTTGATTTCTATAACGTATTGAAAGTCAATTTCTTCTAAAATGTCGTCTTGCTTCTTCTTTTTTTTTCCGTTGAAGACGATTATTCTGCATTTATGTGTATCCTAACAACACACCAAAATGAAATCTTTAAGTCGCTTAGACTTGTTTTTAGGCTAGGGGATGACAACTGCACGAAATGAGATAGAAATGTGAGGAAAGAATAGAACAGAAAAAAAAACAATGAGCTAAACATAACGCTCTCTACCAAACACACACACACAAATATCCTAAAATTAAAACATAGACCATTAAAATGAGTACTGAACTATCTACTACTCAGCATAAGGTCAATTCTTACCTGGATAATATACAAATTTCATGCACTGAAGTATGTAGCTGTGAAATGTATTCATACAAAAATTTTAGATCAAACAAACACCAATTAAAATATCTTTGTCTGCATCTATAATATGCATGTAATTTATTTTGTAATAAGAGTTAAATGAATAACAAAATAATTCTAGCACATATCTGCAAGCGAAAAACCAAACAAGCACAAACAATATACAATTTATGAATCGGAAAACATAAGTTTTCATCTACGGAACTATATAAACACTGAGAGGCGAAATATGTTTATTTTAATTCTTTTATATAAATATTGAAGTGTCGATGTATCAATAGTAAGAAAGTTTGAAACAGAGCTAAAGGGAGAAACATTGTAACGCATAAAAATTGGAAAACATTTATCGATCAGCAGCATTCGTTAAAAATATTGTCAGAACTATACCATTTTACATTTTGCAAACTAGTTCCATGCATATAATTATGCAACTGGTAAGTACATTTCATAATACTTCTGAAATGGTTTCCAATAGATAATATAAAAGGAAATACTAAGTCAAAACCTTACAAGAATTGCACAAAATTACAGGTAAATGCTTACTTTTGAAGTCTTAGAATGATTTATTTTTAAGGTCTTTACGACTTATTTACGAACACGCATTGAGTGATTAGTGCAACAATTGAAAATCAACATAACGCACTATAATCAGCAGCAGCTTTAGGTATTTTGACACCCTAGATACCCGCCCTTCCGGTGTCCCCTGTATCTTTCAAATTTTTACCACACCAGATAAGATGGAGCAGTAAAAAATGAAGGGACGTAATTAGAATTGCCAATTTGATTTTTTCTTTTTTGTTTTGGTAGGGTCTATACCTCAACCAAAAATACTCTCCGTTATTGTCCTGATCTGAACGTAAGTTAATGTCACTTTGATTTCAATTACGTGGGAAAGCTCGCTACCATACATGGTAGCTTCTTGTAATACTTTTACATAGTTTGTTGTAATAATTATTCACTCGATTAATATTAAAACTACAGAAAGCCGAAAAAAACATCCGCCGTCCTAGTGCGCCTATATGGTCGAAACGACCGTAATTATAGTGCTGATTTTCTCACCGTTCCTTGTCAGAAGGGATCAGAGAAAAGGGTTGAAAACAGAAGAGCCCTAGTTAGAAGGGACATAATCAAAACAGCCCCCATGTGAAACGTAGCCAAAACAGTTTCTCGTCAGAAAACTTGAGTCCGCGACGAAAGAGCCTGAGTTTAAACTACTAAACGTACTTACAAGTATATATATATATATATATATATATATATATATATATATATATATATATATATATATATATATATATATATATATATATATATATATATATATATTCTGTAGATAGTAAGTATAGACCTGCATAGAGTTCTTTATAAGTTCCACTTTGTTGATGTCTTAATATTTTCTCACCCTTATATATTGTTTAACGCTTTCTTTGCAGGCTGTGTTAAATACTAGCTTTATTTATATTCAGTTTTACATTAGTTTAGATAAAGTGAGAACGATCAAGGGGGAAATATTGCATTAATATTTGAGAGTATGCAGTAAATATGCTAAAAGAAATCGTGTTCAGAGCACATCATAGTTGGGTACGAGATGAAGTGTTATTTACAAAGTAAAACGTATGACAAAGGAAGGGAATTCAAGTGGTTAATAATTCCTTAAGTGGAAGAGAGGAACATGTGTTTTATTGTATTATGTTGAAATATGTTGAATTACGTTGAAATATTTAAGCAATGATTTCACACGTATGGTACTACATACAAGATTGTATCGAAGTCTCGTACTATTACAGAGTACGGTTGATATTCTTGTCCAGAAAAGTTGCGCGCCCTCTGCACACAAGTACACAATATTGCATAATAATAATAATAATAATAATAATAATAATAATAATAATAATAATAATAATAATAATAATAATAATAATAATAATAATAATAATAATCTAATCAAGTGACAACGTAACTGGTCACAAGAAACTAAAGAAAAATAATTACGTAATTCTTAAATTTTCCTGTTCATATAGAACTTTTGACTCATTCGATTACTGGTTGCATATTATCTATTTCTGGACTCTAACCTAAACTGACTGGCCTTTTCTCCCAGTTTTGCATTTGCTAAACTTTTGTAGTGTCTGTATCTTTTTTAAAACATAATTTGATAAATTTTCAGATGTAGTCCACAACAAGTGTATCTAAGTTTACCCACGATTTTCTCATAATTTGATAATGTTGATTTGGTCCTTTAATGTTAATGCCACGAAAATTCATTTCGTCACATATATTGAAACATACATGAACTCAGAAAATTATAAGTAAATAGCTTTACTAAACTTCAAACTAACTGCTGGAAATTCGTTGTGCGTAAAGCACCGCATACAACGATAACTAAGTTTCCAAGTTCGTATAAAGTTTTTAGACTACACTTGAGTACAAGTATTACTTCTGGAACGTCTGATTAACCATAGAAACTAATCACAACACAATCACAGACATTGCAAATTGCATGTTTACAGCAACTAATATCTTTTTCTAATACAGGACATTCATATAAGTACTAACTCATAACAATATCACTTGTGATAAACAATAATCTAAGATGTTTGATTTGCATTTTGACATATTGTTTTTAAACATTACATCTTCTAAATATAATATAGTTCTTTTCTTAAGCTTAAATTTATATGTAGCACAGAACAATGGGATAGTAAATCGAAGGAGGTCCTGTTTACGTTTTTGTTTTATTTCCATTTTGGTTTGGATTCATTTACTTTTTGTACTGTTTGTTTTTATTTATTTTTTCTTTTGTTTTATTTGCTTTACATACATTTTGTTTTCTTTATTTTTCTTATGTTAAATACTTTTTCTTATTGCTCTTCCTTATTAAATTATTTTCTTGTTATATGTTTTATTTTGTTGTATGCTTTCTCTTATTGCTGAATATGTTTTCTTATTATTGAATATGTTTTGTTCTTCTTGAATTAACGCTTAAGAGTAATTGATAATTGTAGATTATATTTCATTAACAGTTTACTTACTTTAGATTTTTTTTTACCATTTATTTGCACAGAAATTAATTTTGTATTCTTATTATCTATCTTGTTTACGTTTTCTCTTGTTTACTTTTGTATTATCTTTCTTTACTTTGTGTTTTCCTTGTATTTAGTTTCTTCTTTAGTGAGTATTTTGTTTATTATTGTCTTATCTCTTTCCCTAATCCTTCCTGTTATTATTAATTTCCTTTTTCTTACTGAGAAAATTTTTTATTATTAATGAATGATTTTTCTTATTGTTAAGTACTTTTTCTTATATCTGAATGTTTTTTCTTATTGTTTGTTTAATGTTTTTTTTTTATCGCTGAATTAATTTTGAATAGAAGTTTAAGTTATATCTCAATATCTACTGTCTTTGAGGTAGTGCAATAATGAAAAAAATACTAGGGATATATTTTAGTATCAGTTTCACCTTAATAGATGACGTGGTTCTCGTTATAGGTGGTTGAAAATTGTTAACATCAACTTTCTTAATTTTCTCGAAAACTACACATGAGGATTTTCGAATGTAATTTCATTTGATCTATCGATAGATATATACATCGTCTTTGGACTTTATTTTCCAAAATACAATAATAACACTGTAGAATTGGTAAGATAATGTGGAAAAATAATAATATGTCAGAATATTTTTTCATCCAGTATTGGTGTTATAAAGGAAAAGACCTAGTACTAACGTGAGCGGCCAACCACGACCAGTGCAGTTGACGGGTGCATCATGTAAGATCAACCTTCACAGTATATAGAACGCTCCTCACCATACTATTTCACCTCCAAGAGAATTGGATTAAAGCATCACATCAACATTCCAGGCTTCAACTTGTGAATATACCATTGTGTATTGTAAAATTGTGTTTCAGTTTAAATGACACAGTACAAGATATGACGGAGTCGACCATGAATGTGGAAAAAAAATTCTGGACAAAATTGCTATTATGATCATCCTTGCAGACTTACATAGTACTAAAATCTTTGCTGTTAAATGAATGTATTTTCATGCTCACATTTTAATACACAAAATTTTAAAGGACAACACAATACATTTCAGGTATAAATGTTGTTATCTGTACAAAAGTTATTTATCTGTCCTTCTGAAGAACTGTATATTGAGTGTAATAACAGTGTCACTCTGGTAGAGAACACAAATAAATGGGATATATCAAGGCGCAAGTATCTGTCCAATTCCACTGTAATAACTGTCGACATATTTGTAAGACCCTATTGAACATCACCGTGCTTTTGTTCTTGCCTTCACAAAACTCTGTTGATTCCCTACGACATCAAAATTAATGGTTTGTTGAGAAGCTATGCTTGAGATTCTTGAATCTTGTTGCTGCCTGATTCATATGTCACGGTTTGTACTTTGAGATTATTTTATTCGTTTTCAGATGTGGGAATGGCATCTGTGATATGTATTGTGGTTGCAGACAAGTGCCGCTATATTCATGTAGACGACAACATTAAAGCAAATAAGAAACGAACGAGCAGTCAGTTGAAATTCCTGACGATAGGTGCATAGCTTAATCTCGCCGGAAGCTTCATTTCATTGTTAACAGACAAAGCTCTGTTGGTTGTCCTACACGTCAAAAGATAAAGCATTGAATAGAATGAAAGGAAAAGGATAAAACCTGAAACCGAACCCTGATATAATTTATGTTAAAGTTAACGAAAAAGTACTAAACAGAGTTTCTCCAAAATGGAGAATATTAATCAACATTATACAATGCGATTGATGAGTGCGAGAGAGAAAATAAAAGAGCCATCTGTCGTGATATTAGTGTACTACTTCATTACATTGTGCGCCATTCTATACTGATTGTAATGGTATCAAAAACTCAAATTCGCCAAAATTGGAAATACGCGCTGTTGAATCTCAGACGTATTATAGGAATTTTAACATATTATGTAATGCATGACAACATTGTTTCATCTATTATTTTATTGATCTTTCTGATTCCTATAGTAAATTTATTTCCTATAGATAAAACCAGAAGATAAATAAAATTATAGCTAAATTAATAAAGTCCTCGTGTTACACAAGTAGGGCTAACTATGAGATGAATAGTAATTCATATCATTATCAAATTAAGTAAAAATGTAGATTTCTTTAATAGTCCTTTTATTAGTTACTACGATTACTTTCTTCGAGCAAAGTAAGTTAGACATACGCTAATTTGGATAATTTTACATTTGCTGGAAAGTGTAATTTCCAAGACTAAGAACAACACGATAATGAAACTTATCTTTCGAAAATTTCAATTTAAACTAATAAAAATCAAAACGTAGACTACACTCGTGTCATACAAGACATGTCTGTACATATGATTATATTTTTGTAGTGCTTTTAGGATGCACAGATTAAAGAAATCAACACAAAACATAATTAATTTGTATATCCAGTGTCTATAATTCATTATTTCGCGAGATATGGAACGAAAGCTGAGGTCGAAATCTACGGAACGAATTCTTCTGGTTTCATATATTCATACTATCTCTTGTAAAATCCTTCTACATCCCCTTTCTCCTCAGTAATTTGATATTTAGCTTGCTGTACATAGTTCTGACTTCCTCTGCATTATCCGGCTTCCAAACCCTCCTTCACAATTAATTCATGCAATATTAGTTCCGCAATTAAAGATTTCTTAGCAGTTTTCTATTCAGGGTAGAATATTCCATCTTACACCCTGATGCATGCAAAATTTAACATAACAAACGAATCGTTAGTTCTGCATCTATCCTTTCAACGTTTCATCACTTCATTTTTTATTCTTGTATGAACTAATTTCTTACTTCTTCGTTTTTCAACTTTACAATATGTAATATCTTGTTTCCTACTTTTTTCTGCATACATTTTTCAATTGGACACTACTTATTCCAGGACCTCTTGTATTCTCTGAGCTTTTCGATTATATTTTCGGGATCTTAACGCAATGTATTTGATATTTCTGTCCATTTATAGAGATTTCCATTTCCTCTTGCATATACATACAGTATATATACGTTCCCAATACGAAATATCAGATTATTTTGTCTACTATGAGCTGCCACCGAGTGCACTCTACGTAAACTTGTACACCATTTCGCCCTCGGTCTGCATATTAGTAGTTTGCTGCCGAACAATAACAAATATTTTATTTTGTTGCAAAATATTTTTGTGAAGGACGAATTTTTTCGAACGTATCTTTCCAGGCTTTGAACGTACGCAAAGGAATCTGTATTATTTTTGAGATTGTGAAATTTAGATTACATATATAGTGTACCATAAAGGCATAAAGATTCAGCACACAGAGAATCACGTAAGCGTATAGAGGAAGAGAACTATCCAAAAGAGCGATTTTCCTAATATGGAATACTAGCAGGATCTTAATATGGAACATTCCTAAATAGGTTGATACGTATGTGATGTGAACTAGAAGTGAAGAAGAATAACTGAATTGTAAGTTACATTAGACCGGACGTATTATTTTATACCGAGCGTCAGCGAAGCCTCTACTTCATCACATCGGGCCTTTATTTCATCCTCGCAGGGAGTTAGAAAACGTTTAGCCTTCCAACTCCAGCCACAGAATATCCAATCGAAACAGCCACAGAAAAAGACATCACACGACTACAAAGAAGAAAGTGAATCCGAAGAGTCAGTGAGTGACTTGAACGAAGATAGTACCGGTAACAGTTTAAGTGATCCTGCTGATGATGACGATAATGAGGAATGTGAACATTATGGAAAATTGTGGTTGCTCAGTGCAGGTGAGGGAGATTGGTTAAAATGCACATTTTCTAAAAGATGGTCCCACGAAACGTGTACCATGAAAGGTGGAGAATTATATGTTGTGGCCATTGTTTTGCAAAGTAAAACTGGAATCAAAATTTGGACGCCTTAAGACACGCTAATCCAGTATGTTTGAACTTTTTCTTTTATATATATATATATTTTTTTTTTACTTTATTTGTCGCACGTGGTTTGCTTCCCCGAATATTTCATTTTCTTCTTTTCATTGTTGGTTGTCTCTAGTAAACATGCTTATTCCAAGGCAGAAGAAATTATAGCTATTCAAAAAGTTAAAATAAGGGATTTAGGATTTAGATTTCTGGGCTTTCGGCATCTATGGTCACGTTTTTGAGGAATGAGGCTCCTTGGCGAGTACACTATCCGGGGAAAGGGAAGGAAGAAATGATTGGGGAAGGAAGCAAGCGGTCTGTGACCTACAGATTAGGTACCACCCCAGCATTTGCCTGGTGTGAATGAGGAAGACTCAAGAAAACCTCATTCAGGGTGGCTGGCCTGACACTTTTTCGACCGAGTGTCCACACCGGGAATCGAACCCGGAACCGCTCGTATAGTGGGCGAAAGTTAAAATAAGTAGTTATTACAGCAATTACAAACATGGGCCTAATAATGAATAAGTCCAGTCAAGTTGGATAATTATCTTTGTACGACGTTATTTCTGCAACTTTTTAATGTTTTAATTATCTTAAGAATGTGATGTAATTTTTTGATCACTTGTCTTCTAGACTTACTAAATATGATATATACCGGTATGCCACAATGCCTACAATGCGACATTTGGATAATTCGAGCATAGACATGATCAATGCTTAGACCGCCCATCCTGAGTGAGGATTTCCCTCGTTCTTCTCAGTCCCATGAAGCGTATGCTGGGATGGTAATTTTCCTGAGGCCACGGCCGAGTCCCTTCCAATTCGTAGATTTATCTTAAGGGCCGATGTGATCTCAAAGTTGGAGGTTCGAACAATTTCTTTTGCTCCTTTCCTTGAACTAATAAATACATGTATTTCTTAATAAACAAATACATTGCTCGAATGCATTGTTCATGCTCGAATTAGCCAATTCAAAAATGTACTTCATTAATGTGTACAGAGTATTCCATACAGGGTGAAATTTCCAGATGTGCCATCAACCAAATTTTGAGATATGTTCTGACTTTATGATTGGTCCAAAGGTGGGAAATGATAAGCCTTGATAGCAGTGAACATGGAATCATTTGGCGCAATGTCGGAAGTATTAAGAATCGTCAGCAGCACGGTGTCTCGCACTCAGGAAAACACATGCTATGATCGCATCACACATTATTCCAAACACAAAAAAACATGGAGCTGCCGGTTGCCAACACTTCGGACTTCCCTCCGAAGCATTGGATGTCCAATTTCTCAAGGCTTATCTCATACCTAGTTTGGACCCTCCTTGAAATCAGGGTATATCTGAAAATTCTATTGAGAGCATATCTGAGAATTACACCGTGTACACTTATTGAAAATTGATGAAATATACATTTTTGGATTGTGCATACGTGGCTTCCTTTATGTTGATGACCACCATCCACATTGGAATTCGAAATAGGGCCTGTTGAAATTTAGATAGCCCTAGCTCTGAAACTATGCACTTTTCGCCATAGGTCCATATGAACTTTTTCTCTTATTTTGATGTGAGGAATCACCTCTTTCAGTTTTTCGGTATAGTTCATTAATACCCGATATATATATAAATATATATATATATATATATATATATATATATATATATATATATATATATATATATATATAGAGAGAGAGAGAGAGAGAGAGAGAGAGAGAGAGAGCGTAAAGATCTGAAACTACTCCCATTTTTAACTCGACATCATATCCCTTTCAAATTTGCACCAACATCTGTCATCCCTTGTAGATCATCTGGGGGCCGCGGTGGCTCAGTGGTAGAGCGTTCACCTCTGGTGCTAGGGGTCTCGGGTTCAAACCCTGCTCCCGCCAAGTGAACTTTGTGGTGGACAAACACCGTGTGCGTGGGTTTTCTCGGGGTTCTCCCGTTTCCTCCCACTTTCTTCATTCCACCATTTCATTCATTTCTCATTATCACCGTCTCCTTTAGCCTAACCGGCACAAGCGTGGGACGTAAAACTTAAAAGATTTTCCCTTGTAGATCACTTACAAGAAACTTCGCCGTCACCATTAATTTTATTCTTTTAGATCTCTAACACTGTGGACTACCGTCTGGCATTGAAGTTTCTACTGAAGCGAACTCCGACGAAGGTCAGGTAAGAAAATTTGGTTCCCTCTCAATGATTTCCATAAACCAGTAAGGTTGCGTAGACATCAATGGTAGAGCCGTCTTTCAACAGGCCAAAGACGCAGAAATCCATTGAGCTGGCATCAGGGCTCTTCACACGAATGTCTTGACATAGAATGACTTGAATCTCTTATTACCGTTACATTACCAGATAAAAACGCAGGTGGTATGACTTGAACTTCCCTGTCCATACAGATCCTCATCTGGTTAGCGTCCGTAGCGTACAATACAATATCTCATAATTATGAGAGATTGATCCGAAAAATAGGTGTCATAATGCATTCCTGGAAGTATCTGCATTCACTTTTACGTTTACATCAACCTTACGTATCAGCACTGTAAATTCCCAGCATAACTAAATTCTGTTATCACCATAAAGCCACATGGGAAAATCTCCCATGAGAACAAAGTTGTAGCAGCCCTTGGCATAACCGTCACAGTATGTTAGCGTCCGAGTGTGACCACCAACAATAAGATGGATGTATGCTTTATTCATTGTGACTACTGTCTGCTATTTGAACCTTGTCAGTTGCATTTTGAATAATTTCTCCAATTAGTTTTTCTTCCTACTTGTGGCGCAGAAGCATGTGGTGTACGTGGGCCTTCCAGAAGCACCTCAGCCGAAGCAACTTCCGAATTATTGTGTTCATAGTTGAATGTACCAAATTGAATGGCTCACCCGTTACACGTTGAGTCGGTGAAGTTTTCTGACACGCCATTTGGCAAATCTACAGCATTGAGGGTGTCCCTTTCCCTGGAGCCCTCTACCCGGTGGTTTTCGTGGGTGATTGTTTCGCCATGCGATCTTTGTTTGTGAAACAAGCTGCAACAGGCCCACAACCAGAAAGGGGCTAGGAGTGCTTGGCCCCCCTAATCTTTCTGTGGCCCCTCCGGGCCTTAACACAAAATGCTATTATTAATACAAAAAGAACACAATTTAGCTATTTGTAAGAGTATTTTTAATGACTTGCTCTCCCTAACATACTCATGGTCCCCACAAACCTCTGTGGCTGGTTGCGGGCCTGAGCTGCAATAGTTTTCACAGTAGTTATTCCGAGTATGTACCCATTCTTCCGATTATATTTTATTTCACTATGAGTGTAGAAGAAACAAGAATGAGAAAGGGCTACTACATACCCTTTCCCGGTTTAATTTAGTGGCCATCTGACGGAAGTTGATCATGATACTCATCTATCTACTTCTTCAGAGCCCTACTGCTTGAGACAACAGGCGAGTTGTTCTTGCATAATTTCCCAGATGGAAATAGCGTTCCTGATTCAGTCCGATATAAACCGAACAACCTTCTGAATTATAACATTTATCTGTTTCTCCTTTCCTTTTCTTTAATTATAACACTCATAATACATCTTTTTTTCAAATAATGTATGTATTAAATTCTTTTCTTACTTGAACTATCTCCAATGTAATTTTTCTCTCTTCAATTTCTGATAGTACCTTTTTTTGTTTTTTATTTTATTTATTTATTTATTTAAAGAAGAAAATTAATATATTGGATGTATCCAATATATTAAAGAATAAACATAAAAATACATAAACATATTAAATTATAAAATAAAAATATAAAAAATATTAATGAAAATAAAATAAAAGAATAAGAAAAATAACTGCTACAGAAATTAACAAGTAAAATTTTTAAGTGCTATTACTTCTCTAAAGGAAATCGGACTTCCTAGATTCCCTTTATTAGTAGAGTTTAACGTACCCGGTATTCAGAGATGACAGGACTTCGGACTTTCAAAAGTCATGTCTATCTCCCTGTGACGGGTAACTTAATTCAATGCACTTCCTCATTGGTTTTTCGTTGCATCTTTTTAATTTTCTACATTTCCTTTCATATACATATTTCAAGCGCTTTCAGTTGTTGATCTGCATACTTTCCGAATATTAACGTTTTTGCTCCATACGTAAAATACTGTGTACGATAGATTTGATGAGACCTCTCCAGAAAGGTTTGCATAGTATGTCGTTGTTCTTCCGTAAGTCTTCTTTCGTTTTTCTTGTGTTTTCCTATAATTCCCGTTCACACTTAAGGAATTCACTAATAATACTATGAAGGTGCTAAAAGTTAATAATATCTTTCTCTTTCCCGCTTGCAGTAGCTCCAATGAATGCAGTTTCCTTCGTTTCAATCACCTTGGCTTTCATCATTTTATCAAGCAAAATGTGTGCAGATAACATTTATTTTGATCCCATACTCTACAAAGTATTTTGGGGTCGCGGTGGCTCAGTGGTACAGCGTTCAGCTCTGGGGCATGGGGTCCCTAATTCGATCCCGGATAGTGCCAAGTGAACTTTGTGGTGGACAAACACCGTGTTCATGGGTTTTCTCGAGGTTCTCCCGTTTCCTCTCACTTTCTTCATTCCACCATTTCATTCATTTCTCACCACCACCGTCTCTTTAGCCTAACCGTCATAACCGTGGGACATAAAATTTAAAGATTTCATTTCTATAAAACATTTTCTCAAGTTTTCTAATATTCTGCTAATTTGCATTTCAGGTTCTGCCGTAAAAGCCATACCGTCTGCAAAGCGAATACATATATATAATGCTTGTACTTCTTTCGGAAATATAGTCTTCACTATGTGTACTTTTCACAAGTGTATGTTCTCCTAAATTCGTTAAATACTAAACAATATTGGAGAAAGATACCGTTGAAACCCCACCTAATTTATTTAATTTATATTTATATATTAAATTTATATATTATATTTAAATTTATATTCTTTCTTGTTCAATTTGTTTATTTTTATTTATTTCATATTTGCAGAAATTCATTCTCTTCTATTTCCCTCCGTAGGAAAACAATCTACAAAATCTTGCTATACTTTACTTAATTACTTTTGTTGTTATTTTCCTTTCACTTTTCCTCATGCTGAGTATTCTAATTATTTTCAGTGTCAAAAAAGATATCTAGAAATATTAATGGTCAACTTTAACAACAAATATATTCTAGTGAAACATATTCTATTTCGCATTTCACTCTGATCTGCGATGATACTTATGTCGAAAACGAACAAAACCAAAATATGTAAAATTCTTTGCTTGACAATGTTTCGTTACACATGCATGGGATGAATTTCATAACACATTCTCATTAATATTTTCACAAATCTTCCATTTGAGTCGAATTTGCGTCATGTGTAATCAAATTGTATCATTGTACCTAGGAATTCTAAAGCGCATTATAGGTTTCTAAATATAAATATCGGCCATTGGACTTTCATTAAGAAATTTACCGAAAACTATACGATATGGTATCAAAAAGTTTCGAGACTAGTTTTGTTTACAAGAAAGTATTTCATTCATCTACGTTTACAGACTATCACCTTCAAAATGGTCACCTTGTACAGCAACACAGCGCTCCCAGTGTTTCTTCCACTGCTTCAATGTCTTCGTTTCGAAGGGTGTCAAGCAATTTTTGCAATTCGCACTGGATCTCCGAAATAGGTAAAAAACATCGGCCTTTGAGCTGAACCTTCAGCTTCGGGAAATTGGTGAAGTCCACAAAAGCCAAATGTGGAAAGTAGGGTGGGTGCGTAAGTGCGATAATCTTGTTTCTGCTGAGAAGCTCACATGTGAGGAAGACACGGTGACAGGATGCAGTATTGTTCTGAAGAAGCCAGTTTTTCGCGGGTTACGAATCCGGTGGCTTCGTCGAATGTTCTCCCTCAGTCTTAAAAACTGGCAATAGATCTCGCTATTGATGGTCTGGCCCCTGGGGACGAATTCGTGATGCACAATGCAGCGAATGTCGAAAAGACGATGAGCATGTACCTAGTCGCGCTAGAGCCTGCCTCGCCTTTTTCGACCATGAAGATAATGGGCTCCAGTGACGTTCTTCCGCTCTTGAAGCGCGCATGCTATTCGAAACACCTCGAACGACTCACTGCAGCATCGCTGTTAACTTGCCGAATCATGTCAAGTGTCTCTGGCGGATTTACCCAGTTTCACACAGAATTTCACGTTTGATCGTTGTCGTTGTTTGAACTTGCTGTCCAGGATGAAATCACAGACATGGTAACGCACGTGTCAGAGTAGCACCAGCTTCACAGCTCCCGATGTATACAGGACGACGTTTCTTGGCATACTGA
Organism: Thermobia domestica; assembly: GCF_964235325.1. Lineage (NCBI taxonomy): Eukaryota > Metazoa > Arthropoda > Insecta > Zygentoma > Lepismatidae > Thermobia > Thermobia domestica. Next base: position 156,147,022 of record NC_137463.1, read on the forward strand.
CTTAAGAAGGTCAGTGTTCCCTGTGCCTGTGCGTACAGACTTGGCGTGTTACAGAACCAGTCTCGACACTTTTCGATATCACCTCGTATTAGATACTCCCACATAAATATAAGTGAGTGTTTTTTTATGCTAAAGGGGTATACTACTTACTAGTAAATACCGTCACACAATATATCGAAACTATTTAATAATTCACAAAGATTGCACTATATCATTCACGTACACAAATCTATAAAACTAGCTTGCTTTATATTATTGCTGTGGCTATGGTTTTATGTTCTCGGACGCTGTTATGACCTTGCAAGGCCTGCTGCAGTGTTATGTTACTCCAGTTAGGTACTGACGTTTAGTTCTTCTTACTTAATCAAAAGGTTATAAACTTTGACACAAAGGAGACAATCTTTTCTCATATGGTTGCCTTAAACTGATTTCTCTCACATAACAATACATCATATTCGAACATTGACTATTTTATTTTCTCTTAAATATTTAGCAATATGGATAAGATACATTTCTCTATTATATCTTCATAAAATATTTTATAATTGCTTATGTATTGGTTTTATTGTAGATACTTTGTAATTTTATTCATGTACTTTCTCCTCTCATTAATTTGTCCCGTATCCATAACCTAGCTGGCGTAAACGTGGGACGTGAAACTTAAAGATTTAATTTCATTTCTTATTTATTTGTCATTTTCAGACGGAAATGCATTATGATAAAAAATTTGGAAAAGGGAAAGTAATAATTTAATACTTGTAATAATCGGCAAATACTCATTACGTGTTTTAACTTTGAAAATAAATAGTGATCATTCACTGGTGTTACTGATTAACCACATGACACCTTGGCTAAAAAGGAAGCTTAAATACTTACATTTAAATTCTTTATGTACACGACATTCCTTCATCTTGGAAATTAGTCTCAAATATGCCACACTTTGTTGAGTCGGACAATTAAATCCTCTTCCTACAATTAACATAACCGGGAAAACTTTTGCTATTTAAGCGGAAGCAAACGTAGGTCCTAAGTAATCGTTTCAGGAGAAGATTATTCGTTGACCGATATACCTAAATTTAGAGTTAGTCTGATGAAAATTGTGATGAGATAATAATTGTCGCTCCGACTATAAAAATATTGTGAATATAATCTATTTTGACTACTACCCATGCATTATAAGCAAGTTCGATTTAAAACATCCGATTAATTTTCTCATCAGAATAGCTCCTCCGTTAATAGATATGTACTATTCAGAAATACGTAGAAATTTCAGCACATGTTTTGGAATAGATATAGTCTAATTTAATATTTTCTTCTTTTATTTATGCTTCTCAACTTATGTTTTCTATAACTTAAGTAATTTACATATATAAAAGCGAATGTATCCAACTGGCTCCATCTAAATAATCTTAGCTGCAAATGCGAACGTTGCAATACGTTTTGTACTTCTTTAATGTTAAAACAAAAATCTAGCCATATGAAGAACCAATGTTTGTGAACATAAAGTAATTGCGTTCATGAAGCTTATTCATTCTGATGAAAAATACTTAATTTATATCTTAGAAAAAAGCGACTTTAATAATATTTTTTAAGATAATGAGACCACCAATTTGCTATTATTCTCATAGGTATTCTAGGTAATATAGCTTTAGACAAACGTAGTGATTTAACTCATTAATTAACTCCCTTTTTACATTACATCTTGTACGTAAGCGAAAATGTACTCCAGAGACTCATCTCTCTTTTGAGCTAACACAAGGGTACTTTTAAATATCTCCATCCTTTCCATGTTGATAGTTATATGCTCATTCGCATTCACATGCTCAATTTCTTTTCTTCTCTTCTGTGAAACTGTAGATAACCTTACTATGCTGGGTATTCTGCATTTGTGTACAAATTCTTTAAGACCAAGATATCCCAGGAGAAATACTTATGCCATGTTCTCTTAATGCGAAACAACAGAAAGAAAAAGCGAAGAAGCAGCTACGAAAAATGAATAAGAGAAAATCCACGCACTTGGAAAATTGAAGCTACATTTCTTTTACTCTTCGGTGATGCGTTACTCAATTATTGAGAAAGGAAAAAGGCGGAGAACGATCTGGTAATATCTTTTTTGATTCCCCTGGTCACATCGCTCGATTTTTATCAAAGAACTACACTCCTTTCAATTCCGATTGCATATTTCCTTGCCCCGAAAACGCAAGACATGAAAAATGTGGGCCCTTAGCAGTTTCCTTTTCTTTTTCTAGGATCCACCCAACCTATTTTATCTACTTTTGGTGATTTTCAACGGGTGAAAAAATCTTTAAATGTTAATCCAAGATGCCTTAAAAAAAATCTCAGGTGAAAATGCACCAGACTGCTTTAATGGTACATAAGTTTTTCTTTTTTAATCTGTTAATTTTTCCGTTGTAAGATCTTTTATACCTATGTATTGTACTCTTACTGAGAGCTGTATGCCCTCAATATTAAATAAATAAGAAAAAAATATGTTTTTCTTATATGTGCACACATATAGCCCTAACAAAAGAAATCAATGATCTGATAATCGTTTTTAAAACATTCTTGCCGGATGGGCAAAGATAGGCACGGGGAATGGCGTGGCGTCATGCGTCCCCTTACCTTTTCAGATATACTTTTAACCCTGACTACACATACCATAAAATTACAATAATTCGTTCCTTAATATCTCATGAAGAACAACATTCGCTTCTGGTATGAGAAGTCTGCGGTTCTATCTCTGGTAGCGCGAGTTTGTGGTGGACAACATCGCGTTTGGGGTTTTCTTTAAGATTGGCTCGTTTCCTTCCACATTCTCATTCCACTTAATGATTTAATCATCACTCGCTTTCATTAATTATCCGTGTTCTTTAGCTTAGAGGCATACCATAGGATATAAAACTAGATTTCATTTCATTCTAGTAAGATTAATATCACGTTACTACGAGGGAATTGTAGTACTCAATGGAAGGTACTAGTGATAAGTAGACCCTCTATGCAATAAGTGAAATTTTAATTGAAGAATGTTTTCTGAGTTCTGTTGGATATTTTCGAAACTATCTATGACTTAAGAAATAATAAAACTTGCCATCATGTTATATTGTACGCCAATTAAATTAAGAAAGAATATATGTTACTTTCGTTCTTAAGATACAAATTCAAAGAATAATCCATCTTCTTCGTTGGATATCTAAAGTTTCTTTCTGGAAGCTTTTCAAACAGAACTTCATTTAGGTTCTGTCTATATGTAAACTAAATCATAGATTTTTTCAGAACTAATTAACATAAAGTATTATATCTTATATCTATTTTTTCTGAACCTGTCTGATGTAGAATATTGGGTTTTAAAATTGACTTATTTGAAGCATGAGAGGCTGTCTCTTTCCTAGGTTGTAAATTATTTTATTGGAAAGATTCGATCTCGATTCATAATATAATAATAATAATAATAATAATAATAATAATAATAATAATAATAATAATAATAATAATAATAATAATAATAATAATAGAAGGCATTTCAAAAGAATAACCCGATTTCATAAATATATATATTTTTTTTACATGAATGCAGATAAAACTTTGCGACAAATTTTAAAACACATTTAAATTTAAATTTTCCCTATGCGCCACCTTCAAATCGATAGTTCACGTTGATGTCAGTAGAAGCTTCCCTGGTGCAGCTTCTTAGTTAACTAACTCGCTTGTATTGTATTCAGCATGATTTTTTTTGTGGGAGTTTGTAAAACACTCCCTCTATATGCTTCCTCTTCCAACAAATGTGGAAAAACTGCGACAGTACACAGAGACAACATTGGCTGCAATATCAGCAGACACATTTGCACAAGTATTAAAAGGGTTTTACTACTGTCTGTAGTGCACCAAGAAACTCTTACCATAAACTAAATAAATCAGCGACTTTCAACTAGCGCCAAGAAAAATTTTTATTTTTAAGGTGTATTTTAAAATTCACCACAAAGTTCGAGTTTTAACTCATGTAAAAGATATAGTCTTATGAAATCAAGTGATTCTTTTTGAAACACACTGTATTTCAGAAAATATTGTTTTATGTATTTTAAAATGTCATATAGGTCCTATTTAATCAATTTCAAGATCTATTTTCTTCATATTCAGCCTGTTAGGCATTCTAAATACCGTGTTAGATGTCTTTCTGCCTAATATCAAGGTTTTAGTAAAACAAATGGAAAATAATCAGGGCCACATTCGTACTTAATCAAGTAATTTCAGATCGATCATGTGAAGCGTGAATTCTTTTGAAATAGAATTTTGTCTAATAGTGTCAAGGCTAAAAGTATCAAAGTAAAAATAAAATTTCCTACTGAATCTATGGTTGCCGTACGGTAGTATAGACCAGATGGACGAAAGCAATCACCTTCAAACTTTTGAAATTACTGCAATGGACCTTTTTGTACATACTTACATATCGAAAGCGAATATTGCGTTTTAAGATTTATGCTTACTATTATTATCCCAAAGACTTAAGCAAATCATCAAATGCATTAGTATAATTTCATATAAATAATATCATTGAATGATTCTATCCCTAGAATGCATGGTATGAGTCAAATTATCCTTGTGACGTTCCCTGCAATTTTCGACCTGTTTTCACAAAATATTCGCTGCCTGAGAGTTTCTATAGGGTGAGCCCATATTGATTGGACACAATTAAAATGCATTTGTGGATCACGTTGAACATTTATTACCAATTATGTGGAACGCATTGCCATAGGACAGGAGTTTTGCACTGTGTTCAATGTTTGAAAAACGCGTTCCTTAGATGGACCCCACTTTGACAATAAATTCTTTGATCCTAATAATCACGTTTAGAATAGGTTGGCGCAGGGTTTAGGCAGGGTTAGGGATGCGCACGAGACGAGTCGAGACAGGATTTTCCTGACAAAATTCGAGTCGAGACACGCTCTTCCAATAGAGAAATATAATTTTTTCGAGTCGAGACATCACTTTTACGGCAAATTTTAGAGACGAGACAGCCACAAATCTTGTCTCGTGCGCATCCCTAGGCAGGGTAGCTCCTATCTCCCTTCAGATGCTGTTCTTCAGTTCATTGATAGTGGTGGGATTTGTGGGGGTACACATTTTTCTTCATATAACCTCACAGGAAGTACTCCGGTGGAGTTAGATCTGGAGATTTGGATGGCCAATAGCTATCACTGATTCTGGAGATGGGGCGTCCCGGGAAGTATTGTTCAAGAGTTTTCATTGATACTATAGCAGTATGACTGGTGGCAGCAACGTGTGGGGTTATCTAAACGAGAGGGTGTACACCATAAAACCCATTATCATCAATGAACTAAGGACAGCATCCGAAGGAAGATAGCAGCCAATCCTGCCGAAACCCTGCGCCAAATTACGCTGAGCATGATTGTTAGGGCCAAAGAATGTTCTCGTCAAGGTGATCCCATTTAAGGAATGCTGTCTTCAAACACTGCACCCAGTGTACAACTCCCTTCTTTTGTCAATGTGTTCCACATAATTGGTAATAAATGTTGTATTCAACATGCTTCACAAATGCATTTTAGATGTGTCCCATCAATATCACCCACCCTGTACAATTCTCTATTTTGAAACTTGCAAAATTACTACCTTTCATTTTGCCGAAAATCCAAGACCAAAACCGAGAACATTGATTTGATACGAAAAATGTAGATGAAAAGTAGTCATGCATTTAAAAGTTAAAAATAAAGTGTAGAGAAAGTTATAACGTACTAATCGTGTAATTTGAAAGAAACAAGATATTAGATTATTGTTAACTAAATTGTAATGAAATGATATTCTTTCTTTCACTCTTTTCTTACTAAAGTTATGAATAATCTATTTTCTCTCAGATTCTTGAGATGGCTCACTATGTTCCCTTTATATAATATGCCACGATTATAAGCAGCAATTCTTACAAAACACTCTTCAGTCTATTCGTAGAAGACTATTTCTTCATTTCTTTAGAGTGCAAGTGGATCGATGAAGCTTAAAGGAATAAAGAAAGTGTAGGAAGCTTTTTCCGAACCACTTCCGCAGTTGGACTGGACTGCTGCAGAAATATCGTTCTTCTTTCCTTCTCTTTTGGGTTTCTCTTTGTCCCCCTTTTTATCCACTCTTCTTTTCCGTTATTTGGTTCTCTAACTTTCTTTTAGCCATCGCGCCAGAGCGCTGAAGAGACAACAGAACTTCGTTAACGGGAAACTTTCTTGTCCTTTACTTCATCATACTTGCAAATATTTCACATTCTCTCCCACTCATCATTTTTTCCTACTCATTTCTTCTCTCTTAAATGAAAATATAAAGCCATTTTACTTCGGTTAAAAATGACAATGTATTTGTATAAATCATTTACCACTGGCAGCTTTCCACGAAAATTGCATCTGAATTGACTTTAGTCGTATTTTACCAGTACAACTATAAAAAAGTAATAAGTGCACAGAATTTACACTCAAAATGGAATAACAAAATAAAAGTACACTGAGAATATTTAGTATCTGAAGATGCTAAATCATTCACAAGCTAACGAGAAGGCAAATTAAAACATGAATTTGCTACATAAATAAATATACATCTAAGGCAGGAGTGTCGAAAGGGCATAAGTTTCATTCATGACACGTAGATACTTCTGCAACTTACGAAGTCACAATACGCGTATGTATTTGGGGAACGCTTTTGAACGAATTTTTGTGATTTAAGTTTCTAAGTTTATAATGTTTTTACTGTACTGAACACACACGTATGCTTCAAGTACAATTATTCCTATCTTTTTTGAAGTTTTATTTCGACTAAGCAGGAATAACTTTTAAAAGAGATAAAGAGAGAAAAACGATTGTTGACATATAATTACACAAGTAGTTGCGTTAAGTTGTTGAAATGTCATGGCGGGAAAAATAAGGGGTAGTTACTTGCAGTATGACCAGATGCAGTTGATGCTAAACGTGGACCTATATGGGAGATCCAGGTTTTATGAACTCCTGAGATTTAAATCTTATAACAAACTGTGTCATATATACACATGTCGTTTCAGAAAAAAAACTTTCTGTTGTTTCTGCACGTTGCTATGGATGTTGTCATAACGGAACTTTTTATACAGTACTAGCATCAATTACCCGTTTCGCTGGGTTAAATTAAGAAAAAAATAGTATTATGTTTCGTTACTCAGTTACTTTTTACTATTACTAAAGCGCTCCTTGATATTGGTCATTTTGATATTATATATATATATCCCCCATAATTTTTGCGGCGCTGAATCTGGATTTAAATGGCATCAGAAGAGTCACTGTTCATCTCAGCGACCTCAAAAGCTATAGATTTGACACTAATATTACAATTTCGATCATTTGCAAATGTCTTTCCCCTCCTTTAAGTTACATCGTCAAAGTGATATGACAAAAGTCATCTCATGTTCGAACTTCATCTAGGTTGAAAATTTGATCAAAATCGGTCCGGTGGTTCAAGAGTTATTAAGTTTTATTTATTTCTATATATGTCCTCCTCCTACCTAGTCCCCTAAGTTCTATCGTCAAAGTGAATAGATAAATACCATCGAAGGCCCAAACCTCATCTATGTTGAAAATTTGATCGAGATCGGTCAGGTGGTTTAAGAGTGAAGTCACATAGACAGTCACTTTCATTTTTATTTTTTCACATATCTCTCCGCTTCCCCCTCCCCTACGTTGCACCGTCAAGGTTAAATGGCAAAAATTATCCCAAGTCGGAACGTCATCTATGTTGAAAATTTGATCGAGATCGGTTGGGTGGTTCAAGAGTTATTAAGTTTTATTTATTTTTATATATGTGTCCCCTCCGCTCCCCATCGCCTAAGTTCTACCGTCAAATTGATACAATGAAATTCACCCCAGGTCCGAACTTCATCCATATTGAAGATTTGATTAAGATCGGTCCTGTGGTTAAAGCGTGATGAAGTCAAAAAAACGGCCACTTTAATTTTTATTCTTTTTTACATATCTCCCCCCTCCCCTTCGTTGCACTGTAAAATGAAATAAAGAAAACATCGCAGGCCCGAACCTTATCTATGTTGAAAGTTTGATCAAGATAGGTACGGTGGCTCAAGAGTTATTAAGTTTCATTTATTTTTATAGATCTCTCCCCTCCCCCCTCTAAGTTCTACCGTTAAAGTGACATGATAAAAACCATCTCAGATCCGAACCTTATATATGTTGAAAATTTGGTTAAGATCGGTCGAGTGGTTTATGCGTGATGAAGTCACACAGACAGTCACTTTTATTTTTACTTTTTTGACATATATCTCCCCTCCCCCTCCCCCTCCCCTTCCTTGCACTGTAAAAGTGAAATGAAGAAAACATCCCAGTCCCGAACCTTATCTATGTTGAAAGTTTGATCGAGATCGGTCGGGTGGTTCAAGAGTTATTAAATTTTATTCATTTCCATATATATTTCCCCTCCTCCCCTCCCCCGCCTCTAAGACCTACTGTCAAAATAAAATGATAGAAAACTTTCCAAGTTTGAACTTCATAAATGTTGAAAATTTGATTGAGATCGATCGAGTGGTTCAAAAGTAATTAATTCACGAACATAGTCACTTTTATTTTTATATTTATTGATTTTTGTATATCTCTCCCTCCACCCCTTTCCCTACGTTCCTCCGTCAAAGTGAAATGACAAAACTCATCCTAGTCGCTAACCTCATCTACATTGAAAATTTGATCAAGTTCGGTCGGGTGGTGCAAGAGTTATTAAGTTTTATTTATTTTTTCTAAGTCTTCCTCCTTCCCCTCTCCTAAGTTGTACCGTCAAAGCAAATAGCTAAAAATACTCCCAGGCCAGAACCGCATCTACGTTGAAAATTTGATCGAGATCGATCGGGCGATTTAAGAGATTAAGTCACAAACACAGTCACTTTCAATTTTATAATATAGATTTTATGATCATCATTATGATTTAATTTGAAGAATTGACATCGGCTGAAGAAAATATATTGGGGTATTCAGCCAAGGAATCTTGAGATGTCAATCACTAAAACATAGTTTATGTAACTATAGTTTAGTTCATGGTGATATAAGGTAGTCACCGAGATATGGAATTCACGGGACGGCATTTTATGCACCGGTTGTGAACAGGATTTCTCAAATCAATTATAGCATGAATATATTAAGGCATCTAGATAGAAGTAGATGATGATGACAAGTTCTTCGAAACAAATAAACGGTCTCTTATAGATCTAATAGTACAGCAATAAATCTTTCACATCATAGTGCGTAGTGCATTAAAAAGCCGATGACCAGACAATAAAATGACACTGTTATAGCCGACACAAATTAAACTGCGGAACTTAGAGATATTTACTTGTAAAATATCGAAATACAATATGCTTTATGTGTGGTGCTTTCTCATAGCGAGTAGCTAGTGAGCGTTATTTCTGTGCGCGTGGTCTAGGCTTCGATTCCCAGAGATAACCAAATACATTACACTGACTAAGTTCAAAACTATAGGTCTCATTCTATTTAGCTTTATATATGATAAAGGAACATTAAACTCAATCTAATTAAAGCATTTTGTATTGAGATGTCGTTAATTGAAATGTTATTAACAGTGACTCAAAGACGAAAATAATATACGATTTAAAACACACACACACATTTACTATGAGTATTGTAATGAAACCGAAAAAGTTTCACTTTTAACATGTGTTTAGACCTAAAAATATTCTGTCAACATTAGTGATGAAAAACACAAGTCTCTCTGTATGTATATATACTTTGCACACGTTCCCGACCTAAAACTATTATAAATACAATCAGCTTTCCTCACTATAAACCTTTATTTTCCCAGTAATAAATTTACAACAAAATGTATTTATTCTTATTCATTCACATATATACCAACAAACAAGTACACAAAGACTTCGGTGATTTTTTGGTACAAACGATTCGGTGATTCTTCTCTATTTCTCTTGCATCGCATGCGTAAAAATGATCTAATAAATAGTGTATTAAATCGCATTCCATGATATTATTTTTCTGGAAATGGATTTGTATAAAACAAGGCTTCTGAAGTGTTTAAAAATGATGCAATGTATAGATAAAATATTTAAAAATTCTTAGTCTGCGTGTCCAAAACGTACTATCAGATTTTACGCCAAAGAATTTCCTAAAGCAAAAACAGTTTAAAATCAGATAGAAAGACTAACGTATCTCCAAGTGTTTCATTTTTAAACAAATAAAAGAAAAATTAACAGTGCAAGTTGATCGTCTTTCAATGTTTTGAGAGGGGGGAAAACTAGCTGTTTCTGAAGAGAAACTTTTAAAGGTCTACAGGGGGATTTAGATTTTTGGGCTTTCGGCATCTAAGGCCATTTAGCCCTTCACCATTTGAGGAATGACGTCCATCGGCGAGCACACAACCCGGGGAAAGGGAAGGAAGAAAGGGAAAACCCAGGAAAACCTCATTCAGGGTGCTGGTCTGAAAAAGCGTGTTACACTTTTTCGACCGTGTGACCTCAGCGGGAATCGAACCCGGGACCGCTCGCACCGAAGGCCAGAGCGCTAGCGACTACGCTACATGGGGCCACTAAAAGGTCTAACATTTTAAGAAATGAGTGAACTGAAAAAACGAGTAGGTGTTCTAATAAATTTTGACGTAGCTATCATCTTGTTGAAACATAATTCTCCTATCTAATTTTGAAAAGTGTGCATAAGTTGTATCCGTAACAACTTACTAGGAGAAAGCTTCTCAAAACATTAATTTTAAAGGAAGTGTAGGCATACCCAAAAGTAAATACATAGAGTCATTGCCCGTACATTGTTTTAGCCCAAAATAGTCCTTCTATCTAACTTCGGGCAGTTTATTTTTAATTCATAGAGAGGACAAGAGTCGTTAGAAGAAAAATAAGATCAATATCCGTACTACACTGTTTTACCATCTTCACATAGAAGTACTCTTTTGACAATTTGTAACAGGGAATACCACTTAGCTGGCTGGTGTCAAGGTCCAAGTATAGGAGATGAGTACAAAATAATTTTGGTAAGTGTGCATTTGGCTAGATTAATACTTTTTTTTGGGGGGGGATGCGATTATCCACTAATATGATTCTTTCCTAATATGACAACGCGGATCTGCTGTTTTCTTTAACAACCTTAACAAGTGTCATGAGGGTTCCTGCACTAAGGAAAATCATCATCCGGATAGCGGTATATTGTACAAATATATGAAATCTTATGTTTAGTACGGAAATCTATACGGACCATACGTTATCCATGTGCTAATACGTACTGCCTTTTTCCCGCTTACATAAGGTTGTACGTTAAATCCAAATACTACAGGATTTGCGCAAGTAACCTACGTTTTTACGTACGCCACATACGTTTTTTCTCAGTTACCGATGACTCACGCATTTTTATTATATATTTTATTTTATTATTTATTTATTTTGTTCTAGGTTGCAGACCTAATAGAAAGCACTATTACAAAATATTTAAATATCTAGAGAGAGTATAACTAGATGCATAATACAAACAGCTAAGGACCACTGAAAAGTAACACAAACAAGCAGTGTTCTGTGTACTTTTCAACTGTTTTCAGCGAAGTCAGATGCACAATTTCGAAAATCTAAGGAGTATGCAATATAGTAATAAACTTGTTTCAATACTTCCAATGGAAACACGTTCCATGTTTCATTTCGTAGGACTCAGGTAACTACTAAAAGAAAATTTATGCGTGAGCCACGGTTTCTCACAAGCCTCACTGGAAGAAGAGACGTGAGTCATACGGCTCACGTGGCCTCACTATCTTAGCGTGAGCCATATATGACTCGCATGACAATTAATATGTAAATGTTTGATCATCTGTATGAAATGGAAACGAGGGAAGCAAACTCTTAACTTGTATTTACTCATTCTATGCGTTTATTCTTACATATATTTTAAATATCTAAAAATATGTTCAACATGAAAAATGACGACTCTAACAATGGAAATGAAAAAAATCAAGGGAAGTTCTGAGATCAACTTAAGAACAACAGAAAATTACAAGATTTGAAATCAGCATCTTTCCACATTTATTGAAGAAAAGGTGACTATTGATAAAATAACACACTGACAAATAATCACTACACTACATAATATCGCCTAAAAGGACTAGAAATATAAACAATGAAAACAAAAAATGTCTCCAGTTCAAAGAACATTCAAAGTACAGAAACAAGGAACATTCGAAGGTACATTTCTTTCTTTAACGCAACCTTCATCTTGAATGAGAATAATAGAAAGAGAACAAAAGTCTTCATTAGTATTTGCATCTTTCACATTGAGATGAAAACTCTTTCATCCAGGTATTGTTCCTCCACCTAACAAAAAATCAATGTCAATACGCATAGGACACAATATCTCGCTAAACACAAAGAAAGAACTGGATAATTTTTGTCTTCGAAACAAGTTGAATGTGTATCTTACGAGAAAAAGGCCTGATTGAGCTCTCTAAAAATAATGTGCATCTTTTGTACGTACGCTTCGTAAAATAACAAGAAACTAAAATATATATCGAGCACGGATGCACAAGATACAACAAATAAATTATGTACAGTGGCGTATTTACGATTTTGTTTGGGGGGCTTTGGTAACTTTATTCCAGGAAATATGAAATTTTGCAAGATATTTCATTTACTTTAATATAGTAAATAAAATTTCGGGGGGCTTAAGCCCGACGCCACTGATTATGTATTACAATTAAAACATTTAACAAGAAACAAAAAGTATCAAATAATAGGTCTGCTTTTGATAAAGTGGACACTTTCAAATATCTAGGATCGACATTAACAGACGAAAATCATATTCACGAAGAAATTAAATGTCAACTAAAAGCAGGAAATTCGTGTTATTATTCAGTTCAAAATTTCTTGTTGTCGCGAATTCTGCCGAGGAATTTGAAGCTTAAAATATATAAAACGTCTGTTGTTCTGTATGGTTGCGAAACAGTCGCTTACTCTGAGGGAAGAACATAGACTATAAGTACCTGAGAACAAGATCCTGTGACGAATATTCGAACCCAAGAGGAACGGGAATGGGGAATGGCGAAAACTTCATAACGAGGAACTACACAATACGGTTTACCAAACATTGTTAGGGTCATCAAATCTAGGAGGCTCAGATCGGCAGGTCATGTAGCCAGGATGGAAGAAAGTAGGAACGCTTTCGAAGTCTTAACTGGAAGATCAATCGGAAAACGACCATTAGGAAGACCTAGGGGCAGATGGGAGGACAATATTAGACTAAGATGGATCCGACAGAAATAGGAATACAATGTAGAAACTGGATCTAGTTGGCTAAGGATAGACATGAGTGAAGAGCCTTTGTGAACGCGAAATTGAACCTCCGGGTTTCATAGACCATAGAGAGAGAGAGAGAGAGAGAGAGAGAGAGAGAGAGTTAACCAGAAACTAAAGTACATCGAACTTGAATGCTTAAGATACAACAAATAAAAATATGCATTACTATTAAAACATTTAACAATAGTGATAACACTTGGAATTGTGTTATTATCTTGATGTATTGATTTTGATTATGCACTCTAAATCAACATGCACGGCAGTGCATGGCAGCCAAGTTCCGCGAAGCAAATGAAAAACCGAATTTCACGTTTGTATTCCAATTTCAAGTACCTAAAATATGAGATTATTTGTCCAAAAAAAGGCCTATTTAAATAGCATGAGGAATTTCTTCATCTCCCCTTTAGACTCCCAAAAAATTAAAAATATTCACTTTTGGCAATTTTTCTGTCGGTTAGTTCCGAAAAACTACAATCACGTCAAATTTAATCATTGTAGCCCTACAGGAAGTGCCGTATAATTTTGGGGTGTAAAAGGTGTCCCATATAAATACGTACCATGGGAAAGATTTTTCAGTTCCCCATAAAACCACTCTAAAGTTGGAATTGTTTATTTTTACTGATTTACTTAGGTAATACTAATGAAAACGTACAAGCATACCGAATTTCAATTTTTTATTCCAATTCCAAGTTCCTAAAACATGAGATTATATGTAAAAAAAAAAAAAAAAAAAAAAAAAAAACATTTAAATAACATGGGAAAATTCTTCATCCCCCTTCATCATTTCAACTTTCCACGTCAACCGGAAGCACCCCTTTTTATTTTATGCCAGTTCATGTAGTTTTATATACAGTTAGGATATGTTGGTGGCAAATATTATTAAGTTTACAAGCTATTTGAAAGGTGTATATCATTGGAAGGGAAACCCGAGGCAGTATGAAACTGCGCAACATGCGTGTCATGTAATGAACTCCGTAATTTCGCAATGTGAAAAGGTAGAGAACAACTAGGTATATTGAAACACTAGCTATGTCTAGTGATGTAGCAGCGAGGATTCAGCATCAAGGGTTTTGGGCCCTGTTGATACTCTTCGTATTTAGGCAATGAAAAATGAGATGTTAGCGATCGTGATTTTGTAGTTCGGGTAAATGAATTGGAATCTCGTTTGGACATAACGCTCTGACACATATTTAATAGAAGAAATCCTCCCCGCTGGTCTAGTTGCTAGTCTAGTGCATTTCTTGTACAGGTCTTGGATTCGATTCCAGGTGGGAGAGCCCTTGGGAACTAATTTTGTATGTGACACATTATGACTCCTTTAAAAATGTGCAGTTTTAAATTTAAATCCAGCAATATGCCACAATTGAGAATTCCAATATACGATATTGACATGGTGAACTACAAAAAGAAGTGAAATATGAACAAAAACACCAGAGGTGCAAAAATTGCAGCCAAGTTCGTCAGCCTCAAAAATTGTTGAGATGAGGATGGATGAGCCAAGTTCCTTGGCCACTGCATCTGAAAGGGACACTGGAACTTGGCGCGAGGTGTCAAGGAAAGTGATATTAAGGAACCTTACGGATAGTGGTGGTGGGCGTGGTGGATTTGGGACCACCATCAACCTTAAGAATATCAACTTTGCTAGTGAGCTAAGGCACATATACAGAATACTGCAGTAAGATTGGTGGTTCGATACCCAGACAAGGAAAACTTATATTCCTCCACGAAGTGTCAAAGTAAATGATGTTAACGAGCCTTAGGGGTGGTGTTTGTGAGCGTGGTGGATTTGGGGGGTCACCACTAGCCTGTGAGCGTGGTGGATTTGGAGGTCACCACTAGCCTTAGGACTGAAATGTCCCGGCCGTGAAACTAGGAACAGACATCTTAATGTATTCGAATATGTTAGACACCTCGCGCCAAGTTCCAGTGTTCGTTTCAGATGCAGTGGCCAAGGAATTTGGCTCATCCATCTTCATCTCAACAATTTTTGAGGCTGACGAACTTGGCTGCACTTTTTGCACCTCTGGTGTTTTTGTTCATATTCTTACCTACTGAAGAGAATACACGCTTCTATTCTTTTATGTCTACAACGATAATGGTAACTTAAAACGATTTTTTTATAAACAATGTAAAATAGACACTAAACATCAACGAATTATATCATAACTAATCTATGTATTGTATTAAAACAGGAGTGCAAATAAGCAACAAAATTTTACTATCCCAAGAATAAAAACTACTAGCCCACATCCCACAATAGAAATAATTTACTTACCTTTGGTATTTTAATAGTGATATTAAAAACTCGCCCGCACCAATGAACCACTTGCCCCAGGCGAGTGGGCGAGTGGTTATTTGCATCCCCGTATTAAAAGTTTCACTATTGCTTCTAACACTTTTGAAAGGGTTTTAAAAAGTCAATATTGGAAATTACGCTATTTTACAGTTACATAGTGCTACTAAAGCAATTTGCTGCTTCTTTCAAGACCTACAATACCGTATAGAAATTTGAATACCTTGAAATTATGACGTCATGAAGTGTTCAATTTGATTTCTGTCTATAAGTATATATAATAGGATTTGGAAAATATTATATGATTTAATTTGTATTTTTTTAAAAATATTATCTATACAAGCCATTTACTAAAATAATCTAAAACAAAGAGTTATGAGCATAGTGACGACTTTTAAAATAAAATAAAAAAAAACTTGGTCTTTTATTTCCATGCAAAAAAAGGAACTTTTCTGAAATATCTATTTAGTTAATTAGGTACATAAGTACAACAGTAGAGATAGGTAAAGCCTACTTACTGTCTGTGTTTCAAGAGGAAGAATAAAACACGATTACAGTCTCCAGGCCTGCAATTCAAAAGCAAATGAATATCCTAAAGAAGCTTTCTGTAAGGCGATTGTACTGAAAGCTCTTTCTCTCCGAGTGCCGAAAAACCAAAGTAAAGACGAACGTGTTCTGGTTAATAATTCAATTAAGCCCAACTTCTACTTTTAAAAAAGGAAAACTTTCTATGAGTAACTTGAAGAACTAAAGGATATGTTACATCGTTGTTTATGAAAGTGTATACTAACGCAGGGGCTCTCGGTCTCTTCCACTGAGGTACCACCATATATAATATAGAGAATTTGTATTTACTAGTAGTCAAAATTATTCTGGAAATGCACGATTCCTTTGTCTCAAAGTAAAATTTCATTTATTAAAAAGTTAACGATTCTTTGAATCTTACTCAGTGGATTCGTTATTAACACGTTGACTGCCATGACACCCAAAAATGGGCTTCAAGTAAAACTTTTTGTGGGACCGCAATATCTAATTTTTGGTCTCGCCGCAACTGGTTGAAGCCATGATATCCCTAAGTACATTTCACATGATATTTGTTAACGTATGCAAAACAGTTGTTTAGGTTAATGAATACTTGTAGCTTGGCTTCGGAAAATGAAAAAAGAAATGGAATGAAATCTTTAAGTTTCACGTTCCACGCTTATGCCTGCTAGACTAAAGACGATGAGAAGTGAATGAAATGGTAGAATGAAGAAAGTGGGAGGAAACGGGAAAACCGCAAGAAAACCCACGCGCTGGCCTCAGAATGTAGCCGTTTTTCTATCTCATAGAAAAGGATTAGTGACATACTGACTATCTTAATCATATTTGGCAAAATAAATGAATAAAATCCTAAAATAACATTACGTGAACACAGTGCATTAAAATAACATTACACCGTTCTGATTATGGTACTTTTGTTCGTAAATAAACCTACAGTCAGGATCAGCAATTAGAAAAAAAAATCACATTCTTTCTTCAGTGCGGAGGTTGTATTTGTTAGCAAAACAGCTTCTTAG
This sequence comes from Thermobia domestica, assembly GCF_964235325.1. Taxonomy (NCBI): domain Eukaryota; kingdom Metazoa; phylum Arthropoda; class Insecta; order Zygentoma; family Lepismatidae; genus Thermobia; species Thermobia domestica. The sequence goes on from NC_137463.1 coordinate 156,164,195, forward strand.
CATTTGATTTCAGTTGTTTTTGACATACATGATAGAAATTCTGTATTCAGAAAGGTAAGTAGGTACACAGCTTTACCAGATGAAAAGTATGTCGGGAAACACTTGGTTTTCGACTCGGTCACGTTATACTAAAGAGAATATTTTAATACCACTCATTCTAGCTTTGGAACTTCTTGTATAAATTAACAGACAAATTCTGACCAAAGCATATATTAACTAATAAATAATAGCATTACAGTTTCGGCAAATTAACTTTGCCTTCATCAGACACATTACGAAATACAATTTCTAAGATTACAACTTATATACTTCTTAAAATGAAAGGTCATTCCATGAACCAATCATATTCGTCCTTTCCTTTAACAATTTTTAATTAATACATACGCAACTTTTAATGATCAACTTTCACTTAAGAGCTAAACTTTCAATTGGCACACCTGTGTATGAATAATTTTCACTTTTGAAAAACATAAACTTTTATATTTATATTTTTAGAATATTTTAGCACAACTTTGTAGGATTCGTGCATACCACCTAGCAGCGGCCAGCGTACCACCACCGGACTGCGTATCATAGGTTAAGAAACCATGTATTAAAGTTTAGTTTGTTGTAGTCTTAAAAGTTCGCATGGTTAATAGTAAAGCACATAATACTTTTAACAGTCAATGTATTAACAATAAATTTATAAAATAATAATAATAATAATAATAATAATAATAATAATAATAATAATAATAATAATAATAATAATAATAATAATAATAATAATAATAATAGGAACATTTATTTCAATTCGTTATTATCAAAGTGGTATTATCACAAGGCTTAAGCCATAAGCGAAATACTTAATTTACCTCCCTTTCCAAACTTCGATTTTCCAGTTCTTGTACAAATATTGCCTATCTGTTCAAAAGCAAACTTAAGTAGCTATCATTTCCAACCACCTTCAAAAACATAAAAGATTTTGCTTAATAACACTTGAAAGACGCATGAACTTAACCAACTGATAGTGATGATAACAGGTGATAACTTGTCCATAAAACGAGTACAAGTAATAAAGTGGTTTAATTGAGAGTGAGAACACAGTATTGGAGATAGTCATAAAATTTTATAGACTTGGAAGAACAGGAAGATTTTTAAAGAAGAAATCCAGGCTCGTTTCAAGCAGCCGTAAACTAAAGATGAAACAAAGCTATAAGCAAAAGTAATATTGAAGGAACATCACTCAGGTATCGTTGTAGAATTCGCATGTGATTTCACGCAAAATATGCATTGTAAACAATGAAACGAAATATTTACATTCAAATATAAAATCTTCAAACAGACATACGTAATTGCATTGAATAAATTTTAAATTGTAAGTGATATAAAATTTTCAAAGAAATTTAGTTTACATAAAAATTAAGGAACATGGGAATAACGTTCTTCATAATATAAATTAGATTCTTTTCATTGAGGTTCCATGTTCAACTGAATTCAATCTTTCCTTATTTGTATAAGGGTAAGTCAATGAGTATGATTACTTTCGTTATAATTGTCTGTAAGTTGGCTGTACGGCTTTCTGCGGTCCCGAGCCGATAGATAACACCAGTGTCTTCGGTTGTGGTAGGTTTCAGTGTCATTTCACTTTGAGCTGTTGCGAGGTAAAACGGCTGCGCCACTGTCCGTTTGTGTAACAGAAGAACAGCGTTCCGTAATCTGTTTTTCTATAGTCTGAAGATGTACTAGGAACAGAACTTACAGCACAATACGGGGCCAATGTTTTACCACGGCGAAGTTTGTCCGTGTGAGTTTCCAAAAAGTGTGAGCATAACTTTTTCCTGTAGAGGGTTAACGCTAAAATTTCTGTTTTCTGGAGATTCGAGTGTTCCCATTCCATGTAGGGATGGGCACGAGCGAGTTCGAGCGAGCTTCATTTGAAGTTCGACTCGACTCGATACAAATCTTTGAGCTCAACTCGAGAACTCGACTCGAAAAAATTTCCTCCAACTCGACTCGAATTCGGGTCGAGTTTCGAGTCGAGTCGAGCTAAATGGAGCTAAATCCTGTGTGTACTTTCAAGTACTCTCTTCAAGTATCGTAAATAAACAATATAGTTATGAATGATACTACTACTACAACTCATTACTATTATTATTATTATTATTATTATTATTATTATTATTATTATTATTATTATTATTATTATTACGTATTGTTATTATAATAATAACATCACTCACGAGGTTCTGGGTTTGGGTTCCGAAGGAGTAAATATTCGGGTTCGAGCCAAAAATTGTTAAAAATTATAGGGCGGCGGCCAAACATGTTCAAAACTGCTTGGCTTGAATTTAGGGTTGTTAACGGCTAGAACAGCTCGGCTCACAGCTAATTCACTATCGAATCGAACCGAGAAGTGAGCCGAAGCGAACCGGGCTGATGGCTTACCTCAACGGAGCCTGTTCGAACCATCGACTCAGTTGAAGCGAGCCGATGGACTCGTTTCAGCAGAGCCGACTGGGCCTGATGGCTCACTTGAGCCCAAGTCGGTGGCTCATCCTAACCGTGCCGGATCGAGACATCGGCTTAATTGAGACGGCTTGAGCTTTTCGCTCAGTTGAACCGAACCATGCTGGTTGACATAACTACCCGGGTTGGGCTCCTGATTGTTCTCAAAAATTCGACCATGCAGGTCTCGGTCTTGATTTAGAGGTGGACTGGGCCACCCGGATACCCAACCCTTTCGACAATGAGATCTCGGAAACTACAGGCTCTAAAAAGATGACGTTTTCACTGATCGATTGCAAATTTTGCGTAAATTGTTCAGTTCTAATTGAATATTTAAAAAAAGACATGGACATTATTTCTTTATTACATTTTTAGGGTACACTGGAAGTGTTGAAATAAAAAAAAAAAAACAAACTAAAGCATCATATCCTACGCGTTTTACATTCCAACACCACATTGTTGTATATTGGGTTGTATATGTCTCAGGCGCATGTTTCATGGTCAAATAATAATGAAAAAGGAAGGATAACCATTTCTCGAGTCTAAGATAAATCTTTATTTTTTTGTGTGTTTTGCCCAATGAACACCATATATAACTGACATTATAATTAATTGTATATGTGATGTATTTGCTTACTACATACTGCATGGAAGAAGAAAGAAAACACTGGTCATACATGAATTAGAAACTCCAACCGGAAGTAGGCTCAAATCTTGCAAACGGTGCGAGATATTGAGAAAAAATAATCGAAAAAATCTTCCCTTTATGATACCCCTTGTCTTTTTTTTTTTAATCAAGACGTCTTTCACTTGTGTCTGTAAAGGGACATGTACATATGTTGTGAGAAATAAGAAGGAGATTTATGCTCATATGCGAATGATATGCTGTATAGAGAGCACAGGTTCAGCTAGTTATTTTAACATTTCACTTTACAGCGATTAGCTATAAAGCATAATCTCACCCTCTGTAATCCCTACAAAATAAATTTTACAATCATAAAATCACACCGATTGTTTTCATTACCATCTACGTTTTGAAAATTTGAAATCTGAATTGTTGAATTTGCTACAATTTTGAAAAACTCCAGAAAACTCTGCCAGGCTACTGTGATAAAGCAAATAATAAAGATTGTACTGACATACAACTCGACGTAGATGTTGCAGAATGCGACAGTTCTACTGACAAGGAAAGTACTTGCGCTCGAATGGATGAATACGCACAAAAAGGAAGGCATGTGTAATGTTAGCGGTATGGAAGCAAACAGTGATGTCCGTTTTTCTGCAAGATGCTGTAAACGTCCACAAGAGCAGGACAAAGTACAGCACGTGCCATAATTAAAGGGCGCAAGTTCCCATACCTCGCGCTTCATCGAACTTGGTTATGGTACCTGCTTGATGGTCTTTAACTGTAGTGAACGATTTGCTTTGAACGTAGCCATGTTTCGCCGTTTCTTTGCTACGTTTTGTAACACGCATTTAATGTTGCTTTTTTCTTCAGTTTGGGGTATCGTTGTAGGAGTTGTTTTTATGTGCATTGAATCCATGCACATGATAATCCTCGAATACTGTATGTTATCTAGTATGACATCAGTAAACTGTGTGATCACACTGTCGACATTACACCTTTTCGGCGACGGTTCGTATTCACTTTGGCTACTTTTATTGTCTCTTGCAGGGCTTAGAGTGGTATTGTACGTTCTCTCTTCTTCCTCTTCATTCTCTTCACAATCTTCACCACTGCGCTCTAATGTACCTAGACATTCGGTTTCTAACTGATTTCCATATTTTTCCATAATTAATTATTCTAGAAAATATGCAAATGTCTCTTCTTCCAGACCAATTCCTTCCTCATGACGTACCTTCCGTCGCACTTTCACTCCAACCAATTGCACTACATTTATCGGATTGATCACTCTTCACGCCATTTGACGTCTCACTACTTATTCAACCTTTCCTCATGCAAAGAACTAGCGTTTGCAGCTTCACTGTTGGGAGTAGTGTAGCGATAGATATGAGGTGGGCTCTCTATGCCATTATGTAGCGCCATCTATTGGTCAAATTTGTACCATCTTGCAGACAAACTGACATCACCTATCGTTTTTGGGGTACTAACATTATTCATACTCTTATTTCTATGCTCATTTGTTAGGTCGAGTACGTAAGCAAATACGCACTCCTGGATGGGGAAATACGCACAAAGATAAAAGCATGTGTAATGTTAGTACCCCTCAAGCAAACAGTAATGTCCGTTTTTCTGCAAGCTGGTGTAAACGTCCGCAAGAACGTGTACCATGCCGTCTAAAAATTCTGACCCCGGGTCATTTTTGCTGAAACATTTGGGTGGATGGAAACATTGGCGCACACGTATCCCATTATTTTTCGGAGCACACATGCTTAATGAAAACATATTACCCCAGAGGCCCCTGTAGGTTTCCAGGCAGGGAACACCTCACAATTTTCAAATGATAAGGTGGGTGAAGTAGTATTTCGTGAAAGGTATTGTGGAAAGAAACAAGCTGCAACAAGTCCCAAGTCTATATGTGCTCCCTATGCAAAACGGTAGTCATAGACGCTTTCATGACAGCTGTGTTGACATTTTGACCGTCTACCATTTTGTACATACTGAGCGTAGAGATTCGGGACTTGCTTCATCTTGTCTCTTTTCGCAATACCTTTCCAACGATACACCACTTGACTCCCTCTAACCACTTGAAAATTCTGGTTGGAGCCTCTCTGGGACCCTTCGGGGGACCCTGGGGCAACTTTTTCATTCAAAATGAGTGCAATAAAAATAATGGGATTCGTGTTCGCCGCTTTTTCCATTCACTCAATCCTTTTGTGCAGAAAATCGCTCGGAGTCGGATAGTATAGACGTCCTGTAATTATGGCACGTGCTCTACTTTGCCCTGCTCTTGCGGACATTTACAGCATCTTGCAGAAAAACGGATATCACTGTTTGCTCCCGGGACGCTAACATTACACATGCTTTTCTTTTTGTGCGTATTCACCCGTTCGAGCTCAAGTACTTTCCTTGTGAGTGTAGTGCTCGGAGGGCGAAAGTGAACCTGAGGAATGCATTGCCTCTTTTGCAGAATGCCAGTCTTGCAACGAAAATAATCCGTGTAAGCAGTGTTACTTGTGTTGCTACTAAGATATAACACGCATATTTCTGCTTTTCAAACACTGTTTAATGTATACAAATATTGATGTCTTTCAGTTACTCAAGTATCATGTGAGCGAGCATTCAGTTATATTCTGAAATCATTTATGCTTATGCCCATTGAAAGGGATGCTCTACAAAAAATCTTTAATGATGAAATTATCGATGAAATTGGGAAATTTTCCTCTGTCTTTAGAAAAATGTTACTGTGAAAGTTGGTTTGATAAATGAACGTCATTACTCACGCATTTTATAAGAATTACAAATGCATCAAAAACATGACTGACATGCCTTATCACCTCTATGTTGTCAATAAATATGTGAATTTTTACATCAAAAGTTCGTGCTGTTCGTTCCGTTTTTCTTTCTTGATTATGAGAGGGTGATTTCTAACTGCCGTTAGTAGAAAAAATTAGGCTGTAATTCTAATATATTGTAGAAATGTTTCAATTTAATTAGTGTTTAAGAATTCAACCAGAAATTATTTCTTATCAAACTCAGCATGCTTTATCAGAAATGTTTTAAAACCGTTTCTCTAAACTTTCTGTGTTTTGTTATGTTCTTTTTTCTCACCAACATAATTGAATGGTTACTCAATGTTATTCATTATATATGATGTAAGCAAATCTACAAAGATAGATTATTATTTTATGCAATAAAATTAAGTTTATTATGATTTATTCACTCATTTGCATGTACCGTTCATAAAAATTGAATTCCTCGTAATTTTGAATTTTGAATCTATCATATTCAGATCTCTTTCAATATGAACAGTCGCTGCTTTGAAGTCACATATACGATTCATTGCAAATATTTTCAGTTTGTTGAAAATAAAGAAAGCGAAATATTGTACTTGTCTATAGATACGCATACACAACTTTACATTTCGAGCGGGGGTTTAGAGATCTAAGTCAAAGCTAAGGGCTTATTCCTAAAAGGGCAGTCCAGACTCCAAAACAACTCGTTATTCATCAAGGCCCTTAAGCATCATTCTCCAGGTGGGCCCTTGTACTCCCAGTCTGGCTCTAGTCTTGATGACAAGAATATACTTATATTGGTGCTCGCGACATTTGAGGCTAACTTACATCTCTTGTGTTTTTCCTTTTTCAGTCTAATCAGGTTATGATTTCAAAACGAGTTAAAACGAGCTGAACGAGCAAGCCCATTTATCGAACTCGACTCGAGTCGAAACTCGACCTCAAAACCAGTGACTCGGCTCAGAACTCGATTCGAGAAAATTATATTTGACTCGAGGCTAAAACTCGACTCGTGCCGATCCCTAATTCTATGCTCTGGCTTTTGTTCTCTAGTTCAAAGTGATGGATCTATGTTCAGTAAAAAAAGTTTCACCTTCGTTAGCTTGTCGGTCCAGTATATGGTGGCAGATTGTCACACGATTGCACTTGTGCTCTTCAGTGAGCTGCTTTGGGACCCACCTTGCACAAATTGTAACCCAAGTTAAGCATGTGTGTATATATATGATTTGCCACTTCATCAATCGTCACTCGTGGAGGCCGCAATGACTCAGTGGTAGAGTGTTCACGTCTGGTGCATGGGGTCCCTGGTTCGATCCCAGCTCGCACCAAACGGAGTTTGTAATGAATAAACTCCGCATGCATGGCTTTTTCCTGAGGTTCATCCATTCTTTCCCATTTCCTTCATTCCACCATTTCATTGATTCTTTTTATAACTGTTTCATTTAGACAACACAGCATAAACGTGATATGTGAAACTGAAAAATTTTATTTCAACAGTAGTTAGTCGTCAGTTATTCAAAATCAGAGTACGGACTTGCTTAATGTTGTCATAAATAGTGGATGTGTTAGACGTCCTGCATTTCTTCATTCTTCACGCTTAATTTTCTATGGAATTCAGCTCCTGGTACCTATTCATACTACAAAAAGAGAATTACAGAACGCTGTTTTTCTGTGGCACAGCCATGTTCACTTCACGACAGCGCGGAGCGAACTAAAGTGGCAACGCTGAAACGTACCGCAAACGGTAACAATGGTGCCATCTACAGGCTTGCGAGCGCAGAAAGCCGTATAGCTAACCTACAGATAAAAGTCCACATGCTTACTGACTTACCCCAGTACCTACGCTGGTTTATCTTCCGATAGACCACAATAAAAATTCAAATTAAGAATAACGCTCAGGTGTCTCGTGGTAAATAAAATGAAGGGGATATCTATTGTATTTCTTTTTTGAATTCAAGACAATACTACATTCAACTTTTTAACAAAATTTCTTTAAAAAAAAAAGAAAAAGAAAAAGGCAATTATAAGTTGTGCCTTAGACACTGGATAATCCATGACCAATTTACATATGCGTATATGGTATATATAGTACGTTAGATTTCGGGGATTCTACAGAGATTGGTACCCTCAACGTTCCGAGACCTGCAGAGTTATTATTTACTCTCTGATTCTGATCTTGAATGCGAGATTTAAGTGTTGGTTTTCGTCAGGGCTTCATATGGATAATACATAAACAAGTTTGTTTCACACTGTGAAGAAACTATTGTAGGTTTCCAAACTGTAGATAGCAATATTGGTAATGAAAGTGATAGATCTACAATTTCCCGTTTTCAATGGCACACTAAATCGATACTTTTTTCTTAAAAAAAAAAAAAAAAAAAGTTATCTGTTATTATTTTTGCTGTATGGGAATCAATATTGAAACTGGAAGAAGTAGTAACTCTTGCTGTTTTGCTCTGATACCTTCAACAGACACCGACTGACGCAGAGAGTTGTCTGCAAGATTTCCCATACCTATGTAAAATATAGTTTGTAAGTTTAATTAGAATAACAGAGTGGGTTTAAAGAGGTAACCGATAAGTAAATATTTTTCACAATATTCTGCTTACACTCACTGCTTTTTCCACTGCTCTTCTTCATACATAGTGATTAGTCATTACATATTGGGTCATAGGCGAAGATAGGTACTCTAAGCTGGAGGCACTACACACACACACACACACACACACACACACACACACACACACACACACACACACACACACACACACAAACACACACACACACAGACACAAATTATATAACATTAATAACCAGATTATTTTCTGCCAGTTAACGTCTGATCAAGACAACGTTAAGTTATTGAAACTGTTACGACTTATTTCAATTTTAATCAATAAGTGCATAGCCTACTCTGATCAGAAAAGTATTAATTATTTCGTAAATTACTCCTTTTATATAAGTTCACAAGGAGTAATTTATTCTTGGGATAAGCCTCTCTTCAGACTACTTTCTCAAAAAAACGACTCAAGCGATTTTGTTTATATTTCATAAATATTTAATTAATATTCCTACAATGTTACACAAATAACTCTCGTGGAAACATCCACAAGGGTGTTTGGGATGTTTGGGTGCTTTATTCTTGGGTGAATTTTTTTGGGCGAAATTTTTTCAGAAATGCCTTATAATTTTATTCCTATGTTACAAGAAAATATTTACATTAACAGCTGCACCTAGGGATGCGCACGAGACGAGTCGAGACAGGATTTTCCTGACAAAATTCGAGTCGAGACACGGCTCTTCCAATAGAGAAATATACATTTTTCGAGTCGAGACATCACTTGTACAGCACATTTTCGAGACGAGACAGCCACAAATCTTGTCTCGTGCGCATCCCTAGCTGCACCACATTATTTAGTTTAGGAATTTTATTTCGAGCGAACAAGTTTAGTGTGGTGGCTCGTACCATCATTTTTTAAAGCTTTAATAGAAATATCTTATATCAAACAATGATAACAACAACAGTAAAAAACACTTCTATATACATTTTCATCAAAATAGGACTCTCAGCTCTTTTTCTTGCTGTACCCTTTATTTACGAAATATGAACAAAATTGCTTGAGTCGTTTCTGAGAAAATCGTTCGAGAAAAGCTCATTCCAACAACAAACTACCATTTGTGGACTTTCAAAAGATAAACTACCTACAGAACAGTATAGAGTTATTAATACAATATATATTTCTGAAAAGGAAATCGTTTAGATAGAAACACTTCCAAGAGTAAAGTTCCTATTTTGGACATTTTTTCTAGAAAAATATATTATTATAGAATTGTTAATGACACAATTTCTGAAATATGAATAAAATCGCTAGACCTGCTTTAAAGAAAATAGAAAATTTCGATTTTCATTTTAGAGTAAACTACCTTTAATTTTCTGAGTAGCAAGGAATCCGAAAAATCTTATAAAAACCTGAAGTTTAAAATTTGGTTTCGATGCGTTGAACGGTATGATCTCTAGAAGAATGAACATACATCGCAACGAACGACGGACAGATAAACAGAGAAATCAATAACCAAAAACCAATGTTGTGTGTATGGGCCATGAAACGTGTATATCTGTTTATATGTAGTTTTTCTTGCTTCTTGAAATTGAAATTGGAATTTAATGTATACTTATGACATCAATATTTTCTAAACGTGTAGGTAAATTTGATTACTTGCAATCATATGAAACAATAGATAAAAAGCAACGAACATAGGTAGACCTACAGTACATAATGTAGTTCTTATAGAAATTTAGTGTTCTGTACTGTAGCATTTTTAGCAAGAAATGCCACGCTTATCTGGAGCCAGTATATTACATTAATTAATTCATTCAATAACAAAAATTACTTAATTAATTAAATTTATATATAATGAAACAAACTAAATTACTTTAATGTGTCATCTCGAAAACTTGCTCCAGATAAGCGTGACATTTGATAATAGTAAACACTGCAGCACAGCAAATTAAATTGCTATAAGAATCGGTTTACATTATAGCTAACCACAGTCAATTAGTCCTAATATTGAGTGTTTCTTATGTATACCGTATACATTCTTTATTCTTATTTTACTGTTTAAATAGAAGTTGGATTTTTATACTGAACTTTACTACGATGAATTTAAGAATGTAAATCTCTAATTTAGTAATTAAAGGTAAAGTTGGGTGATACTTTGAGGAATATTGCCTCCCTGTGTCCTCCATATCTTCGCAAATGTATTGCGTTCATGTAAACATGTCTATAAAATACACTGCCACAAAAATGTAAGACTATTCACGTAAATTAAAGTTCATAATAGCTTCATGTTGAGAGAAGCACCACCTTTCCATATACTCACTCGATTGCAGAAGTTTACAAATCCACCTATCTGTCCCTACGTCATCCCCATTAAATGATCTAATCAATCATGGTAATGAGTTCGTTTTATAATTAAAATAAATCACTCGATTTTGGCACACACCATTCCACTAATGTAATTTTCCTTTTTCAGTTTTTATTCCACAAATAGAATTGTAATTATCAATAGAAGCAACACTAACCTTGAAATTATATTTTTGCTGCACGACGCATTACAAGCTATGATGATTTACGCGGAAATGGCCAATATGCGGTTTATTTATAATTTGTTTTCTTTGTACAGCAGCATTGTTCTGCGGATTAATTTGCATATGATATTCTTTCACTATGAATGCTGAATCATATTCACAAAATCTTAACAAAAATAATAATTTGCTAGTGATGCTGTGCATTGTTGAAGCGAGCGATCCTTCTCCTTATCTCTCACTAATTTCAAACCTAATCTATAGAAGAAAGTCTATAATTTCCGACATGCTAAGTGTTTTTGATAAACGTTCACTGAAAATGTTATATAATATCGGGGAGGATGCATTCCCTCATTAGTGGCATATTTCAACTCCAAGCAATTGAAACGATTGGACGGCCATACCATATTCGATCAAAATATATTTTGTTTTACGAAAGCTGCCGTAGAATTTCTTAGTCATGGGGAAGGGTTTAAATGAGTCTTCGTATTTGATTGACTGTAAACACAAGCAGTGCGGTTATGTGTAAATCTCAATGTACTCATACATAATTTGTGTCGGGATAGAATAATTTTCACGAAGTTACTATAGAACATATATTTTAAACCGGGAGAGGAGGGCGGTTAAGTCCGCTCTTTCATTTTTGATTAATTTTAAATCTAAGTAGTGGCAATGATTGTGAGATCTTAAGATCTATGTGCCATATTTCATGAAAATCTAATATTTTTACGAAATATATTATTGATCATATTTGTAGTTGGAGGAGCAGAGAGGAGCGAGTGAGTAACATTAGGAAACGAATTTCCTTGCTCATTCTCGACTGATTTTAATTTCAAACACTGAAGATTAAGGAAAAGAATCAAAGAAAATTTGCATATAGTAGAACGGGGGAAGACGCCATACTTTTTCATTCTAACGACTGTATCTCTTGAATAATGCGTTGATAAAAGACAAACTGTACTGCAATTAATAGCTACAGGGTTAACACACAATTGCTGTAAATATCACATGCTGAACTTCTATGGCACACTGACAATTTATTGAAGAAATGACTAATGAAATTTGCCATCTTACCCCGATATGTCGGGTAGAGATGCCTAGTGCTTCGGGGAAAGATGCCACGATATTAAAATTGTAGTTACAATTAACAAAGAAATACGTTAATGCCTTCATTTCAGTACAAACACATACAATAAGCTTGTCATGACCCAACACAGTTATATGTAGCATAAAGAAATACATAGAAATGTAAATATAGTTAGTTTGAAAACACTGTACTTCTCATACAAAAGGAAACTTCATGAATTAAAATAAAAGCAGTATTATTTTGGGACTTCAAGGTTAATATGTTTTATAGGATTAGTTTATATCCGTAGAATAAGTATTAGCTACATTCTATTGCAATATTGAGTCGTCATGTTTACCTAATAGTTAGTATAAAATACTGCAAAATACGTGTACAACTCAAATAAAATTAAATCCACTATCATGAGAAAGAAGTATTTTCAAAACGGTGTTTCCTACCATGTCAATACTTACATTTATAACATTTGAACTCAGTGGTGGCATGGGACAGATGTATCAAGAAATATTGTACAATTTTCATGCAACCACATGTTACAGATCGTACATCTGATCCATGCCACGTTTGAACCTTTTGGATCATCATAACATCGATCGCATATACAGCAATAGTCATTGGAGGAAACATCCTTTCTGTTATTTAGACATAGCCCTACTTTTGCGGCTGATCTCTTAGGAAGTTTCTTCAATTTGCAACACTTTCTCCAGAAGCGAAAGAGGGCATTGTTGCTACTTCAACGTTTACTTGCTGCTTATCCCTAGTGCATTTTGAGAGTGTATGTTCAATGTCATTCAAAATATGTGCTGCTCTTTTTGGTTTCCGTCTCCTACCAGTTGGGGTTTCTTCGCGATCTACGGGATGAATTGGAGATATGTCTTCAAAAGGTGTTTTCTGAGCGAGGGAGGATGAACGCACAACATTAACGAAAGAATAGAAGATTGAGAAGAGTCATTTGAGCAGGTAAGATTTGCAGAATCTCGAGGAAGGTGTTCAGAAAGAGTGCTGCTGTCTGATGGAGAGAGAGAAGCAGAATTTCGTTCGTGAGTATAAGCAACACTAAAATCTGAAATAGCAAAAGCTTCATCAGGGATGATATTAGAATCGTAGGGCACGATCCCACATGCTTGGAAACCTGTAGTACAGTTTCTTTGTGTTACAGCTTTATTCCAGGCTTGACGATGCTAGGTAGGAAATTGTGACCTGGTTAATTTTCTATGTGAATGTGTTTCCTGATATTGTGGCACAGCTCTGTAGAAACAATGCTTCAATGGACGAAATGAGCTCTTATCTAATGGCTGCAAATAATGAGTGCAGTGACTGGGGAGGCAAAGCATGATAATATTATTTTCTGTTGCAAAGTCCAGCATATTAGGATTAGTGCAATGAGAAGAGTGACAGTTCAGAATGAGTAAGACTTTTCCTGGGGGTTTGCGTGGCAGAAAGTGTTCTTGCGACCAATTCATAAAGATTTCAGAATTTGCATAGGCATGTTTTGGATTCATAACTACTCTAGAACCATTAGATTGAGCATCTTCCCACTCGGGCCTCTTATTTTTCCTTCTCAAAATACATAACATTGACAGAGAATTGCCTTCTGCATTGGAACAAGCAATCAGTGAAACATTTTCAGCTTTGTGTGCTAACGAAACACACTAACTTGTTTAGAACCTTTTGCTGCTACTACAGTTTGTGAACAAGAATTTAATTGTAGTCCTATTTCATCACAATTAAAAATAATACCTGCTCGGTTGAGAAAATCATGTTTCTAACAGATTTCAAAAAGAAGTTTAAAATAATTTCCAACATTCTCACGATTCATAGCTTCTGCTTGATCGCTAGACAAATTCTGAAACTTTCTTCTTACTAACGTAGGAAATCTCATGAAAGACGACAACTAATCCTATCCAACCATTCCATTCCCTTTGTTAAACTTATGTTTCACACCATAACGTTCAGCGAAGTTGTATGCTAATGTTCGTATCTCTCGTCCAGTTGAAGCAAATCCTGCATTTTGTAGTTTCTATATGCAGGCAAATAGCAATTTTAAATATTCATGACCAAGACAACCTGGAAAAATATAAATACACAATGATCATACGATGGGCTATGGAATATGTATAGAAGTGTATGTGCATTGTATACGAAGGGTTTTACTAATAACTAACTCTAAGGCTTATGAAACTCATATCCGCTATATCAAAACGTTCGCCCTTTCCGAACTTTAAAATATTACCAGGAGAATAACAGTTCTGTATATTTTCATTTTCAACTTTCTTGATATTATTCGCGAGGTTAGGAACTTCGTGACTACCCGAGCAAGAATTATACTTGCATCTTTACCCGAGAAAATGTACACATGCATCTTTACCCGACGTTGATGTAGCAACTTTCCCAAAAATCAGGGAAAGTTGCCAGCTGAATTTGCGCGCCAAAGCTACCACAAGATATGCCGAGACTCACGTGCACTTAAACTCTGTAATCCTCTCTACACAGCAACTACGTGTTTCGCGTCATTATTAATTGTATTACAAACTCATGCAGAAAATACGATTTATTCACAAACAAAAATATGCGTAAATTTATTGATAATTTATACATTTTACCATGAAACAAGTGCGTAACATACTCATCGACATGACTGACGACGTCCCTTTCTTCTTCTTAACCTCCGCTAACAGCCTGCGCAAGCTCGTACCATATGTTGTTGTTACGACGAAGTTATAGCAAAACTTGCGTCTCTCCCCTATAGGCATCTTTACCCGAAGCACTCTAATATTTCACTAAAAGCGATTGATCTTGTGCGGTGTAAGATTTTGCGGAAGTAAAGTTTGGGTCTACAGTCGCTTTTTGATTAAAACATTGTTTCAATAGTGCCACGAGAGAAAAGTTCAAAATTCAGGATACCTAGTGACACTAAGCACAAGGTTACCATCTGGAGAGGATCATCAAAAGTAAACGTGTAACAGATAACGTTTTCCAAGTCCTTGCCAAATGAAGATGCTATTATGAAACTTAACAGAGTGCAGTTAACCCTAATCATCGACTAATAAAATAGATAAATCATATGAGAAACATAAAATAAACTGAAATACAAGATTTGATGACGGTAATATCAGTATTATTGTAGAAAAGCAAGTAAACATAAAATTAACAAATAATAACTAACACCACAACGATTCTAATAATTTAGGAAAATTTCTAGATATTAATATTTGTTTTACCGGGGTTCTCGGTGTGCGTGAGTTTTCTCGGGGTTCTCCCGTTTACTCCCACTTTCTTCATTCCACCATTTCATTCATTACTCATCATCACCGTCTTCTGTAGCCTAACCGGCATAACTGCGGGGCGTAAAACTCAAAGATTTCATTTCATTTTTTTTTTCGAATAATTTTTACCTGGTTTATATGGGAAACTTTTCTTGCATCTGTACTACCGTAGTATGTTCAAACTTACTACATGGGATGCATTTTACCCATTTGACACTGGAACTCCAAATAATAGGATTATTCCTACAAGGTAAAGGAAGGTTTGTACCAAGTTTCATTAATACAAATAAGTTTTACATGAGTTATCTAGAACAGATAAACAGACAGACACACAACTGCCGGTCGAGTCAAATGGCAAAAGCATTCCTACTTTCAGTTCAATAATATTTCATTCCCATTTACTTTTATGTTGATATCATATACGTATACACTTCCTGGGCAAATACATAAACAGTCTATATATTTTTCTTTTATATATTATATATATATATCAGCAAACAATTTTGTTAACCATGATTGCGACCATAATCTTAACATTAAATCAACAGTCATCAAAAGTTTGGGAAACAGAATAATGAATTATTTCACGTTTGTTATTCTAAATGCATATTCAAATTTTAACATTAACTGGAAGTTGTTGAAATTTACTAGTATTTCCAGTTTCAGTATTATTTTTCAAAAAAACAAAAGTAGTAATACTCATTGAAAAGCGTAGTTTTTAATAGATTCAGCGTCCCACATATAGGTTCCATATCCTCAGTTAACACTCTATTCAAACTGGAAGTAGTAGATATAAAAAGAATTCTGGTTCCAACATTGGTCGCTATACAACAAAAACGAAACCAGATAGCTACAAGCTGTTTCCTGTAATCGATTCACTGTCTCAAACGCACATATTGTTACCACCCACAACACTCTACGAAAGCCGAAAGTCGTTAAAATTTAACATTACTTCCAGTTTCAATACTTACTTCTATAAAGCAAAAACTGTAAGAGCGAAAAGCGATTTCTTGACCAGATCCAGCGTCCAAAGAATGAATCTTGTTTCGTCCTTTGTTTATCTGTTAAAAACAGAAATGGTGAAAAGTTACGATTTTCGGTTGCAACACTCATCACATAATTGATAAAACGGAAATAGATAACGATAAACAGTATTTTTATATGGAAACCTCAACAATATGTTTCATCTCTAGTTTTATTTCTCTGTAGCAATTGGAAGTGATAGACATCAATTAGCACTTCCAGTTTCAATATTAATCTCCATAGAACAAAAATAGGAGAGAGCGAGTAATGGCTTTTTGATATGGATTCAGCTTCTGAGGAACAGATTCTATCTTCGATCTTCTTCCTCTAATGTAACCAGTAGTTACAGATGTTCCACTACAAGCTTCAGTGTTCAATTCACATAGTTTGGAAGTCTACCTTAGTTTCACACTGTGAAATGAAACTGATTTGTTTGAACTGATATTGGAACTGTGTCATCATATGAATTTTGTGGTGAGTAAACACTATATGCACGTGTTTCAACCTGATATCCAGAATATAGCATGAGTATGTTTAAACTTTTACAGCTTCATCTCACAAATGGAAGTCTCAAAGACTTCGAACTTCAATGTGATGGTTATGTAAATAGCAGTAAAATCTGATTCAAAGTAAATCACTGTGTGTACTGCTCGTGTTGCGAAGAAATAGACAAAGCTGCGTACGCCTTTATAATGAGCAAATGTGGAATGTTAGTTCGATTAGTTCAGAAACTAACTTATAAACTATTCACAAATTACCATAAGTTAATCAAAACAAAGAATGTAAATGGAGATGAGAACTGACAATTCACACACAACTACGAAAAATGAAATCTTTGAGTTTTACGTCCCACGGTTTTTCCGGTTAGGCTAAAGGAGACGGTGATGATGAGTAATGAATGAAAATGGTGGAATGAAGGAAGTGGGAGGAAACAGGAGAACCCCGAGGAAACCCACGCACACGGTGTTTGTCCACCACAAAGTTCACTGGGCGGGGGCTGGGATGGAACCCGGGACCCCAAGCACCAGAGATGAACGATCTACCACTGAGCCACCGCGCCCCCTACGCAACTAAGATCTAAGAGGTTAGGCTTCAATCCATAAATGAAACTCCCATACTTTCAAATGATGAAATAAAGACTAGATTGGGTGGAAAGTAAAAGAGGGGAGAAAAGAAAAACGATTTGACTTCTAGGATAAGAAATGAGCACATACCTTACTTATCATTGTCCTGACGATGCTGATTATTATATATATAATATATATACATATAAAATTGTTGATTGAAAGAGAAATTAACTAGCAACGAAAATGAACATATTTCAGATATAGTAGGTGTACAGAAATTCCGCCTAATGAGTCTTTAATTAATAGGATCATAGTCCATGGGCTGAATACTGTCCTATAAAGCGAAATGTACTGCTTTGCTCTTCGGGGAAAAGAACTCCGGAACATAATCAGTTTAGTACTATTCATTTCATTAAAGCTGATATGCGATCAAAACACACTTGAGTTCCCTCGTGGCTATATGACAAGTGTAAGCCCTTTTGGGGCGTGTGAACTGGTTTCGATTTCCGGTACAAGCTCTTGTGGTTCAGGTCCCACGTTAAACTGAAGGTAAACCTCTCATGGCCTACTATACTATAAGGTGGTTGGTCATTTCCATAGTTTGGTTTGCGGTTTGCAACTGAAGCACCGAGGCAAACTGAGAAATATGTGCTAATTGTACATATTGCTAGGGACATACGTAGGGGGTGGGTCCTGATGGAACGAAATCCTGACTTTTCTGTAGGTTTAATCTAATCTTAGAGGTGATTTTACAAATTTTAATATAAGTTATCCTCATATCGAATTTAAACCCATAAAAAACTTTATAACAATGAAATAAATTCCTGCGTACATTCCAGCGTATAGCCCACAAGGAAGCTGTTAATTTGTACTGAGTTGCATTATTCAATGAAGAATATGTACTATGAAGAATATATTTCAACTAAAATAGCGAAAGAGAGAGAGAGAGAGAGAGAGAGAGAGAAAGATACAGAAAGAGAAAAGCACAATTTTAAAATTTTGACCAAATAATTTTCCGATTGTAAACCTTCTCAATCAAGTGCGTTTGACCAGTCAGACCTGTGATTGCCTACTAAAAACATCTTGTAGCTTGTGTTTCTTGACAAGACAATATTAGGAAATGTTAAATGGTGTAAACTAAAATATTTCAGTTTAACGTCCCACGACATTACACTTTAAGCTAAGGAAGATGGATGATTCAATGATGATGATGGAATAACTGGTGGAATAAGGATGTGGGAGGAAATTAGAGTACCCGAGAAAATCCACTGACGCGATGTTGTTCACGACAAACTTACTTGGACGGGGATTAAACCAGAGATTCCACGCATCGCAAGTAAACGTCCTACTACTGAACCACCGCCCTCTTAAACGGTATGAATCATATTTCTGAAAATAGTGCATGTCATGTTTGCTCATTTCACATTCTTACATTGCACTTAGGCAGTTATAATGTATTTTGTTCGCGTTTTTATTATATATTTTGGGACAACAGCAAATAAATAACACCGCAAGAATAAATAATCGCTATGGCTGGATCAATCAGAAATAAATCATAATGGAAGATTAAAAAGATAAACGAAGATTAACTGGAAGAATCACTGTTCAGAGACACTTGGAATAGATCGATAAAGAAACAAAATAATAGAAAATCGATTTTAGCTACTCACCTATTAAATGGCACCCGAATAGAGAAGAGATCACAGGAATGATAAGAATAAAAAACTACCTGTGGAAAACAAAAGATTCAATGTAATAAAGAAAACTGAACTAGAGAAAGACAAACTAAAATATTGTTAGAGGGACACGAAGTATAATTCAGAACAGACCTTCTTCACTACGCTTTCATAGTAAAATAATAAAATTGAGCCTCACCTCGTGACTAAAACAAAATAAAATAAATGAAAAGTACAATAAAGTAATGAAATAAACTCTCTAAAACACATTTTACAACAATATCCTATAAATATTTCAAGTTCTAATTTAAATGTATTTGTAGACATAAAATATACGTCGTAAGTATACATATAAAATATAATTTCGTTGAATCAGTACATTGATTTGTTTTATACGCGACTAGTATTGTAGTTTATGTGGACTTGACAACGTATTAACTAAAAGTGGAAAATTTATCACAGTAAAAATTGAGATCGTATTAAGACCAAATTTTCTATGTTGCTAGTATTACAGAACATTTTGAAAAGATCAAGATAAACATGACAAACGATTTCAGACGAAATTCAGCTGCAGTCAAAGTCAACATATATATAGGAACGATGTACACAGTTTATATTGATCCTTTCGTTTCCACAGCTCATAAACTGAATTCTGAACATATTTGGAGAAATAATATTACTCCATCAACATCTTAATCCTTACTGTCTTTGTAGCGTTTGTTCCTGTTTCGCAGAAATGGGTTCAAACTGTTTTTTCACGCTCAGCGTCGCCGTGTTTCGAAGAACAGAAAAATAATCCAATGCGTATGTTCCTGTTTCGCAGAATGAGATATTTTATTTTTTACATAAGTTTGTGGAAATCATGTATTGTACCAGAAGTATTATTTACCGATTATTTGTATTAGATGTTGAGAAATTGATTCCATTGTAATATTGTAATCATATATTCAAATTGTAACCAAAAAATAATCATAAATTATTGAGAAAGTCAAGATTGCTGGCATATCAGCACACCGTAAAATGAAATGGAATTTCTGTATTTTTTAAAAATGTTTCATGACAATAAGAAACTAATTTGATAACAGAAAAAAAAACCGAACAATGCCGAAGTTTAGAATTTCAAGTTTAAAAGAAAGTAGACATAAATCCTCCCTATATATATACAGATTCCTTCTACTTTTGAAGGAAGAACAGTCCGAGAATGCGGCTGCTGGAAGAAGGCTATTTAATTTTGCGGTGAAGATTATGGGGACGTTTAGACAGTCGTACTCGTCAGTCTTAAGAGTAGGTTTAGGTGTGGCCGTACTCGTCAGTCTTAAGAGTAGGTTTAGGTGTGACGATTATGTCCTTATTCTGTACTTTAGTGCCGTATTTCATTGCATTCATTTGGATAATTGAAATTACAATCCAATGAAAAACAGTTATTTTAAGAATCGCACCTGTATACTAAATTTGTTAAGGTTCATACCATTATTGTTTATTGCAAAAAACTTTTTTATTTATATGTCTGAGTCTTTGTACTTTTTTCAGTAAATCACGATTGCACTTGTGCGACAAGGCTATATTGCGAGCCTCCTTCTTTGGATTTATGCTGTTTTGTTCATTTCACCAAATATTTCTAATATTGAGGTGCTACCAAAACTTTTCATGCAATTCTGCGAAACAGAAATGGGTAAATTTGGCAATGTTACACGCCTTTAAGGCATGCTGCGAAACAGGAGGTAACCCTTTGTAGAGTCAATCACACACAAATGCATATACAGAGGGGTGCCTACAAAGGGGGACATGACGCCAATGGCGTCATTAGAATTTCTTTAGGGGGGGATTTTTGACATAAAATAATAATTAAAATTGCCTCATTTTACGCAAAGACAAAAAAACATAAAAACTAGTTACTCACTCAATTATTACATTATTATACCTTCCTGCTCCCCCTTCTTCCCCCACCCCGCCTGCCATATTAACATAATCATTTTAATTAATGTTTTTTCTGCCTTGTAATCTGATTTTTTCGATTAAACACAGAACCATATAACAAATATAATCAAACCTCCTTCTTCCCAGAAATTTCTAAGTCTACCATAAATTCTTGCCAGTATGGGTAGGTAACAATTTTCAAACAAATACATAGCGAAAATCTACTTAATACTTACTTCTATAGGAGCGAAACAATAATTTTGCAAACAGGAAAACAAACTATTATAGAGTCAAATGAAAATACTGCTACCCCTTTCCCTCGCGGAACTACCACCACCTCCATTGACTCACCTCGGCTAAATAAAGGCTAATTTTTAACATAAACCTACATTTGAAAGAATCAGTAAATTACTGACTATAAGTGAACATCGAGGTGTATAGGGAATTTTGGGTCAGTTAAAAAGTAAAATAAAAATAGTTTTCCATAAAGTGTATCGGAGAAAGAGGAACTGCTCTGATAAAAAAAAAAGAAAAAGAAGTTTAAAGTCAGGGACAAACAGGGGTGCCAACCCCCTCAAAAACTGTGACGCCAATCCCCTCAAATTAACAAAGTATCCCCCTCACAATTAATTTTACACCTCTTCCTATCACAGCACGTGAGATCATCAGTAGAAAGTTCAAGACATATTGCAATCACACAAACTTTAAACACAGTTCATTTCAACGTAAAATTGATAATTAATCTTTGTACACTTTAAGATGTTTCATTTTGCAAGGCAAAAAAAAAAAAAAAAAACAATATAAAATTTTTTGCAGATTTTGCTTATGACTTGAGTCTCAGTGACATAAAAATTCAAGAAGATTGGATAATGTTTAGAAGTTGCATACTTTGACGAGTTCTGTAAAAGTAGGCAAAAATACGATTTTTCAATGTTAATTACTTTTATTTTTAAAGCTAGACATCACTAAGTTAAAGAAAAACTAGACACTGAGATTAATAGGTAGTATTGTAGGCAAAACATGTGTTGTATTAATCAACTTTGAATGATGCAATCCCTTCTTTTGTTCTCTTGGTGGCGACTTTTCTGTGATAATCGACTATCCTCAACAAGAAATTTTTGTTGTTCATCCCTGACTCTAAACTTTTTTTTTTTATCAGGGAAATTTCTCTTTCTCCGGTACACAATTTATTTTACTTTTTAACTGACCTAAAAGTCCCTATACACCTCGATGTTCACTTATAATATATATTTTATATATTTTACTAATATAATTTTTTTACAAGTGCTTATGATAAAATCAGCCCTTATTAGGCATATCGGTGTATTTAATTTGACAACCATTAACCAAAAGCAAGGCTACATGAAAAAAATACGACACATTTTCTTAAACATACAGAACAATCCATAATTCCTGAAATTATACGGTGTAAAAATTAATCAAGTTACACAAGTAAAACTGAATAGCAAAAACATTGAACTTAATGAATCTAACGTTTTAACAATGACCTTTATCCTTGTTTACTAGTTAAGAAAAACTGATTAATAATGTCATCACATGATAATTCGTTCAAAATTTTAGTCTCGCTACTTAAAATTAGTAAATTATTTAACCAAATGTCCCGTGATGGTTCTGATTTTTTTTTTTTTTTTTTTTTTTTTTTTTTTTACATTATTGATCCGACTTTTAGTTCTGTCAGCTGAGCAGATTGTTACAAAGAGTGAAAGCAGAATTCTGTAGAGCCCATTTACGTTTGGAAATCCCGAGAGCTGCTGTAAACACCTACATGGGTTAATACAAATCTCGTTTAACCCAGAATTTCACAGTAATTCCATGCTATCTTCCTCGTCGTCATCAATTTCTTTTCCATCTAAAGCATCTTTTTGAGCATCTTCTGGGTCTTATTTACTACTATTGTTCCTGTCTTGCTAGAAAATCTTAGATTTTTTGGTTTGGGCAATAAATCAGAAATGTCTATGTTGTGGCGAGAAGCTTTGTATACGAATGAAAAGTTTTCCGGTTAAGGTACTGTTTCTTCATTATCAAAATGGTAGAAGTCACAATTCTTGTATCGTATTTGACCGGTGATTCATTCAGTTTGTTAAGTCCATCATGGGAAAAGAGAGCTGTTGTAGAAAATGTACAATGGCAACAAAGACCTTGTTTAGTTAGTGCCACTGAATTTATTTGTTAAAATTGACAATTGAATAATTATTGATGTAAAATGAAGAATGTTTGTTGTTAATGGTTTCGTAGACGGGTTATGAAATGATATAGTTTGAATGGTTTTGTAGAAGAATCGAATAGAGAAAGTGCCTAAAAGAATGTTAGAGTTTCATTCGTAAATTGGTGTAACGAATTGTACGAAAAGAGTGTTGAATAAATGAATGTGATTAAAAATAGTGTTAATTCTATAAATAAATGGTAACGGTGATACACATGGAAGGCGTACCCAACTTGTTGTAAGAGTGAATTTTATGAGAGTAATTTCAGAAGTTTAATTTCAACTAGTGTCTTTTCGCAATTGTAACGTAACCCATTTTGAGTAGTGACAAAAGCCATTTTGGTCATTAAGGCCGATTGGTTTGAAAAGCGATCTAGTAATTGAGGAGTCAGTGAACCAAGGATCTTAAAGTAAACAACTTTAATTTTTCTTAAAGGTTCAGTTATTACTTCATCAACTGCCAGCTCGTCCATAAACCTTTTCCTCTTCCGTGATCTTTGGATTGTTGCGGAGTAAGTACATGTTTTTTAATAAATGTATCTATCTCTGAACATATATTATTCCACGATTCATAATTTCTTAGTGAACTAATTTTCTTTTTATTCCATCAATCACTGAATAAACTATTCCATAATCAATTGTTCTGCCTTGAAGAGAAACCGTCACAGGGTTAAGAACTTTAAATATCTTATTAGCGATACGCATTGCAGCAACAGCTTCCAAACCTTTACATGCAGCTATTGCCGTACGAATTTCTGTCTATACTTGGTTCATAAAGGGTTCGTTCGATCACATGAAAACAGGACAAGACAGTTCTTACAGCATCATTTTTACTTGTCCATTTACTAGCACCCACTCTTTTTAATCTCTTTCTTCTGTTAATCTTTTGTTCAGACTTCTCTAATTTGTCTGTAAGTTTGGGGAGGGGTAGTAGTGTTTTCATTTGACTCTAAAAATAATTCTGTTTTCTTGTTTGGAAAATTATTTTTTCACTTTTCTATAAATAAGTATTAAGTGAATTTTCGTTATGTATATGTTTGAAGATGATTGCCTACCCGTACTGCTAAAAAAATTTGGTAGACTTAAAACGTTCTGGGGGTGGGGAGTTTGATTATATTTGTTTTATGATTCTATGTTTAATCGGGAAAATCATATTATAAGGCAGAAAAACATTTATTAAAATGGTTATGGTGTTATGTCGCCGAGGAGAGGAAAAGAAGCGGGAGCAGGACGGTATAATAATGTAGTAATTCACTGAGTAACTAGTTTTTACTTTTTTGTCTTGGCGTGAAATGAGACAATTTTAATTATTTTACATTAAACCCTCCGAAATTTTAATGACGCCATTGGCGTCATGTTCCCCCCTTGTGGGCGCCCCTGGTAACAAACTACAAAAATTCTTGTTGAAGATAGTCGAGCATCACATCAAAGTCGTTACAAAGCGATCAAAAGAAGGGATTGCATAATTCGAAATGGATTAATAAAATATGTTTTGTCTATCGTACTACCTATTAAGCTTACAAAAAGTCTCTAATTTTAATATTATAAGTTTGAGATGTGTAGTTTTAAAAATAAAAGTAATTAAAATTGAAAAATCGTATTTTTGCCTACTTTTAGAAAACTGTCAGTATGCAACCTCTAAATAGCATCCAATCTTCTTGAAATTTGTTACATATATCTTTTACATCAATGAGACTGGGGCATAAGCAAAGTCTGCAGAAATTTTACATTTTATTTTTTCCTTACAAAATGAAACATTCTAAAGGTACAAAGATTAATTATCAATTTTGCGTTGAAATAAACTACATTTAAATTTATAGTTTGAGTGATTGTAATGTGAGTTCATGCGATACAGACTCTCGTATGACGATGGAGTTAGGAGGTACTGGAACACTCATCATGTTCCGTGATGTTTCCGGGATATTTCCATCACTGTTCGTGTCTTAGGGCACTCTCTTGAAATACTCCCAAAACCGGGGCCTCTGAACGGTTATTTATGTCTGTCAGACATCTGAAAACATGTTCACCAAGCAGGCGGAGACAACATTGAGAGAATGTAACCATGTTCACGCGAGTAATACATTTTATTTTCATTTCCGAGATATGATATCACTTCAATCTAATTGCATTTCATATATAAATAATAAGAATAGAAGTTAGCCTAACAGGGTTAAATAGGCTCCAGGGACTTACTCCATTGTCCATGGCACCTATTTCTTTTTCTTTTTCTTTCTTTCTTTTTTTTTTTTTTTAATGTATGAACATATCTTTGTTATTCTTATCGAATGGATTAGGTTTAATTCAGATGTCCGGATGACACGTTCATGTCCGTTCCTTGTCAGCATT
The DNA here is from genome assembly GCF_964235325.1 of Thermobia domestica. NCBI lineage: Eukaryota > Metazoa > Arthropoda > Insecta > Zygentoma > Lepismatidae > Thermobia > Thermobia domestica. Next base: position 156,189,788 of record NC_137463.1, read on the forward strand.
GCTACTTCTTGGTAAATGATAGTCTTGCCAGGTTAAATATTAATTTTATGCAGTTCGTTATGTAATACAAAACACAGAATTAGACTTATATTCTCTTGGAACTAGAAAATACGTGACTTTGGTGGTTAATGTATTATACCTGTCCTATACTTTAACTTGAGGTTGTGAGGTTATTTTCATTAATGCTTTGTCAAAAAATAGTTCGTTTCAGCCTTTTGTAGCAGCCTTTTGTTTCAGCCTTTTGTAGCAGGAGTGTATTGTGTGGTTGCACTTTAGTACGGTTCTCACTGAAAAATGTCGTATTTTTAATGCGAGATAATCGATTTTTTTTTAAATGTCACCTTGTTACTGAAATGTTATTTATTCTAGTTCCTTTTACTTATTATTTTCTTAATTATGTTATCACGGTTAGCTCGTACTCTTCATATCTTACAGAGAAAAATCTTTAAATCTCTATTTAAAAGAAAAGAAGTCCTGACTGATCAACGCCTAGGCTAAACTTCTTAAGCTAGAAACTTGAAATTCGAACTGTAGGCTGGCGACGTAAGTCGTCAGTAAGGGGAGGAAATAGAGGTTGTAATTATCATAATAAAATGTCCATATCTCGGAAGCAATTAACGTGAAGCCATGTAATTCATATAACACAGACTTATAATGTTAATAATGTATTATACAATGTTGTGTGTGTGTGTGTGTGTGTGTGTGTGTAGCGTTAATGTATAAAATAATTCTTGGAAATAAAGAATAAGAATGGTGTGGTGGGTGGAGATGTTACGAAGTAATAAATAGATACTGTTAATCGGGAAGACCACTGTACCTTTTTAGAGACTAAATTTGTAAATAATTGAACGCCTGTTTCAGTGTGTTTACATTGTATGTTTGGCTAGAATGGAAGAAAAAGGGTGAAGTGGGAGTGATTGACTACGATGCCAATACGCGCGGTTCGAATGTCATGCGAGACCTGAGTTCAAATTAATTCCATATGAAAAGTGCAGAAGGAAGAACGCAAAATATTGCTCCAGTAACACATAGTGTCATTTGTTAGTAGTACAAGCTAATTAATGGGCGTCGCCTTAATGGGCTACAAAACTAATAATTTATGCGTCAAGTGATTTTTGTTCCGTCTCTTGGACAATAGCATACCCGTAAAGAAGTCTATCTCTACTCGAAGAAATTCCTAAAAGCGATCTTAAGCACAGGTATGCTATTGTAGGAATGCTACTTTTAGGTTTCTTGATTAATATTTATGATATTTAACGGTTTAATGCCTCTTTTACTTGGTATAATTCAAATCACAAACTGATTTAATATAAATAAAATAACTATTGGTCTCAAATAAAATAAGGAAACGTAATGTAATATACATATGAATCCACTTACATGACAAAGATATTACTTACTCTCATTTCTTGTAAACACGAAATAACATGACTGATACACGGGACCACGTGACTGCGGGGCTTGATACTCCTATTGGAATGTTCTGTCACATCTTTGTTCTGTCCAAGGATATCTTTTACGAAGACGTCATGACTCACATTCTCATGAAGATAGCTGGATCTAATAATAAGGCCTACCTGACGGCCATGAAACAATCCAGCAGTCTTGATCCGCGTAAGAGCATCTACGAAGCGTGAAGGTCGTGTGTTGTTATGTAATTGCGATTCTATGTCGGAACAATGGAAATCACGTGGTGTTACTGTACGATAATGATGATCCAGCCTACGGGGAAATGAGAAATGGTGATTGTCTTTTATTTAAAAAAAAAAGAAAAAAGAAAAGAAAGAAAGAAAAACTTAATACCAACCACTTATTTACGTATCAGTCCAAAGAAACCAACGTTATTGTAAGTTTTCATTTTCTTAAGTTTCGTTTATAAAAATGTTAGGTTTTTAATGGCTTCGAAATTCGATACTCAATTGGTCCCAGTGCATCGTTTGAACTAAATAATATACTTTATGTTCTACAAAAAGGTGTTAAAGTTTTACACAAATAAAATTTGATTGTGAATTATTGGCCCAGAAAAAGTAACATGATATCAGACAATGCTACATTTAGATCATGTCGACTGTGCGACCCCAAATTGGATTGAAATTTCTTTGAGGAAAAATATTATAAAGTTAAATTGTGCTAATAATTTTTAAATGGAGGCTTAGATAATTTCAATCATTAAAATGTAGGCCCTATTACCTCCGTATAAACACAACCTTCATGAAGACACTTATGTGTCGGGGGGGGGGGGGAATTGCATTCTACCGTGAAATTTAAAGTTATGTCGGCGGATGTCCATTACTAGAAGGGTCACTCCTACCGAATTAGTCTAAACGGAGTGGCCAGGTTAAGATCGTTCTGGGAGAAGGCAACAGTTCTCCAGTAGTTAAGTTGCCAAAAATTACTATGATTGGTACGGCAACTTGCATATCAGTCCCAGGCGTGGCGAGAGTGATTTCAAAGGCTGGGATATTGCGTGGTGGAAGGCAACGGAGAACTATCACTCTATTTCCCCTACTTTTCTGATAGCAGAAAGCGAGTATATGAACAATGATCTTTCGCAGGTCAAAATATATTTCCGGAGGTAAAATGATTCTTATTCAGTTCTCGAGAAGGGGAATGTCTTGTGAACGAGTATTGAACGAGAGAGTTACAGTGAGAGGAAGATTGCTTGAGAGAGAAATATGGGCAAGAGCAAAAGGTTTAGGATAGGAACATGGAACGTACGTACCATGTTACAAGGAGGGAAATAAAAAAATCTTAAAAAAAGAAATGAAACAAAATAATCTAGTCTTGGTAGAAGTTTGTGAAATTAAGAATTGAAAGTGAAGGATACAAAATGTTTTACTCTGGTAATTAAAAGATATCATAATGGTGGGGTCATAGTTCTTGGTAAGCGCTTAAAAGAGACAGTACTAAAAGTAGAGACAGTAGTGTTGATGACAGAGTTGAAGAGTTAAAGGAAAAAAACAAGATCTATTGGTGATACATACACAGGGCCGTGCCGTGGAAAATCTGCGCCCGGGGCGAGAGTATACGACGGCGCCCCCATACACATATTCCAAGCAATTTTTCCTATCTTCTTTCCTTTTTTCTCCCAAATTTTTCGCCCTCTTACTTCGGCGCCCGGGGCCGTTGCCCCGCTCGCCCCCCCAAGGCACGGCCCTGTACATACACATACACCGACTGTTTTGCATACAACCGAGAAGACAGAAATTATGAGAAAATAGAAGAAATTACAGACAGGGAGAACAGGAGAGCATACACAATTGTAATGGGAGATTTCAATGCAGTTCTGGGAGGATAGAAAGGTAGTGTCGTAGACAAATATGGTGTAGGCGAAAGAAATAAAGGAGGAGAGAGACTAATCAACTTCTGTAGACAGAATTCACTAGTAATTGAGAACACATGGTTCTATCAGCACAAGAGAAGAAGATATACATGGAAATCCTCAACAGACGGCCGAATATATCAAATAGACTTATTAAGAACTTTTAGTATTGGTATAAACAGCACTTCAAAGATTCCAATTTCTCGTGACACTATGAACAGATGAACAGATGTATTTTCAAGTAATTCCATTAGAATCACCATCCTAAAATCAGTATACAAAGTGCAATTGGAAATTTATCCAAGGTTAGCACTTTCTACTAGTGGCATGATCGTTAGTTGTTTTTAAAATAATAATAATAATAATAATAATAATAATAATAATAATAATAATAATAATAATAATAATAATAATAATAATAATAATAATAATAATAATAATAATTTTATCAAATGCTCGGTAATAAAAAAGAAGAAATTTTAAAAGAAGTGATCCCAAATGACAAATTAAATGTTGAATAATTTATTTAATATTCTATAGTACATATTTAAAAAATACACAAAATCCCTGATTCCAGATAATGCCTTATCTTAAATTCGACAATCCTATTTATGATACCGGTCCATCTAAAACGGATACCAGCGTAACATATTAGCAATCTACAAGCAGATATGAGGAATAAAAATCGATAAGCGTTACTTGCATTTACAGGGAAGTTATATTGTGTTGGCATATTTGTGGAATGAATTAATTTACTACTTATACAGAAACCTTGTATTATGATGAAAAGGGGGCATAATTGTGTCACTAATGAAACTATGCTAATGTGGCAAATCTGACATTGATTCTACGTTTAATATGCGAAGAGAAATATGGAGTCTTATATAATTGTATTTTACAGCTTGAAAAGTAAGCTATTAGTATCAGTGTATGTTTCCCCATAGTTGGAGATATTTCTTATTGCGGGAGTATGTACACCCATGTCCAAAATGATTACAACATATCTATAACTGTATTCTTGTAAGAATATAATTTGATAATGAATTTGCAGGGTACTTTTGAAACTGATACTCTGTGTATAATCGAAAAATGTATATTTGTGGTAAATTTCAAAGGTAAAGAATTATAAATACGAAAATTAGAATTAGTGAAACAAAATGTTGCTAAATGGACAAGAAAGTAATATTTTCATTTTATTGTTCTTATTTACTGGTCTTTTGACATGAAATTTGCCACATACACATCTCTGGCGATTATACACATACTAACATTATAAGAAAAACCGTGAGAGTTCGTTATCAAATTAGTGGGAAGTAAAACTTAAAGATTTTCATTCGTTATCAAATTATATTCCTACAACAACATATTTATAGACATGCGACAATAATTTTGGACATGAGTGTACATACTAATCATAGGATTGCAGGTATGAATACTTCATTAGCTATGGTAAATTATTACAAAAGGAAGAGAAAGAATTAAGAAATTAAGACTGACAGTACCGTCTGTACTGCAGTAAAAGAGTTCAACGTTGACTTGATATAAAATTGTTGACCAAGAAAATAAGTTATCTTACGTGTTGCTTTAGGAAGATAACAAAATTGGCAGGAGATGAACTTGGAAGTCTTAAGCCATCCGCCATATTTCCAAGACCTTGACCTATCGAATTATTCTCTCATCCGCTCGCTGTTCACCTTTCTTACTTGGAAAATGTTCACTAAACACTATGAAGTGAATCCCTTGACAACTTCTTTCCGTTCCGCTGGTTAGAGCTCTACCGCGATGAGATCTTCCACCTCATCCATCAGTAAACAAGAGTCGAACGTTTTAGTGATGACTACGTGCTGTACCTGCTTTGCTACCATTGAAACTCATATTTTTCTATTTTCCGGAAACTCATTAGAAACTGATAAATTCACAGAAAATACTCACTATTTAACTGACATGATCTTATTAACAAATGAACGGAGCGGCTTTTAATAGTTACCAACGTACAGTGTAGTTAGTGGCCATAATTCATTCCTAATGAATTGCTAACCTTCATCTAAACATATTAATGGGATGAATGAATCTAATAAAGAAATTTACCATGAAAAGTGGTATAGTTTTTAAATGGAATTCAATATTGCTCTCATAGGAGGTAATAATATCACGGGAGGTTCAACAATTATGTCCGTTAATTAATGAATAAATTCTAGTAAAATCAGTAAAGAAGGATCACGCAAAACTTATATTTATGAATGAATCTATTTTGCAGTTTAAGTAGCCAGTATTAATTTACGTACCCTCTCATACCCATGTATGTATGGTTTAAATTTTGCTAATATTTTATGAGATTTAACCAAAAGATAAACTAAACCCAAACAACAATACTTTAGGCTTTGTATAACCTCTCATACCCAAGTACCTAAGGTTTCAACCTCACCAATATTTCTTGAAGATTAACCAAAATATCTGTTAATCTCAAAAACACTTTTAATCTACAAAAATAACCTAAAAATATTTTACATTTTAACCTAAAAAAATCCAACCTCAGCACATATTTCCATGTATGGGATATTATGCGGGTCGTTCAATATATGCTTGCGTAAGCTGTAAAATATTTATTTTTAAAATACATTTGTAAACTATAGATACATATATGTGTAGCTGAGTTCTTCCTCGCCTCTCTCTAATCCCCATTGATATTTAGGCATTTGTCTCACCGTTACACTAATTTGACCAAACCCTTTTCAAAAAATCAGGGCTCTGGCTATTTAGCACTCTCTTCACAGACCAGGTTGCTTATGTCGAATTGCGTTTACCTGAAGAAGAGTTCAGGTTCAATATAAGCAACCTGTTCTTCTGTCAACTGGTGCTATTTTCCTTCACGATAACGTTCGACCGCTTCCCTCATCACGGAAGCAAGACACAACACTGAAAAACTGGGTGAGAACGGCTGCCCCACTCTCCATACAGCCTCGATTTAACGCCGAGTGACTTTACCGTTTTACGGTATTAAAGTCTTTATTGAAAGGTAAATGATTCAAAACAGATTAAGAAGTGAAGTGGAATGTGAGGAAGGTGCTAAATAGCTAGAAATCTGACTTTCTGCAAAGGGTGAGGACAAATTACTCCAATGATGAGACAAATGTCTGAATCTCAATGAGGATTATGTGGAGAGGCGAGGAAGGACCCATCTTTATATGTAAGTATCTTAAAAATAAATTTTTTACAGCTTAGGGAAATATATATTGAACAATCCACGTAGTAACCATCGTTAAAGTCACCGTTACCCGTAAAGATGTTAACGAATTGATTCCATTAAGAAACCTAGCCGACATAATCGCTCGAGCTGTGCACTGAATAAAATCTAAAATGTGCTTTCATTAAAGAATTATCATGTGGAGTAATTAACATTGCAATCTTATAAAGCCCGCTAGCGTGAGCGTAATAAATCGCAATAAAATAATTAAAGTTACTTTTGCAAAAAAAAAAAAAAAAAAAAAGTTAATATATAGTGAATTAATTCTTCTGTTTGTCACTAACAAAGAATAGAGATTTCTTGCGTCATCATCTCTTAAAATCCTAAAAATGGAATTTTCAAAGATAGTTATACAACCATTACCATTAAGCAACTTTAAGAAAAACATATTAGAATGAATATGATGGAAAATAGTTATTAATAAAGTAAACAGTAATAAGGCCTGCGAGGAAGTTGTAGTTAATAGCCATGAAATAGTAATTTTTAAACTTCCAGCAGGTTAAGCTGGTCAAAACCAAAATATGAACAGCTATGCATTACCGGTAAATAAAATTAAAAGTAATTATAAAATGACACTGAAAAGCAACACAGTATCTGCAAATACAGTCTTTATCACTAGCCTAGTTTTCAAAAGTATTCTTTACAAACAGTTCAGTCCATAAGTTGTAAAGTGGAATTAAAATTCCTATGTGTGGTATAGAATTAAAGTTACAATACAACAAACTTGAAAATAAACATTCCATTGTTTTGTGTTTCGTAAAATGATGACAAATATCTGAATCGCGTAATGAGAAAATGTAACTTATAAATTTCATTATTAAACTAAAATTTCACAATGTCAATTTCTAAAATATTTTTTTCTTCCAGCCTCCCTTTGAAATTGGACCTGTAACAGTAATACTATTAATTATTACAAATAGTGATGTAAAGATCCAAAAAAGCTATTTTTTTAAAGAAATATACTTTTATCTATTTGCCCCCAAAACCAGAGAAAAACAGAACGATGGGCGATGGTGGAAAAAGAGGGAAAATATTATTTTTTAATTTTTTCTAGCAGTTCTTTGTTACATAGTCACTGAAAAACTAAATATGAGTGGCACATTTTATATAATATTCTGTTAGTATTGCACACAATTACGTGTCTACACTTATTGCTACCAGGTTGCAATTCACTCTTAGTGTACATCCTGTTCCGAACATACATACAAATAAATATACAGAAAGAAAAGAATTTATTCTTCGAAGCAAAAATATGTTCATTTAATGAGGGCTTAATTATTTAAAGTTTAGAGCCTAGAGTGATTAACTACTATAATAGAACAGAATTGGATGACTTTTATATATCTTATAAACGAATGATGTATAATATACGAGAAAATAATTCACTCTTGTTTACACTCGAAATTTATAATGGACCGTAACATAAATAATAATAAAAACAAAAATATGTTCGCTGAGTGACTACCACACTAGGATTATTAGAAGTAGAAATTTTAAGTCCAAAATTCTGATAACGTGCAAAAAAGGTGAAAACTTTAGGTTCAATAGGTGTAAAATGTTGATTAAAAAAGCTGCATATCTATACAAATAGTACCAAAATTAATTACATCATATATAGACTCAAAATTTACCCACGCATTAAAAAGTCAGCCGAAAAAATGTTATTAAAGTCACAAGCTGTTAGAACTTATAATATTTAACATTTCAACGTTATTTTTCGCTGAGGCTGCTTTTCAGGTCACTAAGTAAATATTTATGTATAGAAACACTCAATAATGCCATGATTGACCAGTTTGATGTTAGCATCTCCTTCTGCTTTCTGTTCAATAGTTTTCGCCTTACGTAGTATTGCTATTAGAATAACTGGTAATTAGTCTCCCGATCTCGGGAAAAATTCGTCCTTCGTTAACTTTTTTTTCGTTAACTTCGTTAACTCTTCATACGTCCTCAAGCATGTATGAAGAAATGCAGCAATTCGACTTGACAGAGACACGATAAGTTGCTGGTAGTCCAATAGAATGATGTGCAGCCATATAGTCTCGATTGCTGTCAATAATTCGGTAGTTGTTGTTGAAGGAATTTGGGCATGAATTGCCGGTTCGATGATACTCCACATCTGATCCATAAAGTTCATGATTGGATATCTAGGGACCCAAATCATATGTTGGTACTGGCGTTCCTCAAACTAATCGTGAACTATTGTGATCCGGTAACATAGCGCATTGTCATGCTGAAAAAAAAAAATATTGGTAGAATATAAAAAGTCAATAATGCGCTATAAATGGTCACCAAACAGCTGAATATAGTGATGACCGGCTAATATCTGGTTCGAGCGGACCAGAGGACCCAAAGCATGTCATGAAAACACGCTTCAAACCATTATGAAACTATCATGACCTTGGAGAGTGCCTTATTGACAACTTCGGTTCATGGAGTCCGCGCCACATCCAGATTCCATCATCCATGCGCACGAACTGAAAATGTTGCTCATGTAACCACACTACACGTTGCCGATAATCTAAAACAATGATTAACTCTCAACCAATGTATCGCGAAATTTTAGAATGTGAAACTCATGAAGCACTTAATAATTAATTAAAATCACTTTTGAGACAGCGTGTATTAGTCAAGGCCTCCTGCGACAGCAACAATCCTTTGTACTTTATGGCCACTTATAGGCTTGCAATATAGCTTACATTACTATTAATAAAAAGTTAAACAAATGTGTCGTGATATCGTGGGCACTCACTAAAGTATATCGTCATTTAAGAAAAGTTAGAAACCACTGATCTAAGGTCCAATCCACGCATTCCTGAGTGCACGTGAGTCACCATCACGGCACTCATGCCGGTCTGCGACTGCGATAACTCGTGTAGATCAAATTGCGATCGCAGATCCAAGCTCAAATTGCAGTTGAGAAGTATTGCAAAAATACTGATAATTCACACTAAGCACGATCGGAGATATGGTTCCTGGAAGGAGAGAGAAAGGAATTCCCCCCTCAGCCATCCTCTGAAATCATTATTATGTGTGACTGTTATTACTGAAAGATCAAAGAATGTGGATCAAAATAACACTTACATGTTAGACAGTTTAGAACAATTAATTATGGTATGCATTTGCAGAAAATATGAAAGCATACTGTTAAAGATATCTCTGGCTATAATTCTTCGAAATGTGAGTGTTAATATCAACAATACCACACGTAGCTAATAGGTTACACACATAAAAATAATAATAATGGCATACATTTTCAATATTTTTTTCGCGCAACCGCTTCGTTTGTTTTCTGTTGTCCGAAGACGCATTTGACCTTGCAACAGCAATTGAATCAAGTCAAATGGGTCATAACAATGAAGACCGCTAACATTCCTTATTTGCTTGCGTAATATTTCATAGCACCTTATATACACTATTCATTACATCAGCACTATGACATAACTTCTTCACCTTCAATAACATCAAAAGATGGCACCAATAAACAGGTTTTTCTTGTGTCCTTCTGCCAACTGACTCGCCTCAAGGTGTACAAACACTTAAAGAACTCATCTTCACTTTCACTTCAAGGTTAATTACATTGAGGTTTCGCATTTATAATTTACTCTGATGTACATGTATCACTAGAACCAAGACAACTTATTTTCCTTCCACGTTCAAATTTAGGACTTGCATAGCAACTGTGTCTTAATGTTACGATTACTTACATAACTTACATACAGTACATAATAAAATACGTACGTATATGAGAAGGAAAATTAATTGCACTAAAATCCTTTAGGTTTTCTTTTAAATAAAATATCTTTTCTAAAATACAGAAATTTTTCATTGAACTACGTATATATTGTAGCTAATGTTTTTACCTAATTTGAAGAATTTGAACTACACTAAACAAAAACACACAGTGAACTCAGAGCTGCTTTTCTCAAATGTTAACCCCACCGAAAATGCAATATATTTCTATTTATTTATTTCTCTTTTTAAATATGAAAAGTACCAGCAGTGAGCACGTAGGTTAGCAAAAGCACACAGTAAAATAGCAAGTAAAGGTGGACGTTAAATCCTGCGAAGACAGTGTATTTAAATACGTAAGGTCATTATATAACCCATCAGCTGTTTCGTCTTCTACATTAGTTGCATGCCGTCTCACCTGATTTATTGGTTTAAGGGCTAGTTATACGATCTTCTGGCAAGTTTCTGATGAGCTAAACAAAGGAACATGTTTGAATATAAGTTCTATCATCATCTGATAATAGTAGACAGTGATGTTGGATATAAATATGTGACAGGCTTATCTATATCTTAACAAACTGAAAGTTAATTTTAAAAAATGTTATGGACTTAACACAGACCTAACATAGACCTAACCTATAGACCTAAATAAGCAAATTGGTTCTTCAGGAGATTCCAGAGATATTTAGGTAAATTAAGTGTATTTATTGAGGTATTTATTTTTGTATTTTGTATTTAAGAAATTAAATTTAAAATTAAAATTACATTTAAATGCAGGGAATGTGAATGTTCTTAATATATTGTGAATTAGACGTGACTTTCGTTATCTGAGCTAGTTATGTCAGCCATTACTGCAAATAATAATCAAGGGCTTGTCATTGTTAAGGGAACTTTTACAATTTTAACAAAATTGAGAAACCTTTTCAACTAGGAATTGGTTATCCTTGATGATCTTTAACTTTCATTGGTTTTTGCATTGCTTCAAAGATATAATCAGTGATACAACACTAATAAAATCTTTACCATAGTCATTAAAGAAATATACCTTACTCCTCGTCACCTCCTCCAACAAAATTTGGAGAAGGGGTAAAAGTTACCAAGAAAATCACGAATAATGTCTTTGCCAATTTCGCATGCATGTACTCCAAAGACATTACCAAAATAAACTTCATTCATAATAAAGTCATAGTTATTTTTTCTTTTTTGTCTGTATAAAACAGTATACTTTAATGGTTATTTAATTCTATATACTGAAATTTGAAAAGCTCTATGGATGTCGTTTTGTTTTCTTTTTTCATTATTATTAGTTTCAGTTACTATTTTAGCTTCAGCCTGCGTTTAGAGATAATCAAAGAAAAATGTATCAGGTGGTTGTAGCTAATAGTTAAGCTTTGCTGTGTGTAAGTACTAGGCTAGTCGACAAAGCGTTACCCCCCACAGTGAACGCGGCCTAAGTGGCTACACGGTAATTTTAGTTTCACCAAAGTTGTAAATCATACTATGAGCCAGTCAGGGTTTCCAGGTCTTTTCTTTTCTTTTCCCGCGCCAGAAGTGGTAGACCTGGATTCGATTCTAGGCAGGAGGTTATGTGGTTAGGGTCCCACGTTGAGCTGTAGTTCACGTCTGATGTAGCCTCGCTGATATAGTCGAAAGAGACGGAGCAAGAGGCATTTTTTTCTAAGATATCCTCTGTATCGAAAACAAATATTAGACCCCAATCAATAAATTCCAACATTTACACTACTTTATACTTTACTAGCTATGCACGTGCCTTTGGAGAATGGGGTTCCGGATTCGAATCCTGTGGGAGATCATTGAAAAGTTTCAGCGCATAAAGGTAATTTAGATTCCACCTTAAACTGTAGGTTCACATCTTGTATAGCTTCGGTGCTGAAAGGACCGCTAAATTCCAAGCCACCAACTATAAAATTTACATCATGATATTTTTAACCAATTCTCTGGTTTAATCTTTTAATTTTTTTCCTCTCATGATTTTGGCTTCTGAAATTCCTACTCTCTACCAATTTTAGCACCTTATTTTCAGTTTCAGAACAAAGTTGATAAAACACGAGCAGTTACAGTTAAAATAAATAAATAAAATAAAATAAACATATCTTTCCCAGGAATATTTCTAAGCTGCGTGGAAAGAAATGTCTGGAAACTGAAACATTATGTGTTTGTTTTACAAAACTAAGTTTCGAAATAATTAGGCAACGTAGTTTTTCGGTCATTTCAAAGACTGGAAAGAGAATAAGATGTATTGAATCCCAATTTAAAATTATGGTCTTTGCTGTTTAAAACATTTTCGATATACCTAAGTACCAAACTATTAGAGGTGGCATTTTCCGCCTTTCTATTGTGCACACATCTATGGCTTAGACCATCTAAGGGCAATTGTTCCATCATCTAACATATCCACCCCATAAAATGACGCATAGCGGACCCTGGCCCTTTCGGGCTGTGGCGCCTTAAGGTTTGGTATATATTAGGTATATTGGAAGTTGGCAAACTTTAACAAAGTATTTATTATTATTATTATTATTATTATTATTATTATTATTATTATTATTATTATTCATAGTGAACATACAATTTGGCTCGATGTAGCTCTACTTAACAGTATTAAATGAAATCATAAAATAAGATTATTCTTACCTTCTTCATTCTGAGAATTCCGTTCCATTCCCTCCCAGTCTGGAACAAATATCGCAGCCACTTCTCTCCACATTTTTATTTTTAAGTCACGATTCATGTAGTTCGGATCTCTTAAATCATATAGGCATGGCCTATTTTGTATTTCGATTATAAACGCCTCTGTGTTAAACACACTAACCACGACTGGATATGTACACAGGACACGTTTTCAAACACAACTGAAAATTTCTCTTTGTGATTATACTTGTGGTTATCTGTTTGGGGGTGGAGTTCGAGCTTCGGAGATAGGGGCTCAAATTCAAGTTATTTCGTTGTTTCATCTTTTGCCTAAAGCCAAATATTTTGCTTATAGATTACCAGAAGACGGACGAAAGAAAGGAGAAGCTGCATCGGTATGTCTGTTTATAGTTGATTGCAAGCGAGCTGGTGTATGCCAACCGGGTAGAGGTGTAAAGATATTTTGAAAATAGGAAGCAAAAATATTAGCCTTTTCTGCATCCGTAAGGACTGCTTGATGATTATGAACAATGGGGTAAGGCGTACGAGAAACTCTACCTGTTAATTGATGGAACTTGCGCCAATATTTTGTAGGATGTGTTTCATTAGCTGGTGTGTTGCAAGTTTGAATCCAGTGGCGTCTCTTGAACGCAACGATATAATTATGAGTGATCCTTAGGTACTGGCGATGAAGCCGAAGCGCTTCAAGGTTACCCGTAGCGAGATATTCACGGAAAGCTCTCCGGGATGCTGAAATAAATGGTAAATATTGCGGAGGTAACTTAGGTTTGTGTAGCTGAACTTCGATTGTGGGAATAGAACGTTGTGCTGCGTCTTGAAGGGCTGTAGTAAGTCCAGTGATTGTTCGATCGAGTTCGTATTGCGTACTAGGCATTGTGAGCGTAGTTACGGCTGTGTCTAAATCGGTGCGATATTGTTCCCAATTTGCCCTTCGGTAGCAATAGACCTTTTGAGGAGGAGGCTTTGGCTGAGTGTTGGAAGAACAATGAAGTTCGACTTTGATGGGGACATGGTCGCTACCTATGGAGTCAAGTACAGATATGTGAATAGACTGAGATAGTGAAGATGAAGTTATGACAACGTCAGGAGTAGTACGACTGATAGGACATGTAGGTTTCGGTAAAGTATGAAATTCAGCTCGTGTTTCATTCCGAACAAAATCTAGAAAGTTGTCTTTGTCACGTTGGGAACGGCTATGAAAATTGAGGTCGGCCATGATAATGTAATGCCGGAAGTTGGTATCAATATAGCGGAAGAAATCATAGCTGAAAGCTCTGCCTGGACGATAGTAAATAGTAACAAAGGTAATGGTTTTGCCTCTAAAATAAATTGTCGTCATGTTATGTTCAGGAAGGTGAAGAGCAGGTGGAACAATAACTGCACGATAAGGAAGATTTTGCCGAATACCAATAGCTGTGCCTCCGTAGAGACGTGGTCCAGTTGGTGCGTCATGTCGAAGTAAGTAATACTTCGGTATATAGCATGTTAAATATGGTGCAAGGTAAGTTTCATTAAGAGCAAATGCGGCAATTTGTTCTTCCTGTAGGAGCTGTGTAAAGAGCAGTTGGTGCGTCAACAGTGATCGTATGTTAAGGAATAGTAAATTGTAACTCATAATGAAAGTGAATATAAGTCCGTAGGTAGAGTTGTCCATATCAAACATAAACTTCAAGTGGTTGGATTTGAAAATGCACTGTTGGTCCGGAATACGTTGCATGTAATTGTAAATTAAATAACAGTTTGGCTGCGTGCATGATTTGAGTTAGAATATGGTTGCGAAGAAATGGGTGGATGTTCTGTAGTGAAATAGTGAGAAAACGAAGTAGATCTTCGACAGTTACTGGATGGCGCAATGAATTTGCTGGTGGAGTTGGTGCATCGACTGAACGTATGGGGACAACGAGTTCAGGCTTAGCTGGATCAGGCTGAGGTTTAGCTTTACATTCATAGCTGTACGTTGGGTGACGTTCAGAGCAGCGATCACAACGTGGTGGTTCTTCAAGGTTTGGACAGTTTTTTGTAGGATGTTCGCGGGAACAATAGCCACATTTGGTGTTGTTTGTGCATTCAGCTGTTGGGTGTGAATTATACTGTTGACATTTCTCGCAGCGAACAGGCAGAGGGGCTGGCGTGCGAGAGGGCTCAACCTTATATTTGCGTCTATAGATATATGCGCCCTTGGATAGAAGTTGATCAATCAGCTGTTGTTGATCAGTTAGCACTCGTACGAGATAGGTTGGTCCCTGATTGTTCTTGATCCTGATACAACGCTTTATAGGCAGCCCTTCCTGATGGAGTTCAGCAAGAATTTCGTCATCAGTAAGATCGGGTTCTACACCACGAATAACTACAGACAGCATAGGAGGCCGCCGTGGTGGAGGAGGAGTTTTTCGTGTACTCGGTTGTAAAGTAGAAATTTTTGCTTTCGTCCCAAAAATTTCATAAGTTGCCTTGTTGCGAACATGCGTGGCGAAATTTGGGTTAGTGGATTTCAAAATAATGCCACGGCGTGTCTTAACAATTTCACGGATTTCAGGCCGAGGGACGTACTTGACTAATTGCTGGAAGACAGCACGAACAGTGTCATATTTCTGATCGTAGTCGGTTAGCAAGAAGTTGTACACGGGATCTGGCTGGTATTGCTGATGATTATTATCGGCAGAAGTGGATGCCAAATCCATACAATGGCTGTCAGTTGTAGGCTGATTAACACTAGGAGAAATTCGTTGCTTCGTTGAATCTAGCGCTTGTTCGCCATCAGAGAAAGATCGAGAACGAATTCTATATCCTTTGGTGATGCAGTCAGCATAGGAAGGAATAGAGTTACGGTCTGAACGAGGTGTTCCCGTAACAATCCTTGGCTGCGTCTTTTGGCGACCGTTAGGCCCGATGTTAAGCGGTGGAGGTTGTAATCCGACATCTTGACCGAGATTCGTAGATCCGTTAACTTTGCCAGTGTCCGTCATCGTGATAGAGGAGCCGAGGGCCAAAGCCCAGATGAAGATGAAAAAAATGAAAAGATGTTAGATGAGGTTCAAAAAACAAGACACCCTCCGAAAGTGAAAACTTTCGTCAGACCCCTAAGTGCTGTAATTGTGCTATGCTCGCAAGTACGTATGCTATACTTGGTCCTCGCTGGCACAGTAACTGACACAAGAGAGGCTCGGTTGCTTGGTAAGGTATGAGCACCAAGCACATCTCCTTTCGAGAGTATCAGAAATAAATCATTACTACCTGAGAGAATTTGCATTGATATTCTTCGTTTAATATGAGAAAAGCTTTGCGAAATATATTTGGCACTTTTGCCAAGTAACGAATAATGTTCTATGTTTTCTGTAATCGGTCACAATAACATTGTTGTAAACCTTTGAATCGTCTGACAACAGTTACATAGGCAACATTTCTGCCATCTTCTGTATATACGTGCTAAGACACAAGAATAACAGATAAAGAAAATAGATGGAAGCACTGCTATCTGTGTAACTGCTGTCAGATGTTTCACAGGTTTACAACAATATTATTGTGACCGATTACAGGAAACATAGAATGGTATTAGTTACTTCCCATAAATGCGAAACATATTTCGCGAAGCTTTACGTATACCAAACAATAAGAAACAATGCCAGTAACGAGGTAACGTTACTCACAGCGAGTAACGAGGTATTTCTGATATGCTCTGTAGTCTATGTGCTTGGTGTTGAATTGACACACAAGTAACACGCTGAAGTGGTAGTCATTTTGTGTTGTTTCAACACCTCATTTTTTGGTGTGTAATAGATGTTCCACTTCATCAGTTAATTAAGAATATCTCTTAGCCCATCCCCTACCTTTTCTTGAGCCTATTTTGTATATAAGAATCGCATGCCCAAGAGAGAGCGTAACCCTCTGAGAGGCAGAAGGATAAAAATTTGTTATCATAGACTTTAACTCTACAAAAGAGAATCTATATTATCTTTCCCTCCTTAACAAAAAAGCGTTTTCATTGCTGTTGTAACATTTTAATAGATTAAATTTTAACCTTTTAAAGGCAACTTATGATCTTATACTTCGAGTTCAACTAATAAAACAAATCAGTTACTGCAATCCCATATTACTGTAGCCTTCGAAACAATAGAAATGTACAACTGAATACAGAAATTAAATACTGATATACTTCAGGAGCTTTCTTGTGGCTAAGCGGTTAGCGTACGCGCAGGGCTGGTTCTAGACATTTCTTAAATGTAAGCGAACAATCTTTCAGCTCCCCCACCCAAATGATTATAAAAGAGTACAAAATTGTAATAGAAAAAAATATTCAAATAATTGTTACAATTGCAAATTTCTTCAATATCTGAAGTCTCCCTGTAAATATTAACAAAAATTGGCGAAATTATAACTAATTGATTGGGTGAATACTGAAGAAAGTTCCTATTTTAATAAATATTAGCATTTTTTATTAAATAAGCATAACTAAGATACTAGATACTCGAAACTAAGATATACCCTACAACTAAGATACTAGATAACTAAGATAACTAGATACTAGATACTATAACTAAGATAACTAGATACTAGATACTATAACTAAGATAACTACGATACTAGAAACTAAGATATACCCTATATACCTAAGATGCATTTTGACAAGTACAATTGAAAGATACAAGTCGAAACAGAATAAAACTTAAGAGCGTCAAGTCTAACATTAACATAGGCTAGATTTTGACAAACAGGTATGCTCTTATGCTTCATTACAAGCATATTTACATAGTATTTTCTAGTGATATGATTATGGTAATTAGCATAATTTCTCGTTTTCTTTGTTACTGAAAAGTTCATTATAAAGACACCTTTCTTTATGTCTTTCAATTTGCCAAAATCTCTTATTACTGAATCCGTATCCATTTCATTGAGTATGCCATCTTCAATGACGATCAAAACTAATCTATTTGATCGTTCTTGAGATATAGTATAGTTGATCTCAAATAATTCTTTATTAATTTTAGCTGAACTTGTTTAATACACAACAAATGACAAAAGTGTGTGCCTTAATCGATATTTGTCTTCGATGTAGTGGTGGTACTCAAAATCAGGTTCCCCGCAATATATATATATATATATATATATATATATATATATTCATTCTTAGCCCGTACCCGCAAAATTTCTTTTCAGAGCCCCTTAGTCCTATAAAACAATTCAGTCCTTTTATGTTTCTTCCCAACACAGATATTCGATATCAGGCAATGAGTAACTCAATGTAAACACAATTAGTGGTGCACCCAAGATTTCTCTTTTGGGTCTAAAAATTTTTCGGAGTAGCCTTCAAAATGCAAATAATTTTGTGTATTTGCCCCCTAAAATTGTGCTAATTTTCTAAAAAGTTTAAAGTTCTGGGGTATCCGGACTCTCGGACCATCTAAGTCGGTGCACCCCTTAACACAAGTAACTGGTAATCAAAATTCTACTTTGCATTAGGACTATTACTAAATGTTTAAAAATATCACTTCATCTGAATTTAACTCGGTAACTCAATGTAAACACAATTAGTGGTGCACCCAAGATTTCTCTTTTGGGTCTAAAAATTTTTCGGAGTAGCCTTCAAAATGTAAATAATTTTGTGTATTTGCCCCCTAAAATTGTGCTAATTTTCTAAAAAAATTAAAGTTCTGGGGTATCCGGACTCTCGGACCATCTAAGTCGGTGCACCCCTTAACACAAGTAACTGGTAATCAAAATTCTACTTTGCATTAGGACTATTACTAAATGTTTAAAAATATCACTTCATCTGAATTTAATACAAGAGAATCGATTAATAATAATTGTTACACTGTTATAATATAACAAACATATGTATACGCTATGATTGTCAGTGAGAAATAAAATGTATTACTTATACTCCTAATGACCCAGTGTCTGAAAATAAAATGTATTATTACTTATACTCCTAATGACCTTCGGATTACAGTTTTGATTTCGATCACAGTTACCCTTTCGAGTTATATATACATGTACTCCATGAAAACTAATTGTATTCAAACAAATTTTGAAATACATTAAATTTAACTCAAGCTCGTAACCGAAAAGACTGTATCCATTCCATTTTAATTACTGTAATGAAGGTAAATAAACTTACAGGTTCAAAACGTTGTCGACTTTTAAATGCTTCGTTGACAGTTACTGGTATTGGCAACTCCCCCGCCTCAACGTTTCTATGATTGTCACTTTCGAAATTTTGTCCAGAAGTCGAAAGAAACTTTTTAGATAACTCGCTTGCCTCTCATCTTTTTTCAAGTTTCGTAGTTTTCTTTTCCGATAAAATTCTCACTTTTTTTTATCGTTGGCCATTATTATTACGTGAAATACAAAGTACGTACAACTGAAACGTATATACACGTACGTACCTGGAAACCAGACGAGTGGATCGTGATTAACCAAATTTAGGTCACGGGGACCTTGCTCCAGGCCCCACGCCAAGACGAAGCTTTTTTTTTTCTAAATTTCAAACCAGGGGGTCTCAGGAAGGGCGTTTACTGGGACATGTAAAAGTAGTAGAAAATGACCGATGTTAGTGTCGAATTCATAGTTTTCGCAGTCACTGAGATCAATAGTGAAACTCCGATCGTATTAACTTCCAAATTCACCCCATTCGTCAACGGGGGAAAAGGGTACCGATACATGTAAAAAATAATCCAAAATGGCCGATATTAGTGTCAAATTCATAGTTTTAGCGGTCGCTAATATCAATGGTGACACTTCCATTAGCAATGACTTTCAAATTCAACTACCATTCTATGCGTGCCGGGGTTCATCTGCGGGGGAGGGTGTTACCCAGACATAAAAATAATCCAAAATGACCGATATTAGTGTCAAATCCATAGTTTTCGCGGCCGCTGAGATGAGTTGTGATACTTCCATAGCGTTGACTTCCAAATACAGCCCCATGCGAAAAATGAGTATTTCAGCTAGTTATAAATAAATAAATAAATAAAAGTGAAACGACTCAGGATAGAAACGAAAATGTTGATTATTGACAAATGGACTAATAGGTATTAACCAAGTAAACATTAAGCAGTAAGCAGCGATTGTGAGCCACTGATATTAGAAACTTAAGTTAAAATTTACCTTAGAAATGATCATTTGTACCGTTCGTCTTTTCTTAGTATTCGCCCCGGACCAATGGACAATAAAAAGATAGTCACTTGAACTTCAATAATGTGTATTTCATTTACGCTGACCTTTCTCAACCTCTAAATGTGATCATTGAACCGATCCACTATGAGGGATTTGACTTCTTTTTATTTGTTGATCCACTCCCATTTCAAAGACATATTTAGTAATGATTTTCTCTAGCAAGGTCGCGAAAGGGTTGTTGGGACCGAAGAGTCTGTAGAATTTATATTTTGTGCATATGGTAGGATTGTGGAAAGAATGCTGCTGTCTTTAATCGTACTGCCGTAGTTATTAATATATCTATTGAGAAGCTAAATTTCCCTACATTTTATCTCGTATTCATAAAATCCCCTTTCCCCCTCTTTAAAAACAAACTTTCCTTAATCTCCCTGCGCCCTGAGGAAACTTTCCTCAAACTAGCATCACTTGTGAGTGTGACACTTGCGCCATTGATGCACGACTCCATTTCAATTGTAAAGAGGTGTTTTACAGCCAACCACGCAAAGATTCGACTTTATTATCCTTTTGATGTATTTTATCTGTATCTCAGTCTGTACAAGATTTATTAAAACTATTTGGAAAAGTTTTCATCATATAATTTTCTCTCTAATAAGTATTCACATTTAAAACACAAAATTACTTTTTCAGTTTGGCTCCCTCTTCACCTGGTGCCTCCTGCGAACGCGTAGTTCACAGGATTCAAGATCCGGCTCTGCGTATGCGCTTTGGTGTGAAAGACCTGGGTTCAATTCCCGGTAGGAGCTCATGTGGTTCGGATTCCACATTAAATTGTAGGCCCACGTCTCATATATATTCGCTGCTGAAAGGGATTTGAAATGAAATGAAAATGTCTTTATTGAAGCGGGCGAGGTTCAGCCATGACTGCTCTAACACCTAACCCTTCAAATCTCTAAACTAAAAGTCAAATCAAATCAGATATTCTGCTGTTCTGGTTTGAATAGGGTAATAAGGCGAGCAAAGATTCAACGTGTTCTTCGCCTGCTGAATCCAGGTCAAAAGCAGCTCCTTGATAATTCTTGCTGTTTTTGATCTATAAAGACCAATACTGAAACCAGAAGTGGTAGTAGGTTCACGATACTTTCAGTTTCACTAGGCAGATTGTACCCTGTTTTCGAGAAGCTGTTCATACAAAAAAAAAAAAAAAAAAAAAAGTTTCTAGCTATCTATTGCCGTTTTAAATTGTAATCACTTCTCATTTCAATAGAGTGACAAGAGCATAGATGGAATCGACTCTTACGACGCTTAGTTCATATGAAAAATCAGCTTTTGATTTAGAATTCTGTCATTTTCTTTCTATTAGAAAAATAAGAACGGAGATTGAATTCATTCTTGAGGCTCTGAATCTATATTAAAACCACTGTTTCTTGCTATTGCTCAACGTTATTGTGTTGTGGGTACCGATATTGAAATCGGGAATTGGTAGATTATTATCACTTCTGATTATATAGAGAGATAAGTTTGGATATAGAAACTATTCTTGCGACATTGAATTAATGTAAGGGAACATTTCTCGTTATCTCTTATCATACAGCTCTGATATCTGATAACAAACAGACGGACGGACGAAAACTTCCAGTACTTATGCATAGCATAGCTTTTCATTGAAGAGCTGTTATGCAATTGTAATTTGAAATTTAAATTATGACAATTAGATAAAATATAACAAACTGAACGTTAAACAACCTAATTCAAAAAATGAAATTGTCTCATCAATCAATCTGCAAAAATCGCAAACAATTATCATTAAATCTCAAACTTACTTCTATACTGTTTTTTAATTTTTTTTTAAAGTTTATTTATTTATTTTCAGTTACATGGTTCCTTGTCCGACAATCAGTCAAATATCTTCACTTCAATATGCGTAATCTGAAACATGTCTGAATATAGATTAACATTTCATGTTACGTTTGAAATTTTGCGCACAGGGAACGAGAAGCAGAAGTAAATGCCCCTATTGGAACCATCTTCTCTTCACACCAGCGATCTTAATGTCAGGAACTAGAACAATAGGTATATAGAGGCACATCTACTTCTCTCTCGTCCAATATGAATGAGATTAAAACAGAAGAGATGAAATAATCCATCTACAGTCAAAACAGAAACACGTTAAACGGAATTGAAGGCCGTCATGCATTCAGACAGCAAATTGGAAGAACAGAACAGTAACTTTGAAAATTGCATAACTGCGTTCAAAATACAGAAGTACTAAAGAGTTTTGTGTAGCCAGCTGTTTATATTTTGATAACAGTGTTCACCAGGTTATGGCGTCTGTTGATGATGCAAATTTAATAAGAGATGATTGGAGAATAATAGAAAGAAATGCAGAGGTCTTATTAAATGCTTGCAGGGACATGGGTTTAGAAGTAAATGCAGAGAAAACTAAATATATGGAAGTGCACCGAGACCGTAATTTATTTATTTATATGAAAGTACACAGGCATACACCAATAACATACTCTTCACATAGATAATTGAAGGTGCCATGAACCTTACAAAGAAAAAAAACAGTATAATATGAAAAAGAGAAACTAATAAAAAAGAAAAAGGAAAGAATGTACAATCCAGTCATAGGAAAAATAATATACACACATATCGGTAAGTTTTCAAACAATGATAAATCATACATGGTCATTATTCAGTATTTCATACAGAAATTTAACAAATTTAACTTTCCCAATTAAAAACAGTCTATCCTATCATTTAATTTGTTATAGATTCTCAGCATTCGTATAATAGGTGAGTGTGCATGAGTTGAACTTTTCGACATAGGTATATAAAAGATATTTTGATTTCTAGAGCGATATCTTGGTACGTAGAAAGGGATTTGTTGCAACAGTGTTGAACTATTAATTCTATTTCTCAATATATTTCTTAAAATAATAAGAATGTACAGTTCTTCTATCCTTTAAACTACTTACGTTGAATAGCGAGCCTAAAAGCGACACAGACAGGTAAGTAGTTAAGCCTGATTTGAATGTTTTATAATATAAATACCTCAAAAATGTATTTTGAATTACCTCAATTGATTGGATGTCTCTCTTAAAGTGGGTACTCCAAATTACCGATGCATACTCTAGTTTGCTCCTAACGAGGGTTTCATATAACTTAATAATTACTGATGGTTGTGAAAAAAGTTTTGTGTTACTGATAACAAAACCTAAGGCTTTATTTGCTCAGTTTATAACACTAATTAAATGATTTCCAAATGTTAATTTACAATCAAAAATTACACCAAGATCTCTAATCGATGTAACAGCCTCTATTTGAACATTATTAGTTTTGTATAAATATTTAATTAATTTGTTTTTCCGGTTAAAGGTTACACTTTTACCTTATTTACATTTAGTTGCAGTTTATTTGAGTCACACCAATCCATGATTTTATTCTGGTCTTGTTGTAAATATTTAGTCTTCTTTAGCTGTAACTGATTTATAAATCTTTAAGCCGTCGGCAAAGAGCAAACAATTCGAATTTCTACCACTTCAGGCAAATCATTGATTAAAATTAAGAACAATAGAGGACCAAGGTTGGAACCTTGCGGAACACCAGATGAAACTACAAACTGATAAAAGATTTCTTGCTGAAAATCTACATATTGATTTCTATTATGTAGATAAGATAGAAATAACATAATTAAATTTTTAGACAATCCAAATTTTATAAGTTTCTTAATTAATATTTCATTATCTATTTTGTCAAAAGCCTTACCAAAGTCCAAATATATTACATCCATTTGTTCCTTTCTTTCAAAACAATTGTAAATCTCCTGTAAAAATTTCAACAAGTTAATTACAGTCGATCTGTTAGGGAAAAAATTATGTTGATTTGGAGAAATACAAATTTTTACATGATTAAAAAACTTTTCGTATAGTATACATTCATACACTTTACACATTGAATTAATAATTGAGATAGGCCTATAATTTGCAATAACATTTGAATTACCTGATTTCAATATAGGAGTTATTTTTGTTTCTTTCTATTTTTGATGAAATATGTTAGTTTTCAAGAACATATTAATAATAAATTTAATTTGTTCAGATAAGTTCTCTCCACATGCTTTAATAATATAAGAAGGAATTCCATCTGGGCCACAAGATTGTTTGGGTTTGAGATGCTTAATAGCACTGTTAACCTCTTCTGAGGTAACACATTTAAAATGTAAAATATCAAGTTTATTATGTATATTTGGAAAATCTGCAAGAACATAATTGATTTTATAACTGAAATTTGTTTGACTATAAACCGAAGACAAATATTTTGCAAAACTATTTGAAATATTGCCCTGGGAAAACTTCTCATTATTCAAAGAGTACACTTGATTTCTTATGTTGTGTTGCTGTTTGGTATTTACAAATGACCAAAAGCGTTTAATATTATTAACATTCATTTGAAGTTGTTCTACTATTCATCATAAGCTCTATGTATGAGCTGCTTTAATTCCGACCTTAAGTTCCTGAACCTTTCATCGTAGTATCTAGAGAATTTACGCTTTCTGGCACATTTTTTCTTAATTTTAATAGTTTGAATTATTTCTCTGGTAAACCATACCGGATACCTAGACTTCCTAACTTCCGTACGTATTGGTATACAATTATCAAAACATTTGTATAATGAATCATATAGAAAGTTCAAAGCTAAATCGACACTTTCAAAATCATATAGATCTTTCCAGTCGTAATCACGCAGTGTACAGTATAATTTTTAAAAATCAGCTTTCCTATAATTATAATATTTTCTGTGTATTATCTAACTTAAGGGCATTTTTTTGATTGGTGGTACTGAAATCGATAAACTAGGATGATTAACATCTTCATGCACTAAGGGAGACTCATCTTGGTCTAGTTCTACTATAATATTCGCTAGAACCGAATCTAAGGTTCTTAGGTTATAATTTTGTATGTCATTATATGAAGCCATGTTAAAATATGAAATAAATTGTTGGAGTTTTTGACATGTTCTCGATCTCTTAGGAGATCATGATTTGAATTACCAATTTCTTTGATATTAAAGTCTTCAACTATAAAGATGTCGGAAGTAACTAAACTGTTGTTCTGTTCTAAATGATTAAAAATAATCTTGATATACACTTATTGGAGAAGAGCGTTATATAAACATTTATAAAAAGATTTTGAGTTTCATCACGAATACATAATGTAAGCAATTCATAATTATGTACACTGTATATTACCTTATGAACAGATTTATATAACTTCTTAACCGCCACAAGTACACCACCACCTCCAAATTTACCTGATAATGCAAGGTCTCTATCATTCCTAAAAACATTATACCTGTCATCAAATAATTCAGCAGTCTTAACATCAGTATTCAAAAATGTTTCTGTTAAGGCCATAACATCATAGTTACTACTTAATGTATTTTTCTGAAGGAGGTGAGTTTTAGTGCTGAGATCCCGAACATTTTGATAGTACAATGTCAGCTTGTTTTTGTACTCAATCTCCTATACGAATAATTATAAATATAAACCAATTGATATCAATAAGGTAAAGCCATTATATACATGAAAGAGTACAATTATAATGAAATTAATAAAGATCTAATGATCAAAGCACAAAAGATCTAACCTTGTAGTTTGTCTAAATCCTCCTCTGAAGAGATTACATGAATAGGGCTATGGTCACCTTTCCTAATTTTAACTTTCCCACTATAATCTACCCACACGTATTTGTACTTTTTTCAAGCTGAAGTTGCTTTGCCTTAGCAAACAATACTTTCTTGGTTGGGGCCAAGGATTGATTAATATATATTGGATTGTCGTTATTCATACCTCTATCAATTGTAGATAGGTTTCTTTATACTTTCCTTTGTGAAAAAAATAACTCCGTATGATGTCTTCGGACTAACTTAACTATAATGCCAGTAGTAGATCGATTATTGAATTTCTTTAACCGATGAGAAGCATCGATCATGGTTTCATCAATTTGAACATTTAAAGCCTTTCCAATGCTAATTACAATATCAGGGATATTTTCTTGGGGGCAAACAGACACTCCATATATTTCTAATGTATTGCATCGAGAGTATTGTTCCATGTCAACACACTTAGCTTCTAATACAAGGATTTGTTTTTTGCTTTTTTTTTCCAAAAATTTATTCTCACTTGTCAATTTTCTATCAACGTTTGCTGTTTTTCAGTTAATTGTTGCTGAATAGTAAGCAAAGTTTGATTACTGCCAAGCTTTTCGTGACAGGAATCTAGGGATTTACCTAAATCGCGCTCCATTTCACGAGATTTCCTTATATTACTAATTTCTTCTTTCATGTCGATCATCAAATTATAAACTTCCGCAATAGAGGGAACAGACTAAGGTGATATTTCTGACTCCTGCGTACTACTTCGCCGTTTCTTTAAACAATTCGGACAACGCCAGTGTTGGTTTCGAGATTTAATGAACTCAACATCTGTTTCGTTCAATTTCACACACCGAGAATGCATCCAATTATGACAGTCCATACGTTGTAATTTAGCTGATATGTCCTGTCTCGGTACTGGTTTTGCACATTCCGAACAAACATTCATGACAACAATCGATATCTCGAATCACTGAACTACTCCGGTAATCAAGCTTTGAACTGAGTTGATTTTGAGTTTAACGTTCCTTTTCAGCAGCAAGGCTATATGAGACGTGGACCTACTGATTAACGTGGAATCCGAACCACATAAGCTCCCGCCGGGATTAATCAAGGTTTACTCATATGGCTACTCTGTTCAGCAATGTAATCAAAAAATCAAAGTGACTTATAATTATGTTATATACTAACGTATCCGATTGGTCTTTCAGTTAAGACTTTGAAAGTGTTTCTACATGACCTGCACATCTAAGCCTTCTAGACTTGATGACCCTAATAATGTTTGTAAACCGTATAAATTATGTAGTTCCTTGTTATGAAGTTTCCGCCATTCTCCATTCCCGTTCCTCTTGGGTCCGAATATTCGTCTCAGGATCTTGTTCTAAAATATTTTTAGTCTATGTTCTTCCCTCAGAGTAAGCGACCATGTTTCGCAACGATACAGAACAACAGGCATAATTATCGTTTTATATATTTTAAGCTTGAAATTCCTCGACAGAATTCGCGACGATAAGAGATTTTGAGCTGAATTATAACACGAATTTCCTGTTTTTAGTCGACATTTAATTTCTTTTTGAATATGATTTTCATCTGTTAATATTGATCCTAGATATTTGAAAGTATCCACTTTATTAAAAGTATTATTTAATATTTTAACGCAACCATCTTTTAACGCATTGGCATGGGAGCGTCAACACTGGCATGGGTGCTGGATGACATAGCTTTTTGTGCTCCGGAATTTTGGCTTAAATTGTATGTAAAGTGTTAATTGCAGTGATGTGTAGTGATTACAAGTGACTACGAATATGCAGTGGTGACGTTGGTTAATATATTATATCAGTAAGTATGTGATACGGCAGTATATAACATAATTATAAGTCACTTTGATTTTTTGTTTACATTGCTGAACAGAGTAGCCATATCAGTAAACCTTGATTATCGGAGTAGTTCAGTGATTCGAGATATCGATTGTACAAGTTCAATAAAAATAATTAGACAAGATATTCTGTGGAGAATATGATACAAATCATCCTCAATCCTCGTCGAAATGGTGTAAGCCAAAATGTTTATCGTGTGTTTACTGCTCAGTTACTTTAGTTACTTTGTGAAATACAATTATTTTCATTTTTGGTCTTTAGTTTTGCGATGTTTACCAGTGTTTACCATATCTTCAGAACAATTTGATGTATTACATTGCTGTAAAATGTGTTAATGATCTTTACACCTATTGCAAAACATCTCTGTGATTATATTAATGCACCTATCAAAGAAATTCCTCGAGATAAAGGCTTTTGAAAAATGTTAAATTTTCAGTGCCTTGTAACTTTGTTCCTATTCATTCGAAATTCATCATATCATGATCATGACTGACTACTCCTCAAAGTACTTTAGGTGTGTACTGACTAATCCGTTTCACTTGTGTTATTACTGCTGTAGTGTCACCAAAACGTACATACTGTAGCACTCTTAGTTTGCAACACCGACTACCAAATATGATTTGATACGTAGATTTCAAATGTGCAATAGCCTGATATAATGCCATTTGGAGAAACAAGTTTATGTTGAGTTGGCAACACTTTTAACCTGGTGATTTTGCAGATTATGTCAATAGCCCCTTGCCAGTATTTGCATTGTTTAAAATTTCAACATTTTGTATATATTAGTTTAACAGTTATGAAAACATATCAAAGTAAATGTTCCACTCCCTATGCGTGTATAGAATATCTAAATAAAGCTTCAATACACTCTTCTTCCTTTCCATCTTATTTGTTTATTTATTCTTATTTACTATTATTATGATTATTATTATTTGCTCCATAGAAATCTCCTGGAAAGGTATTCTTTTAAATTGGCAGGCTTAACTCTTGGGGTTTTATTTTCCTATATTTTTATATAGTGGCAGCTTTTATGAAGATAAGATGAGAGGGTGATTTTTTTATTTAGAGAAGCCTTCTGATGAATAATTTCGATGGTGTCACTCACTGGTGCGTGGCACGTAGACATGATGACGTCATCAAAATAGTGGACAACTCGATTCAAGGAACAAGCATTATCTCCATTGTTTATGGATCGATTTTCTTTTTCCATAGCTCATTTTAAAGGAAATTAAATTTCCCATAAAGCTGTTATGTAAGTATTTCTTTTAAAATTAAAGGTAGAAGTTATTTAATAATTTGATAACTTCATGAGCATTTACTTACGAAATAAACAAAAGTAACTCCGAAACCGTTAATTTTAGAGAAAATACTTACATAAGTTTAAATGAAAAATTTAATTGTCCTTAAAATGAGCTATTCACGAAGAAAATCGATCCACAAATAACGGAGATATGACATATAATATTTTAATTACGTTACCAAAATGGCGGTCACGAATAAAATTTTACTTCTAAATATGTCATCCCGTGGCAGCTTTCGTGAAGATAAGATGAAAGGGTGTTTTTTTCTTATTTAGAGAAGCTTTTTGGTGAATAATTTCGATTGTGTCACTCAGTGGTGCATGGTGTGTAACATGATGACTTCATCAAAATGGCGGACTACTCGATTCAAGAAATAGATATTATCTTTGTTATTTATGGAACGATTTTCTTTTTTCATGGCTCGTTTTAAAGGAAATTCTCAATAGTATGTTATGTAGGTATTTTCTATAAAACTAAACGTACAGGAATTATTGATTAATTTGATGAATTAATGAATAATTATTTTTAAAAATATGTTATGAGTTATAATAAAAGGAAATCGCAGCCAAAATACCTGAGATATGATGTGTAATGTTTCTGTATGGTGGAATCTCGGTCAATATCTCGATTTATATGGAAAAAAATGAAGAAATTCGATAGCATACAATAACTAAACATTTAAATTGATATGAGAATACATGAGCAGGGTTGAACATTTATTAGGACTAATAAGATCGATAAGAATTGGTGACTGGGAAGAGCATCTTAGATATGTAGAAGCAATCATTGCTTACTTTTTGCCTTGGATTTGCATTACTACTCCACTATATTAGCTTATTATGTTATAGAAATGCATGCATTGAAATAATCCTACCCGGAAATACGGGCAGAGTTTAAAAACGGAATTTGGGTAGTAAAGAAAACTAACATTCCATTGTTCCATTGTGTGCTCTTGATATTGATGAAACACTTGAACAAGAAACTTGAGCTTTGAAGGTTATAGGTAGTTTAGTAGGCATAATTCAAAAATTCCCAGCATTAGCACAGTATTTTCTAACAGCACCAGAACTTAAACGAATTTCTGACGAGACTTAGCAATTAGTTGGATGTGTGGATGGGAAGAAGCCGAACTGCACAAGCATAATGATGATTCTAAGCAAGTAATACGCAGGGGAGATATTACCTTAAACAAATTACGTATGTAGCTTAAAAGAATAGGAAATCCTTTCTCGAATGACAGTTCTGATTTAGTAAACATTCTAAGAAAGGCTGCTTTCGCGGTAAATATGAAAGCAGGTCTCATTAACATTCGTTCGCTGGAAATATATTAGACAAAAATTTCAAAAATTAAAGATTGATTAAACCCGTACCATAAATTTATGGGACCCAGTTAAAAAGAACAAATTAAATTTGTGTTCTAACAGAAAAATAAAAGTAAAAGAAGCCGACAGCATCAAAGAATTGAAGGCATATAGATCTCTATTTCCTCAACTACTTCTTATAAGCACATTAGAGCGTGATATCGACTTACATGAAACGATTGAAAAGTGTGAGTTGTCAGCTGTCCGGAGATGACTTGTTAACCATGACGGTACAATGACTATGTTACAGATAAAGTATGCTGATTGAGATTTTGAAATCACACCAAACAGTAGTATCTTAGAGTAAAATCACCTCCATTCGGAAGCAGGTTTGACTGATAAAAAAATCGTTTTCAGTTGCAGTCGTAGATGGCATACGCCAGAATTTCAATCACCTGACATAAGTAAAGGGAAGGATATCAAAAACTGCAAGGGTCTAGCAGAAGCATGAAGAAAATGGAAACGAAGTACTGGAGCTATGATGAGGTTCACCTTGTTTTAACACTTATCAAGAAAACTCCATAAAGAGTACTACAAGGCAAAAAAGAAGAAGTAAGTGGCCCCGCGTAGTGTAGTCGCTAACGCTCTCGCCTTCGGTGCGAGCGGTCCCAGGTTCGATTCCCGGTAAGGACTCTCGGTCAAAAAAGCGTAAAAAGCATTTTCAGCCCAGCCATCCTCAATGAGGTTTTCCTGGGTTTTCCTCATTCACACCAGACAAATGCCGGAGTGGTACCTAACTTATTGGTCCTAGGTTGCTTCCTTTCTTCCGTTTCCCGGATAGTGTGCTCGCCGAGGGACGTCATCTCTCATACGGCCAGATGCTGAAAACCCAGAAATCTAAATTCTAAAAAATACAACTATACCTACTCAATACGAAATCACTGACAGCAAAAATATAGGCCTAGTAAATGTCACGATACAGAAACTGCTTTCCCACTTTGGCACAAAAAGATGAACTAACAGAATACTTGGCCCAGATAACGCTTTACTGTGCAAAGGCGAAGAAGAAAAATTTTGTGATTTCATGGTATTCACAAGTATCTTCTACACATTGCTCATTGGACCATCTACGTAGAACTCAAGAAGAGGCAGATACGAAGAATAATTCTCCGTTCTGTCGACGCGGAAAAAAGAAGGTAGACAAATTTTTCTACTTTTGCACAAGATACAGATATTTTGGTTTTCAACATACGAAGATATCCTTAGCTTCCAGTGCTGTCATGTTTTGTGTCCAATCAAAAGACATAATTTCGATTAGAGCATTTCAATGCTCTATGTACATTAAAATTTTCTGCACATCCAGCATTGCATTAGCTTTCTGGATGTGATAGCACAGGAATTTTGTCAGGGAAATGGAAGATTCCATATTGGAAAGTTTTCTGTTCTGCATCAAACGATATGCTATAAGCCCTTTGTTCACTAAGCAATCACGATTTTATTCCTGATGAAATGATGATAGCTCAAGAAAAAATCATCTGCCAACTCTACCAACCAAAATCAAATATTTACAATCTTCAAGATTTGTGATGGTAATGTGTTCTCGAAGAAACAGACAAGCTGGGAAAAGTTGCACCAACAAAGTGTTCATTTATACCTACCATGAAGAGAGTTAATTATCAACTTATGATTTGGAATCATGACTGTAATTCCCAACTAACAATTCCATCTGCAATTGGACAATTCCATCTGCAGAAAATGACAATTCCACTTACATGTGAAATGGCATGCGTTATATATTACATTCTTCATTTGGTAAAATGTTTTTGCTCAAGAAACAAATCCGCCCCACCATGTAGATGCTCTTCACATAGATTGCTTTGCACTGAAATGTGTGAATGTGGAGCTAGTGAGGAATTTTATAGAAACTTGTCAAATAATAATATAATGGAATAAGAGTTTTACTCGGAAATTGGTGAAGATGAGAGGCCTAGAAATAGCCTGCAAAGCCATAATCAATCATATTCATGCAACTGTGTTTATTACTGTAACTCATTTTAGAAATAATATTACAACCCCGTTCAAAATAACTATCTACTTTTCAAAAAATACACTACGGACCTTTTCAAAGGAAATTTATTTACCTTGCAAATAAGGTATTAAGAGAAAAGATCGAGCTCATAAACAGCGAAAGTAATGTATATTTAGCTATCAAGCAGAGGCGGATGTAGAAGGTGAGAACTGGGGAATCCCGCCACAATCCAGACTATGGTAGGTATATCACGAGTTTGCTATAAACTTCCAAAACTATGTAAATAATAGCTTAAATTATTTTTGTCAATCAAAATGCTTGGGGCTCAGCCCCATAGCCTGGGCTAGACGCGCTACCGCTATCAAGATCACTGCTATAGACCGAGATTCCATCACACAAAGCCTTACACATCATATCTCAAGTATTTTTTCTGTGATTTCCTTTTATTATAACCCATGATATAACCCCATATTTAATAAATAATTGTTCAATAATTCATCAATTATTAAATAATTCCTGTACATTTAGTTTCAGAGGAAATACTTACATATCATGTTATTGAAAATTGATTTTCTTTTAAAATGAGCTATGGAAAAAATCGGTCCATAAACAACGGAGATAATGATTGTTTCTTCAATCGACTTGTCCGCCATTTTGGTGACGTCATCATATCATACCATGCTCTATTGAAATTATTTACCAGAAGGCTTCTCTAAATAAACTAAAATCACCCCTCATCTTATCTTCACGAAAACTAGCACGGGATGACATATTTAGAAGTAAAATTTTATTCGTGACCGCCATTTTGTTGATGTAATTAAGATATGTCATATCTCCGTTATTTATGGATCGATTTTCTTCGTGAATAGCTCATTTTAAAGATAATTAAATTTCTCATTTAAACTGTTATGTAAGTATTGTCTCTAAAATTAACGGTTTCGGAGTTATTTTTGTTTATTTATAAGTAAATGCCCATGAAGTTATCAAATTAAATAACTCCTATACCTTTAGTTTTAGAGGAAATACTTACGTAACAGTTTTTATGGAAAATTTAATTTCCTTTAAAACGAGCTATGAAAAAAGAAAATCGGTCCATAAACAACGGAAATAATGCTTGTTCCTTGAATCGAGTTGTCCGCCATTGTGATGACGTCATCATGTCTACACGCCACGCGCTAGTGATAGACACCATAATTATTCATCGGAAGGCTCCTCTAAATCAAAAGATCACCCTCTCATCTTATCTTCACAAAAGCTGTCACGGGATGACATATGCTCCACTACTAATAATGATTTTGGGTAAGAACAGAGTTAAATAGGTCGTCGTGAGTATAAGTGATTTCACGTCGTTCCCTCTGAGTGATTTCATTCATTCATTTTATTGTTTGCAAGTACAAAGTTCTTACAATATTCAGGTATATTGTAGCTTGGTCAACTGAAATAAGTCTCCTTGCAGAAATATGTTTGTCTTCCGTTCTCTTTCGCGATGTTATTTTTCCCTTCTCGTTTTCTTCCCACTGTTCTTCCATTTCCTTTTCTTTTTAAATGTAGATTTCAGTTTCAATGGAGGCCTGCAAGAGCGAGAAGTGAGTTTACTCTTGGTTTATGACCTACAAAGTTAAAGGTCCTCTTCGTGCGCTGATGCATATCATTCATATTATACGGAATAAGCCCAAGTTGTTACGTTACCGCTCTGGCTGACGAGAGATTTTGTAACTGTAATATACAAATCAGCTGGCGTCGTGGGAAACAATGCAAGTCACAATTGCTTTCGCTTCTTAGTATTTTCTTGCTTCAAATGTAATATTTTTAAACAGAAGCTTTTATTCTGCAATGCTAGCTGATGCGATTTTTTTCTAAACAAAGAACATTAAAAAAAAAACTAATTGTCATTATAAAAAGTTCAATGATATGCGTTCAGCTGTTGCTCGCGTAACTCAACCAAATGTATTTTATATAGAGGGTGGGGACTGCCTAACTTCTAAATTAATTAATAAAAAGCACTGAAATATTGAACGAAGTAAAAATGAAAAGGAGGAAAGAAGCAGCTGAACATATTCTACAATACCAGCAGCTTAACAGTGTTGCAGGCCCAACATAAAGTTTCATTTTTACAAATTACCTATGTCACAGAGTACATTCAAAGATACAAACTAAGAAAGTATCATAAACATCCAAATTTTGGAGTCTTCTAAAACAGTGACAAAAACACAACTACGCGAAGCAATGCGTATCAAAGTAACTCAATGTTGAATAATATGGTCATGATATGGCACATTTTGAATAAATAGGAATAAAGTTAGGTGAGATTCAAAATTTGACTCATTTGTACTTAATAAAAAAAGGTTTCTCTCGAAAAATGCTTGAAAAAATATATTTAAGAGGTCACCAATAGATAAATAAATATCCATCAATGAACTTAAGACTCTAATTTGCAACTAAAGTTCTAAGTCTGAAATTGTTGAATATAGCTATTCTCAGACAGGTGATTTCTATATCTCTCCACGTTTCGAGAACTAACAACATTGTACTCTGCCTAAACCAGAGGCCTTTGTTATATAGGTGCTGGCAGGAAGGAGACGGAGTTATTATTATTGTTGAAGATCAATCGGTTTTAATTAGGGATGGCCAAAATTTTCCGAACTCCGGAAAATTTCACTTTCCGGCTTTAAGAAAAATTCCGGAATTCGGAGAAAACCCGGAACTCAGAAAATTCCGAAATTCAGAAAATTTCCGGAATTTTTCCGAAATCGGAATTTTCTAAATTCCGAATGTTTTCCGAAATCCGGAATTTTTCCGAATTCTGGATTTTTCGAAATCCAGATTTTTTCCGAAATCCAGAATTTTCCCGAATTCCGCATTTTTTTCGAAATCCGGAATTTTCCGAATTCTAGAACTGGCCATCCCTAGTTTTAATAATTACTTATCAGTTTTCGAACTCTAAATTTTTACACTAATGATCTTAGACTATAAGTCATCACTACAATCCTAAGATTCAAAATGTGAAATTGTTGATGTACAGTATATCGATACGTTATAAAAATTATTTATCAAGTTTTAAGCCCAGAATTTGCAGTCAGATGCAAGGATCATCCAATCAGATTTTACCAAAGATAACTTTCCACCAGTGACCTTAGACTTTGTCGTGTACTCATCCATATGTTTAATATAATAAATTTTCATATCTTAGAAGAAGTCAAAATCCCATAAAATTAAAATTCTGGCAATGTTTTATCCATGCAAAGGATCAACGTGATCATCCAATTTTACAAATATGCATACATACATACACACACACACACACACACATATATATATATATATATATATATATATATATATATATATATATATATATATATATAAGTACTGGAGAACAATTACCAATTTTATTTTTTGACGACTTTTAAATTTAAAGGGAGGTGGGGTAAATATACCCTACCAACATTGGAGAGTCGTATTTAATCTACTCATTTCCAATGAAACAAAAGGAAATCCTGTATTTATTCATATGATCATTTGTTGCAATGAAACCACACCTTAAAGATAAATAAGATATAAAACAGCCCAAATTTTATTTTTTGCCAGTTTTTTAGCCATAGAAGGAAACAATATGGACCGTCCAAATTTACAGAAGCATACATCTTAGTCCTTAGACAATTTATCACTTTTTAGTTTTGACAACTTAAAAAATTTAAGGAGAGACCAAAGTACATTTCCCAAAATTTTAAATGGGTGTATCATGGTATTGTCTCCTATTTAAGAGAAGAAACCAATGTACTCATCCATAAGATCATGTCTTACAGCAAAGCCTCATCTTAGTGTAACGTGGAGCAGTACATTCAAAATTCTGTGTCATGCTAATTCAAATTTGCGGCCAAAATATAAAATGATACTTATAGTTTTAGCATTTCTTTTATCAGAGAAGGTTACTAGGTAAACGAAACAAATTTACAGAGGTATGTATTTGCGTCCTAGATAACGTTTACCAATTTTTAGTTTTTGGTGATCCACAAACTTAAGATGGGCCAACACACGCAACCTCCCAAAATTTAAAAGAGGACATCAAAATACCTGTGTGTTACGTAAGAGAATTTACCCATGTACTCAACAATATAACCATATCATGCAATAAAGTCTAATCAAAGAAGATAAATGAGGTCAATAATCGACCGCGTGGTAAACACATGTTAATACGAATATTTTGGCATTTTTTTTACCAATAGAAGGGGATAGCGAGGCCACCTAAATTATATATTCAAGTTCTAGATAACATTTACCAATTTTGTTTTTTGATAGTTCTCAAATTTAAGGGGGTACCAATATACCACTACGAAGATTTAAGAT
Source organism: Thermobia domestica (assembly GCF_964235325.1). Taxonomy (NCBI): domain Eukaryota; kingdom Metazoa; phylum Arthropoda; class Insecta; order Zygentoma; family Lepismatidae; genus Thermobia; species Thermobia domestica. The sequence continues at coordinate 156,226,379 of NC_137463.1, forward strand.
GGATGCGTCAATGTACCCATGACCTATGAAAGATGATGGACCTCTAAACTCAACTATATAACCATATAACGTCATAAACTCTAATCGAAAAAGGTAAATTAGGTCAAAACCCTCCCAAATTTGATCTTTTGGCACTTTTTTAATTCATAAAAGGGACGAGATGCACCACCCAAAGTTACAGAGGTACATACTATGAACCTGTACTACCATGCCAAATTTTAGTTTTGGTAATTTCCATAATTTAAGAAGTAGTTCTATGCAATACTCCCGAAATTTGAGGGTGTATGCAACCGTACCCATTACCATTATTTAGACCTGGAACATGGCCCTTAGGCCAAGGATCATGGGTCCTTAGCCAAAGACGCCGTGACACAAAAGATGAAGTGTCCTACTTGTCACTGCAAAGATATCTGGATTAAAACGCACCAGGCTAGTGGATAGGACGTAGGGGTTCAATCGAGTTTCCTGCATGCTCTACAGACCTTACACTGCTCGAATTTTTTAAAATTTTTTAAATTTTATTTTATTTATTTATTTTTTGTCTTTTGGGATACAGCAAATGATGAAGTGTACCGTCGTTAACCATGTAACCGGGACACACTTTGGGATGAGATTCAAACGTTGTGCGCAGAAGCTCCATCGGACACTTTTGTGCAAAGTACGGAAACAGCAGTGATTCGTATTCAGATATGTATCGATGCTGAAGGTCAGCATTTTAAACACTTTCTTTTACGACCATTTGGAACATTTTGTTTCGGCAGAATATACACTTAGTTTTCAAAGTGGACTTTTTCCTGAAATTTTACCTTGTAGGTTGGGAAGTATATGTATATGCCAGCTCAAAGTGTGTATACATTTTTTGAAGCACCCAGTACATTAATTCAAATGTTTACATTTTTACATGTTTGATTATTTTCATATGATCTTCAAACACTGTCTGTATCTTACAGACAGAAAGCGATTCAGTGATCGATTTTTTGAATGTAGATATTGATTTTAACTGCTTCATATTGGGTGGCAACTTGTTCCAAGCGTTAATAGGGGAAGCGTTGGGTGAGGTACAGAAGCAATTGGATGAGTGGAGAGAAACACAACTGTTTTCATTGATTTACTGTTGCGTTCGTGATGAACATTAGTAGCTGGAAGAGATGTAGAAGGAAACTGTCTGTTTATATAAAACATTGCACTTTAAATGTTAATTGATGTGGGTAACGCCTGTCTGCAAGCAATATATATATATATATATATATATATATATATATATATATATATATATATATATATATATATATATATATATATATATAGTGTAAACACTAGATAACGGTTTCTAGATTTTGCATTACATATAAATCTAATGCACACTCTCTGTATACACTGCAACAACGAGATAAATATTTATTCACACCTTAGCGATTACGAGTACCACAGGCTTACTTGCATTAAGCTTATTGCTTGAACGAATGGTCTCTGGTTTGACCCCGTGCAATGTATGTAGTGAAAATGTTGTGTTATTAGGTTTTCTTGAGATATTCTAATTCAAACATGGCTTTCGTTCCGCTAGTTTTTTCATAATTAACTTCTCTTTATTATCGATCTCTTTTAGTTTACATCGCGTAACCGCGGAATAAACCTGTGATTTCACTTCATATATTGAAGTACGGCGTCGTCATATTGTAGAAGATAGGGTTTACAAAATGAAGTAATTTGACAACTAAAGATTTTATTTAAAAATCACCAATAAATTTATAGAAGATAAATGTTATTATAGAGCCTCCTACTCTATTATAAGGTAAAAGTCCACATAAATCCAGAAGTATTGGGATAATAAGACTGCCTTTTATCTGGGGTTGGGTTCATGTCGTAAGTAATGTGTGTTTGGTGTTACTTGCAGTGCATACCAGTTTGCACAAGATACCTAATGTAATAGAAATTCAGAACTAGGGAATTATTAATAGGAATTAGATTTCTGGGGTTTTGGCATCTATGGCCATGTTAGTCCGTCAGTATGAAGAATGACGTTTCTCGGCGATCACACTATCCGAAGAAAGAGAAGGAAGAAAGGATTGGGAAAGGGAGGAAGTGGCCTGGGACCTATATGTTACGTACCATCCCGGCATTTGCCTGGTTTGAATGAAGAAATCCTCACTCAGGATGGCTGACCTGAAAAATGTTTCTTACACTTTTCCGACCGAGTGTCTGGAAGTTCAGAAAAAAACATTCACCAAAATAAACTCATTGTTAAAAAGTGACAAATGTGATTTCTTAGACTTCCAAACTATGCTGTACATAAGTGTCGGAAGTCTTACACAACGGTTTTGTCCGGTTTTGTAATCGATTCAGTGTCCCAAGAATAGGATACATCTCCTCTGTTAACCGTTTATTCAAACTGGAAATGGTTCAAATGAGCAACGTTTCAATGTTTATCGTCATAGAACGAAAACGGAAATAGATATCAACAAGCAGTTTTCTGCAATCGATTCAGGGTCTCAAGAGAATATATCATCACAGCCCACAACACTTTACAGAAACTGGAATTGGTTGGAATTTACTACTTCCGATTTCTGTAGAGCAAAAGAAGTAAAAGATACCGAAATGCTGTTTTTGCAATCGATTCATCATCTCAAAAATAAGTTTCGCTTCCTCACTTCTGCACATACCGGAAGTCGTTCAAATTAACAATTTCTGCTTTCATCATTTATCCCATAGGATAAAAATGGTAACAATTAGAAACAAGCTGTGTTCTGCAATCTATTCAAGGTCTCAAGCGAACATATAATCAAAACCCGTAAAACGAAATTTACTACTACTTCCGGTTTCAACACTGATTTCAATTAATGTTAAGTTGATTTTAGTTTAGCGTCCCTTTCGGCAGCGAGGCTATATGAGACGTGCACCTACTGATTAACGTGGAATCCGAACCACATGAGCTCCCGCCGGGAATCGAACCCGGGTCTCCCACTCCAAAGGCGCGTACGCTAACCGCTTATCCACGGAGGAGCTCTAGATTTCAATTAAGTACAAACAGTAGCATATATCGAGATGAGGGTTTTCGCAATTGATTCAGCTTCCCAAGAATAGATTTCATCCCTTCCACTAACCATCTATGCAAACCGGAAATTGTTTGAATTAACCACTTCTGGTTCCAGCATTTATTGTCATAGAACAGAAACGGCAATAGAGAGCGACAAACGGTTTTCTGCAGCCGATACAGTGTCTCAAATGTATATATTATTGCAACCCGCAACACTCTACAGAAACCAAAAATGGTTGAAATTTAGTAGTACTATCAGATTCAAATTTGATTTCTACAGAGTAAAAATTGTAGTATATATAGAGAAGCATTTTTTCAATGGATTAAGCGTCCTAAGAACAGGTTTTGTCTCCTACTTTAATCCTCTATTCAAACCAAAACTGTTTCAAATTACTGATTTTCTGTTTCAACATTTATCGCCAAAGAACAAAAACAGCAAGAGATAACAAGTAGACCTACTGGCTTTTTGAATGGATTTAACGTCCGACGAACAGGTTCTATCTTTAATCTTATTACTTTACTGCAACTAGTAATTAACGATGTACTATTTCAAGTTTGAGAACTGAATTCAGATAGTTTCGAAGTCTATCGTAATTTCACCCTGTGAAACGAAACTCAATTGTTTTTCCGAATCTGGCTTACGGCTAAATCCAGCTCAAAGATAAGCAACTGATGATGCTCTAAATTGAACAAATTTACATCGTATGTGAGAACACTCTTTTCAATCTGTTTAATTATTTACTTTAAGTATTTACGTTTATACACATGTACGTCAGCAGTATCTATTTGGAGGAAGACAGAAAAAAAATATTGTTTTTGAGTAATCCTCAGATTATATTTCTGATCTGACTACCAACTAGGTCCCTTAGACTTCATAATGAAAGAACACTGACTGCACGAAAATATTCGAATTTTTATAGCTTAGAAGTCTATCGTAGCATCACAATGTAATATGAAACTCAATTATTTATTATGCCAGTTTGATTAAAATACGCATTCAACGCAATGGGAGAGAACGAGTTCCAAATTTACTCCAAAAATGAGTGTCTCACAAGCCACTCAAGTGAAGAAGATGAAGGTCCACCAGTATGCGAATTAGATAACCTATATTCGAGGGGGGGGGGATAAAATTAGGCCAACAGGACGTAAAGTCTGAAGGTACAAATTTCAAAATGAGACAATAATGTCTTGCCCCCCAGATATATATATATAAATATGACATCTGTAATAAATAAGAGATTTATTAATTTAACAAATCTACCGACAATAACTATGTACGTATATATTGTCTGACACACACACCTAACCTTTCTGAACGTGTTTAAATGTTGTATTCATCTTATGCTCGTATAGCTCTCTAAGGTTTATTTACTTAATAATTCGGCTCGAGCGATAGCTATGATCACAAGCATATGTTAATTTTTCTACTTACATTGAAGTCTTCCACTTCGCGTTATTACTCACAGCTTGCAAAAGAAAACCTACTTCAGTATAATGAAAACCACTAAAATTATCAGTTAAACCGGACATACGTTTTTATTATTATTATTTTTTTAAAACCTAGGTATTAGCCTATCATACGAGAAATGGATTGTTGCTGGTCCCGATTTCTGTCATCAAGGTCAAATCGAAGGCCAAATATCTAAAAAAAACTCTCTATTCAAATTTCGAGCTTGTTCTTGTACTTCCCGCTAAAGCTGCGCTCTTCACGCTTTTTTCTCCAAATATCGATTCCGTGATGGAGCTCAGGTAGTCAACATTTACAATTATTTTACTGTTAGGTTAGAGATGAGTTGATTCATTATGTATTACGTTATTCAAATAAAGTAAAACATTACATTGAAGTTTTTCGGACAACATTATTAGCCTGTACAGCAAACTGTACAGCGAAAAGAAAGATGGAAAATGAAGGGTTAACTTTTAAAAGCCCGCTCCGGTTGAAGTGCTTTTACACACACAGACAATGACACGGAAAACCAGTCGTAATGCTGAAACAAATCTTCAATTATGCGCTTACTTCACCTTCACTAGCATGTCTGCTCACTAGAGGCGCATCTCCTGCGTGTACGTTAACATATAGTTACGAGAGAATACTTATATCTCAGATTTTGAGTACAATTTCAAAAGTTTATTTCCGTAAACTATAAAAGGCAGTGATTACTATGCTAACTATCACAAATTAAATGCAACTTTTGAGCTGCATACACACAAACTACTAGGGAATGAGGACTATGCTAACAAAGAATACACTAGAAAATGAAATATAACAAAAATTAAAATAAAATGATAATCGATACAAATGTAGAGGATGAATATGACCTGTCCGAACTTCGCCAAGTATAGTGGAAGAAGCTATTTGTTCACTTTTTCTTGGTCAACCGCTAAGAACATTTATAAATCCATATGTGACTTTGTTATACGCAATTAGTACATTCAAATTTACGAACAATGACGAATTGAAGGATACGAAGGTACGGTTGCAAGTAACAGCCGAAGTCATAATAATATAGTTCAACTAAACAACATTGAAAATAGTGGGTAATTAGGTGGTAAGTAGAAATGACCAACACTGAATAGTTTATATCACTGGCGTCTCTGGCATGTAAAATTTGCGGGGGACATCAAAGAAAGTGATTTAAATGATATTACCTAGCCCAATCTGTTTATTACCTTCGATTCCATTGGTTGTCTTTCTGCTTACCTTCACGGACCTCCTGAGGTATATCAAGAACTCTGTTATAATCGTTTCGCAACCTGAATATTATATTTCAAATAAATATAGTTATTATAATTTATATGTTACTCTGTCGTTAGTAAGTAAAGTAACTTAGAATAAAATATTGAATATTTTGTACTTCAAAATATTGAGGGGATGCGTCCCCTCGTCCCCCTCCCCGCCAGAGACGCCTGTGGTTTATATCGCTCATTCGAAATACAGCTAGAAGGTTAAACTTCTGACATCTTAAAGAAGAAATGACAAAAATCAGTAAAATTTGACGTTATACTAAGCATTATTTGGGGGGGGGAAGCGAGCATCCTCGGTGGAAATACTTCAGCTGACTTCCCTGGGGGGAACAAAATGTGATTGAGGGGGAAAATCCCCCTCAACCCCCGGTAATTCGTACCCTGATGGTCCACGTGAAGTGTTGAAAATATTATGAGTAAATTCTTGTGATATATTAACAAAATTTCTTATGAGTACAAAATTTCGATTAATTAATTAAATATGTTATCAACTGAGAGATTCTTTGAATCTTTCTGTTGAAACATTTTGTTGAAAATGTTCTCTGTTGCCAATAGAAATTAGTTTACCTCCATATCAAAGCTTCCTTTTTCTGTTGCAATCCGGTTCAATAATAATAATTATTGACTTAGCGAAAGATGAGCATGTTTTCAAGTGATTCATTTTGTAGTTAATATTTTTCTTCGAATTTATTCATAAACTTGTGCATTTAACTTATTTAAGCTATTTCATGTACTTCCAACCATTATACATAGTAATAGTACTTATAGTACTTACACTATGTGATCAAAAGTATCCGGACACCTGGCTGAAAATGACTTACAAGTTCGTGGTGCCCTCCATCGGTACTGCTGGAATTCAACATGGTGTTGGCCAACCCTTAGCCTTGATGACAGCTTCCATTCTCGCAGGCATACTTTCAATCAGGTGTTAGAAGGTTTCCTGGGGAATGGCAGCCCATTGTTCACGGAGTGCTGAACTGAGGAGATGTATCGATGTAGGCCGGTGAGGCCTGGCACGAGGTCGGCGTTCCAAAACATCCCAAAGGTATTCTATAGGATTCAAGTCGAGACTCTGTGCAGGCCAGTCCATTACAGGGATGTTATGGTCGTGTAACCACTCCACCACAAGCCGTGCAGTATGAACAGGTGCTCGATCGTGTTTAAAGATGCAATCGCCATCCCCGAATTGCTCTTCAACAGTGGGAAGCAAGAAGGTGCTTAAAACATCAATGTAGGCCTGTGTTGTGAGAGTGCCACGCAAAACAACAAGGGGTGCAAGCCTCCTCCAAGGAAAACACGACCATACCATAACATCACCACCTCCGAATTTTACTGTTGGCACTACAGATGACATTCACCGGGCATTCGCCGTACCCACATCCTGACATCGGATCGCCACATTGTGTACCGTGATCCATCACTCCACACAACGTTTTTCCACTGTTCAGTCGTCCAATGTTTACGCTCCTTACACCAAGCGAGGCGTCGTTTTCATTTACCTGCGTGATGTGTGGTTTGTGAGCAGTCGCTCGACCATGAAATCCAAGTTTTCTCACCTCACGTCTAACTGTTATACTACTTGGAGCGGATCCTGATGCAGTTTGGAATTCATGTGTGATGGTCTGGATAGATGTCTGCCTATTACATTTTACGACCTTCTTCAACTGTCGGCGGTCTCTGTCAGTCAACAGACGAGGTCGGCCTGTACGCTTTTGTGCTGTACGTGTCCCTTCATGTTTCCACTTCACTATCACATCAGACACAGTGGACCTAGGGATATTTAGGAGTGTGGAAATCTCGCGTACAGGCTTCTGACACAAGTGACACCCAATCAACTGACCACGTTCGAAGTGCGTGAGTTCCCCGGAACGCCCCATTCTGCTTTCTCACGACGTCTAATGACTACTGAGGTCGCTGATAATGAGTACCTGGCAGTAGGTGGCAGCACAATGCACCTAATATGAAAAACGTATGTTTTGGGGGGTGTCCGGATACTTTTGATCACATAGTGTATTTTGTCATTTTGTAAGATGCCTCTTTCAAAGTGTCATTTTTACAGGATATGCGAAACTGATCAATCCTTCCTTACACTACCCACATTCAAAGAGTAAATTTAAAAATATGATAAGGTACCGGTACTGTAAATCAAAGTAAACTAATTGTTACAAAAAATATGTACAAGCACGAATATTTCAGATCGTGTTAGATGCTGTTCTGCTGCCTGCATAGCAATATACACCTAATGTGTTTATAAGCATTGAAAAGAAATATTTAATTCATACCAGATCCATTTTATTTGATTTTTGTGAAATTAAGCAGCTGAGTAAAATCTAAGTATACAGTATGTCGTCAAGATAATCAAATACTTTCGTAAGCTGTTTTTTTCTTTTTTTGTAATTAGTAACACTTACTTCTCCATAGCAAGAACAGTATTTAAGAATCACTTGTACTACTCTCCCAAAGAATGAGGATATAATTTCTCAGCTGTAGACAAGGTCGACCTTGGTAGTTTTCTTTGTGAGTAGATGAAGAAGGCCTCGATAGTAGAGAAGAGAGAAGGACATAAGTCCATACTAACAGAATTTACTTCACGTTCAAGAAGTAAGGTCGGAGATAAAGTTTGCGCACTGCCTAGAGGGACGCAGGTTTTAGTTCTGCATCATAAATTACATGTTACGTTGCAAGTTCATTGTACTTTCAAACGCTAGCAGATGTTTCCAATGAAAAGTATTAAAGAAATTTAGGAAAAATATGTTATTTGCTCTCAAACCAGAATAAATATATGTACATCTTTGATACAAGAATTATCTTTATTAAAACTTTAAGCTAGAAATTTCATTTTAATCTTGTACAGCAAGAACACAGTGTTTAGCGTAACGACAGGTAGATCAATAAACTTTTGGGGTAGACGATCGTTGTAAACGGAAACAAAACAATAATGTAAATCACGTAAAAACATGAATCTCTCACATGGTTGCAGATCATTTGATTTTACAAACATCGACAGAAATCTACGTGAGTTTAAAAGTAATGAACTTCATTATGTTAAGCCATAAATAATTACGTTAGAAGCCAATAGAACCATGCGTCACCAAAATGAACGAACTGTATGATCGAGCATAAAATAGGCTGTAACACTTCTTAGTATAGTTTTGGGAGACATGGCATGTACGAGAATACATTTCTAAATGTTTTTTGTCTGACACTGAAATGTTAGTCACCACAAACAAACCGTTCATGGCATATAGTGACACCTAGATAGCTCAAACAACCAAAATATCAAAAAATAACCTATAACTCAGTTCATAGGAGGCAGTAATTCAAATGGCTACATGATAATGCTCCAGCCTACACGGCTGTTTACGCCAATGCTGCAGTGCTAATCTGGACTGTAGGATGGTTGCTGAATCTCATTGACGCTACAGTATTCCACTGCAGCCTTGGCAACAATAGCTGTGTGGACTGGTGCATTGTCATGTAGTATGCAAGCTCAACACACAGTGACTGATCCAAATGATCGCCTCCAACGAACTGATGCAGCTAGGCAATTTGTTCCCTTGAGTACTATATTCCGTGAATTATCAATAGCGTGATATTTTAGTATCAGATTGGACTCTTTTGGAAATGCTCTTCTAAATAAGCACGTTGAATATTTTCAGAATTTCGATTTTTTCACGAAAATGCTAATAATAAGAATATTCTGTCTTTTATATGGAATTTTCAATACTGAAACTGGGACAATCGTTAGCGCACCATATTTAAGGAATGGGTGATATATATACTGTTTCAAGTCAGAGTATTAATTACCTTAACCTGCATTACAGTATAAGAAACTATTAACTGAAAGGCAAATTATGGAGACTGTATTAATGAATAGCAGCAACTTTCTTCCGAAGTCTACTAGATTCGATAAAACTGTACTCGTATTTTCATCCTTATTGTCATATGACAATATGTTATTGTCGTTATTGTTATTGTTATTCTACTGATAAAATTGCAAGTTATTGAATAAAAAAATACAAATCAAATAACCATTATTGCTATGGTAGAGATTTACGGTTACTACAGATCATTAAAACCGATAGTTCAATGGAATTAGTGCTGTGTAGAATATATTTAGGATATGCACTGCAGGAAAATTTTGACCCAGTTTACAGAATATATATATATATATATATATATATATATATATATAATCAAATTGTTGAATACTTTCATAATTCTCCTAGTCTTTACGAAACAGTTTTATACACAAAAAACACTAAATCTTAACCTTGTTTAGAGTAACCGGGATGGATTACTTTATTCTGTAACTGACTAATAGTATTTCAGTCAGTTCCCTAGTCGTTATATGGTTAGCGTACGTGTGTTTGGTGCGGGAGACTCAGGTTTGTTCCTGGCTGGAGCTTACGTGATTCGGGTCCCACGCTAAGCTATAGGTCCACGTGAAAAATAGCCTCAGTACTGAAAAAAATGCTTAACTTCAGTCCAACGAACCAATTGTATTCCGGAAAAATAATTACTTCACGGGAAGTTGAACTAAAGTAATTCTATTTTCTCAAAGAGCATATGGTAACCTACCATAGGAAATAGTTATCTACGTTAGTTTTCTCGAAATTAATGCCTCTTTCTGCAGTAACTCGGTGCATTTTATACGCTCGAAACAATTGTAATAGCAATATGAGATTCTAAAAATTTCTGAAAAAGCATACCTTCTTTAGTTGACAAAATCCAAATAACGGCCTATGATGATTTTTGAGAAAATTACTGAATTACTAGTCTTGAAAAACTTCAATATAATACATTTATTCAACTCGTATTTATTTATTTATTTATTTATTTATTTATTGGAATTGAAAACAACCCTACAATACTACAAAAAATAAGAATTACAGCATACACTGCAGGCTAGCTGACGAAATAGTTTCGAGTTTTTGGAGTTGTTATTCTCGAGTCCAAATTCCTATAAACCTGTTTTTTTTTTTTCGACCACAAAATACTTACAGATTTTAAAACAGCAATATTTAAGCTGAAATTATTTAGTAGTCACGTCGAAAACATAAGTGGAAATATTTGTTCTACAAAAACAAATAACTTATTTTATAAACGTGTTTCGTAAATGTTACAGATCTTAATTTCCTAAAATAAAACAGAATGGACTCTGGTTGCTGACAGAACACAAAACCTCTCTTACTTCAGGCGTCTTGCTCTTTGCCTTTTAATCGACCATGCCTCAAGTTTGTCTTAGAAATAATTTAATATATATATTAGATAATTATAAAAACATTGCTAATACTTATATACTACAAGAAATATCTGAGTTAGTACCACTAAACACTCGTATACTACGATGATTTCAAGCTAGTGTTGTGTTGTGGTGTAATACGGATTGAGAAGCGGTACAATAGAACAGACGTTGGTGGTACAAAATGAAAGACTTACTCGAATTTACAGGAGGGCAAATTATGGGTACGACATTAGTTGGAACATGTGTCCACTCAGTGTTTCTCCCAGGCTTTGCTCCCCCTTAATTATCCAACCATCCCACGAAACTAAGATAAACAAAGTTGCCATTACATATCACCCTTGAGAAGGGCGCGTCCTTTAGCAAATAGTGCTCCAATGCAGTCTCTCAGATTTTATTTACCAATCCCTCGCGGACAAAAGATTTTGAAGGAAATCTGCGTCAAAGACTATTAGTGTGTTAGATGTATCAAGAGTAAAAGTACCCAAGGTAATAATGAAATATGGAACTCGGACCAGGACATAAACAGGGAGGAGGAATAGTGGACGGAAAAGCTATGCCTAGGTAAAAAAAAAGCAAAAAAAGGATTGCCGAATATTGAATAGGATTGTTTTAACGAACCATGGAGTTAATGAAGCGCAATTCACTACAAAGCCCAATCAGTACCTAAAAGGACCTATTTCTACAATCACATTTTGCATGATTTCAACATCCGCGATGATTAAAAGAGATTTCTATGAGTAATTTCTCTTCCCGTTTCCAAGAACAGTTTGGATTTATGTATGGTGGACGCACAAAAAGGTATATGCTAGGGTGCTAGGGTGGGTAGCAATTTTATAGTGTTCTATTACTATTACTTTTACTCACAAAGTGAGAATCACTGCCAGTGATAATGTAAACGTTCTAGGTGATTAGGTATATCCTATGGTGCAGATCTTGTTCTCTCACAAGAACGAAGTCTTCCGGGATGCAACGGTACTCGCACTTGTCCCCTCAATTTCCCAACTTGAAATTATTGAACAATTAACGTTGGTTTTAGAGCAGCAAACCTGGTACAAATTTTCTGTTTCATCATCGCTGACGTAATTGAGTGCTGTAATGCATAACAATTAGCTCACTATGCGTTTGGGGGCGATTCGTGAGGAATATACCTCCCTCGACAGATAAAAACTGTACTTCAACCTAAGAGTGGTCCAAAGCCGAATAAATCAGATTTGTCAAGGTGCTCCATTATTTTGATAATAGGTTTTATATATATTTGCACTACAGGCAGTACAAGAGACTAACATTTTATATTATATCTCGAAAGCCATTAAAATAAATGTAAAAGTGTCGCAAATATACTCAAGTTCTATCTTAAACGTTTTTCTATAATCTAAATGATGTTCTCCAACTTTCTTATATCAGAAACAGAGCAATCTGCCATTTTTTGAAATGTTATCTTGACATTCTCTATCCTAGCATTTGTCTACCACGACATGTAGAAAAGAAGTAGTTGAATGTAATTCAGTTCACGAACCACCAGCTTATGAAATGGAGAATATGAGATCGCTCTGCAGACGACGCAGCTATTTGCTCCAGAACGATCGAACTGAAAAGATTTCAAGGATGTTGTGAAATTTTCGATTGTTCACATTGACGATGTTTTAGCTTTCTAATGCAACTTCAGCACGGAGCTGTATTAAACAGATAAGCAAAGAATGAAAAGAAAATATATTTGATTAAAATATGTAAATAAAGATGTTAGACTAGATCATTATTTGAATCGTGAATAGTATGCAGTTCAGTTATAGAGTGCTCACTTCTGGTGTGTAGAGTCTCTGGTTCGATTCCAGCTTGCGTCAAATGGACTTTGTGGTGGACAAACACCATATGTTTGAATTTCAGGGTTCTCCCGCTTTTCCCACGTTCTTTATTCTACCAGTTCATTTATTATCATTATCACGTCTCCCTTAGCCTCAATATATAAATGTAGAATGTTAAACTAGAAATTTCACTTCCTTTCATTCTATGAATGATATGACTTACTTTATGAAACTTAGAATGTATAAATATTAGGCTGTGGGTACAGTTCCACTTGTATAGTGTAAGGTTTGGTCAAATACAAAGGATAAGATTCGTTAATGCATAAAGAGAACTTTTGCTTGTTCAACCTTTGACATCTGATACAATGTTCTCTTACTTAATATATTAACTTGATGGTTAATAAATTTATATAGGAATATAAATGCATTAAAAGAGACATTAAAAATAGATAGATCATATTATATAGTGCATCTTTCACATTACTCCATATTCATTATACTTCACTTCAAGAAAGAAAGTTTTTCCGTATATACGACGGTGTACACATTGATTACAGTAAATCATTGCATACAACGTTATAAAGTTCCTAATTTTGTAAAAAAAAAAAAAAAGGTTTGTTCGCTAACGTAAGAGCTTAAAGGAAGCTTAAAGAGTTTGTTCGCTAAGAACTCTATTATATTAAGACGAGCGTAAAGTACATCAATTGCCAATAACTGAAACATTTTCCTATAAGATTTTAGTGTATTTTATTAGGGAAACAACAATTTTCGCAGAATAATAATTAAGTCAAATTCAGAAAATAGATTTTAAAATTGGCCAGAGACATTAAAAGTTGACATTTGAATAATTTATGAAAATCCATTTACTTATATATACACACAAATACATACATATATACATACATACATACGTACGTACATATATGTTTATCCTATTCAATTCGACACTTTTCGAATTAAAGAGCATAAGTAAATAAAAGTTAGTTATTGAAACTCACGTATAAAAATGAAAGTGATCTTATTGGTAATCGAATCACGGGCAAATGGCTGAATCGATTGAAATTATTTTTGAATATAGTTATCATCTACCTCGAACTAGGTTCTGTTGCCTCACCTCGATGAAAATGCATATACTAAGGGGAGGGTGGGGATAGGATTCCAAGTGTCTCGGATTGGGCGGGATTAATCAGAAATTCTACGTTTCATCCGGTTTTGTTCACCCGGACGGTTAAAATTCCGTAATTCAACCTTCCATTTCATGAATAATGAGTAATGGTTTATTGGTTACAAATAAACAAATAAAAAATAAAGAAATAAATAAAATTTAGGTTTGAAACTCTCGCAATCGCGAAAGTCTCAGGAAAAGTACCGTTTGAAACTCTCGCAATCGCAAAAGTCTCAGGAAAAGTTGCGGGCCTGAATTTTCGATTTAAACGGCATCGGAAGTGTTAATGTTTATCACAGCAATCCCAAAAACTATGGATTCGACACTAATATCGGTTATTTTCGATCATTTTTATATATCTCCCCTTCCCCAGGTCACGGCGCTGAATTTGGATTTAAGCGGCATTAGAAGTGTAACTGCTCATGCCAGCGACCAGAAAAACCATGAATTCGAAACTAATATCAGTCATTTTCGATATTTTTATATATCACCCCATTCCCCTCCTTAAAGTTTCGAAATGGAATTTGGATTTAAACTGGATCGGAAATGTCACTGTTAATCTCAACGACCCTGAAAGCTATGGATTCACAGTAATATTGATCATTTTGCATCATTTTTATATACTTTCCCCTCCCCCAATTTGCGGGGATTAATTTGGATCTAAACGGCATCTGAAGTGTTACTGTTCATCTCAGCACCCCGAAAACTATGGATTTGACACTAATATTGGTCATTTTCGATCATTTTATATATATCTACCCTTCCTTTCCTTCAAGTTGCAGTTCCGAATTTGAATTTAAACTTCATCGGAAATATCACTGTTCATCTCAGCAACGCCGAAAACTATGCGTTCGACACAAAGATCTGTTCCACAGTTCCTTCCTCCAAGATGAAATGATAAAATATATACCAGGCCCGAACCTTATCTATGTTGAAAATTTTTATCGAGATCAGTCTGGTGGTTCTGGATTTCTTAAGTTATAAATATAGTGCCCTTCATTTTTGTATATTGTATATAGATAATTTGTCGCCAGGTATTTGTTTGTACATAAAGTTTGTACATAAGAAATTTTGTACATAAAGTTTATATTAAAGTTTGTATTTGAATATTAAAAAATAGTAATTATATGTTTTAGTGCATGAGTATTAGTGAAATTTGCGTACTGCTGTCTCTTTTAAGAAGCAACTTGGTTAAAATTAACAAAATTTCACCAGATCAAAGAGCACATTAAGAACTCAGTTTCATTAAAGAGCCCTATTTGTTGCAACAGAAACGATTCATGATCGTAGATGTGTATGGAATTGTAAAAGTTCTGTAATTAATGCACAACCAGAAGCAAACGACTAAAAGGTACATAAACGTAATGAGTGCAGACTATTAATTTTTATGAATAACTACTACAGTTTTATTTTCGAATGCTTCTTTTTTTAAAAAAAAATATATTCACAATATTGAAAGTTCACAACTTACATTTTTCACGCGTTCGAAAAAAACAACGGTTCCATTACTAGTAAAACTAACCTAATACAAAGGTTTTTATTTTCCCAATTTTTCCAAAATTTCCGGAAAGAAACCGGAAAAAACGGTTTTTTACCAGCAGGATCAAAATTTCCGGAAATTTTACAACACTAGTCTTAAATGGTAAAATACAAGTATGTTCTGTCTAACAAGGAACTATTATTTAATATTGAACGATATTGACTGAATTGCTATCGAAACTATTTCATATCCCAAATCATTTTTATAGCATTATTATTAAGAGATTTTCCCGCATGTCAGTTAATGGTACTCTACCTTCTTCTAAATTAAAAAAAAAACTATTTCCTATAATATTTTTTCTCTTATATAATACAATACAATCTACCCTTCCGCGTTAGAACAAAGACGACATCAATAATAGACAAAATTTAGGAATAGGGCCTCCAAAATTGAAGGTATGGGCGCCAATTCTGCTTTTAACGAAGTAAATTGTCATTTAATAGCGAATTTAATAAAGGCTCACCCATGGGGTCCACGGGGTCTGGACCCATCTCAAACTTCGTAACTTAAGAGACGTTTGTCTACTTTGTTAATAAAATATACCTGCTTCAGCAGAGAAATTGTTGATGTAGCCTAGAGATTTGATCTTTCTCTTAATGTGTACTCTTTCTCTTCTTTTGAAGACGATTAAGAACTATTATTTTTTCTATAATATAGCTGATGATACTTAAAAATTACTTAAATTTTCTTTTTCGGATGTAGAATAACGTCTGGCAAGATCCCCCCCTTCTCGACTTTAGAAAATTGAAACAAGGACCAGGTCATTCGTTTGTACTACGTTTGTACCGTTTGTACCGTTTGCACCGAAAATACTTTCGTTTGCACCATTTTCCTTATAGGGTTACTGGAGACGTCAACTGGGGGTAGACTAACTTCGTGCCAAGAATCCCCTTCCCGTATCACAGCACAAAAAATTGAAATACACCATTCAAGAGCAAATCCTTTGTACCGTTTGTACCGAAAAAAGTTTTGTTTGTCCTCTGATAGTTTTCGAGAAAGAGGGGGTGACACTTGGGGGGCTATAAGAAGAAGTCATTATAAGAAGTCATTTTGACGAACGAATCTATTGCCTATGTTTCCTTAGCAGGGGCACATATACGATAGTGGTTCAATACACCCGAATAATGTCCCTAAATTTGGGAAACGTACATATGCTTTTGAGGACTTTTTTGACTAGTATACATATGCATAATGAGCCCGACGGTTTGAACTTTTACGTGTTTACTTTTTAAATGATAAACTTTAATTTTAATACCAGTACTTAAACGTTCCTGTCCTCATAACTGAGGAAATAATTGTGCTTAAACAGAAAGTTCTGTAGTTCAAATTCAAGACTATTATAGTTGTCGTCGATAAACTATAGAAATTAATACTCAATTCTTTATATATAGAATATGTATATTACTTACTTATGTTTATATTCGCTACCGATTATATGAACTGACATGTGCGCTAATCATCCGACTATCCAACAGTATGTACCGTATTTTGTTCCTTAATGTTACCCCTTTGATATTTCTCTTAAGAATATATAAGATTATTGAACGAGCATGGGTGAGCTCTTACCAGCCAATTGAACATGCACGTATGTAGGCCTTGATTAGCCTGTTCAATAATAACTTATGACGATTTTAATTAACCTAACATGAACTATTTTTGAGCTTAAGGAAATAAGCATATTGGTTGGGAGTAGAAATAGGTCAAGGATAAGGGGATATGTTCAACCCCAATGTGTGTTTCCACATATACCTAATGCGACATGAATTTTCCAATGACTTTAGTGGAAAAATATTCGATTTTGAAACAATGTACTATATATTTCCTAAGGACAAATTATATAGACATAAATCGTTTAATCGTATGTTCCCTAGAAATTACGGATTTTCATGAAACGTGGCATGTGTTTTCTTGGTGTTGATATGAGGAATATTTCCCACGTTTATTTTAAACATTGTATGTAACATTTCACAGACATGTTGTCGGCAACTATGAAGAACAAATCCCAATAACAGTAAGAAACTAATGAAATGTAAGTACATTAGACTAGTAATCGCGTAATTTTACGAGCAAATTGCGGTTTCATTGTATAAATAACAAACGCATTCTTTGTTTAGCTTCTCGTATCAAAGAGAACATGTTCTTGTAATGATAAGCTATACTTGACTGATCACAGTCTTACTGTTTCGTTACTGCTGCGCTCAGACCTGTTTGATAATGTACGTTACAAATCATTTGCTCTTAGTTGTGCATAAATCAATTTGTACCAAATAACATTGTCCAAATGTAATTGACCGGAAATATTTCCATATCGTATACATGTTTGAGCTCTATAATATAAATCTTGATACATGATTACGTTACTAATTGTTGCGCAATTGATAACTGAACACTAACTCCTAGTCTAACATTGCATACAAAACTACGTATATGAGACGATTATACATATTAACATGGAATCAACATCTTAGAACGAGAGACATTCTTATCAGTTAACTGCAATGCAATTCTAGTTAGCATTATTTTCCCTACATACTCCTGCTTCTGTTTATCTGAAAAGTGAATGTTTAATGATTCTCTTTAAAATGACTATTTTTGACAGGAAAAAAAATTTACTAGTATCTGAGAAGTAAGCTTAATATTCCGAAAAGTTAATTGCTAATGAACGAGAGTCATTTTTAAGGAAGCCACTTCTGAAGTGGTACACTTCTGAAACTGCTAATGACATGAGATCGGCTAGAATCCCAGCTAATTACGTCAGAACTGTCGCTTATTTGAGAAATCAATCTTCTTAATGAATCTTTGCAACAAAATTCCCCTCAGAGACTAAATACTCCTACGTCGATTGAGCGTAGGCCGAACAGGAATAGGCAAAACAAAAAGAGCCGTTCCTCTATAGATAGAATAATATGGAGATAATAATATAAATTGGTAGTGAAGTCAGTAGGCGAAACGGGAATTCATCAAACGGACATGAATTATTGCTTCTTAAGTCACTCCGAGATAAAGGAATATTCACAGGTCTATTGTCAATCCTAGTTGTTGGAACTCAGAGTTGGAAAACCTAGTTGTTACTGTTTTGAACGTGGTTTGAACGTTTGTGGAAATTTGTGGAACTGTAGCGACCTTAGTTTATACCAATGAATAATAATAAGTGTGGCGTTCCAAGTTTTCGTTTAAAGTGTGAACTTGAAATGTGTGACTATTTAACAATTTTTATTAAATAACGTGTAACTATCGATAATTTCCTTGTACAATATTTTAGCATTTGTTATATATTAGTTTGAAAGTTACAAAAGAGTTTCAAGAAAAACAGTCAACGCAGTATATTGTTCGTGGATCAATGAGTCAATATTGTTAGTCAATACATATGAAAACTTGGGAAGTTAAAGAGAACTCTTCTACCATCTAACTATGACTGGTACCACTTTATGCTCATCTTAAGCATAAGTTAGATCAATGTATGTTGCTCGCCTTGTAACATAAATTTTCTAATTATATGTGAATGTGTAGCCCATCCTGTGGAGACTATTTTCTTGTAGTAAAAATAAAACAAATGCCTTGCGAGCTATAATTTTTACTCATTTCTCCCTTCTTCCTCTGTAGAGAGTGTCTTATATATATAACAGTAATTTCTCACGGAAGACCTTCCAATGTTCCATAATTATTTCTCATATGATTCACCTTGAAAATGAAATTACTTCTACTTAAAACAAACTATAGAGAAATTACTTCTTGGATTTAGAAAGCTAATTTAACAAAGTCATTTTTCCTAAAATATTAAATGATTTGTTTTTCATTTATTTTGGAATAAATTTCGAATGACAATAAAGTGTGAAGATGATATAAATATAATATATTATGTCGAACAATGAGATCTCATTACCTATGAATGTTTCTGTTGGCTTTCTTTGTGACTTTACAACACTTTATCTTTCTACCTGGAATACTCCTTCAAGGTAATCATGTTTTTACATGTCACTCAAGGTAGTGCCTACTTTGGTAATGTAGTATTAATGTATGCAGTTAAATCTTTCTTTGTTTACTTTCTCAATCTCTCTCTCTCTCTCTCTCTCTCTCTCTCTCTCTATATATATATATATATATATATATATATATATATATATATATATATATATATATATATATATATATATATATATATACACTTCGAAATATACAATTACCAGCTTCTCCTACTGTTGCAAATTACATTAGAAAATTATCTAATTACAAATAGCAAAATGGAATTAAATATCTACAAAACAACATTGAATATAGTGTAACAGACGGAAAGAAAATATTAAAAACTCGTAATCTCGTAATTATAATTTACTGTTCTCAGTGTTTATGCCCACTGTATCATTATTCATCTGCTGCATTATTCTTCTTTAATTTACACATAAGGATGACTATGGTTATTTGCAAAGTCTTTTCTTTGAAATATTTCATGGACTTATAATTACGACGATGTTATAGTACTAATTGAAAAATCCCAACATATTTTGAGCTCTCTATGCTTTAAGATTATCACACCTGCTTTTGACACGGGAGACCCAGGTTCGATTCGTGGAGTATGTGTGTTTCGGATTCCCTGTCAAACTATAGGTCCACCTTCCATATAGTCACGGTGCGAAAAAGGAATGTTAAATGCCAAAGCAACTATTCAATCGAAATGTTTTAAAAGGCGTAGAGAAACGTAATGCAACACAGAATGAATTTACACTGACCAAGCTATTAATAAACTAAAACTTCTGAGAAATTCGGTTTAAGAATTGTATGTTTCCATTCTGCGAAAAATATGTCAAACATAGATTCCAGCTAGATTCTCAATAACATCCAATATCTAAGGATATATTTCTAATCAATTTCTTTCATACTCCTACTGTTTTTTTCCTTGTATTACAATTGAGACAGAAAAAGTCGACTTAATTTTAGTGATCAAAAGGTGCAAAGACAGATTGACAAAATGATCGAATTATCAACACTACATTTTGCAATTATTCAGAAATTTTTAAGATTTAACGATAAATAAAGCAATGGAATGTATAAAAGTAGAAATTTTCACTCTCAGTTCATTCTCATTTCTTATATAAGTAAAGGCAAGTGGTTGATTAAATACATTGTTTTTACAATGGATCAGCAACTAGTACAATAATACTAGTATGAAAAAAGTTTATATGAAAAAGGTTTATTTTTTATACGTATTTAAAATTATAACACCTGCTAGTTATGTAAGATACTCAATTCAATACAATACAGTGTGCATACGACAAAAAAGAAAAGGAACCTACTCGTACACTGTTGTGAAGATACACCTTTCAACTGAGCGTCAGTATTTTTGGAAATATTTAATTGCTTGTAAACTGCTACAGTAAACTTAAAGTAAAGCACAGTATAAATAATGTATAAAGAACGGACAATTGAATTTTAAATATGAACACTAATAAAAGTTTACATATTTAAAACAAATTAAAGGAATAAATAGCATGCATTCTTAAATGTGGCAATTACCAAAATTATAACATTTTAGGATAGGATATATAAAGGGTGGTGTTCTATGGTGTGTTCAAACTTCAGGGGCTGATTCCAAGATATAGGTAAGTGTATATAAATATATACATGCAAAACAACACAGTTCCGGAGATATACAAGATGAACCAAAGACATAACACATGGTAAATAGTGTGAAAGTAGAGGTAAGCAAGTTATCGGTGAGCCTGAGAGAGAAATTGATATGCTGGAAACAGTCACTAGTGTACCGTAGGCGTAGTTAATGGGGCAGGTAGAATGATAACAACGAATATTAGGAGTATACTAATATCTAATGAAAGGAACCTTTGGAGTGACACACACTTCTCGGAGAGGCAAGAACGTATTTCCACACTATGCACAGCGTTTTTAGAGGAAACATTCAAACTGACCACGATTTGTCTAGTGATGAGCAAATGCAAGACCAAGACCAAGACCGGCGTGGTCTTGGTCTTGGTCTTAGTCTTGTATATACATCCAGTATTGGTCTTGGTCTTGCACTGGGACCCTTGGTCTTGGTCTTGGTCTTGGTCTAGCTCACCCAGTCTTGGTCTTGGTCTTGCTTGCAAGAGTCTTGCAAGTCTTGCATTTAAGATATCTTATGCTTCTCATAGGTTAATTTAACTCTGGATATAAGGGATAATAAAACTACAATGCGCCAATAGTAAAGGAAATACAATGTATGTTTCTAAATGTAATATAGTATTACCTTCGTGTAAGTATGATGATAGTGTACCACATAGGTGATGGTCTTTATTTTTTTTAAATGTGCCTACAATTCACTACTTACAAGATAAATAACAACGTTTCATAATCTGTTTATATTTTTTTAACAGATCCAACACTCAAACTGGGGAGGCTACCCCTGAGACACAAGAAAAAAATCAAGACGGCACAGATTATTGAAATACCACGAATTGCAAAATTGTTTTTACGCTCTAAAGGCGTCAGATTTTTCTTTTCAACCACGATTAGCTAATCCTTGTATTAAACTTCCAATTAAATATTGAGATTTTCTTTACTGATTTCAATATGTACTCTGTGGGGCAGAAACATTGATATTACGCAAAAGCGATGAAAAAAAAATGCAGGCAGGAGAAAAAAAGGAGAGAAGTAGCTGTGTTGAACGGAAAACGAATGAAATGTTAGAAATATTAGCAGTAAGGGGAAAAAGAAGAATTTTAGATATTGTTAAGAGGAGGAAGAGAAACTGGTTGGATATTGGCAGAGGAGAAACTGTATTATGCGGCACCTGCTAAAAGGTATTGTGGAAGGAAAGAGAGGGAGGGAGCAAAGGAGACTATAGTTGAAGGAAGGTATTAAAACAGAAAATTGCTACGTCAAGACGAAGAGACTAACTGAGGACCACCGTACGTCGAAGCTTCTCAATTGCAGCAAGTAACCTGTCAATAATAGCAGAATAGCTATGATGATGATGATGATGATGATGATGATGATGATATGTTCACCAATATTGACCAAAAAATACAGAGAGAGAAAATTAAAATTATAATGATTAAATCCAACCTTTTAATATTTTGGAATAATTTGAGTGAAAACTGAAAAAGATTCAACTATCTATGTCTTTTGTGTAAACTCAATTTATATAAATACTTTTGACCTGTATTAGAAATACAAAATTACGGCATCCAAGTTATTGGAAGTATCATTTGAGAATATGGAGTACTAGCATCAATTACCCAATTCGTTGGGTTAAACTTTAAAAAAATAATAATAATATATTTCGTTAGTCAGTAACTTTTTACTATTACTAAAGCGCTCCCTGATACCGGTCATTTTCGATGGTTTTTATATTTCTCTTCTCTCCTCCTCCCCAAGTTGTGGTGCTGAATTTGGATTTAAACGGCATCAGAAGTGTCACTGTTCGTCTCAGAGACCCCGAAAACTATGGATTCGGCACTAATATCAGTTATTTTCAATAAACTTATATATCTCCTCCCCATGTTGCGAAGCACGGCATCGGAAGTGTCATTGTTCATCTCAATGGCCTCGAAAACCATGAGTTCGACATTAATAATGGTCATTTTTATAATTTTTATATATTTCCTTCCTCCCACTCCCCCAAGTTGCGGTGCTGAATTTACATTTAAACGAGATCGGAAGTATCACTGTTCACCTTAGTGACGCCGAAAATTATGGATTCGACACTAATATTTGGTCATTTTTGATCATTATTATGTATCTCCCTTCCCAAAGTTACGGAGTTAAATTTGGTAGTAAACGGTATCGAAAGTGTCAGTATTCAACTCAGTGACCTCGAAAACTATGGATTCGACATAATATTCGTCATTTTCGATCATTTTTGTGTATCTTCCCTCCCCTCCACCAAGCTCCAGGGCTGAATTTGGATTTAAATAGCATCGGAAGTGTCACTGTTTATCTCAGCGACCCCCAAAACTATCGATTCCAATTTAATATCGGTCATTTTCAATCATTTTTAAATATCTTTCCCCTCCCCCTCCTCTAAGCTACACCGTCAAAGTGATATAACAGAAGCCAACCCAAGTTCGAACCTCATTTTATGTTGAAAATTTGATTGAGATCGATTGGCTGGTTCAAGAGTGATGAAGTCACAAAGACAGTCGCTTATATATATATATATTTTTTTTACATATATACCTCTCTCCTGCCCCTCCTCTACGTTGCTCCGCCAAAGTAAAATGATAAAAATCGTTCCAGGCCTGAACTTCATCTATGTTGAAAATTTGATCGAGATCGTTCTGGAGTTTCAAGAGTTATTAAGTTATATATATTCCTTCCCTCTTCCTCCCGTAGGTTCTACAATCAAAATGAAACTAAAAAAAACTTTCCAGTTCCGAACCTCATACATGTCAAAAATTTTATTGAGATCGGTTGGGTGGTTCAACAGTTATTGTCACCAACTTAGTAACTTTTATTTTTATTTATATTGATTTTTGTTCATCTCCCCCTCCTCCTCCTCCCCTACGTTGCTCCGTCAAAGTGAACTGACAAATTTTAATCCAGATTGGTCGTTTGGTTCAAGAGTTATTAAGTTGTATTTATTATGTTATAACTGCCCCTTCTTCCCACCCTGAGCTTTACTGTCAAAGTGAACCCCAGCCTAAACGTCATCTATGTTGAAAATTTTATCGAGATCGGTCGGGTGGTTCAAAAGATTAGGAGTCACAAATGTAGTCACTTTCAATTTTATAATATAGATTTATTGTTGTAGTAGGCCTATAATGTCGCTCAATCCTCGATGTGCCGTATACCTAAGGAGGCTAAAAGTTATATTGATAAACAATTATTCAACGCATAAGAATGTGCCCATGAAATCAAACTTGCGATCACATGCACTAAGTTTTTGTCAATGTCTTGAAAACGTTATTTCGATATTAATTTTATGAGCACACATTAAAAATTTCCAACGGATGCTTGAGTCTCGGAGCCAAGGCCATACCCATATAGTCGACACCTATGGTGTACGGAATTACCGATGTTGAATACTAGATTTCTCTTTAGTTTTGGAAGAAGAACACCACTGATATACTTTGAAATGAAATGAAGAATCTAGCTTAACGTCCCACAATAATGCACCAAGGCTAAGGGAGACGGTGATGATGAGAAATGACTGAAATGGTGGAATGAAGAAAGTAGGAGAAAACGGAAAACGCCGAGAAAATCCACGCACACGATGTTGGTCCACCAAAAAAGCTCACATGGTGCAATTATGACACCTGTGGGGTTTGAAAACGAACAATATCTACAGAAAACGCGAACAACCAATTCAGAAAAAGACATACTGTAGCTATATGCTACAGGGGTATATCGACTCACACGGATTGCATAAACTACTGAGAACACATTCACTCCAGTAGCATTTTTACTGAAACCAAGAAACCCATCCCCTTCTTTGTTACCTTCTATAAAAAATATTCAAGTAGTGCCGGTACTTGTGCAAGACTCTTGGTCTTGGTCTTGATCTTGCACCCCTTGGTCTTGGTCTTGCATCGGGATTTCTGGTCTTGGTCTTGGTCTTGCATGCAAAACTCTTGGAAAAACTGCAAGACCAAGACTCTTGCGCTCATTACTAGATCTGTGCAGACTAAGCACAAACACGACACATTATGAATGCACACACATGTTCAAAGACACTTGACGTTGCTAAAATAGTATTGCAGCCTCAACCGACGCGTTCCTCCAGATCATGAACATCCTTGGTAGGCCTCTAATAAACAAGGTATTTAAGATGGCCAAAAACCTAAAATTAATGTTCTATCCACGATTTACATTCTGCCATCTAGTGAACATTTTCCGGAACATATCTGGAACGATTAGGTATCATGTAAATATTGAAATAGACTTTTTAAATATCTGTACTAAATGAAATTCCCGCTGAAGGTTGGACATATCTTATTGTATCCCCTTGTATAAACTCAATCTTGACTCTTGACTCAATCTTGCTTCTCCCTGTCAACCAAATGTAACAGTCAATCCGTGGTGTTGCCATATCGTAGGCACATGAAGTTGAAGGATGGGGTAATTTCTATGAAAACATACATTTGTATGTTATATAAATAACTCTCTTACTTGTCATATAAAGACGAAAGCACGTTTCGATAATCAATAAATGAAAAGCTCAAAGACATTACATCTAAACACCACTCGCAATTAAAATAATTTGTTAATTCAGAAAGCTTACAAAGAAACTTGGTTGCATAAGTTGCTGTCCATGTTCAGTGTATCAGAAAAAATAACTCGTTGCTTGACAATTTTATAATCAAATGATTTTTTTGTTTGTGAATTCCCATATGATTACAGAGTCCAAAAATAATATTTTAAAAGCCATTTTCGCAGCTTCAATGGCAGACACTTTTGTACGAGCTGATTCTTGCGTTTGTAGGGGTTCATGTTAATTTCTAATACTCAGACCTTAGATTGATGAAACAAAAAAAATTTTATTCGGAAAGGAATAGTCTATCTTATTGTACATATTTAATGAAATTTGGATGGGAAATAGTCCAAATCCACCTAAACTGCTGACATTAAAATTGAGAAATTAGCAATATTCGAAGCGCCCCAATAATAAATGTAATATCAGGGTTAATTGGTTGGGTGTGTGTAGTAACTTAAAGGCACTATAGGGGAAAAAACACCGAGCATTGCTACTTTTAACAGTTAGAATGTTTTAAAACGAAAAATTTAAAATAAATAAAAATATTTCTGTTGGGACAAAGTTTAAAAATTTGAACTCTCGACTGATGAACTTCTTCTCTCCTATATTATACTGCTGTGCAAATATCATACTAAGATTTATCTACAAGCAGTGGTTGAAGTGAGACGGTATGCGGTGGTATGCCATACCGTCTCTGGTTTTTCAGTAATGAGAATATACCGTCTCTGGCTTTTCAGTGATCAAGACAATATTTAAATAGCCGGTATGTTGAGTCAAAATCATAGTAAAATATACCGCCTTTGCTTTTCCCCACTTCGAACACTGTCTACAAGCCAAGTTACATAATGTTAAAAGCAATCAAAAATCGTAGTGTTAGCTGACAGCAGCATGGAAAATGCGCAAGCATGTATCAGAGTTGGACTGGGTCCATAATTTAATTATCGATTGCTGTTGCTTAATATAAATTAAGTTTGCTGTTAGATATAGATACATTAATGTCCTTTGTTTCAACTAAGATAGTATTTTAATATTGTGAGTAATTTAGAATAGAATAATAATGTCTTGTTTATTTATAAATGCCTACTAAGAGTATGTTAAACAAGTTTTAGCCGTAAAGTAATTTATTTCATATCTTAACAGTGTCGCAGTCGGTGGGATCGCAAGTTCTTAGTGTTTTCCTATTAATAAAGTCATACAACATTGACCAGATCCATTTACAAATATACAGCTTCAGAAAGCAATATTAAACATAGTGATAATATAATATCTATATTTCAACTCGATAAAAACATGAAGTCAATCGACTTATAACATTTTAGTACACTCTACGAGAGGATCAGGAGTCTACCTTTGTCGTAAAGTCCACATTATTTTGTGGCAGAAAATGACAGTTAATTTACTAACTTACGTTGTGTGACAATTACTGGAAGGAGAGTTTTCACTTTTTGTCCCGGTGTCGGAGAGGAATCTTCATGAAGCTAATTTCAGTACAGAAGTTCTACAAATCGTACTTCAGAGAAGCAATTCTATTGCATGTGTACATGGTCAGTGGTGGCTCGCAGAAATGAATGACACGTACTAGCATTGAACCAGATTCTTTTCAGAAAGTTGAAAGTATCGATATTTCCATTAGCAGAAGGAATTACTGCGGTGTTTTATGCCTACCTGTCAACTTTTGTACAGGTATCAGAATTCTTTTAACAATTGCAAATATGACATACTATTGCAATTTGAATGTAACCCTAACATATTTTAATATGTATTATCCCATTTAGATAATGCATTTCTGTTCAATCAAGTAAATATGTTAAAGGTCGTGCAAAGAAAAGACCAACCCTTTACTGCCTGGATTAAGATAATGTTTAAATAAAACATTTTCTTGTAACTAAATAAACATATACATTTTCAACCTAAAATATCCAATCCCATTGTCAGAAGAAAGCCATAATCCCTTTAAGAAGTGGCAGTGACTATTAGCAAACTCAAAAACATCAATCACGAGCAAGACTAAAGTTTTCGTATCCTTAAAAAAAAAAGGAAAAGAAAGAAAAAGAAACTCCCAGGGAAAAATGTCTATCTACATCATTGAACAAAGGTAAAAGCGACATCTAAGTATTAGTTTACACAAAAGAAAACAAAGATAGAATATCTTTACACTTTCAACTTTAGCTTCTATCTAGTCAGTGGAAAGTGCTATTCACGATAAAAGTCCAATAAAATCACCAATGATTGTTTAATTCAGCCATGTGTAACAACCGGCCTACTAAACTCTTTCATCCAGCTCTGCTGACTCGTTATTGAAAATATATTACGTAAGCTCTAGATTGAATTGCATTTTTTTCCTAGATAGCTCATGTCCACTTTGAAAATATCTTGCACGTCAGAACATCCAGTGAACCACCAAACATTGAAAAGCCACCTCAGAATATGAAGGATCAAGTTTCTCACTAAAATCATAAATAGGTTTTTATGCGGTTTTTCAGTAAGTATACGTATACATCTATAAATGTTCACGTGTTACTGTGATGTTAATGTAGACGAACGAATTTTTCAATTGAATATAGCAACTCAATTCTTGTGAAAATGTCGTGTGTGCATTCCCTTGTATTGCCCTCGACGCCAGTAAATCTGCTGTGATTGGCCCAACCTCTGTTCCAAATTGCAATATCTGCCTTAATCTTTAATATATGGAAGAATTTATAGAAATAGATTGTTTCTTTAAATAAAGTAAATCCAAACCTCATGGGGGTGAGGTGTTTCCAGCAGTTGTACACATACGACATATGTATCAATGAATTCGTCTTGACGAAAGAAAGCGATGGGTATCGAATGTGATCACTTCCGGTACAGGATATCTAACACAGTTTCAAGAACAGGTTGTTTCCAGCAACTGCAAACATGCAGCATATTTATCAATCAACTCGACTTGACAAAGGAAAGCGATTGGTACCGGAATTCATCACTTCCGACCAATCACTTACGATACACGGTATCTAATACAGATTCCAGTGGTCATGTGTTTCCAGCGGTTGCACACATGCAACACATATATCAATCAACTAGACTTAATGAAAGAAGCTGATCAGTAACGGCATTGGCCATTTCCGGTCAACCACTTCTGATATAATGTACGTAATAGTTTTTGGGAGTAGGGTCTTTCCAGTTCATGAAAGAAACTGATCAGTACCGGAATTGATCACTCTGAGTCAACCCTTACGGTACGCGGCCAAAACTGGACAATATTACAAATAGTGCATGGGCTCTCTCGCGAACATATAGACTTTCTCTCTTTCTCAGTGTTTTTATGCGTACTATCCATGAGATGAAAAGATTCCGACATGAAAAACCATGGTGGTCCGTTACCAATCAGTTTTTTTTTTTCAAGTGGAATTAATTGATATATATGTTGCATGTGTGCAATCGCTGGAAACACTTCAGCCCCGGCAACTATATTATATACCGTGTACTGAAAATGACCGAATCGATCGCTTTCTTTTGTCAATGCGAGTTGATTGATATATATATGTTATATATATATATATATATATATATATATATATATATATATATATATATATATATATATATATATATATATATCAAGGTTGATTCCTTGATATATATGTTGCATCCACTACACGGTAGAAAATCTTTTCTTAGAAACAAGAGTTTGAAATTCTTATTAATGAGAAATGAAGAAAAGTAGAGGAGTTTTTACAAAGCAGAACGAAACACTATACTGTTGCTTTCTTTATGTATGAGAATTGCTAAATCTCATTTCTAAGAAAATGTCTCGGTGCACAGATAAGAAACGGTTCCTCAAATTTAAGATTTTTTTTTAACAGTGTGTGTGCAATCGCTGGAAACACACCACCTATGTAAACTATACGTATTAGCTAGATCTACCGTGTATCGGAAACGGTTGACCGGAAGTGACTATTTCCGGTACCCATCAGTTTCTTTCATGAAGTCGAGTTGATTGATATGTATGTTGTATGTATACAATCACTGGAAACACCCCACCTCCATAAGATAAATTATATACCGTGTACCGGAAGCGGTTGACTGAAAGTGACTAATTCTGGTACGGATCGCTTTCTTTCATCAAGATGAGTTGTTTGATACATAAGAGTAGCCCAAAAGTAGGTATACAGTTGTAGTACTGCCATAAATTGTTTTCTGTAACTTCTTTCCTCTTTGTCTTTTCACATATCTTGATTCCTTGAATAATGGCTAGTAGAGGAATTTCGGGTATTATGGAATAGTCGGATAATATGGAATATCTCATTATCTCGCCTGTGAAGTGTTGCTTCCAAGCGGAGAAGAAAGAAACTATTACCTCACGTCTCCATGATGCTCTACAGTCAGTCTCCTTGTGATTGTGACATTCGTTGTGTTGGTAGACGTCAAAATCTGATTTCTTATTCATTAAAACTTTTACAGGTAAGTGTTTTACAACCTGAATTTTCCTATTGAAATGTAATAGAACAACAATTCTTTCTTTATTATGACGTTGGATATACAGAGTGGTAGTTTGATAAGCGCCATTATCCTATACACCTTTAAATGCATTTAACAGCTCTTTCGTTTCCAAGGTGGCATGGAGGGCAATATGGAATACCCGCAAGAAAAGCATGGTATTCCAATTACAAAAATATTTATCGGTATTGGGCAAAGAAAATACATTTACGATGATAACAATGCTAAGTGTATCTATTGTTACAGCAAATTTTCTTATGGTACAAGCGGTGAGCTTGGATCTAGCATTCATCATGTTTAATGTGAGTTCACAATGACTGTGACGTCCTGAAGCAGGCTATTATATTTGTGACTTTTGCAAGTAATCACATTCAGTGATGGCTTGGCATTCAGAATTTTTATATATTGTCACTGTAGTCATTGTATGTTCAACAGAAAACTCATTTCTTTTCTATATATCATTTGTATTCCATATTACCCGACTATTTCATATTACCCTCCAAAGTGGTTTCTTTACAAATTACAAATTTTGTCCACCCCTGTAACGAAACTTCCTTATCAAGATACGCATAAATAAAGCCAAATATGTAAGGCGTATACTTGTTTTCCTTTTTGTTTCAATGTGCAATTATTAGCTGAGTTGCAAGCGAAACAAAAATGGTATTCCATAATACCCGAACTTCCTCTAACTTGCATAAAGAGCAACGAAAGTAGAATCTTAAAAACTATTAAAAAAGTGCTGAGCATATTCGTAGATCTACATTATGAGCATGCATCAACACGTTTATCGTGTCAGGGACAAAATTTGATAAAACAGGTTCGGCCACAGGAAGATATTGATTTGGACAAAAGTTTGTGTCTTGATGTGTGTCGCAGCCTTCTCGATAGGTTTGAAGAACGTTGAAATATTGATTGAGGACATTTCGGACACTTGCACGCCTGAAAACTGCAATTAAAATTAAGATTTAGGTGCCACTGTATACCTACTTTTGGGCCACCTTGTATTGCATGTGTGCAAACACTTGTAATAGCCCCACCTCGCAAACTGTATTATTCCCAATAAATAACGAACTGAAACCATATACTATTACTTCTAATTTTTATTTCACATAGCGAAATAAACCCGTTTTAGACCGCGTTGTGGTCTAAATCAATAAAACGGAGCTCAGTTAAAACTTTAGAACGTCAAGTCTAAGCTTAATACATTTACAACCTATTAAAAAAACTATTTTGTTATTTTTGGCAGTTTATATGGTTTTGGAAATGTAGTACTCAATTATTAAAAGTCAGTATATCTAAGATTATATCAAAATAATCTGATAAATTATTTTAAAAACATGAACTATTGACCTTTAATTAGGAATTAAATATCGAAGCACAAAAACCAAAAACGCACATGAGAACTAATCGAGTTCTTACAAACAATTTACAGTAGAGAAGAGTGTGAGTGTGTGTATGTACATTCATGTCCAAAATTATTATCGCATGTTTATAGATATGTTGTTGTAGAAATATAATTTGATAACGAATTCGCCCGGTATTTCTTATGATGTTAGTATATGTGTAATCAGCAAAGGCATGTATGTGACAAATTTCATGTCAAAAGTGCAGTAAATAAGAACAATAAAAAAATGAAATCTTTAAGTTTAACGTCCCACGATTATGCCGGTTAGGCTAAAGGAGACGGTGATAATGAGAAATGAGTGAAATGGTGGAATGAAGAAAGTGGGAGGAAACGGGAGAACCCCGAGAAAACCCACGAGCACGGTGTTTGTCCACCACAAAGTCTACACGGCGCGAGCTGGGATCGAACCAGGGACCCCAAGCACCGAAGGTGAAC
This sequence comes from Thermobia domestica, assembly GCF_964235325.1. Taxonomy (NCBI): domain Eukaryota; kingdom Metazoa; phylum Arthropoda; class Insecta; order Zygentoma; family Lepismatidae; genus Thermobia; species Thermobia domestica. The sequence goes on from NC_137463.1 coordinate 156,258,418, forward strand.
GCTCTACCACTGAGCCACCGCGCTCCCCTATAAGAACAATGAAACGAAAATAAAACTTGCTTGTCCATTTAGCAACATTTTGTTTTACTTATTCTAATTTTCGTTTTTATAATTCTTTTCCTATGAAATTTACCACAAATATACATTTCCCGATTATACACATAGCATTAGTATTAAAAGTACTCTGCAAAATTAGCATCAAATTATATTCTTACAAGAAGACAGTTATAGATATGCGACAATCATTTTGGACATGGGTGTACCTAGGTATAAATATAGTTCTTAACTGCAAGTGAAAATACAAGACTTTGGAGAGTAGAGAGAGAATAGTTTTATTGCGCATAGTTACAAGTATATATTTCTTTGCAATACTATATGCAATATATTCAAGTCATGTTTAGCAAAGGCTACGTACAAATATACGCGGTTCAGACGGGAGTGCTTCTATGTTAAAAGATGTCTACACGAAGATCATTGTGAAAATATCGCAGTACGAACACATCTTCAACCGAAGAGACGGCTTAACAAAAGATCTGAGATATTATCTAAGAAAATAACTCAATTAAAGATAAATAAAATGGTTAAAAATTCAGTTCCATTTACTTGAAACTTAAAACATTTGATAGTATTATTATTTCTGGGAATACTCCATACATTAGCAGCACTTTTTGGAAATTATATAACTCTTTTTAGGGTAGGGCTACAATTATGTTTTATAGATAGACTAATTTGAAAACGTTTGTTTAAATGGCTATTTACAAATAAAATGCATAGTTGTTGAAAGAATTGTGTAAGACGTATGAATAATAAAGTTATAAGTCATGAATTGTAACACGGCTGCAAATAGAGGAGAGCAAAGGAAGACATTTACCAGACGCGTGCTGAGTGAGATTTGATTTGATTTTTTTATTTTAGTTTTAGCGTCCCTTTCAAGAGTGATTCTATACGAGGCGTGGACCTACGGCTTAACGTGGAATCCGAATCACATGAGCTCCCTTCGGGAAATGAACCCGGCTCTCCCCGACAAAGATGCTAGGGAGCTCGCGTGCTGAGTGAGCAAGTCAAGAGAAGGAATTTATGCAAAGTGAAGTATTCACTGAAACCTTTCCTTGATACACTTCAGAAAGTAATACTTTTTTTAAAAAAAAAATCTTTTTTTATTATTAATTCTTAGGAAGATCTAAGGTAAGCCGAGAAGTATGTTCCAAGCTCAAATAAATAAATAAATAATTAGAAAGAGTTTTCTAAATTATGATAAAGTCTAGAAAATGAAAATCAAAGGAAACAAGGTAAAGGCAAAGAACTGGTGGAAAATTTCAAAGAAAGTATTAACGAACAAAAGAATCCTTACCAAATTGAGGCTTCAATTTATAGGTTGCGCACAAATACTACTATTTTTTTTTCTACTACTACAACTATGGAACCCGCAGGTTCAATGCCGCGTTCACAAAAGCTCTCAACTGACTTCTATCCTTAGTCAACTGGACTCAGTTTCTATTTTGTATTACTACTACTCCAACTACTACTACTACTACTACTACTACTACTACTACTACTACTACTACTACTACTACTAATAATAATAATAATAATAATAATAATAATAATAATAATAATAATAATAATAATAATAATAATAATAATAATAATAACTCTATGGCCTATGGAACCGATAAGTTCAATGCCCATTCACAAAAGCTCTCAACTGACTTCTATCCTCAGCCAACTGTACCCAATTTCTATTTTGTATTCTCATTTCTGCGAGATCCGTCTTAATATTGTCCTTCCATCTGCGCTTAGGTCTTCGTAATAGTTGTTTCCTGATTGGTCTTCCGGTCAATACTTTGAAAGCGTTTCTACTTTCTTCCGTACATGTCCTGCCCACCTAAGCCTCCTAAATTTGATTATCCTAACAATGTTTGGTAAACCGTATAAATTATGTAGTTGCTCGTTATGAAGTTTCCGCATTCCTCATTCCCGTTCCTCTTGGATCCGAATATTCGTCTCAGGATCTTGTTCTCAAATGCTTTCAGTCTATGTTCTTCCCTCAGAGTAAGCGACCATGTTTCGCTGGCATGATTATCGTTTTATATATTTTAAGCTGCCAATTCCTCGACAGAATTCGCGACGGCAAGAGATTTTGAACTGAATAATAACACGAATTCCCTGGTTTTAGTGGACATTTAATTTCTTCGTGAATATGATTTTTGTCCGTTAATATTGATCCTAGATATTTGAAAGTATCCACTTTATCAAAAGTATTATTTAGTATTTTAACGCATCCGTAATTTGCCGTATTACGATCCCGACGTACTTCATGTATTTAGTTTTCTTTCCATTTACTTTTAAATCCATGTCCTTGCAAGCGTTCAATAAGACCTCTGCATTTCTTTCTATTGTTCTCCTATCATCCCCTATTACATTTACGTCATCAGCATACGCCATAAAATGGTGAACACCGTTCAACTCTAGGCCCTGGTTGCTATCTTTGATTTTCCTTATAGCGCATTTCAGAACAAAGTTGAATACTACTGGCGACTACGCATCTCCTTAATAATAATAATAATAATAATAATAATAATAATAATAATAATAATAATAATAATAATAATAATAATAAATTTGCAGATATTTTGATATTCATTTGTAAATATGCACTCAAGGGAAATCGAAAAGTGACATTAGAGTTAATAATATTCGTTTGGTAGCTTCAGATGTTCCTTTAAAATAATTTACTAACACTAAACTAAATTTTTTTCTAGAACACCATGTTTTCAAATTTTTAGCACAATCTGGTCAAAAATAAGCAGCATCCTCACTTTACTGAGACATCGTATTATTATTATTATTATTATTACTGAAAAAAGAAGAAAAAATTCATAATGAACGTTTATGAGTTTCGTTTCAAATACATATAGTATGATCTATAAACATTTAAAATAAATAAAAGAACATAGTTTTCTTTCTTAGCATGTGAACTTGTGAAATGAAATTGAAAAGACTCGTCTACCCGGCTCGGTACGACAGCGCCGGAGAATAACACGTTTGGAACCCACATCAAATAGACGGCCATTGCAACGGAACTCAAGTTGTGGTAAAAATAATTCCGAATATACGCGTAATTATAGGCTATATTTAATACAACAAACATACATATCATGCAGACAAACTTTTTAAGCATTTGGTACATTACATATAGACCTAACATTAGTAACTGGTAGTGTTTTTAAAATTCGAATAATTAATTGTTCGAATATTCAATTGGAGTCTACGAATATTCATTGTTCGATTTTTCGGTTAATTCTTCAAACCATTGTTCGACTAACAATTAATTATTCAATCAATTTGTCGAGTATTAAAACGTATATTCGAATATTCGAGGAACAGAAAAGTATTATTCGAATAACGAATATCCGAACAATTTTTACAGCACTAGTGGCTAGCCGTGCTTTACATTTATACTGAAAATGTTTCTACACTGAATTGCAAAGTTTCTTCACTTTTATTTACTTAAAAGTGAGCGCAGCTGCTTCTTTTTAAAAGTAGAAACATGTATTCATTAATTTACTAAGTACACAAGTAGACATAATCAGAGGATATAAACTGTTAAATATTTCTATGTCATAGAATAAAAAAAAGATTTGAATCATTATAACCAGAAACAAAAGGAAAATTACTTCACTGCATTCCACTTACGTCAATTCTAGTTTATTAGTCGCAAACGTAGTGACTTGAATCTTTCCCACTTAATGGATTCATCTTGATCACGTCTCACAAGAAGTAATCAATGAGAAAACGTGTCTACTAAAATGCTAATCTTGCAAGTTTATTTTTTTTTTACTTCTTTTTCTTTTATTTTTACTTTTACAAAGAACAGGACTGTAGACGCTACGGAAGGTGAAGGACGAGGAAGATTTTTGTCCTTTTTATTCCAGCTTCAGAAGGGTAATGGCCCTTGCTCACATGTAGTTGTTAAAATATTGGGAATGTGTGCAATGACCTCTTGCTACGACATAATTGAAAGACATGCTAAACACTGTTGTTTATTATATTCTTTCGGAGTCAGTTCTGTCCTTTCGATATACACCGTATAGCATTTACTTTTCTTTCTTGTTCTTGCAATGTTGTGTTGTAGACTATTAAATACTGTACATAATTTCTTCTTAACATCTGGAATTTAATTTTACACACACAAGCTTGTAGTCTCGTACACTAGATTTTGATCTCGTGTCACACTCATTTTAAATGTGGACCAGGGGCGCACCAATGGGTGTTCACCAGGTCCAGACTTCCAAAAAACTTCGTAACTTTACATATATTTATATTTATCTTGATAAAACATTTACGTAGCATAAAGATTTGATATTCCACTTCATCTGTGTTTTCCTTTTGTTACAAAAGAACTACTTCTTCTGAAAATATAGATGGCAGTACTTAGAAATTACTTATCATGCTTTCGCGTGTAGAACAATGCCGGTTTAATACTACATAGACATACCTTGGAAACCCCTCCGCACACAAAACTTTGAACCCCTCCCAGAACTTCTGGATGAGCACCTAATTTGGATCTTTTCTTTATCCGTTTACCCACAATTTTTTGTGTAGCTAACTATTTTTTTTCGTTTGTTTTTATGTTGCAGGTATCATGGTGTGCAAAGCCTGTCGCCAATTACAGCCTTCTACTCAATCTGCCTGGTACCTAAAGCAATTTAAAGATGGCACATCGACTTAAACGTTGCTCCAAAGTGAGCGGCGTTATTCGTTTTTCGGGGATCAAGAGACAAAAACCATCTGACATTTATGGAGAACTGCTGGAGGTTTATGAAGACAGGGGTCTGTATCTCTCTCTCTCTCTCTCTCTCTCTCTCTCTCTCTCTCTCTATATATATATATATATATATATATATATATATATATATATATATATATATATATATATATATATATATATATATATATATAAACTATATTGTGTGGGGCAATGCATTTGCAGGTGGCATGTGGCAGATGATGATGCAATTGCTTGACCAGCAACGTCTATCACAGACAGAAATATGTGTGATTCTATGAGATGATTTGTGAAGACAGAAGAACGTGGTTGCGTGACATTGTAAATGCACTATGAATCTCATATGATTCAATGAGGAATATCGTCCATGACCAATTTGTGTGCGCGCAGAGTGCTGAAACATCTGAATGAGGACCAAAAAACACCTTCGAATGTGAATTTCCCTGACCTATCTCACATGATATGACCACGAAAGAAATTCATTCCTTCATCGTATCATAACGGGCGACGAAACCCCAATACCCCAATGGACACCTGAAACAAAAAGTCAACGCATGACATTGAAACACACGTCGTCACCGACGGCCAAGAAATAAGAAACCACAACATCTGCCAAGCAAACAATGGCTAGTGTTTTGGGACTATGAGATTGATACTCATGTTGAATTTCTGGTAAACAGTAGGAATATTACTGAGGGCACATGTTACCAAATTATGGACAGGTTGAAAACAGTCATACGTCAGAAACGAGAAGAGGCACACGAGAGGGTGTGTTTGTAACTGCACGATAACGCACGACCACATGCAGCCCAGGAAAACCTCATTCAGGGTAGCTGGCCGGGAAAAGGGTTTTACACTTTAAATCGAACCCGGGACCGCTCGCACCGAAGGCGAGACCTTAGCGACTACACTACGCGGGGCCACAATCGTAACTATTTATAAACAGGATGTCATAATTGCACAAACACAGGATAAATGTAGAAAATATAACCAAAGTAAGTCTAACTTCATGAAACAATTTTCAAAATAAAGACCGTTTCAACTAATTCTCCATACCCCGCATGGTCAATTGTAACATCAAGGCACGCGCGCGGAGTCTCACTCCGCAATATTTATTTATCTTTTTTTTTTTTTATGTGTATTTTGTTTTGAGCCAATATTAAGTTGTTAAACATTTTCTTTGAAATGTTTTCGACAATTGACCACGGATATTTTAAAGCACAAAACCCTTTAACAATTCTAAGATTTTATTAATCTAACATAATTTAGCCTAATCTAACCTAACCTATCCTAACCTTACCTTACCTAACATTTTTAAAATTTTGTAATTTTAGTGTTACTTTTTGTTCTAAACCAGATGAACCACACTTTCGGAATAAATGCCACAAATTTAACTAAGGGTGTACTTTAGAAGACGGCTCTACCAAATGGAGAATTTACAGGTGGAATAGGGTATCGGAATAAATGTACAAGGTAAATGTAAATTTGTTTGCAATATCAGTTGTTTAGTGTCAGTTACACCTATAACTCCTGGCAGGAGTCTAAGCAAATCACATCGACGTCTTCTAACTCGAAGAATTTTTTGAGGCGCACTTCGCCACTTAGTCCCATCTTCAGCAATGCATAATTCATTTGTATTATCTGTGAATTCGTTTTCAGCGGTGGTAGGTTCCCCCTCCAGCACTGGTCCTGCCTCATTAGTCTGAAGAACAGGTTCATCAATAACAGTCAGTTTGTTGATTTCTTGTTCTGTAGCTAGTACTGTACTTGAAGTGTCCTGATCCCCATATTTATGTTCATCAGCCGATTGCTCACTTTCAGAATTGTGGTCACTTTCTTCGACTACGTCTACAGCACTATCATCTGAGGCTTCTTTCTCATCGTATACACGGTATCACACTACATGTACGTAGTATCTGTTCTTGTTTCCTTTCATCCATATTTGTGTAAACCCAGTCGTTAAATTAACAAACATAGAACGCACGCTGAGGCATACTCCTCAATATCCAAAAACACTAAAGCACGTGCGCGGAGCGACACTCCGCGGTCGAAATTGTTTCCGCAGAGTAAACCACTAACAAACTCTTGACAGTGGACGAACGGGTTACGAACTTAATTTGTTCTATAGTATTGTTCGTAAACAGAAATTATTTTCCCATTACAATTAATGTAAATACAATTAATTCGTACCAGCCACAAAACATGGCACAGCCACAGTAACATTTTTCATTTTTAAGTGTTTTCCTGTGATGAAGAATATAGGATAAAAATAATATTATCTTTCTTTAGAGACAAATAAGTAATACCGTAAAATTTATTCGAAACGTAATCGCAAGGGACAGAGCTGTTTTTCCAAATTTGACAAGCTTTTGAATTATACAAAACTGCATACAGAGATTATTATAAATATGAATATCTTTATATCATTTTTAAGTGCATACCAATATAAATATCTGCTATTTACGAATGTAGATTCTAGCTGATTTCATTCTTATACTGATACATGTAAAATTCTACTGTACGTTTACCAATTACGTAATTATTTATTACTCTTGCACACTAGATTTCATACTGTATTTAACTGCACCACTACCATAAACTAACTGCAGCACATTTTATTTATAAAGGTGCACAGAAGCTTTAATTTATTATATTGCTCCAAATATGTAGTAAAAGTGCTAAAAGCACAAAAAGTGTAGAAAAGAACGAGAAATATTTTTGATCAGAAAACTCTGATAGGTAATGTTTAGGGTAAATACTCAAAAGTAGTACTAGGAGCGTGAAATTATCTGTTCGGGCGTGTGCGTGAGTTCGTATCCCGAAGTATAGAGTGGCCCAAAAGTAGTATACACCCCTGCACTGATCAAGCATAATATTCTAGCTTATAGGTTTATTTGCTACGGCTGTTTCGAGCTTAAGATATAAGTAAAAAGATATTAAAAACAAATAATAAGGAAACTATGGATAACAATTAGAAATTATATAAAATACAGTAAGCTGATCAGTACGGGACTGTGTGCCTACTTTTGGGCCACCCTGTATTATTTGTATGAGGAGGGAAAAAGTTTTCACAAAACTTGTTGGCAAACCAAATTGTTCGCAAATGGATGTGTAAATCGTGCCCGTGGGTTCTCATTTCATTCCACATTCTCAAAAGAAAAATGAAATCTTTAAACTTTACGTCTCACGATTATGCCGGCTAGGCTAAAGAAGACGATGATAAGAAATGAATGAAATAGTGGAATGAAGAAAGTGGAAGGAAACGGGAGAACCCACTCACATGGTGTTTGTCCACTACAAAGTTCACTCGGCGTGAGCTGGATCGAATCATACATTCTCATTCCATCAATTATTTCATAATAATTTACTTTCGTTTGTCTCCTTCACACTAAGGATATAGTAATGGCATGTAAGCTTTTTAAATAAATTTTGTACATTTTTAAGCAAATGAAAATGATGATCTCATTTTCGTTTATTTAAAAGTACATAATACAAAAAATAACAGCACGACTTTTAGCACCTTAAGGAGCTATTACTTCTTTTTCTTCTTGTTTCGAATTTAAAAACCTCAAGCTTAGTTTTCGGCGGCATTTGACACAATGACTTTATAGTGCTGAATTACGCTTCACGTAACAACGTATGATCTATTATTCTATGCCCTAACAACACTAACTAAAATTTAGAGTTGCCCTCGAGACAAGACATAACGAGAATTAAGATTTTTCCGTCTCATCTCGTAAATTTAGTTGAAGTCTCATCTCGTCTCGATTGTCAAAAAATTTTTTCTCGTCTTGTCTTCATTGCGAAAGAGCTTTTCTCGTCCCATCTCGTTTTCTAAATTTATGTACAAAATTTATGCCCTGGTATATATATTTTTTAAAATTTCATCTAGAGTTTACCAGAATCCCCCCGCATCACGAGAAGTCTACGAAGGGTGTTATATAGAAACACTTAAGCTATGATTTATTACTTCAGTATGATGTGTGATGATTTGCTTATCTTTAAACGTTCGTAAATGTTTTTCTTTGTGTTCGTGCAATTACATTATCAAGTAATAATTTTATATATGGATCATATTGTAATACTTAAACATGATATGTAAGACTCAGGTGAATCAGTTTTATCTACGAGACTCGTTAAATTTCCCGTCTCGTCTCGAATTAAAAAGGTACTTCTCGTTTAAACTTTTGTCTCGTATTCGAGACGAAACTAGACATTTCTCGTCCCGCGGGTAACACTATTAACATTATATCAATTGAATTAATCTTTTGTGTCTTCATTTGTAAGTTACAAAATGACACTGTGAACTCGTCATACTGAAAATAGGTAATTATTGTGAGAATGGTGAAAACACGTTGTTGTACACAAGCATGCAAACGAGGATACAAAAGGAATACACCTATGTGTAATGTTCTACATATGTGTAACTGCATAGGGATCGTGCAAGACGTAAAATTTTATAAATAAATACAGAGAAGAAACGTTTAATAATGGACATGCCGAAGGACAACAAAATGATGGAACCAAATCATGCGTTACACAGAACACTAGCAAGGATAGATCGAACTACCTTCCAAGCAATTAGTTGGATACGGTTAACAGTACCAAACTCATTTCCTAAACATGCTATTCACTTTATTGATTAACGGCTATCAGCTCGTATACAAAACTGTTTCAATCAGTAAACATTTATTGATGTTAGCAGACGATGGTATTCGAACTCGCGACCCCACGCTCCTGAGTCCATTACCTTTACCATTTGGCCACCCAGCCCGTACGGCAACCGTACCTCTTGCTTTAGTTTACGTTTTTCACGCATAAACATTTTCACTATATTCCTTACAACTCGTATTCATTCAGGACAATTTATTTTACATTTTGTGTGCAACTAGCATACTTTCCCCAACGTTATACATTGTGTTCTAGATTTCCGCCTCCCAGTTATTTCAATCCCGTGTTAGATTTTTGATTAAAACAAGATTCAGATAACGACGTAGAAAGATAGGGGGAAGGATAAGGTTGTAATTATTATAACAAGATGCCCATATCTCGGAATCCTTAATTGAAAGGCCCCTTTCATGCACAAGACTTTTAGGACCATCGAGTAATTGGTGAGAAAAGTTATTTATTAATAAACTATTTATGCACAAGACATTTGTTTTTGAAGAGAGAGAACAATATCAATATTGTTGTCTTTGTTTCCGAGATCCTCAGCAAAACTCAGACCCTTCCTAGATAGTCTATTATCAGCTTTTTTTCTCTTAAGCATTAAAACAAATCTATCGACGGTATGATTTGTTTTTAGACAACTTACGTATTTTTCGAAGAGAGTATGTAATAGTGCAATCACAAGTTATGGTTGCATCACTATCACCTTTGGGACTGCGGTGACTCAGTGGTAATTTGCTCACTTTAGGATCCCTTGTTCGGTCCCAGTTGTTGCCAAGTGGGCTTTATACTGTACACACGCCGTATGCGTGGGTTTTCTTGCAATTCTCCCATTTCCTCCTACTTTAGTAATTCCATCATTATTCATCATCATTATCTCCCTTAGCCTTGGCGCATAAAGTGGAACGTAAAACTCCAAAATTTTAAAAGAAATAACTTTTAAGCAATCGAAATTAAGAAAGCTTTGCAAAAGTGACTTTTACGTGCGGCTGTACCAGAAGTATACGTGGAGTCCTACCTGTTTGATTCGTCTGTAAAACTCACAAAAGTGTGTTTCTTCTATGTTAGCCATTTTTCGTTAGTACAAAAATGACAATAGAAATTCCAATGAATTTTTGAAAAAAAAAAAAAAAAACACAACTCTTGTCGCAATGATACAAAGGAATAGTTGGATGCATGAAAGGGGGCGAAGGAACCTAAGGTTAAAAATGAAATCTTTGAGTTTTACGTCCCACGGTTATGCCGGTTAGGCTAAAGGAGACGGTGATGATGAATAATGAATGAAATGGTGGAATGAAGAAAGTGGGAGGAAACGGGAGAACCCCGAGAAAACCCACGCACACGGTGTTTTCCACCACAAAGTTCACTTGGCGGGGGCTGGGATCGAACCCGGGGCCCCAAGCACCAGAGGTGAACGCTCTACCACTGAGCCACCGCGGCCCCGAACCTAAGGTTAAGTACACGAGAATTAGTATTTGGACTTTCCATGTGTTTTAATCAAATGTTTTTCCATTCTTTTGATAACCATTTCTATATTTTAATGAATGCTACAACATATTTAAATACGTATAACATAACATGAAAATTCAACATATTAATTGCACAATATTCTCAATGCAGCGGTATTTTTAAGTCAATTTATTTTCATTTACTACAAGCATACAAGTAAAACGTCTTGTCACATTAATACACAGAGAACATTAAAGTAAGAAATTTAATTCAAACAGAATCTTATTTGTAGACTTTCACACCGTATGTATAAATGTTCCCACGTAACATCCTAATGATATGAATTATAACCGATAAAAGAACATGATGTAACATGTAGATAAACACACAAGCTGTTTGACAGAACAGATAGCAGAGAAACCCAATCTGTTCTGTTCTAGTAGCAAGTAATATCAGCATCAAAATAGTTGAACTTATCTCGGTATGTCTTGTCGAGTATACGTGATCGTTGTATGCACACAGAAGCACTAGCAAGCATTATATATATAAAGCACTCTCGTGCAATATAAAGAGGATGCGCCATACAAAACCCAATTACTTTCTTGTACCACTTCAGTTATTTTCTCATAGAAAGAATAGAGAGAGTATTATTTCTCTCTTTAGTTGCTGAAATTGTTTGTATAGCAACACTCGGTGAGATCTATTATACTTGTATAACAACTGTGAACTAGCACGTGAACTCGTATGCACTACTGGAGTATATTAAAACTAACATAAAAGTAACTTGAATAAATTGAATAAATGAAATTTATATTATTTATAAACTTTAGTTCTATTATTATATTCAACACAGCAAATTGAATGGGAAGGTTCACACTAAGGTTGTTGATGGTAACGGTTTCGGAACCCAAATAAACATTCCAATTCGGTATTGTGCAGCAAGAGAAGGAAATGAGCTACATTTCTCCATATTATTTCGCGGAACCGAAAACCGTAATTTTGCATGCTTCGTTCGACATATCAATTCTGTTTACAAATCCGAAACAATAATTTGGTGTGTTTCCAGAAGAGAACAAAAATACAGTTTGACAACATTTGTAAACATCGTTGGCCAAAAGTCGTTACAACTTGCCTATGATGTTGAGCAGTTGTAAAAGATCTAGTTAACCACCTACAGCAAAACCTAATTTCTCGTTTGTCTGAAAAATCGCTTTCACTTCAACGTAGATTCCGGTTCCAGAACCAAAGTAGATTTGCTCAAAAATCGATTTCGGTTCTGGGGTTCGGAATTTTTTTTTTTTTTTTTTTGTCAGAAAATCGGTTTCGAAACAGAAAAACGGTTTCGGAGGCTGAAATCGATTTTATCAGTCTCTTTAGGTTCCGTGCCCGAATCTTTCTGTCTCTTCCTTTTAGCTTCTTCGTGAAAATCGGTTCCGGTTTAGCAACTGAATCCAGTTTCCTCTACTGGTTCTATCGCCGTTAACAACTCGGGTTTACACCTAACTTTTTGTAGATAGTGTGCTAAATAATCATACAAGTATGATTAGGTAAGCAAGTAGTTTTAAAGTTGTAAGTGCGCAGATAGTGGTGGTACTTTATCTTAACATTTACACAAATGTAAATTGCGCAGGCAGTCCTGGTACTTTTTCCTCACATTTACACAATGGTAAATATGTTGTTATACTCGTAGCATGCAGCATAGAAACAAATTTATGGTCAGTCACATATATTAGAATGACAGATGCAATAAATTAACATCAAAAGTCCTCATCATCCCCATGTTCAGTTGTTCACTTTTTCTCAGATACTGGGGAAATCAAAGAACAGCATTAACATTTCTCTTTGTAATTTTCTACTAGGTACAGGATATACTCAGCAGGAAACTAGTCACTGTTTCTAAAGGTGTTTTCAATTTTGCTCAATACATCATCCAGGCTTACAACCTTTTAAGTTTTCTTGTAATATTTGTTCTTTCGACGATGAAGAATATTAGAAACAGGTTATTTCAAAAAATATTTTCTAAGTACAAGGTAATTACTCAGAAAAAATCTAGAATTATCCTTGAACTTCCGCAATGTTTTGAAAAAATGTAAAAAGATGGTGTACGGTGAATATGCGTACAAAATTCTACTCTTCTAGCAAAAGATTTAAACTACTCTGGAATTAACTTTTCTCTATAACTTAGCTGAACCTACGCTACTTACACAGCCATAGGCGTGCGCACGTGGGGGCAAGTGGGGGCGCTCGCACCACCTATTGTTTTGGCATTGCGTTTATTTCATTTTTTTAAAACAATTTTCTCAGCTATTAAGGATTATATTTCATAAAAACGGACCCTGAAAGACGTTTGCAGTCATCGCTATACAAAGTAACACTTTGAACTTTGCAATACTCGAAAACAAAATTATATTTCAGTCTCGATTTAATTATATTTCAGTATTTCTTCCGTTTGTTTCCTCCCAGCAGTATATTATCAGCCCCCCCCCCCAAACACACACCTAACTAGTTCAGTGCAATTAGACTTAAAAAGGGGAAAACCCGGACATTCAAAAAAACAAGCCGAAACCTTTTCTAAAATGATCATGATACTCTATACAGTAACTAAGAGAAAGTCAAAAAAAAAAAAAAAAAAAATCCCGCGTTGGGTGTGGTCACTATGGCCGCCATATTGGATAGCCTATTTTCAATGCTAAACGTTTTCAAGGAGAAATAGCATTCGTTTCCACTGACTATAATACAGGTTGTAAACACATGAACCATACCTCATTGAAAAGATACTTAATTAGTTGTTCTTATTGTGTGAAAATTCAGGAAATTTACATTCTCCCGAAAAAAAGGAAATTCTACAAAATGTCTCAGAACAGAAGTGAAAAATTGAGTTTTGGGATTTTTATTACAACATTGTAGGGAGAAGAAACAAAAAAAAAAAAAAAAACCGAAGCCTTTTCTAAAATGATCATGATACTCTATACAGTATGTACAGAGAAAGTCCCAAAAAATCCCGCGTCGGGTTTGGTCACTATGGCCGCCATATTGGGTATCCTATTTTCAATGTGAAAACTTTCGTGAAAAAAATAGCACACACTTTAACTAACTATAATACAGGTTGTAAACACAGTAGAGATATGACATACCTCGTTAAAAAGATAATTAATTAGTAGTTCTTATTGTGTGAAAGTAATTAGTCGGAAGAAATTAACATGTATCCGCAAGCATTGGTTAATTTTTCTTTAGTCGGAAAGTCAATCCAATTCCCAGGTGGAGACTTTTTCTAGCGGTTGTAATATTGATTGAATTTTTAAATAGCACATACTTATTCATCCACTTAGTCATCATCATTCTATGAAAGGCAATGGCAAACCACTATGGATTTATTTTGCCCTAGGACCCTCGGATTAAAGACCTGCATTCAGGTAGAACGCTACATCATCATTATCATCAATTCAGCTAATGATTATGTAAAACTAGAATCTATTTTACTAAAACAAGAATTCCCGAAGTTTGTAAAACAAAGCTACTTCATAGTTAGACAAAGTGAGAAGTTTTGGTACGGAATTTGGAGTGATCTGACAATTGAACAAGCTTTGATAAGAGCTATGAAAAATAGTGGTAGCCTCACCTGGGGACGATAAATTTTGCTTCAACTATTCCATGCCTGCATATTCAAGAATTGTGGAAGCTGTGGAGAAATCCACTGATGTTCCTCCGCCTCCTCCGAACATGTTGACTTGCGAGAGTCTCGTCAAACTTGTGACGCCGAAGATGTCTCTATTTCATCAACTGGCTCCGAAAACATAAATCATTCAAGAGGTCATCCAAACTTACATCAATATCTACTGATTTGCTAGTTGATGAAAATGTAAATTGTGATAAAGCATTAGAGTTTAGACTTGCTGTGTTGAAGAAGATTGAGAGAAAGCAATTCAGTGAAATTTATCTGAGATGCAAGTCAAGTGTGAAGTCTTTGGGCAGCTTAACAAGATCAGTAACTATGCGTAATGAAGCAATCTGTGTAAACCCAAATTAGCTTCTGCACTGCATGGTATGCACAGTTAGCTCTGAAAAACATTAGTCTGAGATCTTCAAATATAAACTATCTGCGTGTTCTCTCTCCTTATTTGACGAAGCAGATCTAATGAGGAAAGGTACAAAATCATCGACAGTATCAGTTTATTGTGAATTTCGACCCAGAAAACAAGTAGTGGGGTGTATCCTACAGGCAAAACAGGGCGTATCCTACATAGTTGACGGTGGGCATCTGCATCGTGTTGTATGGCAGTGTCCAGCCACGTTCAGAAAAGTATGTCAGCAATATACAGCATGCATTGTTTCAAATTATGTAAAAGCTCTCGTTGTTTTTGATGGAAATAACGAAGGTATAAGGACAAAAGATGAGAAGCATCTGTGACGTGCAGGAAAGACTTGGCACGTAGACATAGAATTAGAAGATAATATTACTGTTACTGTAGGGCAGACTGAATGTCTCATAAATCACAGCAACAAAATGAGATTCAGCCACCTTTGGAGTAAGCATCTTCACAAATCAAAGTACTCCAGGCCAAGGCAGACGTTGATATGCTGATTGTCGTGGCTATTACGGAGGCCAAGAAAGGCCTTAAAGTTAGTTTGATTGGTGAAGACAAAGATTTATAAGTTCTTCTAGTTGCCCTTGCTCCATAAGAACATCTTTGAAAATGATGATGCCAGGAACGAAGACTTGCCCAGACAAGGTTCACCATATTAAAACTATTCAAGATGATATATGTGATATGAAGGACTTTCTTCTAATTGTGCACGGCTTCACAGGATGCGATTCACTTTCGTCAATTTATCGAAAAGGCCAAATCTCTGCTTACAAAAAGTTAGAGTAATAAGTAACATAGAGAGAAGCTAAGTATTTTCACGAGTGTCAGCTGAAGCTGTGGCCTAAGCTGGTGAATCTTTCTTTCTGTCACAGTATGAGTCAAAAGAAATCGGGAACTTGGACATTTTATATTACCAATTATAAGAAGACAATTGCCAAACAGCCTATACATTTGCAATTTAACTTAGCTGTACTTCCTCCTACAACAGTAGCCGCTCGTAATCATTCACTCCGAGTCTTTTGTCAAGTGCAGCAATGGCATAATGTTAACATGAACACTTTACGCTCGGTTTGCATTTAGTCAATAGTTATCGACGTCCCATACCAACTTCGAAGTCCGCTGCTCATGAAGATTTACTACATCTTATCTCTTGTTCCTACACCGACGACTGTGAATGAAGTTCTGGTGCCGGAGAGATATGTTACAATGCTCAATCATGTGTATGTAGTTCGTATGGCATGGACGTACCAACAGAAACATAGAAGATGAAATGGAAGTGGATGGAGATTTTCTAGTTTCCGAAAAGGATATCGAAGAAGAGTTATTCGAAGATGCCAAACTTCCTGGATTGGAATAGATTGAAGTAAAATTTCAAATCAAAATTATCTAAGTTTGAAACCTTTACATAATAAAGATTTACTTTTTAGGAATTTTCCTAGCTCAAACATTACGAATTTTTATACATTACTAACCATGATTTTTTCAACAATTTTGTATACATATCAAATTCCTCCGACTACTCTGGCCTGCTATGAATAGAACATATTTTTTCAAATTTCGTGACTTTTTCATTCCCAAAAACAGTCAACATCGAGTATTGTAAGAGATATTGAAGCCTTTTCAAATGCCTATCCATTGATAATTTCACTCAAATATTGTGGATGCAGAGGTTAAAATTTATAAATATTTGGACAAGAGGGAATTTAACGCATTACGTGACTCTAAGTTTAAAATCACAGATTTAGAAGGTATTAATATTGTGTATTTTAAACGTTTTACTGAGAAAGGTTTAGCCAACAATTTACAAATACTTTATATCTTTTCAATGAGGTATAGTTTATATCTCTTCTGTGTTTACAACCTATATTATAATCAATTAAAGTGAATGCTAGGTCTCCTTGAGAACTTTTGGCATTGGAAATAGGCTATCCAATATGGCGGCCATAGTGACCAAACCTGACGCGGGATCTTTTGGGACTTTCTCTGAGTTACTGAATAGAGCAGCGTTTCCCAACCTTTCTCAACTTGCGGCACACTATAGGTGTAACTTGAATTCTCGCGGCACACTATAGGTGTAACTTGAATTCTCGCAGCACAGTCATATAGATATTATTATTATTATTATTATTTGTAAATATGAAATATAGTGGTAATTTTTTCTTTGATTACTGATCTCCTTCTCACAGAGAAGAAAGCTCGATCACTGATTTCCTCTCGTGGTAAATCATTATGCTTATTCTTTTCATTCTAATTTAAAAATAGAAAACAACTGCAATGAGATATGGGATCAAGGCTTTTAAAATATACACTTTTTCTTGAAAACTGTATCCAACCTCTCAGTAAGAAGGAAGATCACTAAATAACGAATGAACAAACAAATCTCTTTTACTTTTAAAACACAAATGTAGGTAATTTGTATGCATGTTTGCTTTGACGAAAGGACTGAATGTATTTTAAAATTTCAAGTTACGAAACAGTCTGCAACAATAAAGATGCAATAATGGTCATAACAATGATAACAAATACTATTTTCAACATTAAAAATGTACAAAAAAGTAACAGTGTGAAACTCAAAATTGTAGATACATAGTAGAGGTTCATGTTAATGCTAAATACAAATATACATTTTCCTATGTCTTGCAATTTGACTGCTATAGAATTAATAATTTGTTTCGACTTCCTCGCGGCACACCGCGGCTCATTTACGGCACACTAGTGTGCCGCTGTACACCGGTTGGGAAACGCTGGAATAGAGTATCATGATCATTTTAGAAAAGGTTTCGGTTTTTTTTGTCTCTTCTCCCTACAATGTTGTAATAAAAATCCTAAAACTCAATTTTTCAGTTCTGTTCTGAGAAATTTTGTAGAATTTCCTTTTTTTCCTTTTAGGAAAAATGTAAATTTCCTCAATTTTTACACAATAAGAGCAACTAGTTAAGTATCTTTTCAATGAGGTATGGTTTATATCTCTGCTGAGTTTACAACCTGCATTATAGTTAGTTAAAGTGAATGCTATGGTTTCCGCGAAAACTTTTGGCGTTGGAAATAGGCTATCCAATATGGCGACCATAGTGACCAAACCCGACGCGGGATTTTTTGAGACTTTCTCTGAGTTACTGAATAGAGTATCACGATCGTTTTAGAAAATGTTTCGGCTTGTTTTTTTTTCTTTTCTTTTCTTTTCTTTTCTTTCTTTCTTTCTTTCTTTTTTTTTTTTTGAATGTCCGTGTTCAAACGTAATTGCACTGTACTATAACACACTATCTATAGGCGCAGACTTTAAAAGGGGAGGGGGTCGAAGCTTTTTTGTTCTCCCCTTTTACAAGGTGGTTGCATATCTTCAGGAATACCACTAATGATTTGCCCCCCCCCCCTAATCCAAGGGTCTGCACACGCCTGTGTACACAGCGCACAGTTCTAATATGAGCGTGAATCTCCTTCGCACTTCTGTGCAAGTTCCTTTACTGGCAAAAAGGACAGAAAGACTCTCAAAAGGAGTGAATTGCTATAGACAAACATATAAATGTTGTAGTTTAATATATAGAATATTGGGGTGCGTTTGTGGCAAACTTGGATAAGTGATAGGTGATACCAAATGCAACTATTTTTTTCCTTATAATTCCGTATCTAAGTAAAAGCCTCATTGTGGGTCCACAAGCCTTCGAATTTGCCAGCTGGCAATAAGGTTGTCATTCAGATTAAAGCAAAGCGCCTGAAATGTCCATCAACCTGCTATACGTAGCTCCTCTACTGGTTGCCTTTCACAAGAGTATCAATCTTAACGTCCTAGTGACAATATTAAACAAATAGGTCAAGACGACGCCTAAAATGTGGAATAGAAAAATAAAGACGTTTTCTTTTTCTTTTTTTCTTTTCTTTTCTTTTCTTTTTTTTTTTTTTTTTTTTTTTTTTTTTGAAAATTTGAATAAAAACTGGCAAGTCTATACACAATTTGGAATCGATCAGCGAAAACGGCACGTTTCTAGCACTTGTGATTTTCGAGATTTCATTGTCGAAAGGATTGGCCACAAGCATATACACTTTTCTTGATCACAAACATACAGTATAAACCTAGCATTTTAATATATAGACTAGCCTTTGGCTAGATGGTGGCTCCGCTCCAGATCAATATGGCCTCTCATCTCTTATGTATTAGCCTTTGCATCAAGAGTGAATTTCGTGCATTTGCTTTTAATATTTCCTAAATTTGGTAAGCTGGGTGGCTTTGCCTCCAAACCCCCGCCTTTGATCGGCCTATGGCCTCACACTTCTTAAACCCAGAATTCTATAAGAAGAATTTCAAATTTTGTTTTCGTATTTCAACTATCTAAAAGACAAGATTTTGGGTTGCAAGAAAACACCCACTTCAACAACATGGAAATTTCTTCATCCTCCCTTTAGATCCCTTAAAAACTAAAAATATTCATTTTTGTTAATTTTCCTGTAGGTTAGTCCCAGGAGGCTACAATCATGGCAAGTTTCATCATCCTAATCGCGACGGAAGTGCCTGAACATTTTGCGGTGTAGAAGATTTCCATATAAATAATATGGGAAAGATTTTTCAATTCCGCATAAGTCCACTATAAAGTTGGAAATTTTATTTTTGGTAACTTAGTTGGGTAACGCTAACGAAATCGTATAAGCATACTGAATTTCAAGTTCTTGTTTCAATTCCAAGTGCCTAAAATATGAGATAACATATCCAAAAAAAGGCCCATAAAAATACCATGGGGAATTTCTTCATTCCTCCTTTAGAATCCTAAAAATTAAAAATGATCACTTTTGGCAATTTTTCTGTGGGTTAGTCCTGAAAAGTAACAATCATGCTAAATTTAATCATTGTAGCCCTATAGGAAGTGGCCAACAATTTTGGGGTGTAGATGTCAAATATAAATAACATGGTGAAGATTTTCCAGTTACTCGTAAAACCACTCTAAGGTTGGAAATTATTATTTTTAGTACTGTTGTTAAATAATCTTATGGAAAACGTACAAGCACACCGAATTTCAAGTATTTATTCCAATTCAAAGTATTTCAAATATGAGATTCTAGGTAAAAAAAAAAAAAAGACCAATTTAAATAACATGGGGATTTTTTCATCCTCCCTTTAGACCCCTTAAAAACTAAAAAAATATTCACTTTTGGCAAATTTCCTGTCGGTTAGTCCCGGAAAGCTATAATCATACCAAATTTCAACTTTCCACGTCAGCCGGAAGTACCCGTTTACGTCAGTTCATGTAGTTTTATATATGACTAGGATTTGATATATTACATTTAAGGTCTATAAGACTCCATCAAGAGAATAGGCATAACAAATTATGAATTTACTTTAACTCTTAATATATGGGCCTTTAACGAAATTGTTAGCTTACATTTTAATGAATGAAAGTAATGTAATAATAAAAAACGCAATTCTACTCAATATTAATATGAGCTTAACCATGGTGCATGTTTCATTTCCGTTAAACAACTTTGGTAGATTAATGTTTGGTTTCCTTTAATCTCTATTTGTATACGACGTTTTTTTTTTAATAGTTCTCAATTTGTACATATGGTGATATTTTAATTAGGTGTTTAAGCTATTTGTTCTTTGACGTAAGATTTACTTTGTTCAATGCCACAACCGGTCTTTCACTGGGAAAATAGCCTCATATTTTCTCGAACGTTTCTCCCTTTTGCCTTTTCTACCGGAATCTGATTTTGTCCTTGTTCCGTTTTTATACGATGAAGCTCTGTCCTTGGCAACCGAGCTGCTTCTACCAACAACTGAACAGAAGAGGTAAAGTTATTTATTCAAAAACCATGCTGCCTCGAACAGAAAACCAATCTGCAAGACAATGTAGTCTTTAAAATATTCACAACAAGGAATCAATTACTTAGACCTGAAGACTCCCAGTGGAATGCTTTTAAAACAAGAATAATGGCCATGTTTTCACTATAAACAATTTGCTATTGATTCAGAAGATCCCAATTTAAAGAAAGAGCGAAGTATGAGAAAAATAAAACGGAACCTGATGAAACATTCATGCTTTCGAATAAAAGTACCTAGGTATATATATATCGGGTAGTCTATTTATCTTGTTACATTTTTTAATTTTAAATTAATGAATACAAAACACTGGAATTTCGTACTATGCAAATACCGAGAGAGGGACATTGTTTATCACACCCTGTGATACCACCAGGTTAACAGTGTTGACTAACATAAAGTTATATTTTTTCAAATGTACTACTCCAGGCCATTACGAATTTCAAATCTACATGTAAAATGAAAACAAAATACCATACTTGTTATGCAGTATTACAAACTAAGGACACTACAGTATAATAAACATCGAAAAGGAACCAACTTTTAAACAGGTTCTACAACAGTAGTAACGCAAGTGAAACGAACGACGTGGCGCACAACCAAAGTACCTCAGTGTCGAATACTACAGCCATCATACGACATGTTTGAAACAAGTAGAAACAAAGTTACAAGGAACTGAAAATTTGAGTTCTTTCATAAATATTTATTTCAAAAAATCTGTTTAGATAAATATGACATTTATCCTGCAGATGGTTTTCGATGACCATACAGATCATGTTGTTAGAGAAATTTTACATCTCAAATCATTCCGTAGTTATGAAAGAAAAAATAACGTACAAATGGATATATTACTTAAAATTTCCTATTTGTGAGAGCTTTCAAACCCAACTTTTGATTCACTTTACTTCTATAACATTATGACAATACTTTTTGGTAGGTGTAATTACCAGTTTTGGGAATTATATAATTTTAGGCAGTGCTACAAATTTTACCAGTGTTTACCATATCTTCAGAATGGTTTGTGATATCAAATTGCTGTAAAGGCGTGATGATGTTTACATCTATTGAAAACCATGTATGAAATTGGATGAGGCACTTACCTAAGCAGATTTCGGAAATAAAGGCTTTCGAAGAAAAGGTCAAATTTTCAATCACTTATAACTTTGTTTCTCCACTGACAAAAATAAGCGGTAACCTAGTGGCGGTTAATGACTAATTTGGCTGCTAGATCCAGTTATTAATTTACAACAACCCTTCTGAGATAAAAAAAGGGTAATTTTGCGAGGTCACCGGTAATCAATCGAATAAGGTTACTGGAAAATGAGTAGAAACAATACAGTGTTCGGTTGTTATTACCCTATAAAGTAGGTTAGAAGAAGGTAACCAATTCATGAAGGTTAATTTAATTTACTACCCTCTGTTGTTTTCACACAAGTAAATTTAACCTACCAGAACTTGTTTACAGATAACACTGCATTAGATATACTAAAAATACAAAGAGCAACGTAACCATTTGCAATTTTACGAACGAAAAGTCTTAACAATTGTGAATGCGTCCGAAGGAATAGAAAAACTGTTATTAAAATATGGATTCTACATGAATTAATAGAGAAATGTGAAGGAAAGTTTATTTACGGAAGTTTATGCATTTTCTGATATTTAAATGAATACTAAGTATCAGTGGCGGCTCGTGCTTTGAATTTTAGGTGGTGCACAATGGATGACCTCTTCTTTTCCATTATTATTATTATTATTATTATTATTATTATTATTATTATTATTATTATTATAAATAATAATAGTTTAATAATAATAATAATAATAATAATAATAATAATAATAATAATAATAATAAGGGTATAAATCAGGGGCGGATCCAGGATGACTTCTAGGGAGCAGTGGGTTGTAATACTGCTACTTAGAGTTACTTTTAAAAGCTCCAATCTCTGGGATGGGTTTTATTTATATATATAATATATATATAAATCACGCCCTTGCTCCGCCACTGGTATAAATAATAATAGCGATTTCTTCATGGCATGCATGGCAAGCTTATTTTGTATGATTTTTGACGTACTCTTGAAAATTGTCGTGCTTTCTAAATGACTCTTGAGAGCGCTGTTAAGTTCTGCCAAAATTAACTAATCTACGAAATACGCCTCGATTTGAAGAAGAATCTGTTTTTCGTCATGTCCTCTTGAAGCCAATTCGAAGGTGCCACGAAACCAAATGCAATTGATGATTATATTGAGCACGTACCTGTTTTGTGTCACTTTTTGATTGTGATTCTCAATGGACCGCCTATAACCAGCATCTAGTTGAGCAGCAATATTCACACTTCCCAACACAGTGAGATTAGAACGTGTCTTATATGAGCTGACGAATTTTCATGTTTTTTTATTATTATTTATTTATTCTGTCGTGCAGATGCTGGATATCCGCACTTTTTTTTACTCCATGCATTTTCCCCCGCCCCGAACAACAAAAACAGGGAAAACAAAACAAAGCATTTTTAATTTCACATTCACATAACCACTTATGCTGTTCGTACAAGTTGCGATTAATCTTCCTTGTAAGTGTTCGTTTCTGACTTCTAATTACTTGCGTTATATTGAGAGTTGGAATCGGTCTTCCTATGTCTTTTAGAAGTAGGTTTGCTTCTGAAGTTATTTTCGAAAACGGCTAATTCAAGAGACACGTTACAGAATTCATTGCTACTACATTGCTAGAATAGTTCAGGCATATCAGGGACAGACATGTAATTATGCAATTACAGTAACAATATTCCAATGATCAACAAAGACCGGCACACATACACACACACAAACATACAACACTACAAAGTCCGCTACCCGGTTTAAAATCTCACCCCTTCCGCAATTAACGCTATTTTTCTAAAAACTGCTCTCCAATTTTCTCTTTCACTTATACACACATGAAAAGGAAAACATTGTATCAATGCTGCCAAATTTCTACTCCTTCAGATACGACTGTATTAAATATCGTCACCCTCAATTTGTCTTCACTCTTCACGGGGTCGCTTTTAGTGTCTCCTTAGCTGCCTTGATCTTACTTGGTTGACAGAACCAATAGTTATGACCACTTGGCAATCTCGCATTTAGACAAGGCGCAAGTTCTTTTTCTCTTTTTTTTTCTGTAGTGACTTGGTTACGGTACGCAACATTGTCACACAAAAAAACAGACTATTCCCCTTCAGGCGAGAACCGTGTCAACCAATACTACAGGGGGAGGGACGGTGGAGAAGTTCCAGTTCCAAAGCGTTATGTTTTGGAAAAGCTGTTTTTGTTTGGTAGATTTGTTTGCAAAAGATCTGCAAGCATATGGATCCTTATGAGGCAGTGCTCGCGTGATAGCCCCCTCTTACTGCACAACCCCCGCAGTGGCCCAGAAGCTGTTAAGCTAGGGAGTTTGGCAAACTCTCAAGCAGAAAGCAACTAGCAAGTCCCGTTTCAAACGCACTTGTTTAAAAAGAGATGATGTTGACAATAAAACGAAAAGTGATTTAGCACAAATAAGAATTGAAAATATTGGAAGGAGGTTTGTACAAACATACAAACATTAAGAGAAACCGCCACTGCTAGGTATATTCTTGGAAGTCAAGTCTGTAGTACAAATAATGATACGAGATGGTAGCACAGCTACTCACAGAACTGCTGTAAAAACATTCATACACTCATACTAATACTTTTGTGGTAGGTTACAGGATATACACTGCTTTCCGATAACATATTAAATATACCGAGTAAAGCTTTGCTCATAGTAAAGAGTATACGCACATAAATTCTCATTGTAAGTTGTTATATATTTCTGGTAGGGCTACAAGGGTAAGACAAACGAACAATTGAATGATAATCATTCTTTCCTGATATCAAGGAGCCTAACCTCTCTTGTGTCAGTTAGTGTGCTAGCTAAGACCAAGTGTTGCAATACGCATTTGTGAGCTAAAGCACACATACAGCACTTAGAGGGTGGACGGAAGTTTTCACTTTCGAAGGGCAAACTTGCTTTTTGAACCTCATCATTATCATCTTTTCATTCATTTTCATCTTCCTTTGGGCTTCGGCCCCAGGCTATTCCATAATGATGGCGGACTCTGGCAATGCTGACGGACAATCGGTTCTCGGTCGACATACAGGACTACCAGTTTCTCTTCCGACAAATATAGGAACTTCGCGTGCCCAAGCTGCACCCACTGGTACTACTAGTCGAACTCGACATTTCTCATGGGGTAGTCAACCTGTAGCGAGTACGTCCAAAGAAAGACATCCATCCACTGACTCAACCCAATCTGCAAAGAGATTTCGCGGTGGATCTCAATCTTCTAACGTCCAACCAATGGACATTGGATCGCTACCTTCAGAATCATCCTCTGTAATTTCAGAACCTGTTTACAATTTTCTCCTCACCGACTTTGACACTAAATACACCCATCCTAAGATGATCTTTCTCCAGATCATTAAATACGTTCCTCGCGCTAATGTTGAACAAATAGTCCAGACTAGAAATGGATACATTATAAAATCCAAAGATCCTAATTTCGGAACCTATTTACGAAATAAAGCATCTTACGAAATCTTTGGGAAAAACGCAAAACTAACAAAAAAGTCAGATTCTAGGCCGAAACAACCACCACCTCCTAAGAAATCGCCAATGTTATCTGTCGTTATTCGTGGTGTTCTCCCAGAGTTCACGGACGACGAAGTGCGCGAAGAACTTGTTCAAGAGGGCATCAACATTGACAAATGCATACGCATAAAAAACAATAACGGACCGACATATATGGTTCGCGTTTTATCACAAAACCAACAGGCTATTGATTACCTTCTGGCACATTGCGCTCCTATTTATAAGAAAATCCATAGAGTTGAGCCCTCTAAAACTCCTGGGCCAGTACCTCTTAGGTGCGAGAGATGTCAATCCCACAATTCTCATTTCTCCAACAACTGTCCTAATCAACCGCGATGCGGATATTGTGGCAGCCAACATGAAACTAGGTTGTGTCAAAATCAACAACAACCTCCCAAGTGTTCCACTTGCGGAGAGGCGCACCCCACTTACAGCTACCGTTGCAAGGCTAAGCCCTCAGCAGAACCTACTCGCCCGGAGTTTACTGCACCTATTCGAAGTAGCGATAAAACAACACCTCCAGCCCAATCTATCCTACATCCGCTCAGTATCGAAGATTTTCTTCGCTATCTCACCATAGTGCTCCAGAACGTGATGCCATTTCAACGCGATCATATACTTCGCACCATTACTGCCACTGCAAAATCGTTCTTTAACATCAATATGCATGGTACATATTCAAGACAATATGCTCATTTTCAAATCGCGCCTCTTGAAACTATTGTTTAAATCTATGTCGTTATTGCTTGTAGTCATGAATTTCTTATTTATTAATATACGATCTTTCCAGCAACACAAACTCCTCTTAGAAAATCTTTTACTCGAGGAACAAATTGATATTTTTGCTCTCAATGAAACTTCACTCAAACCTGATATCACAGCACGCCTAACAGGTTATCTCCTTCACCGACATGACTATAGAGAACCTGCTGTCAGAGCTCAAGGTGGAGTTGCAATAGGTTTCTCACCAAAATTACCATTTAGACAATATCACTTACAGGCTTGTATCAATCATCCAGAACATCTTCTTTTCTCCGTTTACTTTCCCTCCATCGTCATAAATGTTGCTACAATTTATATTCGGCCGAGACATCCAATCCCATTCGACTTTTTCAATTATATTGCCCAAAACTTTCGAAATGTCGTCATTATGGCTGATGTCAATATCCATAGTCGAAGCGACCGGGAAAAACAACATTTTAGGAACTACATAACTCAACAGTTAAATTTGCATATCCATGACTTACGTAGTCATACCCGGCCAAGTAGTCAAACAACACCTGATGTTGTAATTACATCACTTAATCTAGTCGGTGACTGTACAATACAGGTTCTTGACACAATTGGTAGTGATCATTGCCCAGTAAAACTAACACTGAACAAGGGGCATCTTTGTCACACTACTCCAGTGTTTAGGACTGTTAAACGTTATGATAAAGCTGATTGGAATACATATAGAACAACCATTGAAAAAGACATCAGACCTCTCACAGCACCAAGTACCGAACATGAATTGTATAACACTATTTCACGGCTTACAGATACCTTAACTACAACTGCTCAAATATCCATTCCGGAGGACAAAATCCACCCACACAGACCAAAGTTACCGCCTCAATATCTAGCCATTGTAAAACGTGCAAGGCAGCACATTCGAGAGTATCATCGTACTGGAAACGAGGTCCATCTTCAGTGTCACAGACAATGGCAACGGGCAGTTAAAAACTATCTCATTGCATATAAACGGAGGCACTGGATAAGTGCGTGCAATAAGCTGAGAGACGAGGCACATCCTACCCGCTACTGGAAGAAATTTCATCAATTAACGGGAAAAAACACTGTTACAACATATCCGCTCCATGTCAATAACATTCCGCTTCTTTCAGATGCAGATAAAGCTAATGCTTTTGCAGACCAACTGCAAACAGTTTTCACTCCAACCGAGTCTCCATGCCAGAGCGAACGCATTGATATTTCAAGAATACATTCTTTACAACCTTCTACATCACATCAAACCGACATTAATCATCCTCTTACCAGACCAATCACTGCTCCCGAATTACATTCCGCTCTCCGACGGAAACGTAACACAGCACCAGGAATTGATAGTGTCTCGTATAGGATGCTGAAAGAATCTCCACCTCTTTTTATTTCTTTGCTAGTATCTATTTATAATTTCATACTCAACACCGGTTATTATCCACTAGATTGGAAAGTCTCAAAGGTGTGCATGTTTCATAAACCAAACAAGCCTATTCATGATGTTTCTTCCTACAGGCCCATTCAGTTAACTTCTGTCTTCAGTAAATTGTTTGAAAAGATTCTCGTCAACAGACTACATGTTTATCTTAATGAACACAATCTGTTACCAATACATCAAGCAGGTTTCAGGCCTACCTTTTCTATTAACGACCAATTGCTACGCCTAACTACTGTCCTTACTAACCAGTACAATAAGGCTCTTCCATCATGTCTAGTCCTAATGGATTTAGAAAAAGCATTTGATAAGGTATGGCACTATGGCTTGCTGCGCAAACTACAGTCACTCCAACTACCCACTTGCTACATCCGTCTCATTTACTCTTTTCTAAGTAATCGAATAGCGTATGTTTCAATAGGAAGTGCCCTCTCTAGACCTATTTTTCCTCATACAGGCGTACCTCAGGGCTCCGCACTTAGCCCATTATTATATATCTTATATGCATCAAATATGCCTAGACCACCGCCTAATGTCTATATTTTCCAATATGCTGACGACACAGCATTTTTATCACTTGGGAAAACTATGCTTCAGATCAGCAGAAGCCTACAATTGACACTCGACAATTTTCTTATCTGGTGCAGGAAGTGGAAATTAACTGTAAATTCGGAGAAAACACAAGCCCTTGTTTTCCTTGCACCTAAACGTAGAACTAAAGTACGCCGAAATCCTACTAATTTTTGTGTATCGGTTGACGGGCATTTTCTTCGACCAACCGCCTCTGCGACATATCTTGGTGTGGTATTCGATACCAAACTCACCTGGAAACCTCACTTTAAGAAACTGGCGCAAAAAGCATCAAGTCGATTAAATCTTCTACGCCACCTTACGGGCACGACCTGGGGACTAAGTGCGGATGTCTTACTAAAAACATACAAAGTTTTTTTTCGACCTCTTCTCACATTTGGTCACATTGCCTGGTGTCATGCTTCACCTCAACTGTACGAGAAGTTAGCAATTATGGAACGCCATGTTATTCGCCTGGCATATCGGATTCGACTACCATATCCAAATTACATGACCTACGAACACATAGACTTTCCAACTATTTTCGAACATCTTGCTACACTTCGGACAAGATACATTCAATCCCGCGTTACAAATGCTCATCCACTGTATCTTGATACGTTAAGAGTTGATGCCCGTACAGATGCTCCATCTCGATATCAGCACTCACCGCTCAACATCCTCACCACACTATATGTTCAGACAACTAATTTGGACGCGGCAGAGAGAGCAATATTTGGCATTTACATCGTCAGAGATCATCTACCTCATATTTTTCCATTTTAGCACATGTTCTTCACTCATCACTAACATTGGGCTATCATTACGTCTTACATCAGTCTCGAGTCGCCCCGAGACAGAAGATCTAACCTTCATGTGTCTCAACTAATGTTCCCAATGTGATTGGGACGTCAATGCACTTCATATCATTATCATACTTGTTTATATATAATATATCCAATTACGTTTATTCTTTAATTATATATATATATTTGTATATTTGCACCATTAATATGATACCTTGCACTATATTACATATTGTTCATTTCTCCAGACTAATTTTACGTTTTTTTCTTTTTTTCAATTTCTTGTTTGTTTCGCACTGCACTTAGACCACCTAATGTATATGTATTAGCACCACCAACGTGTTTTTTTTAACCTTCGCCAACGAGAGGGCGTAACCCTCTAATGGCTGGGGTTAGATTGTCTTAATATGAAACCAAATATGATGGAATAAACAGAATATATGATTAAAGAAATTTCACAAACCTAATCCCTTACCTTAAAAAAAAAGAATGATAATCGAACTGGCCACCTGGAATCTCTAACCAGGTAAAAAAAAATAGGGTATCCGTAGCTGGAGGAGAAAAATAAGCAAGTCACTAGTATTTCCATCCCATTGGTTGAATCGCGAACTTCTAAATACGGTTGGATTACTTGCCTCCTTGAGGTTCAAGGAAACAACCGTCGAGTTGATTTTAAGCCTCCACGGAGGCTAACACACCTAACTGGTCTTACCTATTGACGACGCTGCTATTGTTCTTAGTTTTACGGTTTATTTAGTATCTCATACTCGGGCTTAGCCCACCAGACGGCTTTCACGATGGCGGACTCTGGCGTAGACACTGGCAAATCCATAGCCGGTCGACACAAGTTACCTGGCCTCATTTCAAGACCTTCCGGATGTTCGACTAAGGTGGAAAAACGAAAAGAGCGTTCAAAAGACCTAACTGCTCGTACCAGGAGCGCATCTCAAAGTTCCATTAACTCTGTTGCATCACTCTCTTCAAGAATCCAAGGTAGCTATGCTACTCGTTTGCAGCTTTCACCACCTAGTAAAAAACCACATAAGACTTTGGATATTGACATAGGTACCAACAACATGGAAACCGAACCATCTGCAGCTTCTGATTATTCCAGTCCACCATCTGCAACAACTTATTCATTTCTATTGACGAAATTCGACACTAAATTTGAGAACGAGAAACATATCGCCATACAACTTCGCAAATATCTCCCTAGAGTTTCGTTAAAAGAAATTATCAAGACTAGAAATGGATACATCTTTAAAACAGAGGATCCTAATTTACTCAGCACTATTAAGAACAAAGCGCCTATTGATACGTTTGGCAAAGATGCTCAACTTAGCAGCCTTAATGCATCTAAACAAAAACAAATGCCTCCTCCAAGACGTACACCACTGCTATCTGTGGTTATTCGGGGTGTCGATCAAATTACTCACGCAGCAAGAGAGATTTTTCATGTTAACTTCTATGCAACTTATTCAGGATAAAATGTATACTTTCATACCTCTCGCTTGGAAACCACTGTTTAGCTTTGTCTGTTATATCATGGCTTTAACGTTAATATTCCTTAACATTCGTTCACTTCACAAAAACAAACCTTTATTCGAAGCGTTACTACTAGAGGAAAGAGCCACAGTCTTTATTCTTAATGAAACCTTCCTTACTCCATCCATCTCTTGCCAGTTTCCTGGCTACACACTGATCAGGCAGGATAGCTCCCTTCCGCTCAAACGAGCCAATGGAGGAACAGCTGTGGGTTTTCCACATCGTGTTCCATCTCGCAGACATCATTGCAATTTACCTGGTCTTCCTGAGTACCTACTACTTACATTGTACTTCCGTAACGTAGCCATCACTGTTGCCACCATTTACATCAGACCCGGCCATCCACTACCTACATCCTTTGTTCAGTATATTTCCGATAACTATAAATGTTTTATAATCATGGCCGATTTCAACATGCATAGTAGATCAGAGCAAGATAGAACTACATTCCGAAACTTGAGAATGATACAACTCATACGCTTGGTATCATTCACAATCTGCCTAAACATACAAGACCTATCTCACAAACTACCCCGCACATCGTCATTACTTCAGCTAATCTAGTCTCCCAAGTACATATTGATATTCTTGATCCAGTCGGCAGTGACCATGTTCCAGTTAAACTTCAGCTCCGTACAACTACTATCAATTCCTCTAATCATTTCCAGCGCACTAGTCTCCGCTTTGACAAGGCAAACTGGGCTCTGTATCGAGCTCATCTAATGACAGCTATAGAGCCATTAGAAACACCACCACAGAAGATGAACTCTATGCTCGTATCGACACTATCACAACTACAATCCAGGAGGCAAGTTCTCTCTTCATACCAGTTTCTACCTCCATACCGTACCAGCCTGCATTACCTCCGCAATACCTTACATTCGTTACCCGCTCTCGACAATTTTATCGAGAATATCAAAGGACTGGCAATCCTGAATCATTTCGTCATTATCAACAACTTCAGAGGATGGTCAGAAACTACATATGTGCTTACAAACTACGCTGTTGGGTTAAAACATGCAATTCATTATCTGATACCAATCATCCCACAAAGTATTGGAAACGTTTTAACACTCTTTGTGGAAAGTACACAAAAACACCTTACCCACTATTACAAGGGGAATCTCGAATTCAATCAGATACAGACAAAGCCAACGCTTTAGCTGATTTTCTTCAAACAATATTCACACCTAACAGATCTCCTCCTACTCATCGCCATCCAGCAGACGCAGTCAATACGTCATCTCCTTCTTTACAGCCTCATCTACACCATACTCTTCCACTTAATGAACCTTTGACAGAACCAATTACAGTTCAGGACATCATCACTGTTGTTCGAAATAAACGTAATAGTGCACCAGGATTCGATAATATCACTTACCGACATATCAAAGAAAGTCCGCTTTCATTGCTTATTCTGCTTGCCAGCATCTTTACCTTCATACTTCGAACAAGCTATTTTCCTATCCAGTGGAAGACTTCAAAAACGTTAATGTTTCCAAAACCTCACAAACCACCTGAAAACGTATCATCGTATCGTCCAATACAATTAACGTCTACCTTCAGTAAAATCTTAGAACGCATATTTGTCCGACATCTACATACATACAACGACAGACGCCACCTTCTTCCCATCCATCAAGCAGGATTTAGACCAGGCTATTCTATCAACGACCAACTGCTTCCCTTATCCACTATGGTCACACATCATTACATTTCCGTCAAGCCATCATGTCTTGTACTGTTTGATCTAGAGAAAGCGTTTGACAAAGTTTGGCACTTAGCACTTATCTATAAATTAATACGGCACCGTTTTCCTCTCACATATATCCGTCTGATTTACTTCTTAGTGGGTCGCCTTTCCTATGTTTCTATTAACAACTGCCTATCACACCCTATTTTTCTGCTATCCGGAGTTCCTCAAGGATCGGCTTTATCGCCACTTCTGTACATTCTCTACGTTGCTGATATGCCTCCACTACCAGATAAAGTCCATCTTTTTCAGTACGCCGATGACACTGCATTCCTTGCTTTGGGATCGACTATCCAATCATTAAACAAATCTTTGCAAACAGCTATTAACGATTTCCTCCGCTGGTGTGATAAATGGCAACTTACAATTAATGCCACGAAAACCCAGGCGATTGTATTCATTCCCTCTAAGAAAACCTCACGAGTCCGTCGAAATCCCAACCGCCTCACACTTCATGTCAACCATACACCTATACAGGCACGCTCAACAGTGACCTATCTGGGTATTACATTCGATAGACATCTAACATGGAAACCACATCTTCAAACAGTCACCGCCAAGGCTTAAAATAGACTAAACCTTCTAAAGAGGTTAACCGGAACAACATGGGGCTTGAAATCTACTACAGTATTAAATACCTACAAAGCTTTCCTACGACCGACTCTAACATACGGTCACACTGCTTGGATAGCTGCTGCACGCTCTTTTTACGAAAAGCTCTTAATCTTAGAAAGACATGCACTACGTATTGCATTTCGCATTAAGTTACCTAGCCCAACAGCAGAATTATACAACCGCATTGAGTTTCCATCTCTATAGTTTCATCTCGAAAAGTTACGTCTCACCTACATACACAATCATTATGAAGCACACCATCCTCTACTTCTGACTACTATGCATCATATGGCACTCCACCCATCAGCATTTCGATATTTCCATCCACCGCTATCACTCCTGTATACTCTGCACTGCTACACATTACCTCCTGATGCACTAGACCTGGAGTTACTTGCTGACTATCAAATTCATGACCATCTTCCGCTCATCTTTCCATCCTATGTTGCACAATAAATCCATCCACAACTAACATGGGCTCCCTCTGTCTTCTTCAATGCCTAGAGTAGCCCCTAGGCGAGAAGATAACTTCATCCGTCAACTAACTTTTCCCCATATTGTGATGTGATCATGCACCTCGCGTCATCTACCATCTTCATCTCCACAGCATATAACCTATATAATGACAACTAAGTTGCATCTTATACATCATGTAATTGCTCTGCCACCCTTTCCCTGCCTGATGTTAAGGCCCGCACAGGTCCTTAAGTCTTTGATCGCTATAACAAGCTTTAATAAAGAACTCTGAGACCCTCTCAAAGTCAGGCACATCTACTGTTCTCATACTTCAGTTCCCTAAGAGAGGGCATAACCCTCTAACAGGGTTCTAGCCGGAACGGCTAGTCACTTACCAAAAAAAAAAAAAAAGAATGATAATCTTAAGGAGTTGTTTCCTTTCATATTGCATTTTTGATGTGTATTCAGAGCAATTCCAATTATTTTAACTAATTTGTAATATTGGCAGATTACTATTATTGACGCACCCTGTTTCATTAACAGAGTAGTCGGTTGTTCCAACATGCTAACTAGGTGACGAGTTACAAGCTATAGTCAGTAGTGGTAACTATATGATCGGTTAGCATACGCCTGTGACTTATTACACAGTAACCAAGCAATATTAACCTTTAACGCAAGGTTGCAATCACCTTCTCTGTTGACCTTTTTGGTTTGGCTGCTGGGACACATGGCTTTGTTGTCCCTATATTAACAAACTAACTTCGTTATTGTCCACCTTTCTCTTGTTTACTAGTAACCTTTCTTTCTTTCTTTTTCTTTTTTTTTTTTTGCGTGTATTCATTTGAAATCCCTCATATCATGATTAGTATTAGATACTAAAATACTTTGAATGTGTATTGCTCCGTCCACCTAATTAGCGTTATTACTGCTGTACAAGTTATTAAAATGTTGACGTTTCTGATTCTATATTGTCTTTAGTTTGCAGCATTGGATAACAAATATGTTGTTATAAGTTTTCTTTTCACATGTGGATTTGAAACTTGACGTACTGCTATTTGAAATACTATAACTTTAAGTTGGGTTGGTAACACTGTTAATATGTTGATAACACAGCGTACGGCAGACAATGTCCTCCTGCCGATATTTGAACAAAATTTCAGCATTTTTTGTCTATTAATTTAAAAGTTATAAGGGCGTATCAAGACAAATAGTCCGCCTTACTGTATATACAGTATAGGCCTATGATCAAAACACACATCAAACAAGTGAAATGCAAAAGTAACATTGTAGGTTAGTAGCATAGGTAGGGGAATAAGTTTAAGGACATGTGATGCCAATTGCTGCCATCTTAAAATCTGCCATTTTGTTTCAGTTTCATTTTCTTAGATGGAAATCATATGTTGTGATACCTTGTTTCCATATGAAATATTCTAAGGAATTCAATGCTGTGTTTCTTTTTGCATTATTACTCACCATAACGAAGTCATGACTGTATATTGTTTTTCACAATGTTATAGTGCGTTCAGTAAGAGAACGTCTCTGACAGCTCGCAGTGACATTGCCACTACTCGCGTGTCAAGGTTTTCTTTCGGTGCAACTGTAGTGGCAATTTAATTAATGGTATAAGACAGAGTGATCGTGGTTGGTAACACTGGTATCAAAGTAGAGGCTGCAATGTCCCACCGCATGTGGTAAGAAACGTCAGAGACCATCTCTTGTTGGCCGTGCTATAGTCACACATCACACATTTCTCCGATTAAAGGATGTGTTCAATTCTATTGAATTGTCAGTTTCAGTGTCAGTGTCAGTCCATTTCATTGAATTGTCAGTGTCATTCTTTTTACCCATTCATCCAAAATCTTGGTCAAAGTGTTTTCAGGTAGAACAATATCCCGAAATTTCACTGAGTACACAATGGATTTTAGATGTCCCCAAATATAACAACCTAGGGGAGTGAGGTCAGGTGAATATGGTGGTCACTTGACAGCATCATTGTTTACTGCTCAACGAGTTGGGAAACTGCATATCCAAATATTCACAAACACAATTTCCATAATTCGGAGGGGCACCATCGTGTTGATAGAAGGCAGAAAATGTCCCATCTTCAGGTAAGAGAGATAGCAAGATATCCTCTCTCAGCATTCGATGATACTGGATTGCTGTTAAGATACCAGTGATAAAGGACCCACAAAATGGGTCCCCCAAACAGCACACCACAACATAACTTTCTCAGGAATGACAGCAGATGATTCATATCAATTGGAATTAGTGTCCGAACAATAACGAACATTCTGTTTGTTCACCTGACCATAAAAGTTGGCCTTATCTGTGAATAAGAAGTTGTAAGCGAAATGGGAATTTTGGCGTATTTGCTCTGTCGCCAATTTCAGGAATTCGAAACGCTGATCGGGATCATCCTCTAACAGGTGCTGATGCATTTGTAACCTTTAGATGTGCCACTAACGCAGGAACAAAACAATCATGATGGATGTGCAACTAGCACCAGTTTCCAGGAACAGACGAGTGCTTCGGTTCGGACTCTTGCTAAATGCTGCCATCATCGCTATTAACGGTTTTTCGCCAATCTCCGTGCATGGTATGCCTGAGTTTGGTTTGTTGGTCACGGACCCCGTTTCCCTTTATTTCTTGATCAACTTCGTTACTGTTGTATGACTAATGGTTGACGGTTAATAAAGACACCAGCAATGACCCTTCTGCTTCGCTCTCCTGACATCAAAACGATTTTATTGTGTCCTTCCTGCATCACAACCATGTTATCTTACTCACGTGAAACAGTACCAAGAAAACAAAAACAAAAAGTCATAACTTCGTTCTGCCAAGTGATAAAACAAACACAGACACAGCATTAAATTCTTGAGAAAATTTCAGATGAGAACAAAGTATCACAATATTTGGTTTCCATTTGAGAAATTAAAAGTGAATTCAAGATGGCGGCCATTGACGTCACATGTCCTAAAAGTTATTGTGCCATATGTATTAGTAACTTATACTGTTATTTTTGCAATTGTTTTAAAATCCTTCCTTTTATTTGGATGTTTCCACACTTTTGGATCACCTGCATATACATATAAGATTGTATGGAACAGCACAGTTAAAAAAAAATGAAATGAATGAAAAAATAAGTTTTACGTCGCACGATGATGCCGTCTAGGCTAAAGGAGGCGGTGATGATGAGAAATGAATCAAATAGTGGAATGAAGAAAGTGGAAGGAAACGGGAGAACTTCGAGGAAACCCATACACACATTGTTTGTCCACCACAAAGTTCGCTTGGCGCGAGCTGGGATCGAACCAGGGACCCTATGCACCAGAGGTGACCGCTCTACCACTGAGTCACCGCGGCCCCAGTTTCCAAACAAAATAAAAAATACATATGACATGTTCAACCGAGAACTTGAGATATTAAGAAGGTGTTACCGAATTGAAGTTTTAGTTTTAACATGTACTTAAACTTACATATATTTAAATATAAAAAAGATATTTTAATGTGATTGTAAAGTGCACTCTTTATGAGCTGATCATTTACGTATTCTCTGATAAATTTGACACTAAGATAAGAATGTGCACTATCAACTGATGCGAAGATTAAATGGCAAGAATTTATGCATAACAAACCTAAAACATATCTTTAATAAATCAGATAGATTGCTTAAATCCCGTAACGCTCTTGTTAATTTTGCCCTTCCCTTTTCCATATCTTTTTTGCTAAAGATCTGACACAGTGACGTCATTTGACAAATACAAACAAAATGTTTTCAATAAGATATTTAAAATTATCATTTTTACTAACCCGAAAAGGTTAAAATTGTAGTATATAAATAATGTTGTGTTAAAGTTTTCTATGTGAGGCTACATTTATCATCAGACAAACAAGTTTGACAAACTACGAACCAATTTTAAGTATCTTAATCTATGGGCTTCTCAAGATAATGTTAGGGGTACATTTCAATGAGGTGAAAATTTGTGTAGCTAGTAGAAAACTGAAAATTTGGCAGTTCTGATCAATATTAATACGTATTTAATTTTTGAACATTATTCACTTTCATTTAA